>NC_138342.1:67406553-68006553 GCF_046562875.1 Panthera onca | reverse complement strand
TTTTTGCTCCAGAGAGAATAGAGGAGGGGGCCCGGAGAGAGAGAGGTAGATACACTTTTCACGATAGATACTTTCAGACTTTTGAATTTTATATCATGTGTACACGTTGCCCAGCCCAAAACATTATTCCTCAAATTTTACATATCCCTTAAAAGTCCAGCACGAACATAACCTTCTCTGTGAGTGTTTCTCATGCAAGCAGTTTGAATGCACCATTCTCTCCTGTGTGTTACAGTGCACAATGATTCCCAACCCTGACTGCCAGTTGAAAACGCTAAGAGCTTTTTAAAAAGAATGTCCATACTCAGGCCCCTCCTCAAACAACTGAATGAGCATCTGCGAGGGGAGGAGACTAACAGGGACTTTTTTTTTTTTTTTTACTCCCCAGGTAGTGTTAAATATGTACTCAGGACTAAGAACTTCTGCCCTGGCACTTTATGGAGCCAAGACTCCAGCACTCACCCTGAAAGTAAACACTGAATAATTGATTGCAAAAATTAAAAAAAAAAAAAAAACAACACTTTCCCATGTTTTATCTCATTTTGTGTGCAAAACCGACCTGTGAACTGGGCGTCATTGCCCCATGCTCGGAAAAGAAAGGGAGTGTCAAAGTGCTAGAAGTCACAAAGGGTGCCTTTGCGCTTCTTGGTTCTATACTTGGTTTGACCTGAGTTTAAAACTGGATTCTGTGTTCCCCGCCCATATCCTAACGAGACACCTTGTGCACAGGTGGTGTTCAACCGTGAGTTATCAACACAATAAAAACTGAGTGTCTCTCAGTCACCCAGAGCTCCATAGGGCAGTTTGCCAAATGTCCTCCAGGCAGCGTTCCCAGATGGTAATTTATCTCCTTGTATGTCTAACCCCTTGTTTGCCCCTATCCACATCACCTCAGTTGCTTGCTCAAAATGCAGATTCCTGGGCCCCAGGGTTTACAGTCTCAGGATCTCTGGAGATGACATTCAGGACTATCTGTGTGTGTGGTAAAATATACATAACATAAAGTTCACCATCTTCATCATTTTCAATTGTACACTTCAGTGGCATTAAGTTCACATTGTTGTGCAGCCGGCTTCACTCTACAGATCTCTAAGACTTTTTCCATCTTTCCAAACTGAAACTCTGCACCCATCAAACAATAACTCCGCATTCTTTTCTCCCCCAGCCATTGGCAACTTTCATTCTTTCCGTCATTATGAACTTAACCACATATAACCACATTAGACACCTCATATAAGTGCCATCACCCAGCATTTGTCTTTTTGTGACTAGATTCATTTAGCATAATGTCTTCAAGGTTCATCCACATTGTATCATATGACAGGATTTCCTTATTTTTTAAGACTAAAAAATATTTCGTTTTATATATATGCCATATTTTTTTAATGCTTTCTTCCATCAAAGGACATCTAGGTTGCTTTCACTTCTTGGCTATTGTGAATAGTCTACGAGGAATATGGATGTGCAAATATCTCTTTGAGATACTGTTTTCAGGGTTTTTTTAATATATACATACCCAGAAGTGGGATTGTTGGATCATATTGTAATTCTATTTTTAAGTGTTTAAGGAAATTCCATGCTGTTTTCGAAAATGGTTGCACCAATTTACATTCCCACCAATAATGTGCAAGGGTTCCAATTTCTCCACATCCTTGCTATTTTCTTTCTTTCTTTTCTTTTCTTTTTTTTTTTTTTTTTTTTTTTTTTGATATGGGACATCCTGTTAGATGTGAAGCGATATTTCATTGTGGTTTATATTTGCATTTCCCTGATGATTAATGATGTTGAGCATCTTTTGATGTATTTGTTGCCCTTCTTTGAAGAAATGTCTATTTAGGTCCTTCATCCATTTTTTAATTGGGTTGTTTGGCTTTTGTTGTCGAGCTGTAGGAATATATCCTGGATATTACCCTTTTAACAGATATATAATTTGTAAATGTTTTCTCCTAATTCTATATATTGCCTTTTTACTCTGTTGATTGTTTCTTTTGCTGCACAGAAGTTTTGAAGTTTGATATATTCACATTTGCCTACTTTTACGTTTATTGACTGCTTTGGCACAGTGATTCCCAAAAAATCACTCCAGAATACAGCATTATAATGTATCACATGTTTTCTTCCAGGTGCTTTATAGTTTCAGGTCTTTCATTTTGAGTTAATTTTTTAGTTAAGTTTTGCATATGATGGGTCCAACTTCATTTTTTTGCGTGTGGATATCCAGTTTTCCCAGAACCATTTAGTGAAGAGACTATCCTTTCCCCATTGTGATGTCTTGACACTTGTGTTGAATAAGTTAACTGCATAAGTAAGAGTTTATTTCTCGGCTCTGTATTCGGTTTTACTGGTCTATATCTCTGTGTTTATGCCAGTCCCATATTGTTTTGCTTACTGTAGATTTCTAATATGTTTAGAAATCAGAAAGTACAAGGCCTACAGCTTTATTTTTCTTTTTCAACATTGTCTCAGCTATTCAGGGTGCTTTGGAATTCCATATGAATTTTAAGATAGATTTTCCTATTTTCCAAAAAAAAAAATGTCATTGAAATGGATTTTTATAGGGATAGCATTGAATCTGTGGATCACTTTCAGTAGTATTAACATTTTAACAATATTCAGTCTTCTGATCCATGAACATGGGATGTCTTTCCATTTATTTGTATGTTTTTAAATTTCTTTCAGGAATGTTTTGTAGTTTTCAATGTACAAGTTCTTTGACTCTTTGGTTAAGTTTATTTCTGAGTATTTTATTACTTTTAATGCCATTTACAATAGTATCATTTTCTTAATGTCCTTTCCAGGTTATTCATTGTTAGTATATAGAAATGCAACTAATTTTTGCATGTGAACATTGTATCCTCCAACTTTGCTGAATTAGCTTCTCAGATCTAACAGTTTTTTGGTGGTGTCTTTATGGTTTTCTACATATAAGATTATGTCATCTTGAATAGGATGATTTTACTTCTTCCTTTCCAATTTTAATGCCTTTAATTCTTTCTCTTGCCTGATTGCTCTGACATATAGTACTATGTAGAACAGAAGTGGTGATAGTGGGCATCCTTGCCTTGTTCCTGAAAGCTTTCAGTTTTTCACCATTGAGTATAATGTTAGCTATGGAATTTTCACATATAGCCTTCATTATGTTCAGGTTATTTCCTTCTAATATTAATTTTTTGAGTAAATGAAAGAGTATTGAATTTTGTCAAATATTTTTCTGCATCAATTGAAGTGAACATGTGGGGGTTTTTCCCTCGTTCTGCTAATATGGTATATTACCTTGATGGATTTGTGTGTTAAACCATCCTTGCATTCCAGAGATAAATCCCCCTTGGTCATAGTAGAAAATCCTTTTAATATGTTATTGAATTCAGTTTGCTAGTACAGTAAAACCTTGGTTTGAGAGCATAATTCATTCTGGAAACATCCTTGTAATCCAAAGTACTCGTATATCAAAGCAAAGTTCAAGAACCATTGGCTCAGTTGTGATCATGTGACATTCAGCATCACATGCTATTTGTATTGCAAGACATTGCTCATTTATCAAGTTGAAATTTATTAGAAATGTTTGCTCAGGGCCCCTGGATGGCTCAGTTGTTAAACATCTGTCTTTGGCTCAGGTCATGATCTTGTGGTTCTTGGGTTTGAGCCCCATATCAGGCTTTCTGCTGTCAGCACAGAGCCCACTTCAGATCCTCTGTCCCCCTCTCTCTCTGCCCCTACCCTGCTCATGCTCACACTCTCTCTCTTGCTCCCTTTCTCTCTTGCTCTCAAAAATAAGTAAATAAGCTTAAAATTTTTTATAAAAAAGAAACATTTGCTTATCTTATGGAACACTCGCAGCACAAGTTATTCACAATCCAAGTTTTTAGTGTATTTTGTTGAAGGTTTTTACATCAGTAGTCATCAGGGATATTGGCCTGAGTTTCTTTTAGTATTTCATCTGATTTTAATCTCAAGGTAATGCTGGACTCATAAAATGAATTTGGACATGTTCCCTTTTCTTTAATTTTTGAGAATAATTTGAGAAAGATTGGTGTTAATTCTTCTTTAAATATTTGGTAGAATTCTCCAATGCAGCCAGTTAGTCCTGGGTTTTTCTTTGTTGGGAGGCTTTTTGGGTTTTTTTTAAGATTTTTTAAAATGTTTATTTATTTTTGAGAGAGAGAGTGTGAGTGGGAGAGGAGCAGAGAGAGAGGGAGACACAGAATCTGAAGCAGGCTCCAGGCTCTGAGCTGTCAGCACAGAGCCTGATGCAGGGCTCGAACTCACAAACCATGAGATCATGACATAAGCTGAAGTCGGATGTTTACCGACTGAGCCACCCAGGCACCCGCAGGAGGTTTTTGATTACTGATTCAAAACTCTTAGTAATTATAGATTTATTCAGATTTTTAAACTCTTCTTGACTCAGTCTTGGTAGGTTGTATGTTGGCAGGAAATCATCCATTTCTTTTAGGTTATCAAATTTGTTAGCATATAATTGTTGATAGGAGTCTCAGTCTCTTATGATCCTTTTTATTTCTGTGGTATCAGTTATAACGCCTCGTCTTTTGTTTCTGATTTTTGTTATTTGAGTCTTCTTTCTTTTTTTTCTTAGTTTAGTTAAGGGTTTGTCAATTTTATTGATCTTTAAAAAAACCTCTTAATTTTGTTGATTTTTTTCTATTGTGTTTCTACTCTCTATTTTGTCTATTTCTGCTCTAATCTTTATTATTCCTTCCTTTTGGTAACTTTGACTTAGTTTATTCTTTCTCTAGTTTCTTGAAGTGTAAATAAAGTTAGGTTATTGTTTTGAGATCTTTTTTTTTTAATACAGGCATTTTTCACTGTACAACTTATCTCTTAGCTGTGTTTTGCTACAACCCACAAGTCTTGGTACGTTGTGCTTTTGTTTTCATTTCTCTCAAAATATTTTCTAATTTCCCTTGTGATTTATTCTCTGACTTACTGGTTCAAGAGCTAACTTCCTAATTTGAGGAGGTGGGGAGATGTTTCTATCTCAACGATTTGAAGGCCAGGGGCAAAGTAAGGCAGAGCTCTCCTTATGCACAGCATGGACTTGGAAGACCCAGCCTGTGAGATGCCCAGTTTGGAGAAGGGTCATCAGAACCAGCTGTGGAGACCATGGTGCTTGAGCATCTTGATCACCATCTCCACTTGAGGCTTGTGTCTATTTGTGGTTCTGTGCAGACAGAACTTTGGTTTGTGGTGCAGTGACTATCCCCAGAGCATAGCACAGATGTATCTGTACCTAATCTTGTCCCCAAGCTCAGAGAGAACTAGCCCCAGGCAGAGAGACAGTCCATTTGGTCTCCTTATTACTTCCTCTACCTACCCCTTCTTTGGAAACCACTGCTCCCTTTTCTTCCCTCTACTCTCTTCCCTCATTCAAAGGTGGGGCGGGGGGGGGGGGGGGGGGTGGGGTGGAGAAAGAGGAAATAATATACCACGTGATTTATATGTATTATCTCATTGAAGCCTCACTAAGTATTACTATCCCCATGTTACAGTTGAGAGAACGAAGGATCAGTTAAGTAACTTGCTCAATCAATGTTAAATAAATAGACAGTTAATAAGAGGAAGAGATTGGGGGTGCCTGGGTGGCTCAGTCAGTTGAGCATCCAACTCTTGATTTTGGTTCAAGTCATGATCTCATGGTTTGTGAGTTTGAGCCCCTATTAGTGCAGAGCTGCTTGGATTCTCTCTCTCTCCCTCTTCTCTGCCTCTCTCTGTCTCTCAAAAAATAAAATAAATGCATTTTAAAAAAGAGGAAGAAATTGGACCTTGAAATAAGTCCTTCTGGATCTAACACCCAGACTCTTCCCATTGTAGCTACCTTCCCATTCATTCAACAAATACCCACTAGGTACTTGCCCTATGTAGCTCAGGGAGCTACAAAGGAAAACAAAATATGGTCCTGGAATCCAAGGAAACCACTGCTAATAGAGAGGACAGATACCAGACCTGTAATTACAAATGCTTTTTTCTTAAGTGTTAAAGAGTTGTAAATACTACGGGAGCACAGAGAAGCAGGGATTCTAGGTTACAAGTAGAGAGAAATTGCACATTTAGGGCAGGATTTCACTAGGAAAAAAAAAGAGAAGGAAGAAGGACATTTGGGTGGTTTAAAAACATAAATGCCAGATAGGAAATATCTCAGGCTCTGCAGGCTAGACAATCTCTGTTGTAGCCACTCAACTCTGCCACTGTAGCACAAAAGCAGACACAGACAAAAGTAAATGAATAAGCATGGCTGTGCTCTGAGAAAACTTAATTTACAAAAACAAGAAGGCAGATGGATTTTGCCTGGAGGCCATAGATTGCAGACCCTCGAAAAATCAAAAGTGATTAAAGCAGGGAAGTAATCACATTTTCACTCTCAAAAGATCACTCTGGACAATGTAGTGGAAAGAGTTTATGTCTTCCCTATTCTTTCTTCAGAATAGCTCAGAGAAATGTGCACTACAGTGGGCCACAGGCTTTGGATTTTTTTAAATGAGGAGAGTAATGGGTTAGGAAATTTTCACACAACTTTCTCACTCCCTCGTTCTACTCATCTTCCCAATTCCATTTCATCCTATGTATTTTTTTAAGTTATTATTTATTTTTGAGAGAGCAAGGGAGGGGCAGAGAGAGAGAAGGAGTGAGAGAATCCCAAGCAGGCTTCTTGCTGTCAGCTCAGAGCCCAGTGCAGGTCTAAATCTCACAAACTGTGAGATCACGACCTGAGCTGAAACCGAGTCAGACCCCTAACCGACTAAGCCACCCAGCGCCCCTCCTCCTGTGTATTTTTATCTGTCCCCCTTTTGGGTATAAATTTGCCAGATTTAGCAAATAAAAACAGAGGACATCCAGTCCAATTTAGGTTTCAGGTAAATAATAAAATATTTTTTACTCTAAGTATGTCTCATGCAATATTTTGGACGTACTTGTGCTAAAAATGTGTTCATTATTTATCTGAAATTCACATTTAACAAGGCTTCGTGTATCTCATCTGGCAATGCTACCTGGGGGCACCTTTGTTACCCACAACGGCTCCACCTCTTGGTGGCTGCTGAGCTGAAAGACAGAACCAAGTCAAAGAATAGGAAAAGGAAGGGTTTTATTTGTAACAAGTAAAGGAGATACTGGGAATATTTCCCAAAGCAGTGTCTCCCTGAACAACAAAATTAGGGAAGTTTTAAGCTAAGGGCGCATACATGTTCATGAAGGGGCTTGAGCAGTGGGGAATTCAGCACGGAATTGGGGCAAAAGTGGTCTTAAGGAGATGGAGTCCAGGCTGAAGTCACGAGCGCTCGGAAGGGTGAGCATCATCAATTCTCTGCTTTTAGTTGGTCTGGTATATAAGTTTTCAAATGGGTTTAGATCCTACAAAGAGGGCTTAAGAATGTGTGTCAGGCCGATCTTTGAACCAACACAGAATTTTATCACCGATTTTTTTGTCCCTGATACGATTAGATTATCTCCTATTCTTATATTCTTTCACAAGATGGCTGGAGGCCTAAATGATTTTTTCTTATGTCAAGAAAGCTATGTGTTGTCTTTCTTTTTCTGGGGACCTTTCACTCTTTCTGCCTACACCTTCAGTCTGAGTTGCTCCGAATTTTAACATAAGAGAATGGGGATCAGGGCTAGATTGGGTTGTGAGTGACAGGTATGTGGGCAGCAGCTACACGCAGGTAGGGCCCTGGAGTGAGGCCTAGTACAGAGAGTATCAAGGTAGATTCCAGCCCAGTCCAGAGGTTGAGGGAAGGAGGATGCTGTTGAGAGGTTGCTAACAGGCCTGTGGGATGAAGGCTGGGCTGGGAAGTAAAGCAAGGGTAGATGTGGTACCTTTTATAACCCTTTCCATTTAAATAGAGCTTTACCACTTTATAAAAGTGACTCTCACAGGAACCTTGTGAGGAGGCGGCATGAGTTTTTATAGTCAATGACCTCACTTAAAAATGATAAAACCAGGGGCGCCTGGGTGGCTCAGTTGGTTGGGCGTCTGACTCTCGACTTTGGCTCCGGTCATCATCTGACAGTTCATGAGATGGGTCGGGCTCTGTGCTGACAGTGCACAGCCTACTTGGGATTCTCTCTATCTCTCTCTCTCTCTCTCTCTCTCTCTCTCAAAATAAATAAATAAACACTTTTTTTTTTTTTAATGATAAAACCAAAGACTCAATATAGGTCAAGCAAGTTCCCTTGGATAACCTAAGTTCATGGCCCAGTTGAGACTTAAATAAGGACTTCAAATACGGATGAAACTTCACTTTCTCTGCTTTCTGAATGCTTGTTCTATAGTCCAAGAAATGAATAACAATTATAAGAAGCAACACCAGCCTCAGCAGCTAACATTTACTGAGCATTTGCTATGTGCCAGGCCCTGTTCTAAGCACTTTATATATTTGACCCACTTATCTCTCACAGTATCTCTATGAAATAGGTATTATCATCCCCATTTAACTGGCGCAGAGAGATCGAGTAACTAGCTCCAGATGAGGCAGTATGAGAATCCAGATCCAAGCATTCCTGTTCAAGAGCCCAAGAACCTGATAAAGACACTCTCCTTAACTAAACTTCAAACTCCTCTGAACTCTGTCCTCCACTAGGCTTCGACCTTGCCCTCACCCTATCCTTGCTGTGTCTAGTTGTAACAAGAACCTTGCTAAGTCAGTTTAGAGAATCCGCCCCCTTGATATCTAATCCCCCTTGATATCTGATCAAATTCCTCACGCCCCACCCTCGATATCTCATCAGCCTGGCCTATCTTCAGCAGGAATCCCTTAATGTCTTAGCACTTTTCCATGCACTGACCTCTTCAGTCTGCTCACTGGCCGTCAATCCCCAGCCACCTTTGCTGTATTTGGAGGCAAGCCCCCTCCCTTTCCCCTCTTTTCTCTTTTCTTGACACCCATCACAACAGTCCTGAATAAACAGTTCTTACAATTTTGACGAGTATCAGAATAACAAAATTTTTAACTTAACTAACCACTGGGGTGTGCTGCCTCCTCAGGTCAGAGGGCTGAAGACATGAAGAATCACAGGTAGGAGGATGGAAAGCAGGAGTTAGCACAAAATGAGATAAACTGGGTGACAGAGCACCTCATCCGTCCCAGACTCCTCCTCCCTCTCATGCCTTTGCACAGGATGTCACTGAGCTGGCCCCACCACTATTCCCCACACTTCCTCACCCCAAAGTCCTATGCACCCTTCATCACCCTATTTAGATGTCACCAGGTAGAGGTATCCTCCACTTTCCTAGATAGTGTTTAGAACTCCTCTCTGTGAGCAGCGGACTTCTCTTACTGCCAGTACTAGAGAACTGTATTGCCATCATTCACAAGCCTGTCTCCCTTAATATGCTGCGAGGGCCATGCCACCTTCAACCCTAAACTCAAAACTTTTTTTTGAATTATTTTTTTAATGCTTATTCATTAAAAAAAATTTTTTTTAAATGTTTTATTTATTTTTGAGACAGAGAGAGACGAGTGTGAGCAGGGGAGGGGCAGAGAGAGACAGAGAGACAGACAGAATCTGAAGCAGGCTCAAGGCTCTGAGCTGTCAGCACAGAGCCCAACGTGGGGCTCGAAACCACAAACCACGAGATCATGACCTGAGCTGAAGTCAGACGCTTAACTGACTGAGCCACCCAGGCGCCCCTGTCTTTATTCATTTTTGAGAGGGAAAGCGTGAGCAGGGGAAGGGGTAGAGAGAGAGAGAGAGAGAGACAGACAGACAGAGTCAGATTTAGGTGTTGCTAAATTCAAGATTTTTAAAACAATGCCTAGGGGCGCCTGGGTGGCTCAGTCGGTTAAGCAGCCAACTTCGGCTCAGGTCATGATCTCACGGTCTGTGAGTTCGAGCCCCTCGTCGGGCTCTGTGCTGACGGCTCAGAGCCTGGAGCCTGTTTCGGATTCTGTGTCTCCCTCTCTCTGACCCTCCCCTGTTTCATGCTCTGTCTCTCCCTGTCTCAAAAATAAATAAAAACGTTAAAAAAAAAAAAATTAAAAAAAAATAAAACAATGCCTAATTTCTTGGTGGCTTACACAATAGAAGTTTATTGTGAATTTTAAAGGACAATTACTGATCTGCAGGAGGGCTTTCATGTGGTAATTTAAAAACCCAGGCTCCAGGCTCCTGGGTGGTTCAGTCAGTTAAGCATCTGACCTCAGCTCAGGTCATGACCTCACAGTTGGTGAGTTCAAGCCCTGCCCTGGGCTCTGTGCTAACAGCTCAGAGCCTGAAGCCTGCTTCGAATTCTGTGTCTCCCTCTCTCTCTGCACCTCCCCCTTCTCTCAAAAATAAATAAACATTTAAAAAATTAAAAAAAAAAACCCAGACTCCTTTCATCTTGCGGGTCTACCTTCCAGTAAAAGCTTGAAGTTCTCTATATTCAGCAGGAAGATGAGGTAAGGCAATGAAGGGCTGCAGATGCAAGCTGGAGGTAGCTCCCTTCACTTCTGCTCACATCCCATTGGCCAGAACTCAGTCACGTGGCCACAACCTAACTGCCGGGGAGGTTGGGAAGTAGAGTCTCACTGTGTCTCCTGGAAAGGGGGACATGGGCAGCAGCCAAACTGCCTAGGTTTGAATTACGGTTCCATTACTTACCAGCTGTGTGACTTTGGACAAGTTACTTAATTTTTCAGCCATAGTTCCATCATCTGTGTAAATGAGAATGATACCTACAGGGTTGAAATAGGAAATAAGTGAGTCAATATACATAAAGTACTTAGAACAGTGTCCAGCATCTAGTAAATGCTGTGTGAAGGTTAACTATTACCAGCATTAATATCCTCTGATCAAAATTCTCCTGCACCTTCCCCTCAGAGCCACAGTAAAAACTGAAGTCTTTACAATGGCCTATGAAACCCTTACATGAGCTGAACCCAGTTATCTCCTGCTTCGCTCATTACGCAAGCCACCCTGACCTCTTTGCTCTTCCTTGAAAGTGCCAAGCGCATTCCCACCTCATGCCTTGACATGCCGTCTCTCTGCCCAGAAGGTTCTTCCTGGGTTTCTGAATGGCTTAGTATAAAACTCCCTCAGATGTCTGCTCAAATGCCGCTGCCCTGACTACTCTGTCGAAAACTGCTAACAGCCCCCTCCTATACTTCCCATTTCCCTACTATTTCCCTACTACTATACTCTATTTTTCTGGGCCATCACAAGGGCAGGAGTTTTGCCCGTTTCCTTCTCTTCAGCATCCCTACCACCTACAATAAAATGTGGCACAGAGTAGGCCCTCAATAACTGTTTATTCAACATTCAATAAATCAGCAAATGAATGAATGGCGATTCTCCACTGACACTCTAACCTCTCTGGCCTTACTAAATGTCTGTCACATGGCAGGGACTATGATTTCTGTATTGTCAGACATCCAATTCATCTATTAAGCACGTGCAAGACACAAACGCTCCGAACCAAGGGACAAATAACAAAGAAACTTGTTCTCTGATTTTTTGCTTTCACAGGGATGAATTCCTCCCGGTGTTAGTGTTAACTTTTGCAACTGTGTCTTGTTAGTACTTTCCTGTCAACTTTTTCTTTTTTTTTTTTTTTTCAACGTTTTTTATTTATTTTTGGGACAGAGAGAGACAGAGCATGAACGGGGGAGGGGCAGAGAGAGAGGGAGACACAGAATCGGAAACAGGCTCCAGGCTCCGAGCCATCAGCCCAGAGCCTGACGCGGGGCTCGAACTCACGGACCGCGAGATCGTGACCTGGCTGAAGTCGCACGCTTAACCGACTGCGCCACCCAGGCGCCCCACCTGTCAACTTTTTTCTATGTGTCAATTTGGGGAAAGAGAGGAATGTAGACAGGAGTCAGTTTTTCAAGATTTGCATCAAGTCAAGCAGCACTTTTTTTCCTCACAGCGATGTGAGAGATGGCCTTCCTTTGCTTCAAGTAACACTAACAGAATAGGTGAGAGGTCTGGTATCACTTCTCCACCCAGGGGCTAACTCTAATTCTTGCTTCGCACTGAGTGTATTTAAAGACACACTTCACAGAGTGTGTATTTCCCAGGCTGTGAAAACACTGAAACCGGTTTCAGCTGGTCTGGGTGGAGACTGGACTTGCTACTCACAAATCTATTGAACCCACCTGTACGGCAACTGAACCTTCCCACAGAACAAAACAAGCTTCAATATGTCTGGCTGCTGCCAACAGCAATTAAGGGCAGGGTCCTGAAACTTCATTTTCAGAGGAAAACAAAGTCTGTGATGCCTTTCACTCCCCCACCCCCACCCCAGCCTCGGCGGGGTTCCTGAGCTTTATTCTCCCAAAGCACCCCTTTGCAATGCTTAGCACTGGAGGTGGTTTATACTTTTCTGTCTTCCCACACTATAGTCAGCTCAGGAAGGGACCGGCTCTCTTGGGTCACATTTACTACATCATACTGGATGCGTGGCTCAGTAAGTGCTCAATAAATACGTGTCTTGACCACCAACTGCCTGACAACCTCCTAGATGTGATTAATGCATAGGGAAATGTAATAGGGCACCATGTTTAATCAGAATAATCAGTCCCATCCTTGACTCCACCTTTTCTAGCTTTGTGACTCTGGAAAAGTTACCTAGCCTTTTTGAGCCTTTATTTCTTCATCTGCATCTGCAAAATAAGAATGATAATAATGCTATATACTCCTCTGGGGCATTTCTAAGAAGCAAATGTGATGACGGCCTTCAGAGTACTCCAGAGACACTCAAAGCACATCAGCCACAATCAGTTTACGTGGTCGACATACTAGTGTTGGTGCTATGAAAGAACTTGATGGTGGAAAACCAAATGAGAAATTCCTCACTCGCTTTTGCTTCTTAAAGCATTCAGCATCATTGCCCTCGCCTCCTTCGTGAAAAGTTTCTACTGCACCGTCTCCAGGTGTGGTTTTTTTCTCTTTTTCTTCTGCCTTCTTTGAGTCTTCCTGCCGTCTTATTGCCCTTGCTTTTCTCTTGTGTTCACTCAATATTTCTGGAGGGACTGCCGTGTGCCAAGCACCAGGCTCCCAGGAGGGACCAGAACAGATGTACCGTCTGCTTCATTGGGGTTGTTAAAAAGAAAACCACAGGCCTGAGACAGAGTCACTTATGCCAGGCCAGGTCACCAAACTGAGGCTAAACATTCAACATCGCTGCGGTTTCAAATTCCCCCAGAAATGTGATTCTAACAGGTTAGTTGGGAATTTTTTGCCCCAATGAGGCAATCTGGCCCTCTAGATCCCAGAAAGGAAGATGAGGATAAGGTAATCCACATTATAAAACCCCTGTTCTTGCCCCCTTAAGAAATAACACTTACAGACCAGGTGAAAGGGACCATGCCTGAAACAATTCTGCCTTTTCTTTTTCTCACAACTTCCTTGCCCCAGGAAGTTATTAAAACCTTCATTTTTTTACAACTCCTGAGAGTATCTCTCTACTTACTAGATGAGGTGCCTGATTCATGAATTGCTTAATAAAGACAATTAGATCTTCAAATTCACTCGGTTGAATTGTGGTTTTCAACAGGGTGCCCCCAATGCTGGAGAGACGGGCATGCAAGTCACCCAGTGAGAATGGGCCTGCAGTGACAGCTCGCAACAGGGGCCCTGGGTCTTGGGGAGACAGGGAAGGCCACTAGGCACAGATCTGAAGGAGGAGTCTATTCAATCAAATTTTGGAGTCATTTTCAGCAGATTTTGACTTAATTGTCCTTCTTACTGTTTTTATCCTATTGTTGTTTCTATGTATATCATTAATCGTAGCTTTTACCTTTATTAATCCCAATTTCCTGATTTATTTTTCTAAATTTTTAAGATGAGTATTTAGGGACACCTGGGTGGCTCAGTAGGCTGAGTGCCCCGTCTGGGCTCAGGTCATGATTTCACAGTTGGTGAGTTCGAGTCCCACATGGGGCTCTGTGCTGTCAGTGCAGAGCCTGGAGCCTGCTTCAGATCCTCTGTCCCCCTCTTTCTCTCTGCCTCTCCCCTGCTCGCGCTCTCTCTCACAAAAATAAAAATAAAACATTAAAAAGAAGGGTATTTAGTTCCATTATTTTTTTGTTTCACTTTTAATTTTTTTTTTTTTTTCAACGTTTTTTATTTATTTTTGGGACAGAGAGAGACAGAGCATGAACGGGGGAGGGGCAGAGAGAGAGGGAGACACAGAATCGGAAACAGGCTCCAGGCTCCGAGCCATCAGCCCAGAGCCTGACGCGGGGCTCGAACTCACGGACCGCGAGATCGTGACCTGGCTGAAGTCGGACGCTTAACCGACTGCGCCACCCAGGCGCCCCTGGTTTCACTTTTAAATCACTAAGGCATTTTAGAGCTCTAAATGTTCCTCTTAGTATTACTTTCAGGGTCCAGCAGGTCTCAATAGAGAGTGGTTTGCTTTTCATTGGTTTCTAAAGAATGAATGAATTCCCTTTTATTTCCTCTTTCATCCAAGACTTACCTAGGAGTTTGTGCCTTCATTTCTGACCATTTAAGTTTTTTCGGTCATCTTCATCATGTATCTATCATTTTTCATTTTTATGAAAAATTTTTCTTTATTTGTGGGATGTAAGAAGTCCTTAGATGTACTATCTCAAGTTATTTGATTATATGATTCGGTTCATCTGAATAAAGTTTTGGCTAGTATAACATCATATTACTTGTAGAGCTGAATGATTTTTTTTTTTTTTTACTATTAATTCTGGCTGATTGTGAGAAAGGTATTTTGAAATCTCTCATTATAATTGTATAAAGTTCTCCTTCCTGCCTTTATGTATTTGGCTGCTATGTTCCTTGATGCCTACCTTGACTGTTATATCGTCTTGATTATTTGTGCCTTTTATCACTACATACGGATGTTCCTTACACTCTAAGTGTTTTTAGCCTGAGGTTCTGCCTTGTCTGACATTAACATTACCACTCCTGTTTTCATTTGTCTACATTTGCCCAGTGTCTCTTTGCCTGTCATTTTACTTTCACCTTTTTATCATCTTATTTCAAGTATGAATCGATATGTCCAAAGAGCCGTATCTTTGCATGACCGTTTTTCTAACACTTCAAACTTCAAATGAGCTCATCATTTTCTCCCTAAAGCCCTTTCCTCTTCTTTCTTTTCCATCTCAGTCAGGATGGAAAGCTCTTGTTTTGCTGTCTGTTCTGAAAAGAGTATCCAGATGCTGTCCTGCCAGACTGTCCCTCCCCTTGCCCAGCCCAGGAGCCCTGCATGGCGTTTCCTTGCACCCACCCCCAGGATGGGCGTGCGACTGCCACTGGCCAAGTAGACATCACTCCCCCTAGCCTTAGGGACCCAAACAAATTAATATAGTACAAACGGGTCCCAAAAGATGATGGCTGTTTTTCAGATGAAGCACTTTAGAGCACAGACTTTGAAACCAGACCCCTGGGCTCAAATCCTGGCTCTATCTCCAATTGGTAACTTTGGACTAGTTACTTAATCTGCCTCAGTTTTCCTGCCTACCTCATTCTTGTGAAAATTATAAGTATCACTATCTGTAAAAATAATTAGAACAGCAGGTGTTTGGCTGGCTCCGTCTGTAGAGTATGTGACTCTTGATCTCAGGGTCATGAGTTCAAGCCTCACATTGGGCATAGAGCCTACTTTAAAAAAAAAAAGAACAGTGCCTATGATGTAGCATGCAAATGTGGGTGTGAACTCTTGTTATTTTCTCTTGCCCCAGGATCTGGGAGAACAAGCCTGGAGCTGTAGGCAGCCCCTGTGCCACCACAGGGGATGTGAAGTGTGAGTAGGAGTGAAGTCAGCATGAAGACGAGGAAAGCCAAGGGGAGGACAGACTCAAGCCCTGATCACAGGGTTGAGCCCTGGAACAAGTTGGTCCTAAAGCTGGGTGTACCCAGGATTTTTCAGACATGAGGCAATAAATCCCTTTTTTGTTTAATATTCTATGACTTGAGGGGTCTGTGGGTGGCTCAGTTGGATAAGCATCCGACTCCTGGTTTCGGCTTAGGTCATGATCTCACCGTTTCGCGAGTTCAAGTCCCACGTCGGGCCCTGCACTAGGCAGTGCAGAGCCTGCTTGGAATTCTCTCTCCTTCTCTCTCTGCCCCTTCCCCATTTGTGTTCTCTCTGATTCTCTGGAATAAATAAATAAATAAATAACTTAAAAAAATATTCTGTGACTTGATTCAAAAAGCCTTAAATGATTCAGCTATCGAGCAGTGTACCAGGCTAAAAAGTTGGGAACAATTTTGGTTTTTCCCTCTCCTCACTGTCCACCTCCTATGTGGCAAGTCCGCACATTCTACTTCCTCAATTTCTTCTCACTATGATTCCTTGTTTCTGCTTCCCTAACTCTGGGTTGAAAAAAGATCATCGATATTTGCAAGCACCCATTATATGCTGATAGACTTCTAGGCCATGTTCGTTTTCTAATCCTGACAACAGCCCTGTGAGGAATCTGAAGCCAGTCCCAGGCCACACGCTGAGCCATTGGTGATTCCAACTCCAGAGGCCACACTTAGCAACCACTCTGCCTTCCTGTCTTGATAAACATTTGCTGAATGGCTAACCACAGGAGCCATATCTATAGAATTCACTCCGGGCGTACCCCACATCATACGGGCCAGTGGCTACTTAGTCCTTTTTGAAAATGGCAATGACCCTAAAGCAGTTTGCTCATGTCAGAAGTCACACACACCTGTCCTGAGTATTTTTCTCAGGGAATTGGTCATCAACCACTAAATCTACCCATTCTCAGCCCCAAAGCTTGCTGAGCCTGTTTGCAAAGAGAGGAGCAGCAGAAGCTAGATTGTGGCCGTTGCACTTCCTTCCATCAATCATGAAAAGACAAACAAATGGCCTGGTGATTTTCTCAGCATGAATTCACACACATGTACACACATGCATGTGTACCAACGATCCAGTCGGCCAATCCATCTTTAAGATACAGCATTCCATGGAGTCTTTCCTGAAGAGTCCTATAAAACTACGTCTACCTCCATTCCTGGGGTTTTCACATGGTCCATTAGAATGTTTTTTGCTTGTCCCCCTCTCAGTTCCTTAAAATCTGCTGAGCTCAGGCTGGGACTTTTGTCTGTACCGAGATGCTCCTCCCACCCCTCTCACGACCGGCTCCTGCTCTTCCTTTGGCTCTGCTTCAGGGAGGCCCTTCCTGCCCCCTGTCCAAGGTAAGCCCCCCTTCTTCCTATCCCCCCCCCTTATTGAGAATCTCAGCCCCTTGACAGTTTTCTTTAAGACCCTTAGAACAATGTGTGACTCTTTTGTCCATTTATATGTTTCCTTACGTTTTATTTGTGTTTGCGTGTGTTTTTCTTTTGTCTTTCTCCCTTATTAGAATAAAACCCAACAGGCATCTCAACAGCAGGGCACCTGACTGTTCCTGCTGGGTCCCCTAGTGTTTCACATAGGCCTGATGTGTATAATAAATTCTCAATAAGGATTTGTTGACTGAATGGTAAAAAGGATTAGAGACTAGAACATAGGTCCTGGGAAGTTGATTTCCCCCCAATCACAGATGACCTGGTGAGCTTCTTTTAATTGCTTGATTGGCATAAATGGGCAAAATCCCCCAGACCTGGATCCTTCTCCACTTGATAGATAGATTCCTTTTCCTGTTCATGAGAGGCTGGCTTAGACTATAACTCTAAAAACACTTTAATGTTATTCTGCGAGATCCTGAATTACATGCCTTTGCCTGGTGTGGCCCCAACTGTAAAGTCATGCTGATGACAAAGCCCTACCTTCTCCAAAGGGCTCAGCGTCCAGCTGAGGGGCTAGGCAGGTGCAACGTCCAAGGCAGGTGGAGGAGAGGGTACTTAGGGGACTGGAGTGGAGTCGTGAGGAAGGGCAGGGATGACAAGGGAGGAGTGAAACACAGCTCTCTAATGCACACCTTTCCGGTGGCCACATCCCTCCCTCCTATTATCTCGTTTAATGCTCACCACGGTCAACACACTTAATACTTTTACCACCATTTATAGTTAAGAATAGTGACAAAACGTGGGCCTGGGCTCAAGTTTCACAGTCCCAGATTATCTGCTCCAGGGCCCTTGGCCAAGGCACTCTGTTTCTTTGTCTTTATTAGGAGGATAAAAACAACTAATATAACTGATACATTCCTCAAAATGAAACAATTCTGTGCTTGGCACATAGCAGGTCCTCAATAAACCACCACCTTTTTTTTTTCTTTAAAGAGATCTGCCCAAGAGCCAGTCAGTGGCCTAGAACTTGATGGCCTCTTGCTTTGTAAAATGCCAAGGATATTTTCTATACGGTCTGTGCAGTGTGTCTACCTTCCCCGGCTGTGAGCTCTTCCAGGACAGGCATGACATCGCCTATCTTTTTTATCAAGTGGCCTATGTGTGCAGTGACTATTGCTCGCACGGTAAGGTTCTGAAATAAGATAGCGTTTTATACCGATAGTGTACCCAGCGGTACATGTGAAATGTTAATAGTCTAGGCAAATGTCCCTCGGAGATAAGTGAGCACTCATGAACCCTTTCCCACTTATCTTGTGCCTCCAGGAACAACTCCCTCTGTACATACCTCTAACCTGGGGGAGCAGAAAACAGTGTAAGTGATGTGAGTCATTCAAGCTTTATGTTCAAACACCATGACAGAAAGTACAACTCATTAGGGTCACACCAATAGGAATTAAGGACATTTTAACCTTGGCTAAGCTAACACATTTTTAGTCAGCAACCTGGAAGCAATTGAGGTTTTATATATAGTATTGTGTATTTATGTGCCTCTCTAATGATTCCTTAAGTGAATCATTCCCTCTTCCCTTCCCCCGCCCAATTCCAAAGAGCTGCTGTTTCCTATTAGGATTTTTAGTTAAATCCCTCCTCTTGCTCTCCTCCCTGCTCAGGCCCTCTGCATCCTTCATTCACTATAAAGTTGTGAGATGGACGTTGGTCTCGCTTTTGAGAAACCAGGCTCCACGCTGGCACCAGACAGGTGGCATCAGCTTGCCACTGACCACATCCCTGCTCTGCCCCCTACCCTTCAAGAGATATTCTCATCCAGCTCCTTAGCTAAGAATGTAAGTCCCAACAATCCAGCCAGAAGGAAGGTTACATATCTCTTCAGCATTTCTGAGACCTCAGACCAGCTGCCCAATGCTTACCTTCAAATGCATTTCATGCCCCTTAAATGCCTTGGGGAGTCAATAAATTAGAGAAACCCTAAATAAATAAACAAGCCTTGGATCTTCATAAAACATGTTGTTGTCTAATCATAAATAAATCTCACCATGGTGTCAGGCAAATGTCACAGAAAATAATATAATGAAATTAAATGCAGTGTGTATTTTCTTAAATAGAAGAACATTGACCCCCAAGGCAAAGAGACAATTCCCACAAGATTGCAGTCCCCACCTCCTAATTTTCCCCACCCCTAACCCCTCCCTCCCTGACTCCAGCCCTAAGGCTGAAGCCAACAAAGCAGTCGTGTTCCTGAGGCTTCTCCAGTTTGACCCGGGCTGCTGTCCTCTGTAGTTAATCAGAGTGTGGTAAGTATTATTGCGATACAAAGTAATACGTTTTAGTTGTGTAACTTTTCTCTTTACCATCTTCTTTAAAAAGAAAAAAAATTATTAAAAAAGTAAGAAACTATAAAGCTAGTAAATTCTTACCATGTAATTAACACAAGCCAGGGCAGAATTGAATGGTAGGTATTCATCATGTGTCTCACCGAATTTTTTTTAAAAAGCATATGTCTGCAATATGCAATTGTCTTTTAAATTAAATTTGGCTGTAGTGACTCTTAAGAGCTTAGGTATATCATGACTGTTTCTTTAAAATGTGCTACTAGAAGATACATTTGTATGAGGAAAAAAATATTCTTTATCCTTAAAGAAGAAATCATCATATTACCATTAAGACTCGTGTGTTTAAACATAATATTTTAAATTGTTTCTAGAAAGTTTCTTGTTTTATGATTGGTTTCAGGATTTGCTGTTGGAATTAGTTTTGCTAGTAAGGAGGCATGATTCTGCTTTCCATCATTTTGAGGTTTATCATTACTGTCAGAATTAACTCTAAATGTCTCTGTTTTGTTAGGGGGAAGAAAAACCAATTTTTTTGAAATTGTTGGGATCTGGCCACTTGTTACCTTTCCTGATTTGTAGCATTGTTATTATCAGTAGTAACACCAAGGCAGCTCTCAGTATTTTCCCTGTCGAGGGAATGATTAGCTTTTCTCACTGGCATGATTTAGAGGAAAAGGAAAAAAGAAACTTTTTTCCCTTCCTCTTATATCCAGCCCCTAAGAAAAGCACATTTGTTATAAATGGTATTTCTGACGTCTAGATGTCTAGACTAAAGACTTTAAAATTATGTGTATGAAACTTACAATTTCTATATTCATACATTTTTCATTCAGATGTTTTAAAAAAGAAAAAATACCCATTGAGCGTCTGCTCTGCTCCAGGCCCTGTGGTGGGATAAAAAGTTGAGTGGAGTTATGTCTCTGACTCCAGAAGAGGAGAAGGACCTGAGAACAGCTTACCTTAAAAATATCCAGGACCAGACAGACATCTTTAAATGTCTTAAATGCACTGAAATATATATGATGTGCTACCTGTCCACACCCTCTCATACGTAAATAAGGGTGAAGTCCAATATCATTATGATTATTTCCCTCAAGGATTACATTTATTTGAGCAAGGAGGCTAAATATTTTTCTAAAATTTTCTCTCATTTATTTTACTTTATTGGCCCAGCTTTATTGGTGCCCTAAGGATGTGCTTCATTTACCTCCTGGTAGGTAACCAACCTTGGGAGCACTTGATGTGTTAGCAAAATGTACAGGAAGCCCAGAGGACTGAGCAGGCATTCCATGGGTGGCCATCAATTTTACTGAGAAATCTGCACTTAACATTGCATTGATGGTCTCTTGGGTTTAACTTGGGGGTAGTGAAAATGGAGACAGATGTGGATTTAATGGATGACCCTTTTAGCACATAGACAATGTTTTGGAAGAGTACATCTGGAGGCTTTTGAAAAAAAAAAAAACATTATAATCAAGTGTTTGTATAGTCTGCTGCCTCTTCCCTGAACTAAATTTGTCATCATTTAAGTGTTCCATGGCCACAAGTAACTGTATTCTCATTGAAATTTTGAGACCTATTTATACCAATGAAAGCATTTGCAATGGTTTTGTTGTTTTCTTATAAAGTACTGGATGGGTCCTGCTCAAGTTTTAGGTTACTGACACCATCCAAATTCAACAATCTGGAAGTTTTGATTATTGATTTTGTGGCTAAGGACCAGCACTATCTGAGCCTTATTTCCATCACCAGTATGAGTAGTTAGCATTGGGGATAGGGGATAGGGGTGTGGAGGGAGAAATTCTTCCACCCACCCACCATAAAATACAATTTAAAATCATTTAACAAACTTGACTGTTTACCAAACACATTTTTTTAAAAATAAAGTCTGTTCAAGATGTTCTGTACTGACGTGGATGCAGCTGTTAGCTAGCTGTATTGACTTACCAGGTAAGGGACCTTAGGCCCACATAATTAAAAAGGACAGGTAATTCCAATTCAAATATGAGTCACAGCAAGATTTAAAATCGAGTGCATGCTTCATAAGTCTTCTAGTTCTTTTAGCCGAACTATTAAGTCTAAGACATCTACAAGGCTGCTATACTGTGGATGTGACCAGACACCAGATATGCTATACCAGATATGGGGGAGCCAAGCCCTCTGCAAATCCAGGAGCTGGTGATACCCTCTTCTCCTTTTGGGATTCCTCTTTGCTGAGCTCCTCGTGGAGACAGAGTTCCAGAAAGACTTGAAGAGAGAAACAGAATAAAGGCAAGGCACCAGTCTGAGGAAACAGACCATTACCTAAGTGAGAAATCTGGTTTTAAGTTGAGGGATGTCAGGGTCTTTGCATATGAATTAGGACTTTAAAGTTAACTCAAAAATTGATTCAGTCAGTTAATTGTATTTCTTTATTTTTTTTTTCAAGTTTATTTATTTATTTTGAGAGAGAGAGAGAAAGCGCCAGTCATGGAGGAGCAGAAAAACCCTCTCTGCTCTTTTACACCCATCCAAGAGTCATAGTAAGGGTCTTAGCTAATCAGAGAATAACAATCCTGAGCTGGAGCACAATGATTGGGTACCATTTCTACAAGAGGTGAACACCTGCTCCCCAAGTGTTAATGAACAGCAAGGGGAGTAACCTTCTCTATACTGTAGGAGAAATGGATTTATCGCTTAATTTAAAAGAATCTTCATTAAAACATGGTCCTGTACATGCATTGGTTTTTGCTGGGCTCAATACACGGACATTACATCACAAATTTCAGTAAGGTTAACTTTGTATGGTAGATTTACCAGAGATTTTTTTCTTTTGATCTTTTTGTGATTGTTAGAGTATCTTCACTGAGCATATTATTTTGGCTACATTTTTATAATTATATGTATTTGCAGTAAAAATGTAAGTGGTAGGAGAAATTTGAAATTGGGGGGAAATATGTGTTTTATTTTTGTGTAAAAGACTTAAGTGCCACTACTTCAATACTCAAATCATCATTTCGGATGGACTTTCTTTAACACAGCGATTTGCAACCCTCACCACATCTTGGAGCCACCTGGGACACATTAAAAATATCGGTTCCAAGGCCACTAACCCCTTTGCCCAGGCAGTGGGTCCGCAGAATCAGAGTGGAGCCAAGTGGTTGGTATTTTTAAAAGGTCAACTCATTACATTATCTAAGATTCCATGTTGCAATTCTTTTATCTCCATAGTACTGACCAGGAAATTGGTTCCCTAAAATTGTACTCTAAGAGTGTTTTACTGCCTTCTTTTATTGTCACAGTGGGTGGGTTTCATTAACACCTGACATAAGCATTTTCCCGGTTCTATGGTACACAACTTTGGGACTTTGATCACTCCTATGGTCACATGCAATTCATCAGCACATGCAAAAGATGTACCTCTTAACAAAACACTATATGCTTCTTTTAAATGGGTCTTTTAAATACAACAATGTCAGTTGTATGTAGACTTTGTTGGCCATTTTTCGCTTCTCAGCTTCCCCCCCAGGGAAGGCCTAGAACTGGTGTCTGAGGAAAACACAGGCTTCTCATAAATATGCTTTTAACTTATCTGCACTTTGAGTTAGGATGGCTGTTAACTCAGTCTGTGCTACACTAGGGTGGCCTTCTATTCAGGTGTGTGTCTTGACTGCCTCATTTAATTTTGATGACAATACATTTGCCTTAAATGCCTTCCCTTCTGCATCCCTGTTCCTATGCATGATAAGCAACCTTCATGGGGAATCGGAACTCTGGTTCTCACCAAACACTTTTAATTCAGCCCCATTGCTGCCCAATTCTTACCATATCGTAGCTGGTTAAAATACTCATGGAGGGTTGTCTGAGAATATACATCCAGTGTTTCTCTGAACAATCTACAAAATTTGATTTTTAATCCTGAATCATCCAGATGATCAGGGGGATAAGTAGTTTGCTGGGATCATTTTAGTTTCTCATAGATTGCTTTCAGTGATTCTACTCCAGAATTGTGCTTTAACCCTATACTAGGAAATAAGTTCATGAAAGTCACTGTTCTATTTATTGTAGAGATTCTGTTAAAGGCTTTGACCACCACATGTCATACATCATCTCCTTTTTGAGGACCTTGATGAGAAATTTCTCTAGGTCTCAAACTGTTCTTATTTTATAGACATGGTCACTTCCCTAAATGTTTGTGTTCCCTCTTTGCTTTGCCTGATGGGAAACTCAGAATTTTATTTGTAGCCCATGTCCAGCAATATACAGAAATTTTAAAGCATGTGCTAAATTTGCTTCAGACTTTACTTTCCCTGTGCCCAATTTCTTCATTTTCCATGTTACATCTTGTTATATTTGTAAGTTTGTAAGATGCTCAAATCTTTGTAAGAACAGGATGAGAGTATTAATCAAGAGTTTCTCGGCCTTGACACTATTGGGCCAAATAATTTATTGTTGGCAGGAAAGGAGGATTAAATGGAGGATTAGGAAGAAAGAATGGGGAGTGGTACCCTTGGCCTCTCTCCACTAGACGTCAATAGCAGTTCCTGGTACTGGGGAGGTACCTTGCCCATGATAGATTTATCTCCTACTTTTAGGGAAGAAGGGCAAGAACAAGAGGTCAAATGACCTTCCAGCCTCTGCCATTTTCTCCAACTCCTTCGGCTTAATACAGTGAACATGCCAACTTGCCATATTTTAGTGTGGTGTATCCTGAACCCCAACACTTAGTATTTTCTAGGCTATGTGCAAGTCACTGTCTTTGGGGGATGCAGATAACTGGAATCCACTTTCACCCTCAGAAAACCTGCAAATGAAAAAACAAAACAAAACAAAATAAAAAATGTAAGTGTTCAGTTTGCACATATCTGAGTCTCATATCTGAAGCTGATATAGCTTCTGAGAGCTTCCCCGATGACCCTGGGGAGAAGGAAGTCAAGACACTGTTATTGGCTTTTAGAGGCAGCCAAGTATCAATAGTGTGGCTCATGCCCAGTGTGCTGACCCCTATGTTCAGTGGGCTCTGTGCCACATCATGAGAGAGTTGAGCAAGGGTGAGTAGGAAGACAGGCAAATCCAACTTGGAGGATTAGGAACGGCTTCATGGAGGAGGTGGCATTTGACATGAGAGCTTAACGGGTAAGTAGGGAAACAAGGGTCAGGGTCTCACAGCAGGAACAGGGTGGAGGGAATTCCTGAAGAGTGGTGTGCAAAGTGGCCTGAGAAGGGAAGGAAGTGGTAATCAAAGGACTGGAAAAATAGGGTGGATCATTTCCTGAAGGTGACCAGTTTGGGAATGAAAAGGCATTCTTCCCCTAGAACCACTTACGCCTGAGAGCACATTAACAAATTTTAAGATAAAAGTAGAGAAGAAGCTGAATGAATTAGGTCACCGAAGAAGGAGTGTGGGAGAATGACAACAGAGACCTGGGAGGTTCCAATATATCACTGTTCTTTATCCCTGACCTTTGCCCCAGTTCAAGGTTTTAGTAAGAACCTTTACTTCCTTGATGAAAGGAGGATAACGGACTCTCCTGGTGTCAGGAAAATTCCCAAGCACTATCAAATAAATAAATATTCCTGAGAGGCTCCTCATTTATGGATTACCAAGCAAGCATGAGAGGCACCTGGGTGGCTCAGTAAGTTAAGCATCTGACTTTGGCTCAGGTCATGATCTCACGGTTCATTCATTCAAGCCCCATGTTGGACTCTGTGCTGACAGCTCAGAGCCTACAGCCTGCTTCAGATTCTGTGTCTCCCTCTGTCTTTGCCCCTGCCCCACTCGTGCTCACTCATGTGCTCTCTCTCTCTCTCTCTCTCTCAAAAATAAACATTAAAAAGAACATTTTTAAAGGATTACCAAGCATAAGCACCATTTTTAACAAAAGGGAAAGTGTTTTGGAGTGGCATTTTGGTTATAAAAATAGTTTAGGGGCACCTGGGTGGCTCAGTTAGGTGTCTGACTCTTGTTTTTGGCTCAGGTCATGAGTTCACGGTCAAAGGGATGGAACCCCACGTTGGGATCTGCACTGATAGTTCAGAGCCTGCTTGGGATTCTTTCTCTCCGTCTCTCTCTGCCCCTCCCCTGCTCACGCTCTCGCTCTCAAAATAAATAAATGTTAAAAAAAGACATTATTTAGCTAAAATTAGGAAATGCCATACCTTCAATTATACACAATCATTTTTACTTTTACATATAACAGAGTTTTCGTTGTTCGGGCTAACATTTCAGAAATGACGCGATTGGTGGTACATCATCCAAGGATCGTACTGTGATACAGACAATGCAGGGTTCTGTAGGCGATCCAGATAACTGACTCCAGATGCAGACTCAGACCCAGGACTAACGGCAGGCCTGTTGTGGTTTCTGGGTGCTGGAGAAGCTCAGGGAGGAAGATTCCCTGGAGGAGAAGGATCTGAATGTGTCTGGGGAGGGAGGGAAACCGAGAAGTCAGATACTGGTAAACCTCCTTTCCCCACTCCGAGTCTATAATATGCAGAAGGGATATATCCTCACCTATGGCCTACCATGGAGGCTTCACTAAGTTGTGCAGAATGCCCTCCCCACATCACCCCACCACCCCAGACAGTGACCAAAGGCTTTTTGTTTCCAGATATTATTTAGTTTAAATTCAGAAATGTCATACTTTCAATGATGCATAATCATTTTTAAATTTCCTTATAACTGAGAGTTTCCATAGTTTGGCTAAAATTTCAGAAATGATTTTGTAGGAGATGAAAAATAATTTACCCTCTATGCTTCCAAGTTCTCAACTGGGGCCCCTGAAACAAAATACGGATTAAGAAGAGAAAAGACAGAAGTTTATTATGCATATATCTCATGTACACGGGAGATATGCAGGAAAATGAATAACTCTCAGAGGTGGCTTAGAATTTGGGCTTACACACCAGCTTTCAGCTAAAGGCACTGGAGAGAAAGTGTAGGGAAAGCCAATTTTGGGGAGGGGAGCAGGTAAACAAGGTTAAGGTTTGTAATGAAGATTTGAGTCCATACTTTTTCCATTGATAAGAGTTTCTTGTGGTACAGAATCATCCCTCTCTTCCTGATATGAGAAGGGGACACTTACAAATGGAGATTTCCCCTTATAAATGTAAATTTCCCTTACTGGGTAACTTCCTTGTTTTCAGAGCTTCTCCTATGTGTGCTGTCTCTCAAAATAATCAACTAAAAATAACTCTTATGCCAGAGAGGCATATTTTGGAATGGCATTTTCTGGTCTACACACAACAGGTGCAAAGTCAGAGTCCCCATGTGATGCAGAGACTGCATAATTCTGCTTGAGACGCAGGGGAGTGGGACAACTAGTTCCAGATGCAGATGAGACCCAGCACTAAAAAACAGGCCTGCTGGGGGCTGTTTGGGTGCTGGAGAAGCTCCAAGTGACTCAAAGCAGGGGCTTTCCCAATTGAGGTTATTTACTTTGCTTTTCCAGAAATGGGTTGCATACAACCCATGGAATGATCTGGCAGAAAGCTGAGAGCTGGAAGGAGGTAGAGGAGAAAGGCAGGATGGAAACAGAGGGAATGAGGGGACTAGGGAAACTCAAGTCAAGTGACATTCAGCAGTTTGGCGGATCCCAAGAGCATAGCTGAGACTGGTGGAGAGAAATGGAGCCCATGCAGGCCCTGGGCCAATCAATTGGACTCCTTCCTAAAGATAGGACTTGGTCGAATGGAAGAGCATGGACTTCAGCTTTAGCTCACCCACCTGGGAACCTGGCTGCACTGCTCCAAGTATTGGGTTTCAAATTAGGAGAAAAGATTATTATGAAACTAGAATCCCCTCACATACCTAACATTGCTTAACATGAAATCTGGCAGTAGAAACTGCTCAAGAAATTTCCGTTTCCTTCCCTTATCCATGAATAAACAACTGCATTCCCAGAGGAAATGCTCTTGTAAGAATTTAGATAGAAGTAATAAATCATGACCACCGTTAGTGTCCTTTGGCCTCTCCCACTCTGTGGGGGGTGGGAGACAGCTTCCTGCACAACCTTAGGGAAGCCTCTTTGTTCTGGCCTCCCTTACACCAATCCCAATCCTGTAAACTGGGAGGCAGGAACTGTCCCCCACTGTGGAATTATCTAATTCCAAAATCATTCTCTCAACTGTCCAAATAAATGAAAAATGC
The DNA here is from genome assembly GCF_046562875.1 of Panthera onca. Lineage (NCBI taxonomy): Eukaryota > Metazoa > Chordata > Mammalia > Carnivora > Felidae > Panthera > Panthera onca. The sequence continues at coordinate 67,978,917 of NC_138342.1, read as the reverse complement.
CCGGTTAAATTTGAATTTCAACTAATGGATGAAAAACTTTTTAGTGTAAGTATGTCTCAAATACTGCTTGAGTCTTACTTATTCAAATTTAACAGAATCTCCTTTATTAATTTTCCTAAATGCGGCAGCCCTGTTCCATCGTTTGACCCTAATTTCTGCTTTTCTGAGTCTTAGGCCTAGGCTTCTGCTTCCCAGCTTCTGTAGCAACCTATGGGTAAAATGAAAGATGGTGGTACCAACAGGTATTCCAAGGACGTGGGGCAAATAGAACTCTCATCCTTTACTGATGGGAGTGTAAATTCCACTACTTCACAATACTGTTTGATACTTTCTACCAACCCTAGGGCCCAGCAATTCTACTCCTAGATGTAGACACAACTGAAATACATACCTGGTCCACCTAAAGATGGGTACAAGAATGTTCATAGCACTGCTATCCCACTTCTAATAGTCCAAACTAGAAACAATACAATGGTAGCGTGGATAAATAAGTCGTGTATATCTATAGGATGATTTATTATATGACAATGAGAATAAGTGAATTATTGCTATACACGACATGGTTGAATCTCACAATCTTAAATTTGAGCAAAAGAAGCCAGACACAGAAGAATAAATAGTGCATATAATTAAATATATGTAAGTCTCAAAAGCAGGCAAAACGAGGCTCTGGTGTTTAAAGACAAAGTAGAAGTTGGGCAGAGGGGTATGAGTTCCTAAGAGAGTTCAGGAGGGCTTCTGTGGTGCTGGTAATGTCCTGCTTCTTGAACCAGGCTGTGGTTACAAGGACTGTTCACTGTTAAATTCATCAATCATGCTTATGAGCTCTGTACTTGACTACATGTATATTGCACTTCAATTAGATGTTTACTGAAAGAGTTGAGGTCTGTCCTGATGGGGCTTTTTTCTCTGCAGACCTACATTGTTGGAAACACCTCGTGGAGTCCATGTGTGGTTTCCTTATTCACGGAACTATGTGTTAGATCTGTGGGAAAGAACTACAAGACATCTCTCTGCTAAAATTATGTGAAAGACCTAATAGCCAACTTGTTTAAATCTTAGGTATTGGCGTATCCCAGCAATCTGTACAATTCTGGGGTGTGATAGTGTAGGGGTGAATATGACTCGAACTCATTCATGTTTAGAGAGTGTCTGAAATTGAGAACCAGGCAGATCCCTCTACTCTGACCCTAAACGTGTCCCTAAAGTAAAGAAACTGGATCCCAAAGATTACAGGTGGAGAATTTGTGAAGCATGTCCATATTCACGTAAAGGTCAAAGAAGCCCAACCGAAAGAACTCTGGACTGACAGTGACAACTGTGGATTGAACAAAAGTTCTTTTTTTTGTTTCTTAATGTTTGTTTATTTATTTTGAGAGAGAGAGAGCAGGGGAGGGGCCGAGAGGGAGAGAGAGAGAGAGAGAGAGAGAGAGAGAGAGAGAGAGAGAGAGAATCCCAAGCAGGCTCTGAGCTGTCAGTACAGAGCTTAATGCGAGGCTCAAACCCATGAACTAGGAGATCATGACCCATGCCGAAATCAAGAGTCGGATGCCCAACCAAATGAGTCACCCAGGTGCCCTGACCAAAAGTTATTTTTAAAAGACAATTTTGGGGGCACCTGGGTGGCTCAGTCGGTTAAGTGTCCGACTCTTGGTTTTAGCTCAGGTCATGATCTCACTCACGGTTTCGTGAGTTCAAGCTCCGCATCGGGCTCTGCGCTGGTAGTGTGGATCCTGCTTGGGATTCTCTCTCTGCCCCTTCCCCACTCGCACTGTCTCTGTCTCTCTCAAAATAAACAAATAAACCTAAAAAATAATAAAAAATAAATGAAAGGGCTATTTTGAAGATTATGATTCTGACTTTGGAGCACCTTTAGTGATGGGCAGTAGAAGTTACCTTTTCTTCCTGAGCAGGTCTTGTTTGCTTTGGCTGGCAAGATTACAATCCCAGACTGGTAGAGTCTGTGGAAATAATAATAAAAGCTTTAGAGTCCCAAGAACTGAATTTAAATCCCAGCCCTGCCACTCTGTTACTGCAGACACGTGACTTTCTGTTTCTTTCCCTTTCATCTGTGGCCTCGTAGAAGACATGCCCTTGTCTTACAATATATAGGAGAGTGTAAAGGAGGGGTGGGGATTCTACTTGTTTCCCTCCAGGACCAAGTACTCTCTTTAATGTAACTACTACTCAGGAAGAATTTATCCCATGCCAGCCACCACTCTAAGAGCTTTTCAGATATTATTTAAGGCACCTGACAGCTTTGTTACTATGTAGTGTGCATATCCCCATTTCACAGATTCAGGACAATGAGGCACATGGAAGGGAAGTAACTCCCCCAAGGTCATTAGCTAGTGACTGTGGAGCTGGAGTCTGGCCAGTGTCCATGATGGAAACCACTGGATCCTGCTGTCTGGTCCACCTTCCCATCTTTGGGTTTCCATAATGTTTCTTGTGAGGTGTCCCCATGTCTTTTCCCTGAAAGACGGGGAAGAGGGTGCAGGGCAACACTCCATCTTCGAGACAAACCTCATTTCCTCATCTATAAATTAAAGAGGTTGGACTAGTGATCCTGACTTTCCTTGGCTCTGGCATGTAACCTCTCTGCCTCCATTTTCATGTCTGCAGTAGAAAGCGTCTTACCAGCCTTTATTCCCTGAGTGCTTCAGTGTGCTGGGAATATTAAACAGAGATCAGGGTTAACTAGAGATCAAACATGAACACACTTTGGAAAGTAGAATGCTCCTTGCGAACATCAGCCATTGTTATATTGGCAACATATCACATTCAGGTTTTTTTCCATCTGCTTTCTTGCCACTGAAACTCTCTTTAGATTCTCCCTCATGTATATGGTAGTTTGCAGTTTTCAAACTTGATCTTACTTGAGCCTGCCAAATACCAGCAATGACTACAATCCAAGCCTTTAGGGGTGCCTGGGTGGCTCAGTCAGTTGAATGTCCAAGTCTTGATTTCAGCTCAGATCTTGATCTCGAGGTTCATGGGTTTCAGCCCCATGTTGGGCTCTGCGCTGACAGTGTGGAGCCTGTTTGGGATTCTCTCTCTCTCTCCCTCTCTCTCTGCCCAACCCCCAGCTCTCTCTCTCTTTCTCTCTCTCTCTCTCTCTCTCTCTCCAAATAAATAAATAAACTTAAAAAAATAAATAAATAAAATAAAATCCAAGCCTTGAGATTCCTACCCCATTGTTTACTTTAGCACCACACTGTCATTAGCCTTCTGGAGCTGTGACCCCACGCACTATCCTTGCTACTTAGCAACGTTTAGTCTAAAATAGACACAGGGGAGCATATGTCAGGTCACTGGCATACAGGAAGCACAGTGCTTAATAGACATAGTCTATTGACATAGTCTTAGAGATGACTGCAATACAACAAACCATGAGAAAAGTGGTATTATACCCATTTTAAAGATGTTAGGGCACCTGGGTCGCTCAGTCTGTTAAGCATCTGACTCCGGCTCAGAGGTCACGATCTCGTGGTTCGTAGGTTCAAACCCCGTGCTGGGCTCTGTGCTGACAGCTCAGAGCCTGGAGTCTGCTTCGGATTTTGTGTCTCCCTCTCTCTCTGCCCCTCCCCCTGCTCACAAGCTCACACGCTCTCTCTTTCTCTCTCTCAAAAATAAACATTAAAATTTTTTCAAAAAAAAAAGAATATAGACTTATTGGTATACTTCTTTCTTTAATGATACACACGCAGCAGCCACAGCTATGCGTACATTTTGTCTGTAATGATTTTTCCAGTATATATTTTGAAGGTAATGGATAATTCATCCTTGAGGCCAGAAGTATATCTATAGCATTCCATACTGAGCAGCCCACTACCTGCACAATTTATTCACATTCTGTAACTATTTCTTGGATAATAGATTGAGCTCACACTGTGTGCCCGCTCTAATTAGACGGTGGTAGGAAAGGTATCATAATCCTCCTACATAATCGGAGAGGAGAAAGACCTTTGGACCCCAATGAAATATCTATCTAGCCCTGCAGTTTCAACATAGTTCCTAATGTGATTTGACAGTAAATATAGAGCCTTCTCAACCTGGTGGTTTTCCCTTTGTGTCATAAAGCAGGTTCTCAATAATAAATATTAGAGGCACCTTTCCAAGGTAGTCCAAAGTGCCTTGGCTTTTATTATTCCATAAAACCTCCACCCCCACCTTTTGTTTAATTTTTTTTGATGTTCACGTTTGAGAGAGAGACACACACAGAGCGAGCAGGGGAGGAGCAGAGAGAGAGGGAGGCACAGAACCCAAAGCGGGTGCCAGGCTCTGAGCTGTCAGCACAGAGCCCGACACGGGGCTTGAACACACTGACTGAGAGATCATGACCTGAGCCGAGGTTGGACGCTTAACCGACTGATCACCGAGTCAAAACCTCCACCCCTTTTATAAGGACTCACCTGTTGGGGGAATCAACTGATCACAGCCATGGATTTCAGCATATACAAAATCAATCAGGAAAAAGAGCAGGGCAGAGGAAGAGCTGAGAAGACTGGCAAAGGCTGAGAGAGACCTGTAAATCAGATCTCCATTGCTGTCTGCTTCACAATTGCCTCTTAAAATGTTACTCACCCAGGGTCCACCCCAGCTAGTGAATCAGAATCAAGCACATGTGTTTCGCAGCCAAGCACTAAGGATGAACCTAGTGCACAGCCAGGACTGAGATGCATGGTGGGAGCATCTTTTTTTTTAATGTTTATTTTTGAGAGAGAGAGAGGGAGACACAGAATCTGAAGCAGGCTCCAGGCTCTGAGCTGTCAGCACAAAGCCTGATGTGGGGCTCGAACTCACAAGCTGTGAGATCTGACCCAAGCCGAAGTCGGAGGCTTAACCAACTGAGCGACCCAGGTGCCCTGCAAGTGGGAGCATCTTTGACCGGGGCCTTCCCTGACAACATGGAGGAACAGGTGGACAGATAACGGGGCCTTGCACCTAGTTAAGGGAAACGTTGCAGGTGAACAGGGGCCAAGGCTACAGAGCACTGCATATGGTTAGATATGAAGTAGTAAAGAAGAAAGCTTTAACATTAGTCGTTGTGAAACCAAACACATTCTCTCCCTTGGGAGTTCTGACTGGTTAAAGCTCAGGAGACTTCACTTGATCACTTGATGAAATCTGAAAAGTATAGGTACCACTTTGTTCAAGGGACACTATTCCTTAGTGGTTTTTCAACTATTGCATTTTTCTGTGGAAGCTTGAAGCACCACCCCCCTCACCCTTTTTTTTTCAGATTCTGGACGACGATTTCACACACAAAAAAATAATCATTTTTTGGGGTGCCTGGGTAGCTCAGTTGAGATAGCGACCGACTTTGGCTCAGGTCATGATCTCACAGTTCATGGGTTTGAGCCCCACGTCAGGCTGTGTGCTGACAGCTCAGAGCCTGGAGCCTGCTTCAGATACTGTGTCTCCCTCTCTCTCTCTCTGCCCCTCCCGCATTCATTCTCTCTCTCTCTCTCTCTCTCTCTCTCTCTCAAGAATAAATAAACATTTAAAAAAATTAATCGTTTTTTTTTTAAGTAACCCAAGACATCTGTTAGCTATCAGGACACCACTAGTAATTATGCAATGAAGGCTGACATTAGCTAGAAGCATCTGTGAGATGGCAATTTTTTGGAGAAGTAAAGAACTCTATCTCACAAAGTTCTCTTAAGGAGAAACTGAGATAATGTCTGTGCAATAGCTTTGGATTCTTTTTATGTTTTTTTATTTATTTTTGAGAGAGAGAGAGAGACAGAGACAGAGTATGGGGTGTGGGGCGCACAGAGAGGGAGACATAGAATCCGAAGCAGGCTCCAGGTTCTGAGCTGTCAGCATAGAGCCCGAAACGGGGCTTAAACCCACAAACTGTGAGATCATGACCTGAGCCGAAGTCGGACGCTTAACCGACTGAACCACCCAGGCGCCCCTCTGTGCAATAGCTTTGTAAAAGTTATTAGAATTACTATTAAATAAAACACTTCATACGCAAAATAGATATTGTTCAGGATGGTTGTCTTGAAAAAAGAAGAAAAAAATCCTCTTGCCAATAAAAAGAGAAAAAAATCAGAGAAAGGGGCTATAAACCTCCCCAGAAAACCTGTGAAAGGAGCCCTCACCCCATCTCCTTGATGTTTCTAATTGCCTAGTATCGACAATATCTGGAAATGTCTTGTTAAGTCAGTTGAGTGTGGCCACCCCTAATTAGGAGAAATGTGATGAAATGTCTTCTCAACTGGAATCTGCGTGATATCCAACCAATACAGGCAGGCGTTTAATACTTTTTTGGGTTTGTTTTCACAGGCAGTGCCCTTCAGAACTTAGCCTTAAAAATGAATCCCGTTGTTTCACAGCCAGGATATGGGACCGGGGGTGTGATGCATAGTGACTGGCAATCTGGCGTATTTGACTGCTGTGATGACCTGGGGATTTGTAAGTACATGTGTTATTGTTCCTCCTCGGCTCCCATAATACAGGTTCCTGACCTAATAAAACTCATCTACTCATCCTGCCATTGAGCTCCTGCTTTATGGTCAACTCAGAAGTCACAAGCTGCAAGCCCGTGGGTGGATTTAGCTGCCAGATATGTTTTTGTTTGTCCTGTACACAATGACCTCTCTTCATGCATTACTTTAAAAATACTAGGAAACATATAAAATCAGATTTCACATAAAAATCTGGCCTCCCAATGTAGATTTCCAGCTTCTCTTGGAAATCGGAAAATATGGAGAGATGAGCCTTCAGCACACATGGTGGGGGTCTGCTGCTGCTTAGCATGAGCTAATCCCACTGAAGGAGATTCTCATTCTAGTTTGCCATATGTATTTATGTCCACCATTGTCTATTCTGTGTTTTTTGTCTCAATCTATTTCACTCATTTTAGCTGTGCGACCTTGAGTTTGTGATCCTTGCTTAGATCGATCACCTTTTGCAATTTTCCACCTCTTAGTATCACCATGTTCTTGACATATCGGTCTGGTTTGTCTTCTATTTACTTCTCCTTTTACCTACAATGCCGTCCTGTGTTTCCCAGCTTTCAGTGATGTTCTTGCGACTCTTGTCATTGTTCCATTTCAGGAAGCCTTGTGGGTTTTTAGCTTTACTGAAATCTAATTCTTTTCTACAACAAAACACACTGTTTATGTGAGAAACCTTTTCTTATTTCAGAGTCTCATGTCATATGGGTTGCAGACATCCTCTGTGGGGCTCATCTTTCCATTGTGTGTGAAAAATAGCCTCCTTTTTTGTATGTGATGGAAGTTCCACCAGGTTCTTTGGAGATAGCCTTTTGCTTAAAAACAATCAATCAAGAAACCACAGACTCTCTTATCATACCAGAACTCCATCCCAGAACTTTTCAAAACACATTTTTACTCAAAGCATATTTGAGAACAGTTTCCTGTTTGTTTCTATTTTCTTTTTTTTTTTTTAATTTTTTTAAACATTTATTTATTTTTGAGACAGAGACAGAGCATGAACGGGGGAGGGTCAGAGAGAGAGGGAGACACAGAATCTGAAACAGGCTCCAGGCTCTGAGCAGTCAGCACAGAGCCCGACGCGGGGCTCCAATTCACGAGCGAGATCATGACCTGAGCTGAAGTCGGCCGCTTAACCGACTGAGCCACCCAGGTCCCCCTGTTTCTATTTTCTTAAGCCCTTTCTCTGCCTTACAGAGACTCTTTACAGTGAAACTGCGCTCAACTTTTTAAACTACCAATACACATATCCCTTAATTCCTGCTTGCTTCCATCCACATGATGAGGACAGTGCCCTCCTTTTGCCTGAATGACCACCTAGAAACTATTTCTGCTCTTTGTCATGATTTCTTTACTCAGTGTTTTCTGCCCCTAAACACCCTCCCATGGTTTTTCCACGGCTTCTCAGACATCCTGACGCCACAAACTTCCTCTGCAAGCGTGACCCGAATGTAACAAGGGCAGGGAAGAAAGATAATGGGAACAATCTCAGACTGGCAAGGCAGGAGCTTTTGCAATTAAATCTGACCCAGTAATAATGACTCACAAATTATCCCCAGTTCCTGGATAGCCGGCTCTAGAAGCAAGACACTGAGAGCCAGGTGACAACATTGTTTTCTCTGAGTCCCCATTAAAGCCATTTCCTGAGCCAACATCTTTTTGAAAGAGGTGTGATTTCATTGAAAGCATGGTGACTTTCACTAACTCTTCTATGTGGCTTCCCCCTCTTCCTCCCCGCACCCAGGCCTCTGTGGGACCTTCTTTCCCCTATGCCTTTCCTGTCAGATCGCCTCTGACATGAACGAATGCTGTCTGTGCGGAGCGAGTGTCGCCATGAGGACCTTGTATCGGACGCGATATGGCATCCCGGTAAGTCACCCGCGTGCACGGTGAGGCGTGAGCCCAGATACCAGAGGGTTCCCTTCAGTCTGACCACAATTGTGTGATTGCCCACCTTGCCTTCATGGCTTGGCCCTGATCTTTTCTCCACTCCTGTCCTAAATGTGTCATGTGATTACCAGGGGCTGTGCTGCCACGGACACCATGGAACAAATTAGTACCACAATCTTAAATTGTTCCAGTAGGTATGTCCCTGAAACAGTTGCTGGAGGTGAGTAGGTGAGGAACGGAGGGCCCTTAGCCTCTCCTGGCTTTACTCAGAGTCAGACATAGGACCCTACAAATCTGCAGGCTGAGCCACAGTTAGAAAGCCGTGGGATGAAATGGGGGTGTAGTGGATCCCTTCACAGCTGGCACGCCTGCCTTCTAAGCCAGTGTTCATTCATTCAAAAGTGATTATTGAGCATCTGGACCCTGGCTAAGTCCTATCGTATTCATTCATTCAACAGGGATTTATCCCGTACATGGGACATGCCGATTCCAGAAGCTAGAGACACCTCAGTGAACAAAGCAAATCAAAAGCCCTGTCTGCGTGTAGCTTACATCCTTTTTCTTCTTATGTTTTTGAGAGCTTTATTTGCACATAGTTTCAGACTTAAAAGTTGCAGAAATAATACAACAACAAAAAAGAAATAATACAAAGAATTCCTGAATGCCCTTCACCCACATTCCCCAAATACTAAAATCTTGCCACCTTTGCTTTATTTACTCTTTCCTCTACCTCTCTGTCCATTCTGTTTTATTTTTTCCAAAACATTGAGAAGAAATTACAAACTTGATGTCCTATTACCTCTGTTACAGCATGCATTTCTTAATAGCAAGGACGTTCATTTATATAACCATAACATAATGATCAAAATCAGGAATTTAACATTGATACAACACTATCAGCTAATATGTGGATCTTATTTAAACTTTACCAATTAACCCAATTAACATTCTTTGGATGAGAAGAAAATCAATCTGGAATCACACATTTGTTCAACTGTCATTCAACCCTAGTTATTCCTACAATAAGGAATAGTTTCTCACTCTTTCCCTGTCTTTTTTTCCTCCGAAGTACAGATCAGTTATTTTGTAGACTACCCCTCAATTTGGTGTGTCAAATTTGTCTTCATGGTTAGACAGGTTTTACACTTTGGCAGAACCTCCACAGAACTGACCCAATATGTGCTGTGCTTCATGTCAAGAGGCACATGACATCGGTGTATCCCATTATGGTGGTTTAATTTGATTACTTAGTTAAGATATAGCGTCTGCTAGGATTCTCGACGGTAATGTTGCCTTTTTCCCCTCTATAATGTGTAAGCACCTTGGTGAGAGATATAAATATTTTATTCCTCATCAAACCTTCACCCACAAGGAATAATAGCCATTGACGATTCTCACCTGGATCAATTGTTACTATGATGGCTGTCAATGGCAGAGCTTACATTCTAATAGGAGAAGATGGCCACAGTGTAACTAAGTAAACACTTTATAGGGTGCTGATGAGTGGTACAGAAAAAATAAAGCCAAGATGAGGAATAAAGAGTGTTGAAGCATTCTAATTTTATTTTATTTTCAGCATCATGAAATGTATTTTCATCTAAACAAGGTTTATCCCAGGAATGCAAAGATGGTTCAGTATCAGAATACTCTATTTATAGATTCAAAAAGAAAAGCCATATGATCATCTCAACTGATGCCGAAAAAAGCATTCAACACAATTCAATACTTATCCACATTTTTAGAAAGGGAGTTCTAATTTTAAGTATGGTTATCAGGGAAGGCCTTGGTACAAAAGTAAAGACCTAAAAGGATGAGAAGTTGACCCACCTGGGGGTCTTCAGCCAGGCAGAGGGAAGGGCACCACCAAAGACTTTTAAAGTAGAGTTTATCTGGAATGTTCCAGAAACTGCAAGGGGCTAGGGAGGTAGGTATAGAGAGAGTGAGGGGGTGAGGGTAGGATGTCATAGAAAAAGATGACATCAGAGCAAGAGTTAGAACTTCTAGGGCCTTGAAGACCATTATAAGAACTTTAGCTGTTACTCTGAGTGAGCAGAGAAGCCATTGAAATGTTTTAAACAAAGAAGTGACGTGATGGATTTTTTTCCTGAAAACTTAGCCTCTGCCCCAATCACTGCTCCCATAGAAACGGGAGCAAGTTCTTAATCCCCCTACACCTCAGCCCCCTCACTGATTGAATGGTCATGATGATATCTCCCCTTGGTGGTGTAGTAAGAGTCATGTGAAATAATGTATGGACAATGTATATACTATCCATAGCACAGGATCTGGCAATTAATAAGTGCTCAGTAGGGCGCCTGGGTGGCTCAGTAGTTTGGGCGGCCGGCTACAGATGATCTCGCGGTCTGTGAGTTTGAGCCCCGCGTTTGGCTCTGTGCTGAGAGCTCAGAGCCTGGAGCCTGCTTCGGATTCTGTGTCTCCCTCTCTCTGCCTCTGCCCTGCTTGCTCTGTGTCTCTGTCTCTCTCTCAAAAATAATAAACATTGGGGCGCCTGAGTGGCTCAGTCGGTTAAGCGTCTGACTTCGGCTCGGGTCACAATCTCACGGTCCGTGAGTTCGAGCCCCGCGTCAGGCTCTGTGCTGACAGCTCAGAGCCTGGAGCCTGTTTCAGATTCTGTGTCTCCCTCTCTGTCTGACCCTCCCCCATTCATGCTCTGTCTCTCTCTGTCTCAAAAATAAGTAAACGTTAAAAAAAAATTTTTTTTTAAGTAATAATAAACATTAAATTTTTTTTTTTTTAAATAAGTGCTTGGTAAACAACTACTTTTACTTCTGTTCTTTTCTTCGAGAATCACTCAGTTGTTTCACAGGGCAGAGGTGTGTTCAGAGCCTGACTCATTTCTCCTGCGTGCTTGCTCAGCTGCCTGACTTGCTCAGCAGCTGCAAGTGAGGCTGCTCTCATTCATGCTATTCTTAAGGCAGCATAACACACAGAGGTTCTTAATTTTGTGCCCTGACCTTGAACTTCCTGAATTGCATGCAAAGTGTCATTCATATGTACTTATGCATATAGTGTGAGGGTAAGATTCTCAAAGCAACCCAAAACCTCAACATGGAATATAGGAAGGGGAACTTAGCTGGATCCTGGAGATAAGGGGTTAGGAAACACTCAACATATAGCAAACTGTTTGACTCTCTGCTAAGTCATTTGGTGGTGTCAGTTTTCTCATCTGTCATGAGGAAGTTGTGCAAGATGATTCCTAGTTCTAGGATTCTAGGATAAGGTATGGTTCCTCGATGTACAATGAAGCAATATATTTATAGACAGTGTATCTCTATTTCCTCCTTAGAACAGACCTAAAAATAATTCCCTGGACTGATTTGTATCATTCAGGCTCTCTGCTTTATTTCTCTTTCATATCCATGCAAACTTTTATGGGGCTGGTACAATGCAGCCTCTCTGATCTGCCCCCCCCCCCCCACCCTGCTTCATGGACACAGTCAAGAAAGCATCCCTTTGGCCAGGGCATAAGAGAGAAGGAGGAAGAAAAGAAAGAAACAACTACTGATTGTACTACTACTTGCTGGGATATTATTCTGATGTATATTTACTCATTTACTACTTGCAAACTCCTGTGGTACAGGAATTGTTACCTCCCTTTATAGATATGGAAACCATATATATGAGAAAATGAGAAAGGCTTAAGGTCATAGAACATGTGAATGTTGGAATTGTTCACCCAGTGTCTCCTGCACCAGAATAGGCGTCCTTTCAAGGGCATGTCTCCCAGAAGGTCATTGAGGACCCAACTGGACCCTTCCATTGAGAAGGCCCCCAAATCCTTGCAAAATACTCCATACCATGGTTTGCCAAACAATATTCATTACTTTCTTCTTTTCCCGATAATTTGCATATCTCCTTTTCTCCTAACACCCCCCCTTTGCAGAACTTGAGAGAGGTCAACGAAATTGGCCAGAGGGATGCAGTGTGGGGCCTGGTCTGGCACTACTTGCAAGCTACAGAAAATTTGTGCATTTCACAATCGGCTTTAAAGGGAAGCATTTTAGAAGAGATGACAGAGGACTCGGGCTATAGTTGTAAACTGCAGATCATTTGACATAGTGTCACAAGGGCACTGGCTTGAAAAAAGAAAGACCAAGAGCTGCCACCAATTTGTTATGTGATCTGAACAAGTCATTTAGCTTCACTTGGTCATCAGAAAAATAAGGATAATGTCACAGAATTCTCATGATAAAGCAGTAACATACAATGTACCTTTTTTAAATGTTTGTTTTATTGATTTTGAGAGAGAGAGCAAAAGCAGGGGAGGGTCAGAAAGAGAGAGAGAGAGAGAGAGAGAGAGAGAGAGAGAGAGAGAATCCCAAGCAGTCTTCATGCTCAGCTCAGAGCCCAACACGGGACTCAAACCCAAGAACCATGAGATCATGACCTGAGCTGAAATTAAGAGTCAGACACTTAACCGACTGAGCCACCCAGATGCCCCCAATGTACCTTTTAAAGAGTTTTGAAAAACTATACAAATGCAAGGAATTGTGTGAATGTATTTATGGGATATATGTTGACCCACTGCTTGTTTTTCCACAGGGATCTATTTGCAGTGATTTCCTATGGCTGGGATGTTTCCCTCATTGCACCCTTTGCCAACTCAAGCGAGATATTGAGAAAAGAAAAGCAATGAATGCTTTCTAAAAACGGCTTACAACTTGGTAAGTTGTTGGGAATTCTTTGATTTAGGAGTAACAAAACAAATTCTCAATAACATCTTTTATTTCCTTGGTCTTCTCTCACAAACACATGAAACATCCCTTACAAAATGGGGGACAAATGATTTTTAATTGCCAGGCCACACCAACAGTCGGTAGTCAGCTTCCATGGTTTGACAGGGCTAAATCTGATAGGATAACAATGAATTCTGGGATTTTTTAGGTTGTCTGCCACAGGAGGGGTGGCTGTGTGATGCGCCAAGTGAGCACGCCACATATCAACCACGTATATCTTAACTAGACCATGACTTAAGGTAGTCGAGATATGTATGCGACCAGACCTTCATTTCCCTAAGTATGGTTCCTAGTTCTACTGTTACCAACAGTAACCAGTTGAGGTATTATACTAAACGTGACTGCGTAATGTGCCTAGTTCTGTGTTCTTGATGACATCAGAATGTTAATATAACAATCCTTCCTCCAAAGTGATGGGAAGCTAGTTTTTAGTCTCTATAAGTGTGGACAATTCACCCAGTTATGCCAAATTCCCAAAGCCCCCACTATGAAGAAGAGTTATTGACTTTTTCGTGACTATGTTATCAAAATTGGGTAGCTGCTCATTTACCTGGTTTCCTAAGCTCCCCTACTCACATTTTTAATCTTCTGAGTTCCTGTTTCTCTCAGGCAAGCAGGTAATAGTTTACTTGTCCTGTCTTTCAATCTCTTATTGCCAGTCCCCGTGGAATTTGCAATTAATGTTTAGTTTTCACGTGGAAATGGCTATTATCTATAAAATCCTATCTCCCAAGAGGCCTTTGAGAATGTTTGATTAGGATGGTACATTCATGTGCATAATAAGTTGTCACTGGCCCAATCTGTCCTTTTTTAGTTATTTTGCCACATGCTCCACAAAATAATGTCCTCTCCATGAGCATTTTTAGTTCATTTCATGTTGCATTTTCATACCATTTTAGTATCTGAGCATTTGTCTCCCAATTGCTTTCAACCCTCAATGACTGAGATGCAGAGTCAAGATGGGGAGTTTTCTTATCATCCCTCTTCCTCCTTTACTCTACCTGCTGAGAATTGACTATTATCTCTCTTTCCAAGCACTGACGTTTGTTAAAAGGCCTGTGTTAATAACTTGACTTAGAACCTGATGCCAAAGTAGCCCTAAGGGAAGGAAGATGTGACAGTTTACTGGTATAGTCATCCGGTCAATGAAAAAGATTGGTTAGTGTTCTCTGCCCTTTGGAGACTCTTACCTTGGCATGGTTGATGATTCATTGACATTTGATAACAGAAATTAACTCTGGCAATCTACAGATTATTCTATTGGTTCCCTCAACCACCTAGCGACAGTGCCTGACACTCAGTAGGCACTTAATAAATATTGTGGAAGAATAACTCAATGCAACTTTCAAGCAAGGAAGCATAATGAGGCCCTCACCTAGGAGATTCATGTGAATCTTAACTGGTGATTGTGATTCTTTCTAATAGATTGTACTGAAGCAGGGACCATGATTTGATGTAAATTTTAAATATGTAACAGTTTGGCAGTAGGGTTGAGGTGGAACAGAAGTTTCGATTTTTGGAACAAGATAATATAAAGAAAGAAACTGATAAGTCCTGATTTGTTCATTCATTCTCTCTTTTCTTTTCTTTCCTTTTTTTTTTTCCTGATTTCTACAGGTCATATTCACAATGTGGTGAAAGAAATGCTGGAATGACACACTGCACCTGCTGTGCTATCTCACCCCAAATCTGAGAAACTAATTCAACTAATCATATGGCTTCCAATGGCTTCAAGACCTTTTTAATTTCCAGTTTATTGCAAAAGAAGTATATTTCCCATGCTGTTCTCTAAAATGACTGCTATTAAAAAATGAACATCCTCCACATTTCTTGTGTCTTTAAATACAGCTTCATGAAAAATTCAATATGATTTTTTAAAAAAAATGAACCCAAGTTTGTTAAAATGTTAAAGTTGAATGATGGGTACATGGAGAGTCTTTTTTTTTTTTTCTTTCTTTTTTTAATTTTGAAAGGCTTTTTTTTTTAAGTATAGTTGACACATAAAGATTCTTTTTTTAAATGTTTATTTTTATTTATTTTGGGGGGAGGAGTGAGTGGGGGAGGGGCAGAGAAAGAAGAGAGAGAGAATCCCAAGTAGGCACCATGCCCAGTGCAGAGCCTGATGTGAGTCTCCATCCCACAACTGCAAGATCGTGACCTGAGCCAATAACAAGAGTCAGATGCTTAACCTATTGAGCTACCCAGGCACCCACCCAACACATCAAATATTTATCCTACTCTTCTTTCACACATATATATACATATACATATACATATATATATATGCTTGAAAATGTCCAGAATAAAAAGTGTTTTAAATGCTGTCAAGTGAAAAGCTTTCCTAATTGTAGACTTACCCACCACTGGCAGACAAGGTGTCACCCTGTGCAATCTCTCACCCCCCAAAAGTGTGGTATTTTGATTCACCTTAGGCTTCCTTTGGTTGCTAAGATGGCATCTGGCACTTCCATACTTTACTTAAAGTAAATACACTCCAGGAGTATTTGCTGAGCAATGTAGAGTTTACTGTAGGTTATACGAACCAAAGAGAGGATTTGTGTCATAAGCCACATAGCAGATCTTTTAATTGAAATTGCCATCAGACATTTCTATCCTCCCTAAGGTCTTATGCAGCAAGCCAGCCACAGGAGCTTCATGTACATTTTTTTCTTTCTTTTTTCTCCACAGGTTAACATGGCATTTTAAAAACCTGAGATATAATTGATATATGATATTGTATTAGTGTTAGATGTACAATATTCTGGTTTGATACATGTATGCACTGCATACACGTACATATTGCAAAATGATCACTACAGTAAGTCTAGCTTATTAACATCCATCACTGAACATAGTCACAATTTTTTTTCTTGTATTGAGAACTCTTAAGATTACTCTCTTAGCAACTTTCCAATAGCAATACTTTACAATATGCAACACCACACTATACATTACATCCCCATGACATATTTCTTTTATAACCGGAAGTTTGTACCTTTGACTCCCTATCCCACCCTGCCTACTTCTGGCAACCACCTATCTGTTCTATCTATGAGTTCAGGTCATTTGTTTTAGATTTCACACATAGGCAACACCATCCAGTGTTTATCTTTTACTGTCTGACTTAACACTTAGCTTAATGCCCTCAAGGTCCATCCACTGCTGTCATAAATAGAATTGCCTTCTTTTTTATGACTGGGAAATATATATATATCTCACATCTTTATCCATTGATCCTTCAGTGAACACTTAGGTGTTTCCATGTCTTGGCCACTGTAAATAATGCTGCAGTGAATGTCGGGTCAGTCCACATACCTTTTTTTTTTTTTTAAGTTTATTTCTTTATTTTGAGAGAGAGAGAGAATCCCAAGCAGGCTTCATGCTGTTAGCGCAGAACCTGATGTGGGGCTTGAACTACAGGTGAGATCATGACCTGAGCCAAAATCAAGAGCCAGATGCTTAAACAACTGAGCCACCCAGGCACCCCAGTCCACTTACCTTTCTTACGCAAAGCAATTTAGTTCTATCTTGGCTTTCTAGTCTAGGAACCACAGCCCCAAAGGTGCAGGATGAGGGTGGAATTCTTAAACAAAAAATGTTTTCCAGATCGCTTATTGGAAAATTACAACATACTTCATATGTGTTGTATATAAAAGTCATGATAAATAGGAGTTTTCTTGAAATCTTTGCTAGAACTGAGAAGTGTTATTATTTAGATTCATTCTCCCACTCCTTGACATCATGTTTCTTCTGGGCACTCCAAATGCCTAAGGCTGCCTTGCATCAAGCTCCTTCCTTTAAACCAAACCCTCCTTAAATGCTACAAGAGGCTAGAAATTGCTAATACCAAGGAGCAGCAACTCCTTTGAAGAAGATGGGGTTTGGAGACATGTAGATGATTTACAAATTGACAAAGCAAAGAATAGCAGAAGACAATTTATCTCAACTTCCAGGGTACCAAATGATTATCTGTACATTCCCCCCTCCCATGGATGTGGCATCAGAGTTAGCTGTGCCTGCTTAGTGGCTTGAACAACTAGACTCATTTCTTCTACTCAATGGTCTACAATTTGGGGCAGAATCCCCCATCTCTGCTCATGCTGTATGACCTGGGGTGGCTGGCCTGGGGCTGGACGATCCCTTTTAGATGATGTACTCACTCTGCCTCTTGGCTAGTGGTTCAGCCAGGGCTTGAGCCTAGGGGCCTGGGTTGCTCTCCATATTAGCCAAGAGGCTGCTTGGATCGCCTCACAGTATGTTTGTTGGGTGTCCAGGGTAAGAATCACAAAAGAACGTTATGGAAGTGCACATTTCTATGACCTAGCTTCAGAGGTCAGACAGCATCACCTCTGCCGAACTCTTTTGGTTGAGGCAGTTGCAAAGGTCCACCCAGGTCCGAAGGAGAGGGGACATAGAACCTAACTCTCAATGTATTGTGGCAAGGTCCTTGAAGAGTACAAGGGACAGGAGATATTGTTGCAGCCCTTTCCGGAAAGTACAATCTGCCACAGATGTTGTGAGGGGCTCTGTGTTGTGTTTCTTGGTATCGGACCTGTAATCCACCTATTCTCAGTAAAGCCCCTCTTCCAAGGTGGCAGGAGAGGGATGGCCAGCTGCCCAGTTCAGGCTGCCAGTTACAGTGGCATAAATTCTGTAACACCAGCTAAGTCTTTCTGGCGACATGAAAAGGTTTCCAGGGCATAAACGTGGTTGAAGCTTGTAACAAGAGCCTATTCATCTAGAGATTCTGATTCACACCTGTGCTGGGATGCAGGCGTCCAATTTTTCAAAACAAGTATTTCTGATGCAGGTCATCTCTCTGCCATGAGATCAGTACTTTTCCCTGTGGGTCATAATGAGGAGTTCTAGTGCAGTAACTCAGGTATGAAACATGCTTACAGGGCCAGGAGTTGAAGTTATGAGCTGGGAGACATTGCTTTATCTGCCCCTTCCCTTCCGCTTCCTCTCTACTTTATTTTAATTTCCATTTCTGCTCTGACCTCTGCATCCCAGCAACCTGGTTCCCTTAGGGATACAGCCTCTGTTCTATTTTGGGAGTAGGACAAAGCACAATGGAACGAGTCATTCTTTGCATTTCCCATCTCAGCCTCCTGTTAATCAGCCTGGTTTTCTCCACCCCCCATAGAATATCCAGGTTTCAGAGGCCAATTATTCTACAGTAGCTGCTTTCAGAGTTTTGGGATCTTCTCCCGGGGGAGGTGTTGTTGTGGCGTCCTCTGACTGGACAATGCCCCTCAGACACTTCTGACTGGGAGTCATTGTTGAGGTCATCTTAAAGCCTGATGCAATTGTCCCCTAAGCTTTGCCTTTACTCAGTTCTGATTCTGGCTTTTGTGTAATATCCACTCCAGAAGTAATAGATAAATCCCATTCTGCCACAAATTTCCATAGAGCAGCGGGTTCTGAATCTGCTCCTAGTCTTTTTTCCAAAGTGTTTTGTTGTGGTAAAATACACATAACATAAAATTTACCACTTCCAATTGTACAGCTCAGGGGTTTTAACTACATCCATATCGTTGTACAGCCATCACATCATCCATCTTCACCGTCCCCCTTGTAAAGCTGAAACTCTGTAAACTCCATACCCATTAAGAACTAACTCCCCAACCCAATGTCCCTCAGTCCATGGCAGTCACCTCAAGATTCGATCCTCAAGATTCATCCATGTTGTACATATTCCAGAATTTTACTCCTTTTTAAGGCTGAATAATATTCCATTGTATGCATAGACCACATTTTCCTTATCCTTTCTTAGGTCAATGGACACTTGATTTGCTTACACATTTTAGCTATTTTGAATATCACTTATATAAACAGGGGTGTCCAAATATGTCTTCAAGACCCTGCTTTCAATTCTTTTGGATATATACCCAGATAAGGTTTTGCTGGATCACATGGTAATTCTATGTTTATTTTTTTTTTTATTTTATTTATTTATTTAAAAAAAAAATTTTTTTTAACGTTTATTTATTTTTGAGACAGAGAGAGACAGAGCATGAACGGGGGAGGGGCAGAGAGAGAGGGAGACAGAATCGGAAGCAGGCTCCAGGCTCTGAGCCATCAGCCCAGAGCCCGACGCGGGGCTCGAACTCAACGGACTGTGAGATCGTGACCTGAGCTGAAGTCGGACGCTTAACTGACTGAGCCACCCAGGCGCCCCAGTAATTCTATGTTTAATTCCTTGATAAACTGCCCTTATTTTCCATAGTGGCTATAGCATTTCACACTCCCACCAACAGGGCACAAGAGTTTTAATTTCTTTATATGCTCACTAACACTTCCTATTTTCTCTTTTCTTTGATAGTAGCCATCCTATTGGGTGTGAAGTACTATCCCATTGTAGTTTTGATGTGTGTCTTTCCCTAATGGTCAATGGTGTTGAGCATCTCTCCCTAGGCTTATTTGCCATTTATATATCTTCTTGGGAGAAATATCTTCAAGTTCTTTGACCATTTTTGAATTGTGTTGTTTATTTTTTTAATGTTGAGTTTTAGTTGTTCCTTATATATTCTGGACGTTAGTCTCTTGTTAGATATGATTTGTAAATATGTTCTATTCTGTAGGTTGCCTTTTTTTGTTCATGTAATTCTTGTCTGGGTGGGAAGACAGATTCCTGGTGCTTACTACTCTGCGCTCCAAGGCTCACCTGAGTTTAGTCACAAACACTGTGAATGGGAAAAGGAACCATGCTCCATAAATTCAGTTCTTATAACACCACAAAAACCCCTCATTTGCCAAGAGGGGAGAGAAGGCAATAATAACATAGCCATGTATGTAGCCAGAGATCCGTTTATCATTTGGAATAAAAATAAGTAACAAGGGATATACTCAGGAGCAGTGAAGCCTGACAGCCTGGTGGGCTTTGTCTGCAAAATAATCCCTTGGATGGGTTCCTTTATTGGTTTCAAGAATTTTTGGCTGGTGGTAGGGAAGAGAATTCAATTGTGAAAGATGTCAGAGAACTGAATGTCTGCACCTGGAGGTGGATCCAGACTGCTCCTTTCATCACAAAACCACAACCCTCAGAGAGGGTCTGGCAGAATCATACACCCTTGAACTGGGGCCATGGGCAGATGGATGACCATGTGATTTCAGCAGAAACAGCAAGCACCTTCTCTGAAAGCCACACAGCACATAGTATAAACTTAAGGATAAGCAAGGAGGGGCGCCTGGGTGGCGCAGTCGGTTAAGCGTCCGACTTCAGCCAGGTCACGATCTCACGGTCCGTGAGTTCGAGCCCCGCGTCAGGCTCTGGGCTGATGGCTCGGAGCCTGGAGCCTGTTTCCGATTCTGTGTCTCCCTCTCTCTCTGTCCCTCCCCCGTTCATGCTCTGTCTCTCTCTGTCCCAAAAATAAATAAACGTTGAAAAAAAAAAAAAAAATTAAAAAAAAAAAAAAAAGGATAAGCAAGGAAACTTAAGAATAATTCAAGGGGCCCCTGGTGGCTCAGTTGATTAAGCTTCCAACTTTGGCTCAGGTTATGATCTCACAGTTCATGAGTTCAGGCCCCACTTCAGGCTCTGCACTGAGGGCATGGAGCTTACGTTGGATTCTCTGTCTCCCTCTCTCTCTGCCCCTCCCCCACTCATACTCTTTCTCCAAAATAAATAAATAAACATTAAAAAAATTCATTCAATGCTAACGTATTGTTTTCAGAAATAAACCTCAATACAGAACTGTTTAATGGGAAAAATGAAAGCAGGCACTGAGCAATCCTATCCTTCTCTTAAAGCCTTTTTCCCCATTTGTTCTTCTCCCCCAACTCAGAGACCGCCAAAATTTGTCTTCTTCTCTCCCTTTTCTTCATGGTGTCTTATGAAAAACATCCCCCTGGTGTACTCTCTCCCCTGCCCACCATGTCTCCCAAACTACTACCAGGGAACCAACTTCTAGATTATTAAGCAGCATATTTAACATCCTAATCTGATCTGTTTGCCTTTGGACAACTTCATCAAAGTCCAAATGTTCCCAAAGACAGTAGGGGGGATAGCAAAGGGGGACATTGTCAGGAAAACTGGTCTTATATAACTATGCCCCAAAATGTTCATCTCACTGTTCATCATTTTGTTTTTATTGATTGAAACAAAATAGAGAAATGTTTATCTGAGTCTCTGAGGCGGATGTATCTCTAGTTTTAAATCTGAGAGGAGAAACCAATATGTTTTCCCTTAAATTACTATCCCTTTATGTTCCTTTAGTCCCTATTCCAGCACTATCCCAGTCCGCCCACTTTCAGAACACAATGCATACCAAGTCTTTTCAGTCTGGCCTATACCAACCCAGGAATGGCTGGTGAGGGGAAGAACTTCCTGTTTTGTGTGTTCAGGTTCAGTTATGACTACTAAGGTACTTATATTTGAAACCATACTCATTAGGTGCTTCTGAGCACTCTAGATCTGCATGTTAAAGATATGCTTTTAAAACATCTGATGATTAGCTCAAATAAAGAAACTACCTTTTCTTCCTAAAACTTAAAATGAAATTGTTTCTCCCAGAACGAAAGAAGTATCTTCCCTACAAATTTACAATTTTCACTGAATGCAAAAGATATAATTTCTGGCAGTTAAAGGATAGGCATTTTTTTAAGTTTATTTATTTGTTTTGAAAGACAGAGAGAGAGAGAGAGAAAGTGAGAGAGGGCATGAATGGGAGAGAGGCAGAGAGAGGGAGAGAGAGAATCCCAAGCAGGCTCTGTACTGTCAGTGCAGAGACCAATGCAGGGCTCAAACTCACCAACCATGAGATCATGACCTGAGATGAAACTAAGAAACCTGACTGAGCCAACCAGAAGCCCCAAAGATGGCCATTTTTTAAATGTTTCTAGCCTTTAAGAATATGTAGGTCCAAACTCTGAGAGACCCAATGAGAAAAACTATACAGTGATGGATTTTATTGGTGGTGGAGGGTGGGGGGGTGGACTTTTCCCTTCTTGAATGGCCTAATAATTAAATTGACATAGATTAAGAGAAGAAAAACAAATTTAATTTCATATATACATGAGCTCTTGAAAATGTGAGACTCAAAGAAGTGACCAAAAGCAGGCAGCTTTTATACTTTTCAGACAAAACAACAACAATACATTTGTGAAGAACTGACACGACTAACATACACCCCCCAGACTTCCTGTGAAAAAGGCCTATCCACTTGACCTGGAGCTTTAGCCAAGAGACAGGCATCAGGTTTACCACACATTGAGAGACTACAGAAGTGCTCTGAGGGAATATAGGTCAGGGGAACGCAATTTCTGAGCTCTCATTTGGCTTCACTATAGCTCATCTCCCAGAAAGGAGTTCACTAGTCTAGAACCCCAAATTTTGCAGTTGTCACTAACTTGACACTTCCAGGTCATTTTGTCTAGAGATTAGCACAGACTATAATTATAGTCTCACAGGACTATATATATTTGCATACCTTAACAACTGCTGCTTGAGGGTCTAGCTTCCAACCAGCCTGAAATTGGGTGCTGACTAAGATCCGTCCTTCCAAAACACTCACAGGTCTAAGCACATCTTCATCAATTGGAACTTATCAAGAATAAATCAGACTGCTTAGACAATCACAAAAGTTTGAAAGTCATCAAAGAGCTAGGGCAAGGTAAAACAGTTTTATCTCCTAAGGCCACTCTTGCAAGACTAGGAGAGATAGCCATTTTGCCTAATACATAAAAACAAACACAGGAGTCAAAGCAAAATGAGGAAATAAAGAAATATGTCCCAAATGAAAGAACAGGATAAATTTCCAGAGAAGGGGGAAACCCTAATGAAACAGAAATAAGTAATTTACCTAATAAAGCATTCAAAGTAATGGTCATAATTATGCTCACCAAACTCGAGAAGAATGGATGAACACAATCAGAACTTCAACAAAAAGAAAATATAAGAAAGTACCAAAGAGAAGTCACAGAACTGAAGAATACAATAATCAAACTGAAGAGTAAAGTACAGAGGTTCAACAACAGACTAAGTGAAGCAGAAGATAGAATCAGTGAGCTAGAAGATAGGGCAGTGGAACTCACCCATTAGAGAGTAACAGCAACAAAAAAGATTTTTAAAAGTGAAGATAGTTTGAGGGACCTATAGAACAGCATCAAGCAGAATCACATTTTCATTATAAGGGTTTCAGAAGAAGAGAGAAAGAAAGAGACAGAAAATGTATTTGAAGAAATAATGGCTAGGGGTGCCTGGGTGGCTCAGTTGGTTAAGCGTCCAACTTCAGCTCAGGTCATGAACTCATGGTTCATGTGTTCGAGCCCCGCATGAGACTCCATGCTGACAGCTCAGAGCCTGGAGCCTGCTTCAGATTCTGTGACTCCCTCTCTCTCTCTGCCCCTCCCCGACTCATGCTCTCTCTCTCTCTCTCTCTCTCTCAAAAAATAAATGTTAAAAAAAAATTTTAATTAAAAAAAAAAAAGAAAGAATGGCTAAAAACTTTCCCAACCTAAGAAAGGAAACATACGTCTGGATCCAGGGAGTTCAGAAAGTTCCAAAGAAGATGAACCCAAAGGTACCCATGCCAAAGCACATTATAATGTTACAAAATGTTGAAAGTGAAGGATAAGGAGAGAAGCTTTTTTTTTAAGGTTTATTTCTTTTGAGAGAGAGAGAGCACAAGCAAGGGAGGAGCAGAGAGAGAGGGAAAGGGAGAAAGAGAATCCCAAGCAGGGGCCATGCTGTCAGGACAGAGCCCGACGCAGGCTCAATCCCACAAACTGTGAGATTATAACCTAAGTGAAAATCAAGAGTCAGATGCTCAACCAACTGAGCCACCAGATACCCCTAAAGAGAGAATCTTTAAAGCAACAAGGGAAAAGAAACTTGTTACATCCAAGAGAAGCCCCTAAGGTTTTCAGCATATTTCTCAACAGAAACTTTGAAGGCCAGAAGGAAGTAGATGATATATTCAAAGTGCTGAAATGAAAAAAATGTCCAACCAAGAATAGTCTACCAAACAAGGTTATCCTTCAAAATTGAAGGAGAGATAAAGAGCTTTCAAGACAAACAAAAGCTAAAGGAGTTCCTCAACACTAAACTAGCCTTACAGGAAATGTTAAATGGACTTCTTCAACCTGAAAAGAAAGGGTAGTGATTACTAATCAGAAAAAAGTACAGAAGTAAAAATCTTACTAGTAAAGGTAAATATGTAGTAAAGGTAGCAGATTAATCACTTATAAAGCTATATAAAGGTTAAAAGAAAAAAAGTAGTAAAAATAATTATAATAATTAGTTAAGAGATACACAAAATAAAAAGGTGGAAAATATGCCATCAAATACATAGAATATGTAAAGGGGATAAATAAAAATGTAGAATTTTAGAATGTTTTCAAACTTAACTTGCTATCAACTTAAAAACGATTGTTATATATGAGCCTAATAGTAACCACAAAGCAAAAACCCATAGTAGATTCACAAGAGATAAAGAGAAAGGAATCTAAACATAACATTATAGAAAGTCATCAAACCATAAAGGAAGTAACCAAAGAAAGAAAAAATGAAGAGAAAGTTACTACAAAACAGTCAAAAAAACAATTAACAAAATGCTAATAAGTACATACCTATCAATAATTAAATGTAGGGGCGCCTGGGTGGCGCAGTCGGTTAAGCGTCCAACTTCAGCTCAGGTCACAATCTCGCGGTCCGTGAGTTTGAGCCCCGCGTCGGGCTCTGGGCTGATGGCTCAGAGCCTGGAGCCTGCTTCTGATTCTGTGTCTCCTTCTCTCTCTGCCCCTCCCCCCTTCATGCTCTGTCTCTCTCTGTCTCAAAAATAAATAAAAACGTTAAAAAAAAATTAAAAAAAAAATAATTAAATGTAAGAAACAATTAAATGTAAGTGGACTAAGTTCTCCATCAAGACGGAAAATGTCTGAATGGATTAAAAAAAAAAAAGACTCATCTATATGCTGCCTACAGGATACTCATTTCGGATGTAAGGACGCACACAGACTGAAAGTGAAGAAATAGAAAAAGATACCTCATACAAATGGAAATTAAAAGAAAGCTCAGGGTAGCTATACTGATATCAGACAAAATGGATTTTAAAACAAATACTTTAATAAAAGACAAAGATGGGCATTACATAATGATAAAGATCAATCCAGCAAGAAGATACAACATTTGTACATATGTATGCAACCAACATAGGAGCACCTAAATATATAAAGCAAATACTAACAGATCTAAAGGGAGAAATTGACAGCATTACAATAGTAGTAAAGGACTTTAATATCCAGGTAATGTCAATGGATAGGTAATCCAGACTGAAAATTAATAAGGAAACATCAACCTTAAACAACACATTAGACCAGATGGACTTAATAGATGTATACAGAGCATTCCATCTAAAAGCAGATGGATACACATTCATCTCAAGTGTACATGGAGCATTCTCCAGGATAGATCACATGTTAGACCACAAAACAAGTCTCGATAAATTTAAGAAGATTGAAATCATATCAAGCATCTTTTCCAACCACAATGGTATGAAACTAGAAATCAATTATAAGAAGAAAATTGAAAAAATCACAAATATGGAGAAATCAAACAACAATGCTATTGAACAATCATTGGGTCAATGAAGAAATAAAAAATAAATTAAAAAATAGTTTGAGACAAATGAAAATGTAAGTAAAATATATCAAAATGAGTGGGATGCAGCAACAACAGTTGTTAGAGGCAAGTTCATAGCAATACAGGTCTACCTCAAGAAAAGAAATCACAGACAATCTAATTTTACACCTAAAGAGACTAGAAAAAGAAAAACAAATAAATCCTGAAATTATTATCATAGAGGGAATAATAAAGAATAGAGCAGAAATAATTGAAATAAAGACTAAAAAGACAGTAGAAAAATCAGTTAAACTAAGAGCTGGTTCTTTGAAACAATTAACAAAATTGACAAATCTTTAACTAGACTCCCTAAGGAAAAAAGAGAGGGTTCAAATAAATAAAATCAGACAAGAAAGAGACGTTACAACAGATATCAAAGAAATGCAAAAGGTTATGAGACTACTATAAACAATTATATGTCAACAAATTTGACAACGAAGAAAAAATAGATACATTCTTAGAAATATATTCTCCTCCAAGGCTGAATCATGAAAAAATAGAAAATCTAAATAGACCAATTACTAATCAGGAAATTGAATCAGGAATCAAAAATCTACCAACAAACAAAAGTTCAGGACCAAACAGCTTCACTGGTAAATTCCACCAAACATTCAAAGCTTTAATACTGATCCTCCTCAAATTCTTCCAAAAACTAAAGGGGAGAGAATGTTTCAAAACTTATGAGGGGCGCCTGGGTGGCTCAGTCAATTAAGCATCTGACTTTTGGTTTCAACTCAAGTCACGGTCTCACTGACAGTGTGGAGCCTGCTTGGGAATCTCTCTCCCTCTCTCTCTCTCTCTCTCTCTCTCTCTGCTGCACCCCTGCTTATGTTCTGTCTCTCTCTCTCAAAATAAATAAACTTAAAAAAAATTTTATTGAAACTTATTTTATGAGGTAAGCATTACCCTCATATCAAAACCAGAAAAGGACACCATAAAAAAAAAAAAAAAAAAGAAAAGAAAAGAAAAGAAAAAATTATAGGCCAATATTCCTGATGAACACAGATGCAAACATCCTTAACAAAATATTAACAAATTGATTCAACAATTTTTTAAAAGGATCATACACTATGATCAAATGGGATTTATTCCAGGGATACAAAAATGGTTCAACATCCACAATTCAATCAAAATGATACAGCACTTTAACAAAATGAGGGCTAAAAATCATGCGATCATCTCAATAGAAGCAGAAAAAGCATTCAACAAACTTTAATGTCCATTAATGATAAAAACTCTCAACAAAGTGGATATAGATGGAACATACCTCAACCTAATGAAGACCATATAAGACATGCTCACAACTAACATCATACGCAATGGTGAAAAGCTAAAGCTTTTCCCTTAAGATCAGGTACAAGACAACTAACTATACCCACTCTCGCCAATTTTATTCAACATAGTATTGGAAGTCCTAGATGAAGCCATTAGGCAGAAAAAAAAATAATAATAAAAGGCATCCAAATAGGAAAGGAAGAAGTACAGCTATCATTTATGGAGAATGACATGATTTTATATATAGAAAACCCTAAAGACATCATCAAAAAACTGTTAGGACGATTGGAACTAATAAGCAAATTCAGTAAAGTTGCAGGATACAAAAATCAATACACAAAAATCTGTTGTGTTTTTATACACCAATGATAAACTATCAGAAAAGAAAAATTGAGAAAACAATTTCCTTTACAATTTCATCAAAAAGAATAAAATCCCTAAGAATATATTTAACCAGGGAGGTGAAAGAACTATACACTGAAAACTATAAGACATTAATGAAAGAAACTGAAAAAGACACACATAAATGGGAAAATATTCTGTGCTCATGGTTTAGAATTAGTATTGTGAAAATGTCCATATTACTCAAAGCAATCTATGAACTCAGTGCAATCCTGTCAAAATTCCAATAGCACTTTTCACAGAAATAAAACAAACAATTCTAAAATTTGTATGGAATTATAAAAGATCTTGAAAAGCCAAAGCAATTCTGAAAAAGAACAAAGCTAAAGGCATTTTGCCCTCTGATTTCAAACTACTACAAAACTATGGTAATCAAAATACTATGGTATTGGCACAAAAACAGATACATAGATGAATGGAACAAAATAGAGAGCCCAGAAATAAATCCATGGATATATGGTCAATTAATTTACCAAAAAAGGAGGTTAGAGTATACACTGGGGAAAAGACAATCTCTTTGACAAATGGTGCTAGAAAAACTGTACAGCCAGGCGCCTGGGTGGCTCAGTCGGTTAAGCCTCCGACTTCAGCTCAGGTCACGATCTCGCGGTCCGTGGGTTCAAGCCCCGCGTTGGGCTCTGGGCTAATGGCTCAGAGCCTGGAGCCTGTTTCCGATTCTGTGTCTCCCTCTCTCTCTCTCTGCCCTTCCTCCATTCATGCTCTGTCTCTCTCTGTCTCAAAAATAAATAAACGTTAAAAAAAAAATTAAAAAAAAAAAAGAAAAACTGTACAGCCATAGGCAAAAAAGTGAACCTGGACGACTATCTTAAACTATACACAAAAATTACTCAAAATGAATTAAAGACTTGAATTTAAGACTAGAAACCATAAATTTCCTAGAGGAAAATATCAGTGATAAGTTCCTTCATATTGGTCTTAACAATATCTTTTTGGATCTGACTCCAGAAACAATGGCATCAAAAGCAAAAATAAATAAGTGGGACTACATTGGGGTGTCTGGGTGGCTCTGTCAGTTAAGTGTCCGACTTCGGCTCAGGTCACGATCTCAGTTCATGAGTTCGAGCCCCATACTGGGCTCTGTGCTTACAGCTCAGAGCCTGGAGCCTGCTTCAGATTCTGTGTCTCCTTCTCTCCCTGACCCTGCCTCACTCCTGCTCTGTCTCTGTCTCTCAAAAATAAAAATAAAAATAAAAATAAAAATAAAAATAAAAATATATGCATACATACATACATACATAAGACTACATCAAACTAGAAAGTTTCTCCACAGTGAAGTAAACCACCCACAAAATTAAAAGACAATCTACTGAATGGGAGTAGATATTTGAAAATCAGGGGTCCCTGGGTGGTTCAGTCAGTTAAATGTCCGACTTCGGCTCAGGTCATGATCTTGCATTTCTTGAGTTCAAGCCCCACCTTGGGCTCTGTGCTGACAGCTCAAAGCCTGGAGACTGCTTCAGATTCTGTGTCTCCCTCTTTCTCTGCCCCTCCCCCACTAGCGTGCGCTCTCTCTCTCTCTCTCAAAAAATAAATACTTAAAAAATTTAAGTATAATGAAAATCATATATCCAATAAGGAGTTAATATCCAAAATATATAAAGAATGCATACAATTCAAAAACAACAAAAAAAAAAAACAATCAAATTTAAAAAATGGGCAGAGGAACTGAATAGACATTTTCCAAAGAAGACATACAGATGGCCAACAGACATATGCAAAGATGCTCAACATCACTAATCATCAGGGATGTGCAAATCAAAACCACAGTGAAATATCACCTCACACCTGGAAGAATGGCTCTTATCAAAAAGACAAAAAAAAAAAAAAAATCTGGTGAGGGTGTGGAGAAAAGGGAACTCTGTGCACTGTTAGTGGGAATGTAAATTGATGCAGCCACTATGGAAAACAGTATGAAGTTGGCCCTTTAAAAAAAAAAAAAAAAAAAAAAAAAAAAAGACCAACAACAAAAACAGTATGGAAGTTTCTCAAAAAAAAAAAAAAAAAAAAAAAAAATCCACCATATGATCCACTTCTGGGTATCTATTCATAGAAAATAAAAACATTAGTTTAGAAATATATAACCACCTCTATGTTTATTGCAGCATTATTTACAATAGACAGGGCATGAAAACAATTCAAGTTTCCATCAGTGAATGAATAAATAAAGAAGATGTGGTATAGGGGCACCAGGCTGGTTTGGTTGGTGGGGCATGTGACTGTTGATCTCTTGTAAGTTCAAGCCCCATGTTGGGTATAGAGATTACTTAAAAATAAAATCTTTTAAAAAAAGAAAAAAGCAGAAGAGATGTGGTATATATATACAATGGAATACTATTCTGCTATAAAAAAGAGAATGAAATCTTACCATTCGCAACATGGATGGATCTTGAGTACATTATGCTAAGTGAAACAAGTCAGACAGAGAAAGACGATGCAATTTCACTTATTTCTGGAATCTAAAAATCAAAACAAATGAACAAAGAAAACAAAACTCATAGATACAGAGATTGGTGGTTGCCACAGGGATGAAGAATTAGGGGGTGAATGAAATGTATGAAGGGATTCAAGAGGTACAAACTTCCAGTAATAAATAGGTCATGGTGATGTACAGCATGGGAACAATAGTCTATAATATTCTATCACAAATTTGAATGTTGATAAGAAAGTAAATCTTTTTTTCTTTTTTTTATTAAATATAATTTATTGTCAAGTTGGTTTCCATACAACACCCAGTGCTCATCCCAACAGATGCCCTCCTCAATGCCCATTACCCACTTTCGCCTCTCCCCCACCCCCATCAACCCTCAGTTTGTTCTCAGTATTTAAGAGTCAATAAGAAAGTAAATCTTAAAAGTTCTCATCACAAGGGGAAAAAAAACTGTTATAAAGAAAAATAAGTAGAAGCTTCAAAGAAAAAAAATGCCTGACTCACCAGCTAACTAATTCAGTGACCTTTGGCAATTTGCTTAACCTCTCTGCCTGGCAGTTTCACCACTAATAAAATAAAGTTAAACATATGCTTCCTGGGGTGCCTGGGTGGCTCAGTCAGCTAAGTGTCCGTCTCTTGATTTCAGCTCAGGTCATGATCCCAGGATCCTGGGACAGAGCCCCGCACCTGTCTCTCTCTCTCCCTTTGCCCCTCTCCCCTGTTCACACGTGCACACTATTTTTTTTTCTCTCCCTAAAATTAAAAAAAAAGTGCTTCATCATAGGATTATTACAGGACTAAATTAGTTAACAATTGTTGAGCAATTAGAAAAGTGCCTAGCAGTTAATAAGAGGTTAATAAATGGATAAAAGAAATTGAAGCTTGGCTATGCCCTTAACAATATTCACATAATCACGATAATGTTAACATTGACTTTTTAACTATTGAGATTTCAACCATTAAAATTGTTAACCATTAACAAATTATTTAATTATGGGTACAGAACAGGATGTAAGTTTTATCAACTTTGAAAATATACAAGTAAAAGTAGAGATTTACAGAAGTTGAGAGGTAGCAATGAGGAGGTGAGCAAAGGGCATGGTATTGACACTGCTCTTCTCATGTTATAAATGGGATAACAAGGGGCACCCGGGTGGCTCAGTTGGTTAAGTGTCCGACTCTTGATTTCGGCTCAGGTCATGATCTCATGGTTTGTGAGATCAAGCCCCCTGTCAGGCTCTGCACTGTCAATGAGAGCCTGCTTGGGGTTCTCTCTCCCTCTCTCTCTGCCCCTCCCACATTTGCTGTCTCTCTCTTTCTCAAAATAAATAAACTTGAAAAAAAATAAAAAAGAAATCAAGGGATACTTTTTAAAGTAGACAGAACCAAAAATAGAGGTTTATATATAGCATTTAAAATTATAAAGGAATTGAAGTGGGAACTAAAAATAGAGCTGGTGCTACATTGAGAAAGAGGAGGAAGGGGAGTGCTATAAACTCTTAATCCTCCTCCATCATGCCAAGTCATAGATAATGCCTAAAATTATTCATCAAGACACAACAGTTATAATATATTATTCAGAGATACAGAGATAAACCCCAGGAAACCTAAAAACAGAAACAAAAATAATTGAGTTAAAATTACTTCTCTCTGTGGAGCAGGACTTCAACAATAGAAGGGTAGAGCAGGAAGCTGTTGCTTTTCATTATAAAACCTTCTATATTATTTGAAAACTTCTAGTTACTTGCTTATACTACTTTGAAGAAAAATGAAAACTTAAAAAAATACACATTTATAGTTTTTCTTGAGACAATGTTACAATTGTGAAGTTCTTAAGTGATTACTATAATTAGCCATCATTGGCATTTTAAATTTTTTTTTTACTTCTCCAGGATTAAATTTCTCTTATAAAATAAGGTAGTTAAGGAGATGGAAAACACAGCATAGGGAATATAGTCAATAATACTGTAATAACTTTGCATGGTGACAGATGGTAACTATACTTAACTGTGGTGAGTGTTTTGTAATGCATATAATTGTCAAGTCACTATGTTGTACACCTGAAACTAATATAATATTATATGTCTGGGAATGTAAGCTGGTGAAGCCACTCTGGAAAACAGTATGGAGCTTCCTCAAAAAACTAAAAATAGAACTACCCTGTGACCCAGCAATTGCACTACTAGGCATTTATCCAAGGGATGCAGTTGTGCTGTTTTGAAGGGACACATGCACCCCCATGTTTATAGCAGCACTATCAACAATAGCCAAAGTATGGAAAGAGCCTCAATGTCCATTGATGGATGTATGGATAAACAAGATGTGGTATATATATATATATATATATATATATATATATATATACACACATACATACAATGGAGTATTACTCGGCATCAAAAAGAATGAAATCTTACCATTTGCAACTATGTGGATGGAACTGGAGGGTGTTATGCTAAGTGAAATTAGTCAGTCAGAGAAAGACAAAAATCATATGACTTCACTCATATGAAGACTTTAAGAGACAAAACAGATGAACATAAGGGAAGGGAAACAAAAATAATACAAAAACAGGGAGGGGGACAAAGCATAAGAGACTCATAAATATGGAGAACAAACAGAGGGTTACTGGAAGGGGTGTGGGAGGGGGATGGGCTAAATGGGTAAGGGGCATTAAGGAATCTACTCCTGAAATCATTATTGCACTATATGCTAACTAATTTGGATGTAAATTTTAAAAAATAAAAAGTTAAATTAAAAAAATTTTTAAAATAAATTGATAATAAAATAAAATTTTAAAATTTTAAAAATAAAATTTAAAAAATAAATAAATAAAAATGAATTAAAAAAGAAATTAAATACTCATACATGTTGCAACATGTATGAACTTTCAAAACATTATGCTAAATGAAAAAAGTCAGTCACAAAGACCACACATTATACGATTCCATTTGTATGAAATGTTCAGAACAGGGAAATCTACAAAGATATAAAGCAGATTAGTGGTTGCTTAGGCCTGGGAGTGGGAGATTAGGCAATAGGGGGCTGATAGCTAAAGGGCATGAGGTTTCTTTTTGAGGTAATGAAAATGTTCTAAAATTGACTGTGGTAATGTTTGTGCATATCAGTGAATATAACAAAAAACACGGAATTGCACACTTTAAATGAATTATATCTCAATATAGTAATTATATCTCAATAAAGCTGTTTAAAAAATAAAAAATATAAATATTATATGTCAACTATACATGAATTTTAGGCTGGAATGTTGAACAAAAATGTTTAAGATTGAAGGGGTACAAATTACTTGCCTTCCTAGAGAGCCCACAAGCTTTGGTCTCTCACTATTTTAATTCTATATTCTTTTTTCCCCCAAAATTGGCAGTTTTGCAGAATCATTAGTTTTCTAATGCCTTCAGAAGTTTCCACAATAGTCACAATTTCTCATATACACCTTAGTTTTCTTTCCTGATTGGCAGCGGGAGGAAGCTAAGAGGAATCAGGAAGACTCCTTGAAATTCGGGATGAAGTTTAAGATCTCTTGAGGGTCCACAGACTCAGTAACAGAACCGAGTCCAATAGTCTTAGAATACAACAGTGGTATAATGCCCACAAACCCGGAAAAACACAGCTAAGATCCCAGGTTCCGACTAAGCCATTACACAGGGACCAAGAGACACACTGGGGCCACTGTGCCTTCTTCCCCACACGTCTCCCAGGTTCCAGGCAAGCCTGAGCCATCATAGGTTGAACCTTTGCTGCTCTCACCTATAGAGAGGAATCTCATCTTTTTATATGATTTTTGTCTACCTAGAACCATGTGACCACTTACTATTTCTGAGAATGCCAGTCTGCAGTAAAAAAGAACAAAAATGAAATACTTGGTTTTGGTTATTTCTTTTTTTTTGGGGGGGGGGTCGGTTATTTCTAAAGATTATTTATATCCCTACTCTCAGGCTCTTGTTTCTTTTTTTGTTTCTTTTGTTTTGTTTTGTTTTGGTTTGGGGAAGAGGGTAGGTAAGTGGGTTCTATTACCTGTAGCCTAGACGTGGTCCCTGCCAAATGAGAGTTATGAAATTTCATGCAGAAAACCCAGCCTACTTACAGGTCTATAGCTATTGAGCATGGAGCCTGTTCCCCCAAGAAACGGAAAGTGTTTCATCAAGATACACAACAGGATTTTAGTCTGCAATGAGGAGCCCTGCAATAAAGATATAGTTTGCCCAGAGGAAAACAATCTCACAACCTTTTCCATATAACCTACTCATTACCATAAAACCATATCCCTGGGTATAACCTTCTGGGACTGTATTTCCACCAAAGATTGACCAGTTGCTGGCATGGGCTAGAAGTGGATGAGGAACTCACCACAGAAATAGATTTCCACAGAAACTAGTTTTATAATACTTATCTTTTCCTTTACCAATTGAGTTGTAAATCATTAGGTCTTTGTTCATTTCATGTTCCTTCCCACTGAGGGAATGTTTGGTTAGGGAAAGAATTATGTGAACTGGACTACTTCTCTGCACCATGCTTCTTGTTAAAGCTGGTTCCGGGGAGCCTGGGTGGCTCAGTCGGTTAAGCGTCCGACTTCGGCTCAGGTCATGATCTCGCAGTCCGTGAGTTCGAGCCCGGAGTCGGGCTCTGTGCTGACAGCTCAGAGCCTGGAGCCTGTTTCAGATTCTGTGTCTCCCTCTCTCTGACCCTCCCCCGTTCATGCTCTGTCTCTCTCTGTCTCAAAAATAAATAAACGTTAAAAAAAATTAAAAAAAAAAAAAGCTGGTTCCTCAGCATTTAGAGGATATAGACTCTGCAGTCTTCCATTCCCAGTAAGCTTTATTATGTGTATTTAGTTTGCATGATTTAACTAAAAAACAAGGGAATATACACCAAAATGATCTTTGCCATCAGTTCTTTTAGGATATTACTTCATCTGGATAAATGCCATGATTTCCAACAATGTTTATAGCAATGGGCCCCGTGTACAAGCAAAGGAAATTAAGATTCATTTGCACATGACTTTATAAAAGCCTGTCAAGGAATATAAATGTTCTGCTCTCATTCACATCTGGAGATGTTTAGGCTTTCTATAAAAATATTATGTAATGGACAACTTTCTGGCTAGAAGAATATTAATGATTTCACAAGAATCTTTGTGATTTCACAAACAACTAGTTCTTTGTTTGATATGAATGATTTAACTCTAGTTATTCCAGATGCTGATTAGAAAAAGGTATGAATTGAATGCAGAGTTTAGCTCCATCTGTTAATTATCTTTTTCAATATGGAAGTAAAAGATGAGGGGCACCTGGCTGGCTCAATTGATAGAGCATGTGACTCTTGATCTTGGAGTTGTAAGTTCAAGCCCCATGTTGGGTGTAGAGATTACTTAAAAAATTACAATAAAGGCCAAGATGGAGGAGCAGCATGGAAATTCCCTGCTACTTTCATCCCTGAAATGCAGTTACATCAGCACCAAACAATTTTTCACACCTAGAAAATTGATCTGAGGACTAACATACTGCATAACTTGAGCCTCAGAACTCAGCTGGTAGATGGTGTGGAGAGGTGAACTGGGGGAGATAGAAATCGCAGAAGGTGGGGAGTTGTTTTTGTTTGAGGAGAGAAGATGGAGACAGAGGGGAGAGTATAAGAAAAGCACTCCCTCCCAAATGCAGCTGGAGAGAAAGGATGAAAACACCCACAAGGAACTGAATAAGAAGGGGAGAAAAAAAAAAGGAGAAGGGGGAAGGTTTCAGTACCATTAGGGCTCTATAAACAGGCTCTATAAACTGCGGAGTTAGAAACTCCACAGTTCGATACCTGGTGGTGCTCTGGCGGGAAGGACGAATCCCCAAAAGCAGACAGCGAGGTCTGAGGGGTCCTCGGTCACATGGGGAGAGGCGGTTTTCCTGCTGGGAGGACATTTGTTAGAGGCCATGCAGTCTACTGACAGGAAAAGATCCCAGAGGACTCCAGATTACAGTAATTTTTGCTGGTATTGGAACAAAAACGCTAGGGAGTGGTGAAGCCTGGGGCCAGATGTGTGTTGTGATTTACTATAGTCCCTGAATGGCTGATGCTACATGATCATGTGAAAATTTTCTGGGCAGGATGACACCAGCCAAAGTATCTGGGCCTCTGCAGCAGCACAGTCTCATGACGACTCCCAGGAATGAGCCAGCATCCTCCCATAGCCTGGTGAGACCCTCCCCCAGAGGGTTGGAGCTGGTTCAAGCTGCAGGACCCTCAGAAGTGAGGGGTTTGGAAACACAGCCCCATCTGAGATAAAATTCAGGAGGGAGGGGCTACTTGGCAGGCTGACAGCTTGGTTGTGGACAGTGGAGAAGCAGGGATTGGACAGAGACTGGAGGCAAGGAGGGGTGCTTGATTGCTGGTTGGCAAGAGTACAGAGTTCTGATAATAGAGACTGGGAATCTGGGTGTCGCCATTTTCACCTCTCCCACGCATGTTCATGCACACATACATGTGCCACACCAACCCACCCCAGTAAGCTAAGCAATGCCTCCTCGTGGAGAATGGAGCTGTTACACCAAGCCCCATCCAACTGTGCCATCCAAGCCCTAGAGAAAGCCACAATGTTCTCCACCAGCTTAGTGTATGGTCTATAAAATGCTTCATAGTTTGACTTCTAGGGGAAACTGGATGTAATTTCGTTCAGATTTCATTCTGTTTAATGGTCCATTCATTCGGGTTTTTTTTTTCTTTTCTTGGATAGAGAAAGAGAAAGAATTTATTTTTATTTTCCGTTTTTATAAAAAAATATTTTTATTTTTTTCCACTATATTTATTATTATTTTGTTTTTTGTAATTTTTTTTCAGTCTATTTTACTTTCATCATTTCATTTTACTATTTTATTGTACACATTTTTTAAAATTTTAAACATTTTCTTACCTTTTTTCTTTTTTTTTAATTTTATTTTCTTTCCCTTTCTTCTCTAGTCTATCAAGCTTCTTTCAGAAACCAGATCAAAACATACCTAGAATATAGTTTCCTTTATTTGATTTTTTTATGTTGTTTTAAATTTTTTTATTTAAATTTTTTATTAATTTTTTCTTTCTCCAAAATGACAAAACAAAGGAATTCACCCCAAAAGAAAGGACAGGAAGAAATGATAGTGAGAGATTTAATCAACACAGATATAAGCAAGATGTCTGAACCAGAATTTAGCGTCACGATAATAAGAATACTAGAGGGGTTGAAAAAAGCATAAAATCCCCTTCTGCAGACTTGAAAGAAGTAAAATCTAGTCAGGGATGAAATTAAAAATGCAATAACTGGGATGCAATCTTGAATGCATGCCATGGTGGCAAGGATGGATGAAGTAGAGCAGTGAATCAGTGATATAGAAGACAACTGTATGGAGAATAATGAAGGAGAAAAAAAGAGGGAAACAAAGGTAAAAGAGCACAATATAAGAATTAGGGAACTCAGTGACTCATTAAAAAGGAATGACATCATGGCACAAAAACAGATACATAGACCAATGGAATAGAATAGAAACCCCAGAACTAGACCCACAAACGTATGGCCAACTCATCTTTGACAAAGCAGGAAAGAACATCCAATGGAAAAAAGAGTCTCTTTAACAAATGGTGCTGGGAGAACTGGACAGCAACATGCAGAAGGTTGAAACTAGACCACTTTCTCACACCATTCACAAAAATAAACTCAAAATGGATAAAGAACCTGAATGTGAGACAGGAAACCATCAAAACCCTAGAGGAGAAAGCAGGAAAAGACCTCTCTGACCTCAGCCGTAGCAATCTCTTACTCGACACATCCCCAAAGGCAAGGGAATTAAAAGCAAAAATGAAGTACTGGGACCTTATGAAGATTAAAAGCTTCTGCGCAGCAAAGGAAACAACCAACAAAACTAAAAGGCAACCAACGGAATGCGAAAAGATATTTGCAAATGACATATCAGACAAAGGGCTAGTATCCAAAATCTATAAAGAGCTCACCAAACTCCACACCCGAAAAACAAATAACCCAGTGAAGAAATGGGCAGAAAACATGAATAGACACTTCTCTAAAGAAGACATCTGGATGGCCAACAGGCACACGAAAAGATGTTCAACGTCGCTCCTTATCAGGGAAATACAAATCAAAACCACACTCAGATATCACCTCACGCCAGTCAGAGTGGCCAAAATGAAGAAATCAGGAGACTATAGATGCTGGAGAGGATGTGGAGAAACGGGAACCCTCTTGCACTGTTGGTGGGAATGCAAACTGGTGCAGCCGCTCTGGAAAGCAGTGTGGAGGTTCCTCAGAAAATTAAAAATAGACCTACCCTATGACCCAGCAATAGCACTGCTAGGAATTTACCTAAGGGATACAGGAGTACTGATGCATAGGGGCACTTGTACCCCAATGTTTATAGCAGCACTCTCAACAATAGCCAAATCATGGAAAGAGCCTAAATGTCCATCAACTGATGAATGGATAAAGAAATTGTGGTTTATATACACAATGGAGTACTACATGGCAATGAGAAAGAATGAAATATGGCCCTTTGTAGCAACAGGGATGGAACTGGAGAGTGTGATGCTAAGTGAAATAAGCCATACAGAGAAAGACAGATACCGTATGTTTTCACTCTTATGTGGATCCTGAGAAACTTAATAGAAACCCATGGGGGAGGGGAAGGAAAAAAAAAAAAAGGTTAGAGTGGGAGAGAGCCAAAGCATAAGAGACTGTTAAAAACTGAGAACAAACTGAGGGTTGATGGGGGTGGGAGGGAGGGTAGGGTGGGTGATGGGTATTGAGGAGGGCACCTTTTGGGATGAGCACTGGGTGTTGTATGGAAACCAATTTGACAATAAACTTCATATATTGAAAAATAAATAAATAAATAAATAATAAAACAAACAAAAAAAAAACTCCAAAAAAAAAAAAAAAAAAAAAGGAATAACATCTGAATCATAGGGGTCCCAGAAGATGAAGAGAGAGAAAAGGGGGTAGAAGGTTTATGTGAGCACATCATAGTGGAGAACTTTCCTAACCTGGGGAAAGACACAGACATCAAAATCCAGGAAGCACAGAGAACTCACATTAGATTCAACAAAACCCAACCATCAGCAAGGCATATCATAGTCAAATTCACAAAATACACAGACAAAGAAAGAATTATGAAAGCAGCAAGGGGAAAAAACATCCTTAACTATATGGGAAGGTTCACAGCAGACCTATCCACAGAAACTTGGCAGGCCAGAAAGGAGTGGTAGGATATATTCAATATACTGAATTGGAAAAATAGGCAGCCAAGAATTCTTTATCCAGCAAGGTTATCATTCAAATAGAAGGAGAGATAAAGAGTTTCCCAGACAAACAAAAACTAAAGGAGTTTGTAACCACTAAATCAGCCCTGCAAGAAATTTTAAGGGGGATCCTCTGAGGGGAGAAAAGACAAAACAAAACAAAAAAGACCAAAAGCAACAAAGACTAGAAAGGACCAGAGAACACCACCAGAAACTCCAACCCTACAAACAACACAATGGCATTAAATTCATATCTTTCAGTGCTCACTCTAAATGTCAATGGACTAAATGTTCCAATCAAAAGACATAAGGTAACAAATGGGTAAGAAAACAAGATCCAACTACGTGATGTTTACAAGAAACCCATCTTATTTTATTTTTTTTAATACAATTTATTGTTAAGTTAACTTACATATAACACCCAGTGCTCATCCCAACAAGTGCCCTCCTCATGCCCATCACCCATTTCCCCCTCTCCCCCACGCCCCCATCCACCCTCAGTTTGTTCTCTGTATTTAAGAGTCTCTTGTGGTTTGCCTCCCTCCCTCTCTGTAACTATTTTTCCCCTTCTCTCCCCACATGGACTTCTGTTAAGTTTCTCAAGATCCATATATGAGTGAAAACATATGACATCTGTCCTTCTCTGACTGGCTTATTTCACTCAGCATAATATCCTCCAGTTCCATCCCCATTGCTGCAAATGGCCAGATTTCATTCTTTCTCATTGCCAAGTAGTATTCCATTGTATATATAACCCACATCTTCTTTATCCATTCACCAGTTGATGCAAATTTAGGCTCTTTCCATAATTTAGCTATTGTTGAAAGTGCTGCTATAAACATTGGGGTACATGTGCCCCTATGCATCAGCACTCCTGTATCCCTTAGGTAAATTCCTAGCAGTGCTATTCACCTCACATCGGTCAGAGTGGCTAAATCAGGAAACTATAGATGCTGGTGAGGATGTGGAGAAACGGGGACCCTCTTGCACTGTTAGTGGGAATACAAACTGGTGCAGCTGCTCTGGAAAACAGTGTGGACGTTCCTCAAAATTTTTTTTAAAAATTAAAAACAAGAGACCCATTTTAGACCTAAAGACACCTTCAGATTGAAAGTAAGGGGATGGAGGACCATCTATCATGGTAATGAATGCCAAAGAAGACTAGAGTATTCATACTTATATCAGACAACCTAGATTTTAAAATAAAGACTGTAACAAGAGATGAAGAAGGGCATTATATCATAATTAAGGGATCTATCCACCAAGAAGATCTAACAATTATAAACATTTATGCCCCCAACATGAAAGAACCCAAATAAATTAATCAATTAATCACAAACATAAAGAAACTCATTGACAATAATACTATAATAGTAGGGGACTTCAACACTCCCCTTACAGCAATGGACAGATCATCTAAGCATAAAATCAACATGGAAACAGTGTCATTAAATGACCACGTGGAGCAGATGGACTTAACAGATATATTCAGAACATTTCATCCTAAAGGAGTGGAATACATATTCCTCTCGAGGGCACATGGAACATTCTCCAGAATAAATCACATACTGGAACACAAATCATCCCTCAACAAGTACAAAAAGATCGAAATCATAGCATGCATATTTTCAGACCACAATGCTATGAAATTCGAAATCAACTACAAGAAAAAATTTGGAAAGACAACAAACACTTGGAGACTAAAGAACATCTTACTAAAGAAAGAATGAGTTAACCAAGAAGTTAAAGAGGAAATTAAAAAGTACATGGAAGTCAATGAAAATGATAACACCACAGCCCAAAACCTCTGGGATGTAGCAAAGGTGGTCATAAGAGGGAAGTAAATGGCAATCCAAGCCTTTCTCAAGAAGGAAGAAATGTCTCAGATCACAACCTAACCTTACACCTTAAAGAGCTAGAAAAAGAACAGCAAATAAAACCCAAAACGAACAGAAGATGGAAAATAATAAAGGTTAAAGCAGAAACCAATGCTATCAAAATCAGAAACAAACAAACAAACAAACAAACAAAAACAGTAGAACAGATCAATGAAACCAGGAGCTGGTTCTTTGAAATAATGAACAAAATTGATAAACCCCTAGCCAGTTTGACCAAGAAGAAAAAGGAACGGACCCAAATAAATAAAATCAAGAATGAAAGAGGAGAGAGCCCAGCCAACACTGCACAAATATAAACAATAATAAGAGATATTATGAGCAATTATATGCCAATAAGTTGGGCAATCTGGAAGAAATGGACAAATTCCCAGAAACATATAAACTACCAAAACTGAAACAGGAAGAAATAGAAAATTTGAGCAGACCCATAATCAGTAAAGAAATCTAATTAGTAATCAAAAATCTCCCCAAACAGAAGAGTCCAGGGCTAGATGGCTTTCGAGGGGAATCCTACCAAACATTTAAATAAGAGTTAACACCTATTCTTTTGAAGCTGTTCCAAAAAATAGAAATTGAAGGAAAACTTCCAAACTCATTGGGGAAGCATTTCCCCCAATGAGGCCAGCATTACCTTGATTCCAAAACCAGACAAAGACCCCACTAAAAAGGAGAACTACAGACCAATTTCCCTCATGAACATGGATCCAAAAATTCTCAACAAGATACTAGCCAATTGGATCCAACAATACATTAAAAGAATTATTCACCATGATCAAGTGGTATTTATACTTGGGATACAAGGCTGGTTCAATATCCGCAAATCAATCAATGTGATACATCACATTAATAATTGAAAAAAAAAGACAAGAATGACATGATCCTCTCAATAGATGTAGAGAGAGCATTTGACAAAATATAACATCCTTTCTTGATAAAAACCCTCAAGAAAGTAAGGATAGAAGGATCAGATCTCAAGATCATAAAAGCAATATATGAGAGACCCACCACTAATGTCATCCTTAAAGGGGAAAAACTGAGAGCTTTCCCCCTAAGGTCAGGAACACAACAAGGATGTCCACTCTCGCCACTGTTATTCAGCATAGTATTGGAAGTCCTAGCCTCAGCAATCAGACAACACAAAGGAATAAACGGCATCCAAATCGGCGAGGAAGTCAAACTTTCACTCTTCCACAGACTGACAATGATACTCTATATGGTAAACCAAAAAGATTCACCAAAAAAACTGCTAGAACTGATCCAGGAATTCAGCAAAGTCACAGAATAGAAAATCAATGAACAGAAATAAGTTGCATTTTTATACACCAATAATGAAGCTACAGAAAGAGAAATAAAGGAATAGATTCCATTTACAATTGCACCAAGAACCATAAAATACTTAGGAATACACTAACCAAAGAGGTGAAAAATCTATACACTGAAAACTATAGAAAGCTTATGAAAGAAATTGAGGAAGTCACCAAAAAAAAAAAAAAAAAGGAAAAATAGCCCATGCTCATGGATTGGAAGGACAAATATTACTAAAATGTCGATACTACCCAAAGCAATCTACATATTCAATGCAATCCCTAGCAACATAACAACAGCATTCTTCACAGAGCTAGAATAAACAATATTATAACTAGTATAGAATTAGAAAATACCCTGATTAGCCAAAGCCATACCAAAAACGAAAACCAAAGCTGGAGGCATCACAATCCTGGACTTTAAGGTGTATTACAAAGCTGTAATCATCAAGACAGTATGGTACTGGCACAAAAACAGAAACTCAGATCAATGGAACAGAATAGAGAACCCAGAAATGGACCCACAAACGTATGGCCAACTAATCTTTGACAGAGCAGGAAAGAATATCCAATGGAGTAAAGACAGTCTCTTCAGCAAATGGTTCTGGTAAAACTGGACAGCGACATGCAGAAAAATGAACCTTGACCACTTTCTTACACCACACACAAAAATAAACTCAAAATGTATAAAAGACCTAAACATAAGACAAGAAGCCATCAAAATCCTAGAGGAGAAAGCAGGCAAAAACC
The DNA here is from genome assembly GCF_046562875.1 of Panthera onca. Classification (NCBI taxonomy): domain Eukaryota; kingdom Metazoa; phylum Chordata; class Mammalia; order Carnivora; family Felidae; genus Panthera; species Panthera onca. The sequence goes on along the minus strand of NC_138342.1, from coordinate 67,935,815 downwards.
TCTTTGACCTCCTCTGCAACAACTTCTTACTCAACACATCTCCAGAGGCAAGGGAAACAAAAGCAAAAATGAACTATCGGGATCTCATCTAGATAAAAATCTTCCACACAGCAAAGGATATTATCAGCAAAACTAAAAGGCAACTAACAGGATGGGAAAAGTTATTTGCAAATAACATATCAAATAAAGGGCTAGTATCCAAAACCTATAGAGAACTTATCAAACTCAACACCAAAAAAATAAATAATCCAGTGAAGAAATGGGCAAAAGACATGAATAGACACTTTTCCAAAGAAGACATCCAAATGGCCAACCAATACATGAAAAAATGCCCAACATCACTCATAATCATATCTCAAAACCACAATGAGATACCACCTCACAACCAGTCAGAATGGCTAAAATTAACAACTCAGGCAATGACAGATGTTGGCAAGGATGTGGAGAAAGAGGAACCCTTTTGCACTGCTGGTGGGAATACAAACTGGTGCAGCCACTTTGGAAAACAATATAGAGGTTCCTCAAAATACTAAAAGTAGAACTATACTACGACCCAGGAATTGCACTATCAGGTATTTATCCAAAGGATACAGGTGTGCTGTTTCAAAGGGGCACATGCACTCCAATGTTTATACCAGTGTTATCAACAATACCCAAAGTATGGAAAAAGCCCAAATGTCCATTGACAGATGACTGGATACAGATGTGGTATATATATACAATGGTGTATTACTCGGCAATCAAAAAGAATGAAATCTTGCCATTTGCAACAATGTGGATGGAACTACAGTGTATTATGCTAAGCGAAATTAGCCAGTCAGGGAAAGACAGATATCATATGACATCACTCATATGTGGAATGTATGATACAAAACAGATGAACATAGATGAAGGGAAGCAAAAATAATATAAATACAGGGAGGGAGACAAAACACAAGAGACTCTTGAATATACAGAACAAACTGAGGGCTGGTGGAGGAGGTGTGGGTGGGAGGATGGGCTAAATGGGCAAGGGACATTGAGGAAGACACTTGTGATGAGCACTGGGTGTTACATGTAGGGGATGAATCACTGAATTCTACTCCTGAAATTACTACTGCAATATATGTTAACTAATTTGGATGTAAATTAAAAAATAAAACTAAATAACAATAATAAATTAATTAAATTACATTTAAAAATAAATATAAATAAATAAATTTAAATATGGAAAGAAAGCGATTTCCAAGTCACAGATTTTTAAAAGTTGACATAAAATTCACATACCATAAAATTCCCCCCTTTAAAGTACAGTTCAGTGGTTTTTAGTATATTCACAAAGTTATGCAACCATCACCACTATCTAATTCCAGAATGCTTTCTTTTTTAGAAATCTGTACTCATTAGCAGTCACTTTTCATCTTCCCTCTCCTCAGCCTCTGCCAGCCACTAATCTACTTTCTGTTTCAATTAAAAGCTTTTTTGTTTTGAATTTTTTCCTGATCTACATAAACTACCAAATTAAGCATTACATATTTGTGTGTGTGTGTAGTGGGATTAATTATAAACCAAGAGATTAAATACATTGCTAAAAAACTGAAAAACACAGCATCCATGCATAGTGTTTACTCACTTATTCATTCAACATTTAACAATAATTTATTAAACCCCTTTTATCATCATAAGGGCATGCTAGATGTAGGGGCACATATGAAGATACACACTGGAGGAAGAAAGACAAAAAATTAAAATACAATAGAAAATAGTGGGGTGCCTGGGTGGCTCAGCTGGTTAAGTGTTGGACTCTCGATTTCAGCTTAGGTCATGAGCTCTGTGAGATCGAGCCCCACACTGGGCTCCATGCTGACAGTGTGGAGCCTGTTTGGGACTCAATCTCCTCTCTCTCTCTCTCTGTCCCACTTCGGTTCATGCTCTCTCTTTCTCAAAATAAATAAATAAACTTTAAAAAAAAGAAGAGTTTGTCCCTGTCATTTAAAAAATAAATACATAAAATAAAATAGAAAACAGTACAATAGAAAAGAACATAGAAATATAGAAGGCATCTAACCACCATACTCTGGCATCACACCCAGAGTAGGCTACCTATAGGGATGGGCAGGAAAAGACTATGGGGGGTGCAGTGGGGAGAGGGATTAGGGGACCAGAGAAGATTATGCTGTTTTTGATCATCTTACTATGGTTATATAAGATGTTAATTTCAGGGAAAGCTAAGTGAAAGGCATATGAGAATCCTACCTTATTTTTGAGACTCTTCTGTGAAGTAAAAAATTATTTCAAATTTAATTTACAGCAATACAGACTTACCTCAAAAAGCAAGAAAAATCTCAAATAAACTTTGTACCTGAAGGAGCTATAAAGAACAAACAAAACCCAAAACCAGTAGAAGCAAGTAAATAATAAAGATTAGAGAAAAAATAACGAAATAGAAAAAATTAATAATAATAAATAAATAATAAAAAGAAGAAGAAGGACAGATCAAAGAAACCAGCCAAAAGCCGGAAGCTCAGAAGCTGGTTCTTTACAAAGATCAACAAAAGCGATAAACCAAGGGGCGCCTGGGTGGCTCAGTCAGTTGGGCATCCGACTTTGGCTCAGGTCATGATCTTACAGTTCATGGGTTCAAGCCCTGCATCAGGCTCTGTGCTGAACTCTTGCTCAGAGCCTGAAGGCTGCTTCAGATTCTGTGTCTCCTCTCTCTGCCCCTTCCCTGCTTGTGCTCTGTCTCACTCTGTCTCTCAAAAATAAATAAATGTAAAAAAAATGATAAACCTTTATACAGACTCATAAAAATTTTTTAAAAAGGAGAGAGAGAGGACTCAAACAAAATCAGAAATGAAAGAGGAGAAATAACAACTGACACCACAGAAATACACAGAACTATAAGAGAATATTATGAAAAATCATATGGCAAAATATTGGACAACCTAGAGGAAATGGATAAATTCCTAGAAACATATAACCTTCAAAAACAAAATCAAGAAAAAATAGAAAATTTGAACAGACCAATTACCAATAATGAAATTGAATCAGTAATCAAAAAATTCCCAACAAACAAAATTTCAGGACCAGATGGCTTCACAGGTGAATTCTACCAGATATTTAAGAAAGAGTTAATACCTATTCTTCTCAAACAATTCCAAAAAATAGAACAGGAAGGAAAACTTCCAAATTTATTTTATGAGGTCAATATTACTCTGATACCAAAACCAAATAAAGACACTACAAAAAAGAGAGTGAGAGGGAACCACTCTGTTGAGCCAAAACCTCAACAAAATATTAGCAAACTGAATACAAAACATCTTAAAAAATAACTCACCATAGTCAAGTGGGATTTATTCCTGAATTGCAAGGTGGCTCAATATTCAGAAATCAATCAACATGATACATCATATCCACAAAAGAAAGGAAAAAAACCATATGACCATTTCAATAGATGCAGAAAAAGCATTTGACAAAGAACAGCATCCATTCATGATTTAAAAAAAAAACTCATCAAAGTAGGTTTAGAGGAAATATACTTCAACATAATAAAGGCCCTATGTGAAAAGCCTACAGCTAACATCTTACTCAATGGTGAAAACCTAAGAGCTTTCCCCTAAGATCCAGAACATGATAAGGATGTCTACTCTCACCACTTTTAACATATTTCAACATAGTACTAGAAGTTCTAGCCACAGCAATTACACAAGAAAAAGAAATAAAAGGCATTCAAATTGGTAAGGCAGGAGTCAAACTTTCACTATTTGCAGATAATACAATACTATAGAGAGAGAACCCTAAACACTCCCCCCAAAAAATGACTCAAACTGATAGATGAATTCAGTAAGGCCACAGGTTACATACAGAGAAATCTGTTTCTGTGCACTAATAATGAAGTGTGAAAGAGAAATTAAGAAAACAGTCCCATTTACAATTGCACCAAAAATAATAAAATACCTAGGAATTAAGCTTAACCAAGGAGCTGAAAGACCTGCACTCTGAAAACTATAAAACATTGATGAAAGAAATTGAAGATGACACAAAGAAATGGAAAGATATTCCATACTCATGGATTGAAAAAACAAAAACTGTTAAAATATCCATACTACCTAAAGCAATCCACAGACTTAATGCAATCCCTATCAAAATACCAACAGCATTTTTCACAGAATGAGAACAACCTTAAAATTTGTGTGGAACCGTAAAAGACCCCAAGTAGCCAAAGCAACCTTGAAAAAGAAAAACAAAACTGGAGGTATCACAACTCCAGACTTCAAGGTATATAACAAAGATGTAGTAATCAAAACAATATGGTACTGGCATAAAAATAGATATAAAGATCAATGGAACAGAATAGGAAACCCAGAAATGAACCCACACTTATATGATCACTTAATCTATGTCAAAGGAGGAAAGAATATACAATGGGAAAAAGTCTCTTCAACAAATGGTGTTGGGAAAACTATACAACTACATGCAAAAGAATGAATCTGGGCCACTTTCTTACACCATACACAAAGATAAACTCAAAATGGATTAAAGACCTAAATATGAGACTTGAAACTATAAAAAATCCTTGAAAAACGCACAGGCAGTAATTTCTCTGACATTGGTCATAGCAATGTTTTCCTAAATATGTTGCCTGAGGCAAGGGAAAGAGAACCAAAAATAAGAAACTATTGGGACTACATCAAAATAAAAATCTTCTGTACAGCAAAGGAAACAATCAACAATACTAAATGGGAGAAGATATTTGCAAATGACGATATAAGATTAGTGTCCAAAATATATAAAGAACGTCTATAACTCAACACCAAAAACCCCCAAAATAACCCAATTAATGAAGGGACAGAAGAGGGGCACCTGGGTGGCTCAGTCGGTTAAGCGCTGACTTCAGCTCAGGTCACGATCTCACGGTTCATGAGTTTGAGCCCCATGTCAGGCTCTGTGCTGATATCTCAGAGCCTGGAGCTTGCTTTGGATTCTGTCTCCCTCTCTCTCTCTCTCTCCCTCTCTCCCCCTCCCCCAACACACTGTCTCTCTCTCTCTCAAAAATAAACATTTAAAAAAATGGACAGAGGACATGAACATACATTTCCACAAAGACATCCAGATAGCCAACAGACACATGAAGAAATGCTCAACATCACTCACCATCAGGGAAATGCAAATCAAAATAACAATGAGATATCACCTCACACTTGTTAAAATGGCTAAAATAAAAACTCTAAGAAACAACAAGTGTCAGCAAGGATGTGGAGAAAAAAAGAACCCCCTTGCACTGTTGGTAGGAATGCAAACTGGTGCAGCCATTGTGAAAAACTGAATGGAAATTTCTCAAAAAATTAAAAACAGAACTACCATATGATCCAGTAATTTCACTTTAGGATATTTACACACAAAAAAACACAAAAATACTAATTTGAAAATATATATGCACCCCTATGTTTATTGAAGCATTATTTACAATAGCCAAATTATGGAAGCAGCCCAAATGTCCATCAATAGAAGAATGGATAAAGAAACTGTGGTATATATATTCAATGGAATATTACTCTGCCATAAAAAGAATGAAATCTTGCCATTTGCAACAATATGCATAGATCTAGAGAGTATAATGCTAAATGAAATAAGACAGAAAAACAAATACCATATGATTTCACATATATACGGAATTTAAGAAACAAAACAATGAGTATATTAAAAAGGAAGAGACAAACGAAGAAACAGTCTCTTAACTATAGAGAACAAACTAGTGGTTGCCAAAGGGGAGTTGAATGGGGGTATGGGGGAAATAGTAAATGGGATTAAAGAGTACACTTACCCTGATGGGCACCGAGTAATGTACAGAACTGCTGAATCATGATATTGTACACCTGAACTAATATAATACTGTATGTTAACTATACTAGGATTGAATTTTAAGAAAGTATTTCAAAACTTAAAAAATAATTAGGGATTTAGAGGAACAAAAATTCTCTTTTTTATTATTATTATTTAAAAAAATTTTTTTAATGTTTGTTTATTTTTTTTATGAAAGAGAGAAAGAGCCAGTGCTAGCGAGGGAGGGGCAGAGAGAGAGGAAGACACAGAAACCAAAGCAGGCTCCAGACTGTCAGCCCAGAGCCCAATGTGGGGCTCGAACTCACAAACTGTGAGATCATGACCTGAGCCGAAGTTGGACACCCAGCCGACTGAGCCACCCAGATGCCCCTAGAGGAACAAAAATTCTTATTTCTCCAACATACTTAGTTGGTAGCTAGTAACCACTGGCTTCTAACCTTCTAAAACCTTCAAAGTAGAATGCCAAAAACAATCTTTCCTCAAAGACGGTTTTGTTGTTTACATGGGAGTGCAAACTAGACAAGAACCATTCTTTGTTGATTTCTCAAAAATTAATTGTCCACCACTAAGACAGTATAATTTTAAATAAATTATTACTCAGGAGTTTTTTTAGCTGTAAAGTGACAGAAATTAAATTCAACTTAAGCTTCTTTAAGCAAATTAAAAAGGGGAAAGATGGGTATTTGTTGGCTCACTAGTTGGGAGGTGTATTGGGGCAGAATTAATTGGGGTGGAATTAATCTAAGGGAGTGCTACCAGAAGTCAGGGCCTACAGTGAGGAATGGAACCTCAGTGCTCCCCCAACTCTCTCCCATCCTCTGTCATCCGAGCCTGCACACTAGAATCATTCTTTCCTGCCAGACTTCCTTCGGGTAGCCAAGGAAGATGGCCACTGGCAATGCCAGGCTCTCATTCCAGTTGAACAATTCCAGCAGAAAAGGCAGAGCTTTTTCTTTCTAGCTTCCTTATAGCAATCTTCAGAGAGAATCTTAATTGGTTCTATTTATGTCATGTACTCAATCTTTTGTCCAATCGTTTCCAAAGTATAGAGTTCTTTGATTGGCCAAATCTGGGTCATTTGCAGTTGCTAGCATTGCGATGTCCCACCTAGGTTCCCTTCAAGAAAGTATTGGCTGCCCAGCTGTGAAGAATGTGGTTAGCTGATACATAGATTTTGTCTCATGGTGGCTTGATGGTTCCTCTGCCCAATTCTTCTTCCTCTTTTCTTGTCACAGATGTTATCCCGCCAATAAACCTTCACAGGTCAGGACTCCTTGGAGAAATAATTAGTTTCAGGCCTGAGATACGTATCTCTGACAAAATACGTAAAATAATCTGGGAACTTCTTGCCATAAAGAAAGCAAGGAATCTATCAAAAACCAATTTTAGCAACAATAAGAATAATATCTGCAACAGGGGCACTTAGTTGGCTCAGTGAGTGGATCATGCAACTCTTGATCTCGGGGTTGTGAGTTTGAGCCCCACGTTGGGTGTAGAAATTACTTAAAAGTAAAATCTTTTTAAAAAAAATAAAATATTTGCAATGGATTGAAACACACCAAATATGTTTAAATGCATGAGTTCACAATGATTCAACATTTTTTAACTCATTGGACACTTGTAAAAATTCTAGGGAACAACTCATCATTTTGAAAACCGGTAAATAGGGGCACCTGGGTAGCTCAGTCAGTTAAGCATCCAACTCTTGATTTCGGCTCAGGTCATGACCTCATGGTTTGTGGGATCAAGCCCCACATAGAGCTCCACGCTCACAGTGTGGAGCCTGCTTGGGATTCTCTCTCTCTTCCTCTCTCTCTGCCCCTCCCCCAGTTGCTCTCTCTCTCAAAATAAATAAATAAACTTAAAACAGTGAAAACTGGTAAATAAAGGGAGCAAATAATTTATTGGCCATTTTATAGGAATTATACCGGAAGGTAAACAAATAGTTGATGAGGAGAATTTTCTCTATTTAGAAGCATTACAGGTAATAAATAAGGAAGGGATGTGTGTGAGCCCCCTGTGAAGCAGACACCAAGACTGAATGAGAAGAGCAAGGGGTTTCTTGGGTGAAATGATTGTGTGAAAGGAAGTAGAGAAGGAGCAGGAAAGGGCTGGGAAATCGGCTGCATCTGGACTGTGATGCAAATCCCCCTGGGCGGCAAGGAGAGGGAGAGAAAGCTGGTTGAAAGCATTCTCAATGGCCATGCAGTCTAAGGAAGGTTGGCCAGAGTCAACTGCAAAGGAGTCCATGTCTGCCTTAGTCACTGCACTCAGTCACTGGAGAAGCTGCTTGTGGAGGCAGGGCCTCAGTGCCAAGACAGCACTAGATTTCAAAGTGCAGCAGTTGGACGCCAGTTAAAGATGCTCCGTGTAGACACAGAAAGTCTCCTAGGCATATTCCCGAGACTGCCACAAAACCATAAAGTTAGAATGTCATCATTTTGCACCCTCTAATGGAAGAATAGACCTAGGCAATGATCATCAACCAACACCAGACAAAGAAAGACGGCTAAACATTATGAGCCTTGTTAAGAAAGTATCCGGCAAAAAAATTTTACCAAAAAAGTTTGACGTGAATCTGATCAAGCTTCTAGATCTACAACCACTTTACAGGAAATACAGGGGACAGAGAAATATGTTAAATGAGATCATGGGGATATAACCTACCAAATATTGATTATAGGAAACACTCCAGACAAACAACCAGGTTTATTTCCTACAAAAGCATATGTGGGGAGGAGGGCAAGGAGACTAGGGAATAGAGAGAAGAAAGGACATCTACAGATTTAAAACAACTTAAAAGATGTATCAACCAATGGCACTGTGTATACCTTATTTGGATCTTGATACAAACTAACTTTAGGAAAAGCAAATTTATGAGATAATCAGAAAACTTGAACATGGATTGAATATTTGATGATATTAAGAAATTGGGGGTGAGGTGTAACTTTTTCAGTTTATAATTTTTTTAAGAGTTTCTTTTAGAGATAATACTAGAATATTTACTGATCTTTTTCTTTTAGAGATACATACTAAAATTCTTACTGAGGAAATTATATGATGTCTGGAATTTGCTTCAAAATTATCCAGAGGAAGAAAGAAGTTGTAATTGGATATGGATATAAATAAAACAATATTGGTCATGAGTGGATTATTATTGAAGATGGATGATGGGTCCATACAATAATCTCAACTTATTTTGGTTTAAATAAATACAATGATTTTAACAATTTGCAAAAGCCAAGCAGAACCATATGAAACTTTCCCTCCATCACAGTCTATGAACCACAGACAGAGTTCAGTAGGGTGGCCATCCAATGTCCACAGTCTTCCCAGGCTGGGGCACTGTGACATAATAACATATATATGCATATTTTGTCTTTGTCCCCAGCTCCTGGTACAGAGCTTCTAAAACTATGGTAATGTCCTGAGTGATAGAAGCATCTTTTTTTAAAACGTTTATTTATTTATTTTGAGAGAGGAGAGAGAGAGAAAGAGAGAGAGAGAGAGCACGAGCAGGGGAGGGGCAGAGAGAGAGGAAGAGAGAGAATCCCAAGCAGGCTCCACGCTGCCAGGGCAGAGCCTAATGCAGGGCTTGAACTCATGAACTATGAGACAATAACCTGAGCTGAAATTAAGAGTGGGTCGCTTAACCAACTGAGCCATGCAGGTGCCCTTGATAGAAGCATCTTTTGATGATGGGAATCCGAAGTTTCAGGCAAGTCATGTTAAGCTTGAGATGCCTATCAGACGTTCAAGAGACATGTAGAGTGAACAGTTTTTCTGGCAGCAACCCTATTTCAAATGCATCCCATTGTCCCCATTTAAGTCAAAGCTTTTGGGTCAGAAAAGTAGTCACTCAGCTTTCTTCATAGTTCCTTTCTCTTTTTCTTGGCTCTATTCCACCTCTGCATCGGCCTCTGCATCGGCACCAATTCAAGTCCTATCCTTCAAGATTTACTTTCCATAGAATTAATTTACTTTCCCAACCCACAGTGAACCTCACCAATAGTTAATCCCTATTACATAGTATTCTGCCCACATTTTTTCTGTCTGCAAATATGTCATATCACATTCTTCTCCAGTTACCACCAGCATACCTCAAAGAGCTGGGCTGGGTGGTTAAACTCTTAATCCCCACTCTTAATTCTCAACACAGGCTTGACATGACTTGACCCTTTCCTTCATGTATGAATATTTATTCATAAATAAATATTCAGGGCTGGGATCAGGTTGAGGCAAACAAAGGGCACATGGGTGCAAAATTTAAGACACTCTTGGGGCACCTGGATGCCTCAGTCAGCTAAGCATCCAGCTCTTGATTTCAGCTCAGGTCATGGTCTCACGGTCATGAGATTGAGCCCCACGTCAGGCCCTGAGCCTTCTCTCTCTCTGCCCTCCTCCCCCACTCGCACTGTCTGTCTCACAAATAAATAAAAATAAATGTAAAAAAACAAAAGAAGACACTCATTCTTAGTGAAATTGCAGGGCTAAAGGATATCTTCTAATTCTGATATATAATATATATTAATACTATATAGTATATATACTGTATAGCCAAGACTGTTTTCCAAAAAGGAGAGTACCAATTTATAATGCCACCAAAATCAACCAAGTCTATCCATTTTGCAGAACTTTGTCAAGACTACATGTCATCACTGTGAGGAAAAAAAGCACTGTGTCCGATTGTAGTTGGTACCTCAAGCATCTTTCAGTGGTATCAGCTTACATGTATTGAACACTAAAATAGGCCACACATTATCAATGACTCTTTAATGACTGGTAGGTAAGCCTGACTTCTCTAATTTTAGAGCTAAGGAAACCGACTTCTCTAATTTTAGAGCTCACAACCGAAGCTCATGTTTGTGAGGTGACTTCCAGAGGCCACATAGCTAACAAATGGCATGACTAGGATTTTATCCCATGTCAGCTCAGCTATAAACTATGGCTCTTCTTACTACATCAAGTTCAAGTTCTTTATGTCATTTTTGTACACATGTGCTTCTTCCTTCAGAAATACTTGTTCATAGTCTTTGGTTTCTGAATCGTAACTGAAGCCTTTCAGAACTGAGAGAGATCAGCCTCCTTCTCACCCACTGTGAGGTGTTTGAAATGGCAAATATTTCCCACAAGAACAGGGCTAATGTCAGACTATATGGTGAGAATGTGAGAGAGTTTGTTGTGAAAACACCAGCGTACACAGATTAAAGTCCATTTCAGCCAAATCCTAGCTGCCATCTACTAGCCATTTAACATCGCTGTGACTCAGTTGCCCTGTCAGTTAAATGGAGGTAGCCATTCCTACCTTACAGAATGGTGAGCAGAATTCAATAAATTAAAACATGCAAAGCATTTAGAACAGTGCCTAACACATAGTAAGCATTTCATCAACATTAGAGAAAACAAAAAAAAAGAAGTCCAGAAAACAAAAAAAAAGAACGCAGAGAAAAAAGAGAGAAAGAAGTGTCTGATTAGGTATGGAATTCCAGATAGCCTGTTTTCTCCCAAATGGTGCCAATAAGCTTCCCAATATAAATATGGCAATAGATATACGCTAGACCACATAGCATATTACTTGTTGTGTTAAAGGAAGAAAGTAAATTTTAAAAATTGGTAAGCTCTTCCAGGCATGTAAAACCAATCAAATTATACAATGAATCAAATCCTTTTCCCCCCTAAAAAGATACGTGATTGTACTTAACACAACCCAGGAGAAGGAACACACCTTTTGGGGCAAGAAGTATTTTCACTTTCAAGTGAATAGGAATACACCTTGCTGCCAGAATTACACTGGCCAATAAAAACCTCTGAATCAGTTCTTTGTACTATGTGCTGCAATAGAAACACACTTACTTCTCTGTCTCCACAGATCTTTCTCTTCTAGTGAGATTCGCTCCCAAGCCACAAGACACTTCCTGCTCAGAACCTATTTCTTAACTGTAAGTACTCTAAAATTAAGCAATTCTTTAAACGTTTATCTTAGCACTGGGGGGGGGGGGGGGGGGGAGTAGGGCAGGTTTTTTAAAAGTATTCGATTTAAAAGTATTTTATTTCTAGCATGTTGTAATTTGAGATTCAGCTGAAAGACCAATGTTTTCTTATCTACTTGGTTAAAACTTAGTCAAATTCAACAAGTATGTGCCAAGCATGTGTTACATGCCATGCTTTTCAGAGTAGTGTTAAGTTAGCCTTGTATCTTCATCAACATTAAACACATCCTGGATATTGTGCTTACTAACCTGATCGTTCATTTCATTCTTTGTGTTAATACATATGCATGTTTACTTGTGCTGGTCTAATCTCTTTGTGCTTTGCAAATATTTTACTTGATCTGTCCATTTAAAATACTAGAAATCGGAAACGGAATTTTTTGAATTTAGCTAACGAATCATGAGAATCCTTGAATTTTTAGCATGAAAGTAAGAAAACAGACTAGAATGCTTCAAAATTAAATTCTGGTGCTTCATTTATATGTTTAGAAATGTTACCTTTCTCATCTTACATTTGACAGCTAATGAGGTGAGAGATTATGAAATGAAAATGTTTCAGTTGAAGTGAAAAAAATCGGGGTGCCTGGCTGGCTCAGTCAGTGGAGTATGCAACTCTTGATCTCAGGGTTGTGAGTGTAAGCCCGACGTTAGGGGTAGAGATTACTTAAAAATAAAAGCTTAAAAAAAGGTGAAAAAATCAAAATTTAACACCAGTAAACACTAGGAAGAAGAGGAAAATCTAGGCAACGTACTTAGTCCCTGGATTGACTAATATTAATGGGATTAATGTAATATATTAACGCTATTGGCTAATATTAATAAGGTGATAGGCTGTCTTCTCAAGAGCGAGGTGTTCCAAGGCGGAGGAGACAGGTATATGGTTAGTTGTAACTAAGACTAATTGGTGAAATTAGGATGTTTAAAACGTGAGCCAAACTCTGCAAGGTTTCCTGGCATTGAGGTCATTCTAAAGAAAGGACTTGTAGTCTCTTCAAAACTTGTGCACCAAGATTCCCTTTTCAATTCCTCCTGCCCCCGTTTTTTCTTTTTCCTGAGTGGCATTTTCCTTCCCTCTCTGATCCTGTGGGATCAAAGATGGCACAAAACAAAACAGCTCTGTGGTTACTCAGTGACGGGCAGAGCCGCTGGCCGTGGAGAAGAACTACAGACATCTCCTCGGTCCCCACCAAACCTAACACAACGCTTTACATACATTGGGTGCCCGATAAATGCTTGCCGAATTAGACTGGATTTGTAACAGAAGAGAAATGAAAAAGCCCGGGGCCACGCCTTGCAAAGTGTGCTCTGCAAAGCCACTAGCACTGTAATCTCCCATGATGCCAGGGTTCTGCACAGGCAGACAGCAGAGGAGGGAGTGGGGCTAGGAGGGAGCCTCGGGCAAGCTGGAGGCCCTGGCATAGGCTGTATCTGCCTGGAGAAATGGGTAGTATTTTCCTAATTCTCACCTAGCTGTGTCTACCCAAAAGGGCCACCTTTTGGCACAGGGGCAGCAACCCTGAGGGTGCTCAGTACGATTCCTCCATCCCAGCCCATCCTACCCGAATAACAATTTTTGAGGCTAATGCCCAGCATTCTACCTGGTAATCAAGCTCTCCAAGTGGTTTTTACGCCCAGTAAGCATTGAGGACCACTGAACTGGGGAGACAGGCTTGTTGTAGATAAGGTTCCAGAAATTCTTAGCAAGGTTACTGGCACTAGAGAGATTTCAAGAAAGTTGTCTTTTGTTATCACCACCACCTCCCCCACCCCAAATACTGTTGATTTCTGATCTTGAATGGCTAGGGTTAAAAACTTTTAGATACTTAAGGCTGAAGCAAAGAGATTTGTAGCCCCTGGGGAGGCTTTGCATTTGTTACCGTTTTACATTTTATTGCAACTTAAAGTTCTCTAGACTTTTGAAATGATCTTTGAACCACAGAGCTGTGTAAGAGTGTGTTTGCTTTCTCCTCTCAGTTTTATAACTATCAAGGAGGGTATTTCCTTGAGTAAGAAATGTCGTATGAGAGTTTACAAAACCTTTTTGAAAGTTAGCTAAATAGATCAGATGAATGTCTGGGACACTGGTTCCTTCTAGCACTACTGTTCTGGGCTGGGCTGGATAGAGCAGCCTTCCTCACTCCTGTAGGTAACCTTCAGCAGAAACGAACTTCTTTGAATAACAGGAGAAATCTCTTGAGGCTCAGTTATCGGCGCTAAAGTCCACGGAAGCACCTGGCTCCCCACAATTTCCCATATTTAAAAGAGGAAGTCAAAAGTAGTGAAAGCAACAAACCTAAAACTTGGGTGTGCTGAAGACTGTTTCCACCACTAAACTGAGAAAGTAAGTTTTTGTACAAATTAAGAGGCAGTCAGCATAGGGATATTTTGGATGAAGCTGTTTGCTACATAATGAATACACTGGTTGGACTTCAAAGGTACTCCGAGAATGTTCAGATCTTATGCTGCTAAAAGGGCTAATAGCAGCCAATTGGAATTCATAAACACGTATAGTATACACTGAGTGAAGACAGGTGAAGGGAAGGACAATTCTATAATTGCAGACAAATTTTTACTCTGCAATTTTCAGATTACTGTTACTATGTTAAAATCACAATGCAGACTTCTTAAAAGATAAGCGGGTTACATGAACATGTTTTTCCTCTGAGAGAGATTGTGGAAATATTCACTCACTCACCTGGTATTTATTGAATGCCAGTTGTGTGCCAGGCATTGGCTGGGGGCTAAGGAAAAAAAACATACAAACGGCTCTAGGATAATCGGCATGACCCCTTTACAATTTTTTTAAATCACAGTGTTTGTTTTTTGTTTCCAAACTGGGTATTTCCTGTGTTAGTTATAAAAGAAGTAAATGGGGGCACCTGGGTGGCTCGGTCAGTTAAGCTTCCAAATCTTGATTTCAACTCGGTCATGATTTCATGGTTTGTGGGTTTGAGCCCCACATCAGGCTCTGCAGCCTGCTTGGGATTCTCTTGTCTCCTTCTCTCTCTGTGTCCCCTGCCACCTGCTCACGCTCTATCTCAATCTCTCTCTAAATAAATAAATAAACATTTCTTTAAAAAGTTCCCCAGGACTTCTCTTTTAATGAATGAATGAATGAATGAATGAATAGAAATAAATAGAAATAAGTGTTCATTGTAATTATTTAGGCAATACACGAATTTATAAAGATAAAAGTAAAAAAAAAAAAAATCTATCAGTCAAGTACCCAGAGATAACAAGACATACTTCGTGGTATAGCCTCTTATATTTTTCTGATATTTGATTACTGAAATACCATATATCTATATCTATATCTATATCTATATCTATATCTATATCTATATCATCTATATACACATATGCATTTTTTAAAATATTCCCTGCAATGCCTCTTCTTCCCCAAATGTAGGAAGCTATCATGCCCAAATTTGGCTTCTATCATTTTAGTACTGGAGTTTGGGATATAGGGAAAAACTGAGTCCTCATACTCTGGCAGTCTAAAGGGTCCTGCGAAGAAGGGCCATTGCTTCAGCGGGCATTAGCCAGTGTCTGATGCCCACCATCTCCAACTGGCATCACGCATTGCCTCAGCAAGATGGGGATTAAGAGAACATAGTAGTGGGAATGTTAGACGGCACCTACTGTGTGCCAGGCCCCATACTAAACTTTTGAAGTACATCAGCGAAAACAGACCACAGAATTCCCTGCCCTTGTAGAGCTTCCATTCCACACTGGAGGCTTACCTTTCCCAAAGTCAAGCTAATTATTG
The DNA here is from genome assembly GCF_046562875.1 of Panthera onca. Lineage (NCBI taxonomy): Eukaryota > Metazoa > Chordata > Mammalia > Carnivora > Felidae > Panthera > Panthera onca. The sequence continues at coordinate 67,920,233 of NC_138342.1, read as the reverse complement.
TGAAAGGGTGAGCTCCTGAAAGGAAAGAATTGAAATTACTTGCTTTTTCATGAGATTGCCAGAAGGAAATTGTTCAGAGAGCTGCGGTTGCTGCCCATTAAGGCAAAAACTGGGCAAGTGCACCGGTAGTAGAATCTGGGGCCCACCTAATAGGCGTTAAAATCAGCGAGGCGTGTTACTTTCTTTCTGTCTTCCTTCCTGATCAGAAGGAAGCTGATCAACCCACACCAGCTAATGAAAACGTTCCTAAATTTATGTAAATGCCTAGTGAGACTGGGTGATTGGGGCACGCGGGGCGGCCCGCTGGCTGCCGGTAAAGGGGGCCGCTGGAGCACCTGTCCCAGCGCCCCCCCCTCCCGCCCTTGTGCTGGACCGCTGGTTCTGCGGCTCCGCGAATGCCCAGCCGCTGTCTCCTCCAGGCGCGTCCTGACCGCCGCGCTCCCTCTGTCCAGTGCGTCTCGCCGCGTCCAGCTGGAGAAACCAGCGGGTCCCAGCCTCGCGGACCCTCCCCACGGCCCCGAGGGGCAGATGCCTGGAGCGGTCGGCCCCTCACGGCGGCCAACCCTGCCCCATGGGACGGTGGCGGGTTGCCCTGGAGAATTTGGAGGCACAGGCAGGGGAGAGAGCCCGGTACCTAACCAAAGATAGCAGAAGGCTGAATGTGGGTTGGAAAACACCTTCCTCTCTGGCAGGAACACTGCAGCTTGCACTCACCATCCTTGGTGGCGGGGTTGGGGGGGTGGGAGGCAGACCAGATGAGAAGCCCACCCCACACTCCGCACGGCAGAGCTGAAGCCAACCTGCCCCCGCATCCGGGGAGGCCACCTCGCCCGTGGATCGCAACTGGGGCCAGATGGGCTGTTTGCTCTAAAGAAAAAACCGGGACTGCTGACGGGCAGGGAGGGTTTGACAGCTTGGTTCAGCCTGACACCGACCTGCTCTCCGCCTCCTTGACCTCCTCCCTTGAAGGGAGGCGACCACAGCCAGATGGTTCACTAAATTCCATCACTTCAAGATAGACGGCTCCTCCCCACGTGGACACCCGCAAATAACACCCCCCCCCCCATGATCAGCCCCCAGGGGTTTGTGTTTACTTACTACAACATTCCTTCACGTTGTTTTCTTTGACATCCACAATCGTTAGCCTCTCCTTTATTGCCAAACAGCAGTAAAAGGCCATTATGGTATTTTTTTTTTAATAAAGCAAAAATCAAAACCAAAAACCACTTTAATGTATCTTTAATGTATCTTTATTAAGGGAAATTTAAAACAAGTTTCAACTATTCTGGATGCAGTTTACGATATTTTATACAAAAAAGGGAAATTGTTTAGAATAGTTCCTAAGAATAAGGGAGGGAAATTCAACAATTTTATAATGGCTGTATTTACATTATGCATTACTTGAATTTAGGAATATATTTTTACAGCATTTGTAACAGATTGTTTTTATATTTTCACTGTAAATCCTATGGGGCTCCCCTCTTCCCAGATTCTTTTTTATGTTTTGTTTTGCTATTTTTTGATAATTTTAGATTTATGAGAAATGTTGCAAAAATAGCCCACAGAAAGACAGACAATAACAAACTTTGACCAGGATGTGCAATAATTGTAACCCTTGCACAAAATACAGCCATTTGGGAAAACAGTTTGAAGCAAGTCTTCAAAATGCTATACCTAGGTCAGCAGCACAGTGGTGAACATAGCTGCCTTCCAAAATGCTAAACATGGAGTTACCATTTTGATCCAGAAGTTCAAATTCTAAGTATATACCCAATAGAAATGAAAAACAAATGTCCACACAAAAACCCATACACAAATAGTAATCTAACAGCATTATTCATTGATAATCAAAGAGTAGAAACATCCTAAATGCCCATCAACTAATGAATGGATAAACACAAAATGGTATATCTACATAATAGAATATTATTAAGCAATAAAGAAGTACTGATACATACTAGAACCGAGACGAACCTTGAAAACATTATGCTAATCAAAGGAAGTTAGTCACAAAAGACATACACAGTCTTCTGTATCTCCAGGGATATGTTTTAAGACCCCCAGTGGATGCCTGAAATTGCAGATAGTACCAAACCTTATATATGCTATGTTTTTTTCTTATGCATACATACCTATGATAAAGTTTAACTTATAAATTAGGGACAGTAAGACATTAAAAACAATAATAAGGAAATAGAATAATTATGACAATATACAATAATAAAAGTTACGTGAACATCGTCTCTCAAAATGTTCTTATACTGTACTCACTCTTCTTCAGATGATAAAAAAAAAAAACTTATGTGATGAGATAAAGTGAGGTGAATGACTTAGGCATTTGACTATCATTGACTTGACCATAGTTCAGAAGGAGGATGCTCTGCTGCCAGACTTTGGTTGACCATGGGTTCCTAAAATCACAGATAAGGAGGACTACTATAGTCTATGGTTCCATTTACATGAAACGTCTAGAATAAGCAAACCAATAGAGACAGGTTAGAGATTGTTTGGAGCTGAGTGAAGTGAAGGGAAGTGGGGGGTGACTGCTAATGGATATGGGTAGATTTTAAGAGGTGTGTGATAAAAATATTCTAAAATTAGATTATAGTAATGGCTGTGAAACTATGGATATATCAAAATTGCTGAACTATACATTTTAAATGAGTGAATTTTATGGTACATAAAATATATCTCAATGAAGCTTTTTTTTTTTTAAAAACACACATTTAACCCCTGTATACCCTTTACCCAGTTTTCCTGGTTCCTCATAGCCTAGCATAAATATTGAAACTAGAAAATTGATGTTGATAAACTGCTATTAACTAATTAATCTACAGATCTTATCCTGATTTTACTAGTCTTCCTACTAATGTCCCAGGGGAGAGAAAAGCAATCCTTGTCACCCAGGTGGCCCCAGGTGCCTGGTGCTGTCAGCCAGGGTTTGGTATTGCTGCAAGCTGGCCTGGCCTTCACACTATATTAGTTTCAGGTCTACAACATGATGATTCAATATTTGTATATATTGTGAAATGTTCACCACAATAGGTCTAGTTAACATATGACCACACGTAGTTACAAATCTTTTTTAATGAGAACTTTAAAAATTTGTTTTCATGTTTGTTTTTGAGAGAGAGAGAAAGAGAGAGAGAGAGAGAGCGTGAATGGGAGAGGGGCAGAGAGAAAGGGACACACAGAATCCAAAGCAGGCTCCAGTCTCCAAGCTGTCAGCACAGAGCCCCACGCAGGGCTCAAACTCATGAACCATGAGATCATGACCTGAGCCAAAATCGGACGCTTAACCAACTGAGCTATCCAGGTGCCCCCTGTTTTAATGAGAACTTTAAAGATTTATTCTCTTAACAACTTCCAAATATACAATGTGGTATTATTAACTGTAATCCCCATGATATACAATACATCCCCAGGACTTACTTTACAACTGAAGTTTGTACATTTTTACCACCTTCCCCCATTTCTTCCACTCCCCATTCCTCCCCTCTGCAACCACCAATCTGTTCTGTGCATCTGTGAAGTTGGTTTGGTTGGTTGGTTTTAAATGTTTATTTATTTTTGAGAGAGAGGGAGAGAGAAAGAGAAATAGAAAGAGAGATGGCAGGAGGGGCAGAAAGAGAGAATCACAAGCAGGCTCCATGCTGAGCCACCCAGGTGCGCCTGGTTGGTTGATTTTAGATTCCACATATAAGGGAGATCATACAATATTTGTGTTTCTCTGTCTGACTTATCTCACTTAGCATAATACCCTCAAGGTCCATCCCTGCTGTCACTCACACTAGGTCTTCATGTTTTCCTCTCACACGTCAACAATTTCACAGAGTATTCATGTCAGGTAAGGCTAGTCTGTAATCGTAACAGATCAAGATAAAAACACTAGCATTCCATAATCATATTTGAACACATATTTGAACTTTAAACATTATCCAAGCCTCAGCATACCAAATGTCTTCCTTTCCTGGCTAATAAGAATGATTGCTGCTGCTTTACCAATTGCAGGGGGTAGCCTTGCACTAGTCAGTGCTGCCTGTAGATAAGATTTATTAATATGCCCACTCATAGAATTGTATTACACTTTCTGGATCACCTCCATTTCCTTGATCCTTTTCCAAAACTACCCAACTGAAGTGTTTTCTAATGCCCTGTTACTCAGACACCCTACAGTCCCCGTGGGGTGCATTCTCCCCTGCTATAAGGAATAAACTCAACTTGTCCAGCTAGAGTTGTGTTCTTCATGATCTCCGGTTGGAGAGCATCGACAGTCCTTTTCTGTTCCAGGATTCATTTCGGGGTCCCAAAATGCATCTGGTCACCATGTCTCCTTAGTCCCCTTCCACCTGTTTTTCATGATCTTGACACTTTTAAAGAGGACTGGCCAGATATATGGTAGAATATCCCTCCCTTTGTGTTTGTCTTGATACTTCATCATGAGTGGATTCTGAGTATGTATTTTTGGTAAAATAACACAGAAATGATGCTGTGTCCTTCAGTGCATGATAATAAACAAATACATGATGTCAATATGTCCCATTACTGATAATATTAATTTTGATTACTTGGCTAAGTGTCTGCCAAATTTCTCCACAATAAGGATGCTATTTTCTTCTTTATAATTAGTAAGTAGCTTTTGGGGATATACTTTGAGACCATGTAAATATCTTATTTCTCATCATACTTTCAATGCGTACTAGTGTTAACATCCATCTATGAGTCTTGCCTTCAACAACTTACCACTGTGGTGTTTGCCAGATGGTGATCTTGTATCTCCATTATTCCTTCTACATTCATTAATGGGAATTCTACCATAAAAAAAGCACTACACATTCCCCCTCATTTTAAAATGTATCCTTTTATTTATATCAGAGTGGAATTATGGGATAGTTATTTTGGTTTATTAACATCGCTCAAATTGTCCCAGATTTGGCCACTGCAAGAGCCATCAGATGGGCTCTGAGGTCCTGTCTCTAATCCATTCTTGAACCCTTTTTTGCCTTTTGGTCCTGCAACAAGATGTTCCAGTTTTCTGTTGTACTTTCCCTGCCCTAGCCCTGGAATCAGCCATTTCTCCAATGAACTCTCGCTCCTTTTTGTTGGAAAATGGCATTTTGAAACGAAGATTTGGGTGTGAGAGATATAATAAGTGATATTAGGTATCTATATCTATCTCTCTGTGTGTGTGTGTGTGTGTGTGTGTGTGTGTGTGTGTAAATAATCATGAGTTTGTACCCCTGGTTCCTATCCAACCACACAGGATTCATAGTAGCCCTCCTCCTTTCCTTATTTATAATTTCTTTCTCTGATAGTAAAAAACCTCAACCTCATTATCCACAAATATATTTATTTATTCAAGCCCATCATGGATATATATATATATAAAGAAATTTCAGAATCGCTAACCCATACTCTTATGAAAAACAACTTTACTAACTAGGGTATAAATATTTGTTCTTTTTACATTTAGTCTTTCATTACATAGTCAAAACACTGATTTCTGAAGATGTTATGATTACCTTTTTCTTCCCCACTCCTTTCAGTGTGGTTCTAACATTAATTATAATACAGGGGCATCTGGGTGGTTCAGTCGATTAAGCATCTGGCTTGGGCTCAGGTCACAGTCTCATGATTCTTGAGTTCAATCCCCGTGTCAAGCTCTGTGCTGACAGCACGGAGGCTTGCTTGGCATTCTGTCTTCCTCTCCCTCTCTCTCTCTCTCAAAAATAAATAAATAAACATTAAAAAAAAAAACAAACCAGAATGGACTCTTCCCATGGTGGTGGACTCTAGCCGTACCTCTCCTGTTTTGACTCCCCTTTGTCTTCCAGTAGGCTCAACTTAGTTAGTTGGTGAGTTCCTCATGATGATTGATGTCACCCCATCCCTACCATTCCATTTCCATTCTCCCATTCTTTTCACCCCATTTACTCTGAGCATAACACATTTATTCATTTCTGGTTTATTCCTTCTGTAATTCTTATTGTATATGTATGTTTTCTATATATTCCTTTATTTCAATTTTTTTAAATTTTAATGTTTATTTATTATTGAAAACCAGAGAGAGAGAGAGCATGAGCATGGGAGGGGCTAAGAGAGAGGGAGACACAGAATCTGAAGCAGGCTCCAGGCTCCCAGCTGTCAGCACAGAGCCTGACGCGGGGCTCGAACCCACAAACTGCAAGATCATGACCTGAGCCTAAGTCGGATGCTTAACTGACTGAGCCACCCAGGCGCCCCAGTATATTCCTTTATTTCTTACATAAAGGATGTCAAACGACAGATACTCTTTTGTACATTGCTTTTTTCATTTAACAGTATATCCCGGAAATCATTCTCTATGAATTTATAGAGATTATCTTCATTCTTTTTTTTTTTTTTTTTTTTTTGGTAAGTGACTTGTTAAATGAGCCCTTACCTTGTGGGATCTGAGGCTATCTCCTGTAAACGATGTCAGAATTGAGTTGAACTGTAGGACATTTGAGCTGGTATTGCAGAATTGCTTGGTGTGGGAAAAAATACCACACGTTTGGTGAGTAGAAGTGGACTATTCTGTGGGTAGACAGAAAACAGGGGAGGTTTTCCTTTACAGCTGCTAATCAGAAATAAATTCAAAACAAAAGGGAACATATAAAAGAAACAAGAGGGGAAGGATGTGTGTGTACACAAAAGCTTAGGCTGGTGGTACAATTTTAGAGAAGCCTACTGTGTTCTGCAATTCACTACTTCTGACAATGATTATAAGTTGGTCATTTGTTCCCGTCTTGGGTAGATACCAGGTACCTGTCTAAAAACAGTACCAATAACCCTGTTTTGCTCCCTTACTCCAAGAGAAGCAATTGTTCCTTTGTCCAGTTCAGGGAATTCCTTCCCCCAGGGGCCTCCATCCTCTGGGGGGCAGAGATAGAAATCATCTTCTTCAAAGATCAGCCAGGATGGAGGGAGGTGGGCAGGGGATGCATTAAGTGGGTGATGGGTGATGGGTTTGTTGTGATGAGCACTGGGTGTTATATGTAAGCAATAAATCATTAAATTCTATACCTGAAACCAATATTACCCTGTATGTTCACTAAAGAGAATTTAAATAAAAACTTTATTATGTGCCTGGGTGGCTGAGTTGGTTAAGCGTCCGACTTCAGCTCAGGGCATGGTCTCACAGTTCATGAGTTCAAGCCTCACATCAGGCTCTCTGCTGTCAGCACAGAGCCGCCTTCAGATCCTGTCTCCCTCTCTCTCTCTCTCTCTCTCTTTCTCTCAAGTAAAAATAAAACATTAAAAAAAAAACCTCTCAATCAATCAAAAATGTCAGCAAGCAACTTAATCTAAGTTGTCACGCCCACCTTTGAAGTAGAATGCACCAAAACAGGTTTCCATGAGCGAACTTGACTACTTACACCAACTTTTTCCTTTTCAGACCACTGCTATTTCAGACCCTGCATCAAAAATGCAAGCTCAGTCACCAATGGTCATTGTGACTCAGCCTGGATATGGTCCTGTACCCCAGAACCCCAATTGGCAGACAGGCCTGTGTGATTGCTTCAGCGACTGTGGAGTCTGTAAGTGCTAAGAAACTCCCCTGTAATTGCCATGGGGGTGAATGATCAAAGGCCAAAGCCTTCCCTCATCCCTCCCTTACTGTGTAGTAAAGGTTCCTGGCTTATTACAGAGCACCTGGCATGTCAGGCAATGAATGGTAAGTTAAGAAAAAAGGCTTGTGCTGATTATAAGTTAATTTTTCTCCAGCACATGAAACAATAGTCTTACTTCTTATTTGTTTTTTACATTTTATTTATTTTTGAGAGAAAGAGAGACAGAGCACAAGTGGGGGGAGAGGCAGAGCGAGAGGGAGACACAGAATCCGAAGCAGGCTCCAGGCTCTGAGCTGTCAGCACAGAGCCCGACTCAGGGCTCGAACTCACAAACCGTGAGATCATGACCTGAGCCGAAGTCAGACGCCCAAACTACTGAGCCACCCAGGCACCCCAGTCTTACTTCTAAAATAAGTTCTGGGGTTAAGATAACAGTAACAAAGCTGATGATTCTCACAATGAGTGGATATGGTCTAATGATTATAAGTGGACCAGACATTAATTTAAAAGACACATTTCCAGTTTAACTTGATTTAAAAAAGAAAAGAAAAGAAAAAGGACTGTTTTGGTTATATATAAACTCATTACTTTATAGCTACATTGTACCCAGTACACAAGGGGTACTACTCATCCATGATTTCAACATGAGCTCAGAAAAGAATTATTTTAATTTCTATATTTAGGTTTTTTATATACCTGAGAATACAGAATTCTAAAGGCAGCCAGCTTCTGCCTTTAGAAAGAATCTCTGACTCTGCTTTGTTTTCTTTTTGTGAGATCTAAGTAAAGTTGGGGGAAAGTAGGTTTGGCGGGGGTGGGGGATGTTAGATGTCAAAGAACTTGGTTCTCAACACCAACAAAGAAACAAACAAACCTGCCTACAAAAAAAATTTTCTCTGGGGTTTATTTGCCTGCCTCAAGTCTACATAGTGTTCTGAGACAAGGAAAGAAAATACATTAACCTTTAACTTACCAGTGAAATTGAAATTTGGAATCAAGTTGACCCCTGAACAACCTAGGTTTGAACTGTGTGGTTCACGTATATGCAGTTTTTTTTTACCGGATAGTACTATAACAGTGTTTTCTCTTCCTATGCTTTTCTTAACATTTTCTTTTCTCTAGCTTACTTTATTGTAAGAATATAGTATATAATACATATAACATATAAATTATGTATTAATCAACTGTTTATGTTATAAGTAAGGCAATAGTAGGCTATTAGTAATTAAGTTTGGGGGAATTCAAAAGCTACACACAGGGGTGCTTGGGTAGCTCAGTTGGTTAAGTGTCTGACTTTGGCTCAGGTCCTGATCTCACCGTTCCTGAGTTCAAGCCCCACGTCAGGCTCTGGGCTGACAGCTCAGAGCCTGCAGCCTGTTTTGGATTCTGTGTCTCCCTCCTTCTCTGCCCCTCCCTCCCGTTCTCATGCTCTGTCTGTCTCTCTCTCCCTCTCAAAAATAAATAAACGTTAAAAAAATGTTTTTAAGTTACATGCAGATTTTTGATTGTGCAGGGGGTTGGGGCCCCAAACCCCTGCATTGTCCAAGGGTCAACTGTACATTAAAAAGCGCAGAGAGAGGGGCACCTGGGTGGCTCAGTTGGTTAGGCGTCCAACTTCAGCTCAGGTCACGATCTCGCCCTCTGTGAGTTCGGGACCCACGTTGGGCTCTGTGCTGACAGCTCAGAGCCTGGAGCCTGTTTCAGATTCTATGTCTCCTTCTCTCTCTGCCCCTCCCCCACTCATGCTCTGTCTCTGAAAAATGAATAAACCTTAAAAAAAAAAAAAAAGCACAGAGAGAAAAACTTACCTAGAAAATGGAACAGTGGTCTTGTTCATTGTCTCTCATTGTCTTACTGAATGACCTGGGGTGATGACTTACACATCTTGAGACTTTAGTTCAACATCTGCAAATCATAGTAATAGTAAGACTACATTCCTAAAACACTCTAGAGATGAATATTTAAATCTTCCAGCCCCTAGTATTGTGACTCAAATAAATGAATTACAAGTTCTAAATATAAGCTTAATTGCTTCATGGCAGGATTTCTTAATTACAACCCTGACCAAATCATTCTTCCTTCTTAAAATATTTCAGTGGTCCCTCATGACTTTCATAACCAACTCCGAGCACTCACATTTCATCATCCAGTCCCCAACCTGCCTCGTCCTCCAGCTTTATCCCCATCCCATCCAGCCATACTGAATGAACACCAGCCACGATTAGGGCTGCCATTCGTCAAAGCAAACTAATTTCAAACGCGGTGGGAACAGAGTGGAGTAACTTGTGCCTCTGGTTCCATGTGTCCAGGTCTCTGTGGCACATTTTGTTTCATGTGCCTTGCTTGTCAAGTTGCAGCTGACATGAATGAATGCTGTCTGTGTGGAACAAGTGTCGCAATGAGGACTCTCTACCGGACCCGATACGGCATCTCTGTGAGTCTCTTACAACACTGTGTCATTCACATATGCTCCCACCCTCAAAATAATCGCTCTAAACCTGGAAGCCATTTGATGGTGTCCATCACCTGAATTTGATTGGTAGGTGCTTCACATCATGTGCAACCTTGTATTCAGTTGCTGTGGCAACAGATCCTTTGGGTATGTGACCTCCTTCTAGGTTTCTGTTAAAGACCCTAGAACATAGGCAGCTCTCATTTGTGTGGATATCATACAATGGAAGGGGATTATTCAGAGTTTACCAAGCCCCAGGTACGTTACATATAGTTACCTCACTGAATGCTTACACCACCCCTGTAAAGTGAGTAGGTCCACATTTTATAGATGAGGGCTTTCAAGTTTTAAGAGGTGGAGTAACTTGCCCAAAGATACGCACCAGCAGCAGAAGTGGTCAATATTCAACTGTAACTTGCCATGCATACACATTCCACTCTACCACAAGCTATACTTTATGTAATAGGAGAATGTGTTGGTCAGGGCTTTCCAGAGAAACACAACCAAAAGGAGATATAGATGATATAGACATAGAGAAATCTAGATGAAAATAAAGAGAGAGATTTTAAGGAATTGATTCATAGAATTTTGAGGGTTGGCAAGTCCAAAAAGCAGAGGAAGCTGGCAGGCTGGGAAGAGTTGCAGTTCAAGTCTGAAGGCAACTTGCTGGCAGAATTTCTTCTTGCTCTGGGGCGGTCAATCTTTTTCTATTAAGGCCTTCAACTGATTGGATGATGCCTATCCACATTACAGAGGATAATGTGCTTTACTCAAAATCTACTGATTTAAATGTGACTCTTGTCTAAAAAATCTTCACAGAAACATCTAGAATATATGGGCACCATGACCTAGCCAAGTTGCTACATTAAATTAACATCACAGGGAACAAATGACTAGAATACTTTAGTAACTTATTTTATTCCATTGAAATTATTTTATTTGTTCATTTAAAAATATTTGTTAGTTTTTTATCACAAAAATAATATATGCTATATACATAATTTTATGACAAATTCAAACACTGAACTGTGTGAAGTAAAACGTGAAAATCTAACCCCTTTACACACAATTCCACCACTCAGTGATAAACTCTATTAATAATTTGGTGTGCACTCTCTTTTAGGTTTTTTTCCTATGCCTGCAAGGCATACAAATATAGATTAGATATAGCTCTAGCTATGGATGTGGACATATGGAGTTTGGGGGGTGAGGGACTCTTTTATTATAATTTGTTTTTATCTTTTAAAATGGTGTCATATCATACTGTAGCTTGGTTTTTTTCCCACTTAATATTTGGTAGACCCCCTTTATGTCTGTAATACAGAGCCTTTTTAATGTGTGAATAGTATTCCACCATATAGATAATTTATTTAATCACTTCCCTACTGATGAAGAGTTAAGTAATATTACAGATTAAATAGTTGTTAACACATATGCTTCTGTATAGGCACTGGTATTTTTGTGGAATAGTGTCTGAGATTAGATTGATAGACCTCAGTATCTGTACATTCAAAATGTGAAACTGTCAAATACCCCTCCAAAAATATTATATCAATTTATAATCCATTAACATTCTATGTGTGGCCAATATTGGATTTTTTTTTCCTTTTTCCCATCAGAGAGGCAAAATGATATTTCATTGTTGTTTAAGTTTTATTAGTTAAGATCAAGCAAATTTTTTAAACTTCTTCGTCTTTTTGCATTTCTTCTATAAATTATGTGTACATATCCTTTGTACATTGCTTTATTTAATTATGCTATATTGTTTAACATGAAGTTTATCTAGTTTTTTAAAGGCTTAGTCCATAATCAGCAGTTTCTGGATGGCTCAGTGTCTGACTTGACTCAGGTCATGATCTCGTGTTCTGTGAGTTCGAGCCCCACGTCCGGCTCTGTGCTGACAGCTCAAAGCCTGGAACTTGCTTCGGATTCTGCATCTCCCTCTCTCTCTCTGCCCCTCTCCTGCTCGCATTCTGTCTCTATCAAAAATAAACAAACATTAAAAAAATTTAAAGGTTTAGTCCATAATCAAACTTTCTTTTTTTTCCCTTTTTTTTTTAGTTTACATCCAAGTTAGTTAGCATATAGTGCAAGAATGATTTCAGGAGTAGAATCTAATGATTCATCCCCTACATATAACACCCAGTGCTCATTCCAACAAGTGTCTTCCTCAATGCCCCTTGCCCTTTTAGCCATCCCCCCACCCACACCCCTTTCACCAACCCTCCGTTTGTTCTCCATATTCAAGAGTCTCTTATGTTTTGTCCCCCTCCTTTTTGTTTTTAATTTTTTAATGTTTATTTATTTTTGAGAGAGAGAGAGACAGAGTGAGAGCAGGGGAGGGGTAGAGAGAGAAGGAGACACAGGATCCGAAGCAGGCTCCAGGCTCCAGCTGACAGCACAGAGCCCGACGCGGGGCTCAAACTCACAAACCGCAAGAACATGACCTGAGCTGAAGTCGGATGCTCAACCGACCGAGCCACCCAGGCGCCCCTCCCCCTCCTTTTTTTAATATTATTTTTGCTTCCCTTCCCCTATATTCATCTGTTTTATATCTTAAATTCCACATATGAGTGAAGTCATGTGATATTTGTCTTTCTCTAATTTCGCTGAGCATAATACACTCTAATTCTATCCACATTGTTGTAAATGGCAGGAGTTCACGCTTTTTGATTGCTGAGTGATACTCCATTATATATATACCACATATTCTTTATCCATTCATCTGTCGATGGACATTTGAGCTCTTCCTATACTTCGGCTATTATTGATAGTGCTGCTATCAACATTGGGGTGCACGTGCCCCTTTGAAACAGCACACCTGTATCCCTTGGATAAATACCTAGTAGTGCAATTGCTGGGTCATAGAGTAGTTCTAGTTTTAATTTTTTGAGGAAGCTCCATACTGTTTTCCAGAGTGGCTGCACCAGTTTGCATTCCCACTCTCAGTGCAAAAGGGTTCCTCTTTTTCCGCATCCTCTCCAACATCTGTCATTGCCTGAGTTGTTAATTTTAGTCATTCTGACTGGTGTGAGGTGGTATCTCATTGTGGTTTTGATTTGTATTTCTCTAGATAAATACATAAATATTTGATTTGATGCTGAGTGATGTTGAGCATTTTTTCATGTGTCTGTTAGCCATCTGGATGTCTTCTTTGGAAAAACGTCTATCCATGTCTTTTGCCCATTTCTTCATTAACTTATTTGTTTTTTGGGTATTAAGTTTGCATAATCAAATTTTCTTAATGCTCTTTAGGAGTCTGAAAAATTAATAACAGTCTGAAAGTGGGGTGCCTGGGTAGCTCAGTCAGTTAAGCGTCCAACTTGAGCTCAGGTCATGATCTCACTGTTCGTGGATTTGAGCCCCATGTCGGGCTCTGTGCTAACAGCTCAGAGCTTGGAGCCTGCTTCAGATGCTGTGTCTCCCTCTCTCTACCCTTTGCCTGCTCACACTCTGTCTGTCTCTCTCTCTCTCAAAAACAAATAAACATTAAAAAAAATAACAGTCTGAAAGTAAAACGTATTTGGTTTTAACAAAAATTTGGAAGATTGGAAGAAAGAGGAAGAATAAGGCATTCTAAAGACTTTATTTTGTATGACATTGATAGCTATGCATAATTATTTTCCATTTTTAAAAAAACAACTTTATTGATGTATAATTGCCTTATAATAAGCTGCATATATGTAAAGTGTCTGATTTGATAAGTTTATATACCCATGATACAGACCCATGAAACCATCCTCACAATCAAGGCAGTGAACATATTCATCACCTCCAAAAGTTTACTCATACCCATTTGTAATTCTTTCCTCTTTCCCCTCTCCTCTTCCCCAACTAACTGCCAATGTTTTCTGTCACTATAGTTTGCATTTTCTGCAGCTTTATATAATAGAACTATACAGTCTATACTCTTTTATCTAGCTTCTTTTACTCAGTATGATTGAGATCCATCCAAGTTGTGTTATGTACTCTTAAAATTTGTTAAGAGGATAGATCTCATGGTAAGTGTTCTTAACACAATGAAAATAAAATTAGTGGAAAAAGAAAATACTTGGATGGGAAATAAGCAAATAAAAAGATGCTCAATATCATTAGTCATTAGAGAAACATAAATGAAAACCACAATGAGATACCACTACACAACTAAGGGAATCACTAAAATTAATCAGACCAAACCACAGCATTGCCAAATATGGAGGAACTGAAACTCACATGCACTGCTGGTAGGAATGTAAAGGCATTTTCTTAAAAAGTTAAACACACCTACCATTTGAGCCAGCCATTTTACTCCTGGATATTTACCCAAGGAAATTTATATCCATACCAAGACTTCTATCAAATGTTCAGAGCAGTTTTGCTTGTAACAGCCCCAAACTAAATACAATCCAAATATCCCCCTGCAGGTGAATGGATAAACAAAGTGTGATATATCCATATAATGGAATACTACTCAGCAATAAAGAGGAATTGTTGATACACACAAAAACCTGGATGAATCTCAAGATAAATATAATTTTAAGTTGTGGGTAAAAAATGAAAGGAAATCACTAATCAGATAAAAATTAGTGGGACGTCTAAAGGGAACAAAAGGAATCAGGAAAGACCTCTGCAGCAAAAGGAAGAAAAGAACTAAAAAAAAGAAAAAAAAATTCAGTGAATACCAAACATAAAATAATTGGCTATCCCATGAGTGAGAGAAATTTAGATTTTTCTGCTGTGCTAACATATCTTTGCCTTTTGTTTACCCTTTAAGTGTGTCTTAGGGAATCTGATCTCTTGGAAGATAAGTGAAGAACTGCCCCAGTACTTCCCCCTCTCCTCTCCTAGGGCCCAAAGCCCACATCAGAGTCCTCTGTTAAGGTTATCTGCATGCTGTCTCCTGGGGCAAAGCCACAACAGGTGGCTCTGGACTGGCCCCAATGCGCAGGCAGGCTTCAGTTAACTTCGAGTCTTCTGCTCCCCAGCCTGTTCTTCCTCCTGAGTTTCCAGGTTTTTGAGTTCGCTATTTATCAAATGCTCTGCCCGTGACCCTGTTAGGTTTCAGGTTCCCTACCTCTGTTTTACTTTCTCCATCAGTGTAATCCTATCTGCTTCCTATTTCCAAAAAAGTACTCAAAATTTCTGGCCCACTAAATAACCCCACTCCTGTTTTCTAGTACAGCTTTAATTTATTTACCAAAGCTCTGCAAGCACATAGTTTTCTAGATTATCTATTTTTTTTTAAGTTTATTTATTTATTTTGAGGGGGAGGGGTAGAGAGAGAGGGAGAGAGAGAATCCCAAACAGGCTCCATGCCCTCAGTGCAGAGCCCAACTCAGGGCTCAATTTCACGAACAGGATCATGACGTGAGCTGAAATCAAGATCGGATGTTTAACGATTGAGCCAAGCAGCTGCCCCAGATTATCTACTTTTTGTTAAGAAAAACAGTAGTCCACAAACTTCTCTCCCCTACTGCCTCAGTCCCAGAACTCTGTGAGTGTTTCCCTCCGTATCTCCAAATCATAGACTGTATTGCTGCTTTTTGAGTTTTAAGTTTGGGGCATTGTCTATAGACCTCCCACTCTGAAAGATGAGAATTTATTTCCCTTTCTTCTCCTTCTCCACCCTCTCCCTACCCCAGTCCTTCCAATATTGTTATATGTAATTTGGGTTAAATCCATGTTTGGTACTTACATTATGAGACTTCTGTTAGCTCTTCAGAGTTGCATCATGTAGTGAACTATGATTGCCTTTCCTATTAAACTTTGTTTTTCCTGGTCTTAACAATTCTTGGCATTTTCATTAGTAACTCTCCACTTAGCCATGAGTAGTTTTCCACTGACTTTACCTCCAAAACTACTCTTTCCCAGTTTTCTAAATTTCTTTTCAACACATTCAACACATTGGACATTCTATCATTTTTATCTTCTTGATGAAATCACTCCCTGACTTAAACTACCCTTTGAACTAGTTGCTCTTCATTTCTGATGCTTAGATCTCACCCTGGGTTCTCCTTCACCATGAGCCTGGAGATTTCATTAGCTTCTTTCCTGGGTTAGGCTCCTGTTTCTTATATCCCACGTCTTCCTCTTTCCAGGTCTCCTCCCTCATTGTGATGGAGGTATCCTCACATAGCTTCCTGAGACAGGGATGAGGTGTGGGAAGCAAGAATTTTGAGATTTTACTTTCTGAAACTCTTTGTTTTTTCCTCTTACTGACAGTTTGGTTGATTGATATCTTCTATTTTCAATATTACAAAGTATAGGAAAACATTCGATGTCATAAAAAGAGGAGTTATACGGAAAAATCAATTAACATTTTCCTAAATGTATCCATCCAAACTCTGAATTCCAAGGATCGGTTCCTTCTGCTTCTCTTCAAAGTGTCTTGAAAATCCACAAGTTCTAACTTCCTAATAGGTGGATTTTAATTTCTATTTCTTTTATCTTTTCAACCAGGGATCCATTTGTGATGACTATGTGGTGACCCATTGCTGTCCTCAATGTTCTCTTTGCCAAATCAAGAGAGACATCAATAGAAGGAGAGCCATGCGTACTTTCTAAAAAAAACCTAATGGTAGGTTCCAGAAACTGTGTTTTTTAAAAATATATATAATTAAGGGATTTGTAAATTAGCATTATTTTGAGTAATGATTCAATAATAACAATTCTTTACATCTTTCAAATGTTGTCTTCATATAAAGATTGATCTTGGTTTCCTCTTATGAAGAAAATAGCTGTATTAGGTTACTTGGGCCACCATAACAATATAGCACAGGGTGGGTCGTTTACACAAGAATTTATTTCTCACAGTTCTGAAGGCTGGGAAGTCCAAGATCAAGGTGTGGGCCAATTGAGTTCCTGTGGGGGCTCTCTTCCTAGCTTACAGGTGGCCACATTCTCACTGTATCTTCAAATGGTGGAAAGAGATCAAGCTCTGGTCCCTTTTCTTATGAAGACAGTAATCCCATTGTGGGGGCTTCACCTTCATGACCTTATTTAAATCTAATTATCTCCCGGAGGGTCTGCCTCCTAATACTATCACACTGGGGGTTAGGGTTTCAACAAATGAGTTTTGCTGGGGGCACAAACATTCAGTCTATAGCAATAGCTTTATGTTTTGAAATCATATTTTAGTAAGTAAAGGGATGGTGACTTTTCTAGACTTCTCAGAATTCTCTTGATCCATTAATGAAGAACTTACCACTTGTAAAATAACAGAGTGTGGTGAGATACAAAAAAAGTAGAAAATAAGCCCCCTACTTAGACAAATTGACAAAAGAACTTGGTAAATAACTACAAAGTAGTAGAACAAATAAAAATTACATGCTTTGTAATATTTGAATTGATTGCAGCATAAAGCATCTATCAATAATGAGTTGAGTTTAAGCTGGAAAATCCTATTGGAAAAAGTGAATCCTGAAAGTGGTGGTTATTGAATATAGAATATTTGAAAATGCTATATAGAATCTGAACTTCTGACAATCAATCAACTCATTTCCAACTAATTTTTCCAGGATGCTCAGAATTAGCTATTGAAGATGTAGTAAAGTAGAAATAAACATGATTTTGTCAGTCCTCTATAGAATTTATCTTGAGTATGGGGAAAAAAACATTAATTTTCCCACTCTTAGTAATACATCACTTTCTTTTTCAAGGGAATGCGAACTCTGTATAGGTTAACAAATATAACTCATGGAGAATATATTTTAAAATATCATTTATTTAGCAGATAATGTATCAAGTACCTAGTACTATGCAGGACACTGCTAGGTCCTGTGGAGAACAAAAATAAATAAGCTGGTCTCCTTGTCTTTAAAGACTTTATACTCTAAAAGAAAGGATTAGATAGCCTTTAAATAAAATGACAGGTTTGACTAATGACTTTAGACCAAGTGCTATTTTAAGTTCAGAGGAGGGAAAGATCATATTCTACTGACATGTGTAAATGAAAGTTTCTTGGGGGCATCTGAATGTCTCAGTTGGTTGAGCAGTTGACTCTTGGTTTCAGCTCAGGTGATGATGTCATGTTCATCAGTTCGAGCCCCTGCGTTGGGCTCCATGCTGACAGAACGGGGCCTGTATGGGATTCTCTCTCCCTCTCTCTCGAAAGAAAGAAAGCAAGAAAGAGAAAGAAAGAAAGAAAGAAAGAAAGAAAGAAAGAAAAGAAAGAGCGAGCGAGTTTCTTGAAAGAAGTGGTTTTTTATTCTAAAGTGAATGTGAATATCAAGGTCACAATAGGAAAGAGATGGCACTGAAATTGTAATAGTACAAGGATTTAATGAAAACTACTTACAATAAAGGTGTGGGTGGGAGGTAGAGGGAAATGACCAGGGATGGTGCTGGAATCTAGGCTAGAGGCAGTTAAACTATATCACCCCTTAGGGGCACCTGGATGGCTCAGTTGGTTAAGCATCCAACTTCAGCTCAGGTCATGTGGTTCCCCGGTTTGAGGCCTGCCTCAGGCTCTTTGCTGACAGCTTAGAGCCTGCTTTGGATTCTATGTCTTCTTCTCTCTCTGCCCTTCCCCAGCTTGTGCTCTGTCTCTCTCTCTCAAAAATAAATAAAAACATTAAAGAATTTTAAACTATACCACCCCTAGGCCTCAGAGAGGCAAGGAAGGAGAAGTTACTTGAAACCCAAAGGAGTGAGCTATGAGAAGGAGAAGGCGGCCCTGAGAGGAACAGTAACCTCTCACTAGAAAGACAGGAGTAGCCTGGGGCACCCTCATAGGAAGGAAGTAGTCAAGAGAAAAAATACCCTGATCTCACTTTCTGATGTCCTCTCTAGGCTTCCCACTGGCTGAACCCACAGGAAGGCAGAGGGCAGGAAACTGGTGCTGTAATATACAGGTCAGCCTCCCAGAACATAGAGCAGGGAAGACAAGGATGTAAATGGATCAGATGGGACAAACATTAAGATTTCTGACACAAGATGTGGCTTTAATTAATAAAAATGGATGTGGCTTCTTTCTGTTTTTTCTTCAGCATTTTCACTCAGTTGCATTTTTTTTTTAATTTATTTATTTTGAGAAAGGGTGGGGGGTGGCGGTCAGAGAGAGAGAATCCCAAGCAGGCTCCAAGCTGACAGCACAGAGCCCCACATGGGGCTCAAACTCATGAACTGTGAGATCATGACCTGAGCTGAAATCAAGAGTCAGATGCTTAACCCACTGAGCCACCCAGGTACCCCTGGATGTTGCTTCTAATCAGCAGCAGCATTCGTGAAACTGTAGAAGCAAAAAAGGGAAAACATCTTTGTGAGTGTAGGTCCACTCAACTTGGTAGGAACATATAAGTAGGAAAACAATGAGAAATGAAAGACTTATAAGTGAGTTGGGCCATGGCATTTAATGTACTGAAAACTGGGCTGATGATTTGGCCTTTGATTTGGTAAGCAGTGGGGAGTTACTGTAGGCTTTATGTAAGGGGGTAACATCAATAGAGCTATACTTTAGAAGAATTAATCTGATAATGGTATATAGCACAAACTGGACAGGATGAGGTCAGAAGCAAACATGTGGAATTAGACCAGTTTAACACTGTTTATTTAAATAAGCACATGAGACAGGTTGGATGAAATATATACCCACACATACATAATGAATCCTAACATCTGACCTATTTCTTTTAACCCCAGAGAAATTATCTTACTGAATCAGTGGGTTTGAGGTAAAATACCTTGGTGGTCTTGACTCTGGTGCATCACCTTTGACCCTACATTATTCATCAACAGTGAAACTTTAGATATACAAACACCTGAAATGGGAGAATCAAGAGACAAAGATCAAAGAAGAACATGATTTATGTTAAGAATAGGTTGAAAAGGGGTACATGGGTGGCTCAGTTGATTAAGCGTCCTGCTGACTCTTGATTTTGGCTCAGGTCATGATCTCACGATTCATGAGATCGAGCCCCAGGTGGGGCTCTGCACTGACAACGCAGAGCCTGCTTGGGATTCTCTCTCTGCCCCTCCACCCTCAAAATAAATAAAGAAACACTTAAAAAAGTAGGTAAACCAAGGGGACATAAAAACAACTGAAAAAGCTCCCAATTGTGAACACTGGAACAATTGAGGCAACAAAGTAAAGTAGCATTAGATTATAAATGGAAAGATTATAGCCAAAATAAAATATCTATGAGTCATACTTCTATAAATACATGATTACACAAACAAATAAATGGGGGAGAACAGACGAATTTTCCAGAAGTACGGAAGAATTCCAAACAATGTATGTATGTGTTCCTCCCTCAAGGCAATGGAGTGTAACTCCTACCTCGTAAGAATGGGTTTGCAGAGTAACTTCCTTTCAAAGAGTATATATGAAAAGGAGGAAAAAAGAGTAGCCTTATAGTGGAGAAACCTGACAGAACTACTTCAGCCAAGTGACCAAAGTGAACCTCATCAGTGATAAGTCATGTTGGTAGCATGTCCCCTTGAAATGATGTGATGAGAATGGCACTCTACCTTCTCGGTCTTCTCTCAAAACCCCGTAACTCCAGTCTAACCAGCAGAAACACATGGGCCAAATCCAAACTGATGCATAGGTATTCTGCAAAATACCTGACCAGATCTCGTCTAAATTGTCAAGGCCATCGCAAACAAAGAAAGTCAAGAAACAATCACAGTTTGGAGAAGCCTGTGGAAACGTGACAACTGAATGTAACGTGCTGTCCTAGATGGGATCCTGGAACAGAAAAAAGACATTAGGTAGAAATTGAGAAATCTAGCTAAGGTATATGCTTTTATTAATAATATTATATATCAACATTGGTTCATTCGTTGTAACAAATCTACCATAGTAAGATGTTAACTGGTAGGGAAACAGGGGCAGGGGATGTAAGAGCCCCCTGTACTATCTTTGCAACTTTTCTGTAAATCTAAAATAATTCTAGGGCGCCTGAGTGGCTCAGTCGGTTGGGCGGCCGACTTCGGCTCAGGTCACGATCTCGCGGTCCGTGAGTTCGAGTCCCGCGACCGGCTCTGGGCTGATGGCTCAGAGCCTGGAGCCTGCTTCCGATTCTGTGTCTCCCTCTCTCTCTGACCCTCCCCTGTTCGTGCTCTGTCTCTCAAGTAAATAAACGTTAAAAAAAATTTAATTCTAAAATTTAAAGTTTATTGAAAATTAAAAAGTAGATTGAGGAAGCTCAAACCTATTCTTTGTGTATCCCTTATAGGTGAAAAGCTCTCACTGAAGCAACTAAAACCAGCAGGCATACACCTCTTCAGTTTGAATCCTTCTCTGCTTTTGCAAATGAAATATGACAGATATGCTTAATCACAATCAATGGGATAAAAGAATGGAATTTTGATTTATTTTAAATGAATGTTTTTGCTTAGTTTTGCTAAATGGTTCAGCTTAGTTTCTCCTTGCTTTCATATTATTAAATTTTCTGGCTTATGAATTTTGTGTTACATTTCTTATATAAACAAAATAAAAGATTTTACTAACAAGATACTATATGCTTCCTTGCTGTCAATGTCTTTAGGTCATTAGTTCATTTTAAGGGTCCACATCATCTTTTGTTCTGGTAGTTTGGTTTCTTCACAGGAGAGTTTGGTCCACAGTAACTCGGTTCTCTTTCATCTAAGAACTTTGAGATAGAATGAAAGACTATGGATAGCTATTATAAGACACTTACAATACATTTAACTAATACTTTTTCTCCTTATCATGTTACCCAATAAGTATTATTAATGCTGACAAAGTAACAACACTCTATGTCCTGCTTCCCAGCTGCATACACCTGATGGGTTCGTTGTGTTGATTTTCTTTCTCTTTTGAAAATGAAGTATCAGGACAAGTAACAAAAATTCAGTGATCAAATTCAGTATGACTATTTTGATTAAATATTGATGATAAATGTGTGAAGCAAGAATTTTTTTCACATTTATTACTCTCTATGTTCCACATGCAACATTTTGCCCTGATGAAAATCTCACTTTCCCAGTTCCTTTGGTTTTCCTCCTACCCTTGAATCCATTTCATTTGTTGGGGTAGGGGAAGGGGAGGCAAAACTACCGTACAGGTTTATTGTGAAATTTCAGAGAGATAAAATGTAAAGGCACCTACAGCGCACCTGTGTGGCTCAGTCGGTTAAGCGTCCACCTTGGCTCAGGTCATGATCTCATGGTTTGTGAGTTCGAGCCCTGCATTGGGCTGTCAGCACAGAGCCTGCTTCAGATCCTCTGCCCCCTTCTCTCTTTCTGCCCCAGCCCTGCTCATGTTCTCTCTCTCTCTCAAAAATAAATAAATATTTTTTAAAAATTAAAAAAATGTAAAGGCACCTGGACCTTAAGCTCAGCAAACTGGAGTGCTCTGCCCCTTCTTTTATTCACCTCATAGATTGTGGCGCTTTGCAAGGTTGTATCAGGGATCCGCTCCTTTTATAGCTCACGTTCTTCCTAGTGTCATCTACTCCTAAGGCTTCAGCTGCCTCCTATAAGTCAAGGAGGACTGTATGTCCAATCTCCCCACCTTACTATTGGTGTTCTAAATGACTCTTCAGCTGCCTACTAACCAAGTCCATCTGGATGTCCCCTAGGCCTTCTCTCTACCCAGCATGTCAAACGATACCACCACTTACTCAAATGTTCAAGATGAGAAATCCAAACATCGATGATTCCTGAGTTGTCTGATCACACCCTTCTCCCTTATCCTCACATCTAATCAGACACTGGCTTCTGTCCCTTAAATTCCACTTGACACCCCCAATGGATGACCTATTTTGTTTGTTGCTATATCCCTAGTGCCTAGAACAATGCCTGACACCTGCTAGATACCCACTCAAATCATTTATTGAATGAATCAATCTGACCTCTTCTCTTTATCTTCACTGCCACGAATGTAGTTCAAACCCTAATTATCTCTTTGGAAAATCAGGCACATAGCTCCTGAACTAGTCTACCTGCCTCTAGTAACTGCTGCTCCCATTACCATCTTTCCACTCCATCATATAAACTGCCTGCCACAAGTTAAACTATGAACATTCTGAAAAAAGACCCCAGATTTTCCCTGGTCCTTCATAATATAGCCTCAGTTTACCTCTTTAGCCTATCCTCCTGCCACTTCTTCACTCATATAATTCCCTATTTTCGCTACGTTCAACACACATACATTTCCAAATTTCAAATTCCACTGTTCATTGACATATATAGGAAAGCCATGGACTTTTGTATATTAACTTTGTATTCTACAACTTTACTATAATTGTTTTTTAGTTCCAGGAATTTTTTTTTTTTTTTCTGATTCCTTGGGATTTTCTGTGTAAACAATCATGTCAACTGTGAACAAAGACCGTTTTTTCCTCCTTCCCAATCTGTATAAGTTTAATTTCTTTTTTTGGTCTTACTGCATTCTTAGGACTTTCAGTATGATGTTGAGTAGGAATGAAAGTAGACATCCTTGCCTTATTCCTGATCTTAGGGGGAAAGATGCTGGTAATCTATTTTCTATTAAATATGATGTTAGCCACAGGATTTTTTGTAGATTCTCAATCTTAGGAATAAATAATCTAGCAATCTATTTTCTCACCATTTTAAAAAATGTTTATTTGTGCTCGCTTCGGCAGCACATATACTAAAAAATGTTTATTTTTGAGAGAGAGACAGAGAGACAGAGAGACACAGAGCATGAGTGGGAGAGGGGCAGAGAGAGGGAGATACAGAATTCAAAGCAGGCTCTAGGCTCTGAGCTGACAGCTCAGAGCCCGACCTGGGGCTCAAACTCATGAACTGTGAGATCATGACCTGAGCACCTGAGCCAAAACTAAGAGTCAGATGCTTAACCTACTGAGCCACCCAGGTGCCCAGTTTCTCATCATTAATATGATGTCAGTAATAGGTTTTTCTGTAAATGTTATCAAGTTGAGGAAGTTCTCTATCCCTAGTTGCCTGAGAGTCTTTATCATGAATAGGTGTTGGATTTTGTCAGATGCTTGTTTTTTTTTTTGTGCCTGTTGATACAATCATATGATTTTTCTTTAGCTTGTAGATTCTCTTAGAATATCAAATATATATATATATATATATATATATATATATATATATATAAACATTTGACAGTAGTTGCCTTCCAGTTTGCAATATACATTTCAAGTAATCTAAGTTCATGTTTAAATAACGCTGTACTGTTTCATGGGTAGTGCAGGAATCTTAGAATATTCCCAATTCCTGCCTCCCATCATTGTTGTCAATTATTTTACTTACCATACAGTATAAACATCCAAAATGGTTACCATTGTTAGTTTGAACAAAGTTATCTATTAGACCAAGTAAAATTTTTTTTTTAAAGATTTTATTTTACCTTCATCTATTTGTCCCCTGATGCTCTTCCTTTGTCCAAGTATCATTTCCTTTGCTCTGAAGAACTTTTAGCGTTTCTAAACGCAGGTGTCCTGGCAACAAATTTCTTTAGTTTTTCCTCAGAGAGTCTTTATTTTTCTTTCACTTTTAAAGGATAATTATGCTGGATTAATATCCTACATTGGTAAGTTTTTTCTTTCACCATCTTAAATATCTACAGTTTTCTTGCTTGCATGGTTTCTGACAAGAAATCCAGTATAATTCTTATTCATGTTCCTTTACAAAAAAGGTTTTCTCCCCCCAGCATCTTTCAAGATTTTCTTGTCTTTGTTTTTTTGCAGTTTAAATATGATATGCTTAGGTGTAGATTTTTTTGGTATTTATCATGCTTGCTGTTCTCTAAGCTTCCTGGGTCCGTGGTTTGGTGTCCCCATCATTAATTTTGGAAAATTGTTAGCCAGTATTGTTTCAAATATTTCTTCTGTTCCTTTCTCCCTGGTATCCCCATTATACCTATGTTACCATTTATATAATTGTCCCATAGTTGTTGGATATTGTTTCCTTTTTTTTTTTTTTTTTCCTATTTGCATTTCAGTTTGGGAAGTTTTTACCTACATATCTTTAAGCTCACTGGTCTTTCTCCAGGGTGTGTTCAGTCTGATGATTAGTCCATCAAAGGCATCTCCATTTCTGTTTTTTATTTCTAACATTTCCTTTTAATTCTTACAGTTTTCACCTCTCTACTTACATCACCCATCTCTCTACTTACATTGCCTGTTGCCTACTTTTCCCATTAAAAATCCTTAGCAAATTAATCATATCTATTTTAAATTCTTGGTCTAATTAATTCAAACATCCCTGCCACACCTGTCTGATTCTGATGCTGGACTTGTGTCTTCAAATTGTGTTTTTGTTTTTGTTTGTTTGCTTTTTCATTATGCCCCTTGCAGTTTTTTGGTTGAAAGGCAGACATAATGTATCAGGTAATAGGAACTGAGGCAATTAGCCTTTTAGTATAAGGTTTTATATTAATCTGAGTAGGAGCTGGGTTGCATTTAATGTTTGCTATACCTGTGTCAGAGACTTCTGTTTCCTCTATTTTCGTTTGTATTCTTCCCTGTTGTATTGTTTACCTAAGACTTCTTTCTTAAGGAGTGTGTCCTGCAGCTCATGAATTCCACTATTATTACACTGGAGCCCCGTTTGATGGAACAGATTTGGGAAGCAATCTATAATGTTTGATTCGATCTCTGTTTTTTACTTATCTGAGTCCCTGGGCTGTGACCTTCAGAAACCTCCCGCCACCTTCTCTTACATGACACAAGACTCAAGACGGCTAGAACTGTATAACTGCACTTGCCCCATGTCAGACAAGGCTCTGGTAATGGTATTTTTCCTTAGGGCAGGTCTTTGTCATGGAAAATCATCCAGGTGTATTTCAAAATAGTTACTTTCCCCTCCCCTGCCCTGCCTGAAAAACAAGGGGATCCCAATCATACTCCTGAGACTCTGATGGGGTTCCTGGGGATGAATCCTAGAAAGTGTAGGGGTTCTCCTAAGAGTGGGCCTGCAGGGGGCTTTAACATTCCAGCTAGTTTACACTCAGCCTCCAGTAACTTGTCAGTTACCGTTTCACGGTTCATATCAGTTACTGCTCCAGAAGCTTCTGCTCCCAATAAGTTCTCTCAACTGCGATTCTACCTGCCTGTCTTTTCTCCGGTGGAAATAAGAGAAGCCATTGATTTTCAGCCGGTTCAGCCTTTTTCTTACTGTGAAAATGGAGTCAGGCCCTCCAAGCTCTTCACATGTTGGAGCTGAAACTGTAACCTGCCCACAAATTTTTTTAAGAAGTCCTTTCCCCATTTTCCCTATAAAGCTAGCCTGCAATAATCCTGGGAGGCCTTCCCTGATCTCTCTGCTACCCAAAAAGCTCCTCCCCATGTGATCTAGTACTTGGTGCAACTGCAAGTATTACACATACCATCTATCGGCTCTGTGACTCTGAATGCCTGGAGAACAGGCATTACGGTCTGTCTTTGCATTTCTAGCATATGGTATAAATCGATGTCTGTTGAATTGAAAGGAAAAATGAACAAAACACCATTCACTAATTAGAAACAAAGTACTACTTTTATTTGGCTCACTTCTCCATTTATTAGAATTACCACATTTGGAGAGGCACAAAGCACTTAAGTTTTACATGACTACAAAGTTATCACAAATCCCAAACTTTTTAGCCACAGATATTTCACTTACTCTGTTTAAAGAAAAAGCTTTCAAAACATTTGAGTTAGCTTGATACATAGAGACCCTGAATATATGGTAACTACATATTTTTAAATGCTTGCACTTTCTGTTCTAATGTCTTCTTTAAATGGAATCCAGCATAAAAGGGATTGAAATACGTAAGGTCATGATGCAAATGCTTTGGAGAGACAGTGAAATTAATCTGTACAACATTGAAAAAGATGTAGTGTGCACAGAAGTTTTGTAAGGATTCACTGAGCCATCTGGGCTTCCATGGCTTGTGCTGTCCATTCTGGTGCTGTCTGGCTAATTTTCTCCAAAAGGTTATTCACTTGGAAACAAAGTGACTGGATCTGTTTGTCCCACGTTGGCAGGGCTTCTCGTGCTAAACAAAAAAAGAACAACGTACAGAGTTTACTCCATACATTACTTCATATATTCATATGGAATGTGAGTTAAAAGATAATTTATAGTAGTATTAATTTTAAAAGTTTCTTCTGAAAATCTTGGCTAATAAAGTTAAAGCTAATTAAGCAATAATTAAGGAAAATACCCAAATTACTGGCACATGGTATAAAACAAAACCAAAACACATGCACGTAGATACATATTATTATTATTCAGGAAAACAAAATAAAACCAACCAATCAAAGCACCTCAGTCACAAAAACCACCACAATAAAAGCCTCACTGAGCCATCTCATCACCAGTTTTTCTTGATTCACAAGACACTGCCACCTACTGGAGAAAGCAAATCTATTTCTATAGTCAAAACTGTCTCTACTTGACTCTTGTGAAGGACACATATTTTAATGATTAAACAAAAACCAAAAAAATTCATCATGAAAACACAAGGTTTTCCTCTATACCAGCAATATACAGTTAGAAATGATGAACTCAGGGGTGCCTGGGTAGCTCAGTTGGTTAAGCATCCGACTTCAGCTCAGGTCACGATCTCACAGTTCGTGAGTTCCAGCCCCGCGTGAGGCTCTGCGCTGACAGAACCGGGAGCCTGCTTCAGATTCTGTCCCTCTCTCTGTGCCCCTTCCCTGCTCGTACTCTGTCTCTCTCTCAAAAAATAAATAAACAAAGAAAGAAAGAAATGATAAACTTGGGGAACATCAATTCAAAATAGCACCCAAATTTTCCAAAATAAGCACAGAATTAATGAAAAAAACTAAAATAAAAAAATTTTAATAAAGGACATAAAATAACTTTAGACACAAACCATGGTCCCAGATGGAAAGATGCAGTATCATAAAAATAACAGTCCTTCCCTATCAATATATACATTTTAAAAACTTACAAAGATAATCACCCTGATCTCTGTTTTGCTTTCTACATAGGATAAAGTTATTAACTACAGAAGAAATGATGTTTGAGAACAGTCAAGAGAATTTTGCAAATTAAAAACAGTGGCAACACTGTAGGATATCTCTACAGTGGAATGTTATTCAGCCTTAAAAAGGAAAAAAGCAATATGTTAAGTGAGAGAAGTCAAAAGCTCACTTAGTGTATGACTGCATTTACACGAAGTATCCAGAATAGGTAAATCCATAGAGATAAAATTCAGACTTGTGGCTGCCAGGGGCTGGGAGGAGAAATGAGGAGTAACTGCTTACTGGGCACAAGATTTCCTTTTGGGAAGATGAAAATGTTTTGGAACTAGGTAGAGTGGGTGGTTGCAAAACACTGTGAACATACTAAGTGCTACTGAATTGTTCACTTTAAAATGGTTAATGTTATGTGAACTTCAATTCAACAAAAATACATTAGTAGAGGGGGTAGGAGATGCTTTTCCAACAGTAAGATTTAGTCTAAATTTGTTTATTACCATATTGTTACAGATCAGTGGAAAGAAACTGATAACAGAAAGAGACCCAAACATACATGTGGAAGCTAATATATGTCAAAGATCAGAAAGTAAGTTTTACCTAATAAATAGCACTTGCAAATTAACAGTACATCTTTAAAAAAAGACAAACTAGCCCATACCTTAAAATTATATACAAAAATGAACTATAGACAGATTAAATTTCTAAATATAAAACAGTAAATAAAAATATTAGAAGAAATTTTAGAAAAATATTAGTTTTACCCCAAGGTAAGTGAGACCTTTTAAATTAATACAGGAAACTAAAAAGCCATAAAATTAAAAAGTGACATTTTTGGCTGCATAAGAATTTTATTTTTTTATTAAAAAAATTTTTTTTAATATTTTTATTTATTTTTGAGACAGAGAGAGACAGAGCATGAGCAGGGGAGGGGAAGAGAGAGAGGGAGACACAGAATCCGAAGCAGACTCCAGGCTCTGAGCTGTCAGCACAGAGCCTGACGCGGGGCTTGAACCCACGGGCTGTGAGATCATGACCTGAGCTGAAGTCGGATGCCTAACCGACTGAGCCACCCAGGCGCCCCTGGCTGCATAAGAATTTTAAACTGTGTTTATGGTATGCATTGCCTTACTTCAAAAACACAACTGACAGAATGGTAAAAAATATTTGTACACATTAACAAAAAAGAGTTTAAATTATCATTAAACCAAAAGCTATAGCAAATTGATGCTGAGAGATCTGAAGGAGAGGTGTGGGGCCAGGAAAGAAACAGACCAGAACTAATATCAACTCCACGGAAGAGGAAATGCTAATGGCCAGTAATACATGGAAAGATATTAAACTTCCCCAGTACCAAGGAAATGAACATTAAAACAATAATGTAGTATTTCCCCCCACAATTAGCAAAAGATAAAAAGAGGAACAATATATAGCTGTTGAACATTCATTTCCTCATATTGGTGAAAGTGCAAATGGCTACACCTTTCTGGAAAGCAAACTGGCAGTATCCATTAAGGATCGAAATACATATGTCCTTTGATGGAATGTTATCACTTTTGAGACCTTGTTCTATAGAAGTAAGTGTACCATATATAAAGATATGCACAAGGAAACCACTTGAATGTTCATCAATAGGTGAACAGTTGAACCCCATGAAATTCTACATAGCTTTTAAAACAAATAAATTAGATTTATGTCTACTGACTTGAAAATATGTGCATGATTATTTCAAAAAGTCTGTAGAACACTGTGTGCTTAAAATTATTTTTAAGTTAAAAAAACTATGTTTTTCACATATCTATATAAGCATATAGAAGCTTTAGATTAGTACTAGTTATACGAGGGGGAGGAAAGATATGATGAACTCTTATCTTTATTTATAGTCACAATACTTGTTATTATGAGCATATTTTTCATGGCAATTCTTTAAATCTAAGAAAACTGGAAAGAATATTACTCTATCAAGCTGTCCTTTCACTTGGTGACACATCTGCTATACTATTCATTATGTACTATTTGTTTTTCCAATACTTATTTACTTCCCACTAAGAATGTGTGGGGCACTGGAACACATGCTCCATATACGATGAGAACAAAAGAGACTTAATATCTACCAGCAGGAAGCTTAGCTGGGAAGCAAAAACAGACATTTAGACAAATGGTTACAGAAATGAAAATAACTGATTAATGCTAGGAAGAAATTCAGAGTGACCAAAGAATATAGAACTATAAGCCATACCTAACCTGGAGAGTCAGGAAAATCATTACCAATTTACGTTGCTCAAACTAAGACACGGGAACAAAAATAGCTGAGAGGATGCTGGTGGAGAGAAGTGGGTATTTCAGAATGTCTGATGTGGGAAGGAATTTACAGTGCTAGAAAGAAACAAAAAGACCTATGTGGTTGGATTAGAAAGAGAAAGTTATAAAGATCAGGCAGCACCTGTTGACTTCATAGAACTTTGTTCTATAAGCCATGGGGAAGCCATTCATTACAGTGTCAAAGAAGAGAGTAACATGACCTAACAATTTGTTTTTTATATTTGTTTTGTTTGTTTACATTTAAAAAAAATAAAGATCACAATCATTCTGGCTATACTACAGCAACTGGACTAGAAAGGAGCAATTGTAGATGTGAGGGAAAAAGCCCAGAAGGTGGGAGAGGGTTCACAATAGGCTAGTGACAGTAAGAAATGAAGACAAGTATGTGGATTCCAGATACATGCAGGAGGTAAAACTGAAAGGATTCTGGGCAGTGAAGAAGAGGGGTCAAGGATAAGAAATGCTGGAGAAAGTGAATAATGTAGCTTTTGGCTGGCTGGTTGGTTGGCTGGCAGGTTGTGGGATGGAGGCAGGAAGGAGACATGGTGAATTCAGTTTTGGATATGTCCATTCTGAGATGTCCAACAATCAGTCAGGTGGAAAATACCTAGCACGCAATTAGCACCACTAGGTCTAGGACTCAGAAGAGAAATTTACACTAGAAAGGCAAATCTGAGCATTGTCTGCACAAAGATAGCAACTGAATCAATGGGAACAGATGAGATTACCAAGGAAATTTAATAGAGTGAGGAGGAAAAGGCCTTGGGAATAAGCCCTAAGCAACTCCAATATTTAAAGGCACTACAGAATCTACGAAGAGGACTGGAAGAATACCTGGAGGAGGAGGGAAAGCAGGAGAAGGGGGTGAAGGAGACGACAAAAGCCATGATGGCACAGGGTGGTGGGGACAGTTCAAAAAGGAGTAAAGGATCAATGCTATTCGATAATGCTAAAAAATTAAAATGAGGTCTGAAAGATAAAAGTCTTTTTGTTAAAATGGGAGAGACCCAAGTAAGTTTAAATATTAAAAAAAATTTTTTTAAGTTATTTAGGTTTTGAGAGAGAGAGAGAGAGACACACACAGGGGCGGGGCAGAGAGGAGAGACAGAATCCCAAGCAGCTTCTGCATCACCAGCGCAGAGCCCAACGTGGGGCTTGAACTAATGAACTGCAAGATCATGACCTGAGGTTCGATCAGAGTCAGATACTTAGAACTGACTGAGCTACCAGGTGCACAGCCAAGTATGTTTAAATACTGATGGAAAGAAGCCAACAGAGCAAGCAAGGGTGAAAACTGACAAAACAATGGCTAATTTTAGGTTCCTAAAAACCTGTTTTTGAGGGATAGGGGCAACAGTCAAAGAAGGGAGCCAAAGCACAAGGAGAAGAACTGGAAAGGAAGACAGAAAACATTTCCAGCAAAACACAAAGGAGGAAAAGGTAGAACTAGATGATATTTAAAATTCAGAAGGGTTTTTTTGTTTTTGGTTTTTTTTTTTTGATGTCTACTTATTTTTGAGAGAGAGACACAGAGTGTAAACAGGGGAGGGGCAGAGAGAGAGAGGGACACACAGAATCCGAAGCAGGCTCCAGGCTCTGAGCTGTAAGCATGGAGCTTGTCGCAGGGCTCAAACTCACACACCCGAAGATTGTGACCTGACCTGAAGTCAGACACTTGACCGACTGACCCACCCAGGTTCCTGTAAAATTCGGAAGTTTTATAAATCAGATAAAGAAGTTAATTTAATTTCACCCTGACAGATTTTTTTTTTCTGTGAAATATGAAACAAGGTTTGCTGCTGAGAATGAAGGAGAAAAGTCAGAGATTTAAGAAAAATGAAATCTGAAATAACCCCTTGCAGAGTAGAAAAGAAGAGTAGCCTAAAGAAATGTATCAAGAATCCCAGGTACTGCTGAGAACCCAAGACCTTGACTTTGCAGTGGTATCAATCTCCAGCAATGTTAGTTAGCTACTCACGTACTGGAATGAAAAAGATGGAGAATGGGTTCATCACAGCTGAAGTTTTGCTGGACAGCCAGAACAAAAAGTTAACAGGCAAGTGATCTAGGGCATTTGTGAAACAGTAATTGGAATAATGAATCATGGAATCCATGGATGGGAAAGAGTAGTAAAGACAAAAAAGGGCTGAGCTGACTGGAAAAAAGTAAAAGTTAATGGACTGGAGGCTCGAAGGTAGTCAAGGAAGAGCTAAAGTGGAAGTAACTGACACAGACTGCTAGAAAGACAGGAAAAACGTTGTGAGAATGGGGCATTTCAAATTGAAACTTTACAGGTAGAACAGTTCCAGGTATAGGAAGGTCCAGGGTGTAAAGAGGTAGGAATAGGGGCTGAGGAGGTAATACGCAATAAGAGAGTCAAGAGATCAACTTATCTGTCTGCCTCTACTAGTTTAATGAGCTGCTGAAGAGGAAATCAACTGGCATTTTCACATGCCTGATACATGGTATGTGGTTAATCTATGTTTGATGGGTAAATGAAAAAACTGGTAAGACGATTCCATCTTCCAATTTTTCTTCAGCATAAAAAAATGCTATATTAAATAGATTCTTAAATATAAGCTCATAAAAATTATTCTAAATGATTTCTTTGGAAAATGAGCTCATTCTAGTAGTAATATGCTGGGTTAAAGGAAATTGTTCAACGTGTCTTAATCACAAATATACAACAGTTTACTGCCATTTCATTATGACAGAAATAAGCAAAACTTACTTTCAAAATGAACTATTCCATCAATCTGATCAATAAATCCATTCATACGTCCTTCTGTTATCATTTGTGATGCTATCTTTTCTGCCTGTAAAAGAAAATAAAAAAAAAAATTCTCACAAACTTTAATTATCATATCCAACAGTTAGTTACTCACGTATAAAAGAAGTGAAATCTCTTGGTTTAGCTACCCACACGCTTTTCGTATGCGTTCATCTGCTGTCCATTACAACAGTGAATCTAGTAAAGCTGCCTATTTTATTCCCCAATTCTCCCTGGATATAATCGGTTATTTTAAGTTAACTGGGATGTTTTTCTTGTTGTCAGATTTTGGACGAGAATCTAGTGATCTTAACAACTTTTTCCTCTGCTTAAAATCAAACTAACAATTTTTCTTCTTACTGACATGCATACACAGGAACACCCAAAGTAGTTTTTCCTTTTACTTCATCTAAATTTTCACAGTGTTTATCACCTAAAAAATTCTTTAACAAAGTGGGGTGCCTGGGTGACTCAGTCGGTTAAGTGTCCAACTTCGGCTCAGGTCATGATCTCAGTTTGTGAGTTCAAGCCCCGCATCGGGCTCTGTGCTGACACCTCAGAGTCTGGAGCTTGCTTCGGATTCTGGGTCTCCCTCTGTCTCTGCCACTCCCCGACTCACACTCTGTCTCTCTCTCAAAAATAAACAAACATTTAAAAAATAATAATAATAATAAATTCTTTAAGAAAGTAGTATTTTTGAAGAAAAAATTTTAAGGAGGAATGATCTTCAAATCTGAGATTTGAGATTAAGGGGCGCCCGGCTGGCTCAGTAGGTAGAACATGTGACTCTTGATCTTGTAGTTAAGAGTTCAAGCCCCACATTGGGTGTAGAGCAATTACTTAAAAAAATAAAAGCAATCATTCATTAAAAAATTATAAATAAATAGGAATTAAAAGAGGATTTAAAAGACAATTAAAGGGAACCAAAAGGTCTTCTACCTAGTTCCTAAAGACACGTTTCATGTTTATTATATGTAAGAAAACTGGCTTATGATTTAGTCATTTTAGTAATTCTGACCATCTTCATGATTAATCCTAAACAGACTGTGACTAGCATTTATTGTTAAATATATATTCACTTCCCTAAATGTCAGCCTAAGAAAAAGTATCTTTTATTTTTTTTAATTTTTTTATTTTTTTTAGCATTTATTTATTTTTGAGACAGAGAGAAACAAAGCACGAACGGGGGAGGGTCAGAGAGAGGGAGACATAGAATCTGAAACAGGCTCCAGGCTCTGAGCTGTCAGCATAGAGCCCGACGTGGGGCTCAAACTCACGGACCGCGAGATCACGACCTGGGCTGAAGTCGGCCGCTCAACAGACTGAGCCACCCAGGCGCCCCTAAGAAAAAGTATCTTTTAATGGTAACTTAAGCTTTGGTTCCCAAATTGTTTCACTTCTTGTACTGTGTATTAAATATGCACAAGTAACAAGGAACCATGTTAGGAATTCTAAATTAAAATTTCTCAACAGATAAAAGGGGATGTAATCATTACTACATGACTGTAAGGTATGCAAGCTAGGTAAATGTAAGGTTGATTGCTTGTTTTTACTCTTATTTAAAATTAAGAGAATGTTTTGTAAATGATACCTGAAATACCCTCTACATACTATTGGTACTTTGTTGGTATTTGTACACAGCCAATCAAACTCTTATCGTGACTAAAAATGAAATTAATTTCCTAGTAACTCAGTCAAATTAAGATAAATCAAGCAGAAAAGTTACAAGAGAATAGCCTGGAGAATTACCACAGTCATTCTTTCAAAGAGATGAAATATTTAACCTGTAAGTCAATCCAGTGCAGAAAAAAGTAAGGCATGTATCAAAATCTTAAGTTTGTCAGAAATCAGAAACTACAATGAACTAGATTTAAACAGACACCACTCGAAATGGGTATCACAACCCAAAACCCCTTTAAGATTTTCATTCTGGTTCCTTTTATCATAAAATACAGTTTAAAAGAAGCAAAAAACAAAGACAATTCCATTACAGTACTATTGTAACATTCAAATAATTTATTTCCATTTTCCTGAAGTTTTTATGTGTATTTTTATTGCAGTTGCCAGTATTTATCAATTACATATTTTCTTACTACATCAATAGTTTAGTCTCTTAACTTCTTTTTTTATATATTAGAAACAAGAAAATACCTTAGCTGCAGGAATCTCTAAAAGAGCTCCAAGTTCTTCAAAGGTAATATTATTATATAATTTGCTTGCAGACAACAAATTGTGTTCAATAACAGCTCTGTCCAAGATGCTAGAACCTTAAATAAATATAAATTAGACAGTTTTAAGTGAGACTTGTCTTACGCTTTTAAAATACTCATCCTTTTTTTCTAAAAACTTCTAGGCACATAACAACCCATAATCATTGTCTTTATTCCTCTTACGAAATTTTAAAAGTAAGGAAAATGCCTTATTTAGTAGAGTTTGAATAGTATACAATTAAATACAAATAACATATTTAGAAAATGAGTGACTAGCAAATAGTTACTAACCGGCTGAATGGATTTAACCCTTAAGGTTTGAAGTTTTACTTCCTTATGGTAGCTGTCAGATTGATTAACTTTACTTTTCTTGGTAGGAGCACAAACTTTTGTTAGCAAGAAGTGGCAAAACCCCCATGCAACATGTTCCACAAGCTTGATAAAGTCAGTGCATGTACAGCTCAGTAGAAATACCTGTTTTCTTTTGGGCACTCCGTAAGTACCTTACCATGATGCAAAGATGAGAAATGTCTGGAAGGTAGGGCCAGCTAACCATGAGAGATCAGCCATAGCATCCTCCCTTAAGTGAAGTAATATAAGGCCTGATGAAGTACTGGACACAAGGCCCCATTCTGAAGGTGCCTGACTTGCTAGGCTCACCCAATTCTTTTTTTTTCTTTCCAGTTTTATGGAGATATAATTGACATATAATATTGTTGTTTTTTTAATTACAAGGATTTTTTTCAAATTTTTTAAAAATTCCAGTTAGTTAACATACAGCGTAACATTAGTTTCAGGTGTAGAATCCAGTGATTCCTCATTTCCATACACCACCCTGTGTGCATCACAACAAGCGCACTCCTTAATCCCCACCACCATTTAACCAATCCCCCACCCCGCCCACTTCCCCTGCAGTAACCCTCAGTTTGTTCTCTATAGTTAAGAGTCTGTTTTTCTAGTTTGCCTCTCTCCCCCCATCCTCACCCCATGTTCATCTGTTTTGTTTCTCAAATTCCAAATGAATGAAGTCATACGGCATTTGTCTTTCTCTGACTTATTTTACTTAGGATAATATTCTCTAACTCCATCCACGTCATGGCAAATGGCAAGATTTCACTCCGGTGTATGAGTAATACACACACACACACACACACACACACACACAACATCTTTATCCATTCGTCAGTTGATGAACATTTGGGCTCTTTCCATACTTTGGCTATTGTTGACAGTGTTGCCATAAACATCAGTGCACACGTATTCCTTTTGAATCAGTAGTTTTATATTCTTTTTTTTTTTTTAATTTTTTTTTAACGTTTACTTATTTTTGAGACAGAGAGAGACAGCATGAACGGGGGAGGGTCAGAGAGAGAGGGAGACACAGAATCCGAAACAGGCTCCAGGCTCCGAGCTGTCAGCAGAGAGCCCGACGTGGGGCTCGAACTCACGGACCGCGAGATAATGACCTGAGCCGAAGTCAGATGCTTAACCGACTGAGCCACCCAGGCGCCCCAGTAGTTTTATATTCTTTGGGTAAATACCGAGTAGTGCAATTGCTGGGTTGTAGGGTAGTGCTATTTTTAACTTTCTGAGGAACTTCCATACTGTTTTCCAGAGCAGCTGCACCAGTTTGCATTCTTACCAGCAGTGCAAGAGGGTTCCCCTTTCTCTGCATTCTCATCAACATCTGTTGTTCTTGTGTTGTTAATTTTAGTCATTCTGACAGATATGAGGTGATATCTCATTGTGGTTTTAATTTGTATTCCCCTGATGATGAGTAATGTTGAGCAT
The DNA here is from genome assembly GCF_046562875.1 of Panthera onca. Taxonomy (NCBI): domain Eukaryota; kingdom Metazoa; phylum Chordata; class Mammalia; order Carnivora; family Felidae; genus Panthera; species Panthera onca. The sequence goes on along the minus strand of NC_138342.1, from coordinate 67,883,232 downwards.
CTTTTCATGTGCCTATTAGTTTTCTGTATGTCTTCTTTGGAAAAATGTCTCTTCATGTCTCCTGCCCATTTTTTTACTGAATTATTTGTTTTTTGGGTATTGAATTTTGTTAAGTTCTTTATATATTTTGGATACTAACCCTTTATCAGATGTGACTTGTATTAGTTTAAGGTATACAACATAATGATTTGATATATATACACACTGTGAAATGATTATCACCATAAGTTCATATAGCATCCATCACCTCAAACAATTTTTTTCTTGTGGTGAGAACTTTTAAGATCTACTCTCTTAGCAACTTTCAAATATAAAGACCTAAATAAATGGGAAAATAGAAAGACCTAATACTGTTAAGATGGCAACAGTCCCCAGGTTTGTCTATGGAGTCAGTGCAATCCCTATCAAAATTCCAGCTGGCTTCTTTGCAGAAACTGACAAACTGATTTTAATTTAAAAAAACTTTTTTTTAAGTTTATTTATTTATTTTGAAAATCGGGGAGGGACAGAGAGAGACGGAGAAAGACAATCCCAAGCAGGCTCTGTGCTGATGTGGGGCTTGTGAGATCAGTTTGTGAGATCATCACAGTTTGTGAGCTTATGACCTGAACCAAAATCAAGAGTTAGACGCTGAACCACCTAAGCCAACCAGGCGCACCCCCCCCAACAAATTTTGTTAAGTAGGCTCCATGCTCATCATGGAGCCCAACATGGGGCTTGAACTCAAGACCTTGAGATCAAGACCTGAGCTGAGATCAAGAGTCAGGCACTTAACCAACTGAGCCACCCAGGTGTCCTGACAACTGATTTTAGAATTCAAAGAGAATTCTAAACTGATTTTAGAATTCAAAGAGAAGCCAAAACAACATGGGAAAAAAAGAAACCAAAAAACAAAAAAAAAAAAAAAAAAAAAAACTTGCACATCCTGATTTCAAAACTTACTACAGAGCAACCAAAGGGCACATGGGTGGCTCAGTTGATTGAGCATCTGACTCTTGATTCTGGCTCAGGTCATGCATGATCTGATGGTTCGTGGCTTTGAGCCCTGTGTCAGGCTCTATGCTGATGGTACAGAGCCAGCTTGGGATTCTCTCTCTCCCTTTCTTTGCCTTTCCCCCACTCGTGCTCTCTCCTCCTTTCTCAAAATAAATGAATAATTAAAAAAAAAAAAAAAAAAAAAAAAAAAAAAAAAAAGAGCAACCAAGATAGTGTGGTACTGGCATAAAGATAGGCATATAGAATAAAGGAAAAGAACTGAAATTCCAAAAATAAACTCTCACATTTATGGTCAACTGATTGCCAACAAGGATGCCAAAATAATTCAATGGGAAACTTCTAGTCTTTTCAACAAATGGTGCTGGGACAACTGGATACCTACATGGAAAGAGTAAAAATTGGACCCCTATCTAACACCATATGTAAAAATGAACTCAAATGAATGTAAGAGCTACAACTATAAAACTTACAGAAAAAAACACGGCAAATCTTCACGACCTTGGATTAGGCAATGGTTTCCTAGATAGGATACTGAAAGCACAGCAAAAACAAACAAAAAAAACCCCAGATAAACTGAACTTCATCAAAATTAAAAACTTTAATGTTTCAAAGGACACCACCAAAAAAGTGAAGAAACAACACACAGAATGGAAGAAAATATTGGCAAATCATCTGATAATGATCAGGTCTAGAATATATAAAGAATTCCTACAATTCAGTAATAAAAGGACAAATAACTCAATTTAAAAACTGAAAAGGATCTGAGTAGACTTTTCTCTAAAGATATAAAAATAGCCAATAAGTACACAAAAGAACTCTTCAACATCATTAAACCTAAGGGAAATGCAAATCAAAATGACAAGATACCACTTCATACACACTAGGATGCCTAAATCAAAAAGACAGATAATAAATGTGGGCCAAAATAAGGAGAAATAAGAACCCTCACACACAGCTGGCAGGAATATAAAAAGGAACAGCTATTTTGAAAGCAGTCTGGGGGCGCCTGGGTGGCTCAGTCGGTTAAGCGGTCGACTTCGGCTCAGGTCATGATCTCGCGGTCCGTGAGTTCGAGCCCTGCATCGAGTTCTGTGCTGACAGCTCAGAGCCTGGAGCCTGTTTCAGATTCTGTGTCTCCCTCTCTCTGACCCTCCCCCATTCTGCTCTGTCTCTCTCTGTCTCAAAAATAAATAAGCGTTAAAAAAAAAAAAATTAAAAAAAAAAAAAAGAAAGCAGTCTGGCAACTTTTCAAAAGACTAAACACAGAGTTATCATACGACCCAGTCATTCCACTCCTAGGTGTATAACCAGAAGAATTAAAAACCTGTGTCCAGACAAAAACTTGTACATGAATGTTCATAGCACCATTATTAATAGCCCCAAAGTAAAAATAACCTAAATTTCCAGCAAGTAATGAAGAAATAAAATGTGGTATATCCATATAACAGAATACTATTTGGCAATAAAAAGGAATAAAGTACTGATAAATGCTACAACATGGATAAACATTTTGCCAAGTGAAAAGTCAATCACAAAAGGCTACATATTGTGTGATTCCATTTACATAAAATGCCCAACACAGGCAAATATATTGAGCAGAAAGGAGATTAGTAGTAATGTTATACAACTCCAGGAATATACCAAAAAACAATTAATTGTAATGAAAAAACAAAATACGTCTCAAGATTGCTAATGTATGGTTGTAATGCCAGTAGACAAAAATGTCCATGGGTGCTTGGGTGGCTCAGTCAATTAAGTGTCCGACTTCAGCTCAGGTCATGATTTCACAGTTTGGGAGTTCAAGCCCCACATCGGGCTCTGTGCTGACAGCCTGGAGCCTGGAGCCTGCTTCATATTCTGTGTCTCCCTCCCTCTCTCTCTCTCTGCCCCTCCCCCACTCATACACTGTCTCTCTCTCTCTCTCAAAAATAAACATTAAACAAAAATATTAAACAAAAATGCCCAAAAGAAATAAATAAGGAAAGCAATAAGGTCTAAAATAAGGAAAGCAATAAGGTCTAAAATAAGGAAAGCAATAAGGTCTAAAATGGAAGAAGATGACAAAACACCTGTCCTCTCTATATAGTCCCACATGAGAAATCTGAGAATCATTGCATCCTCAGAGGTCCTAGTGAGTCTCTCTCTTTTTAGGAAAGAATTATGTGATTACATTCTTTTCACATTTTTTTTTTCATGACAGAAACTCAAAGTCAAATCTGAGGCTTGACTATATCAATTCTGGAAACTTTTTCTTTTTATCTATCTTTTATCTAGTTTGTCAGACACCTTCTTGCAAAAAGAATTTAAAGCTGCTCAGAAGAATATACAGAAGATAAGAGAATTTAAAAGTAGCAACAATCAACACACATACACACCACTATTTACAGTTGGGTTACAAATTTAATAAGTTTCCTAGCAGCCAAGATCAAAAAAAAAAGTTTATAGTTTGTTTAATAAGATAAAAATTAACTGTTCAGGAGAATCACAACTAACTCTAAGATTGTGAAGGAATTTTTCCTGAGGATCTGCATAACAAATATCCTATAGAAAAAAAAAAAACACCTCCTTTAGAAAGAAAGATAAGGATCAACTAGTTTGCTTCTTGATTTTTTATTTTTATTTTTTTCATGTTTATTTACTTTTAAGAGAGAGAAGGACAGAGAGTGAGTGGGGAAGGGGCAGAGAGAGGGAGACAGAGGATCCCAGGCAGGCTCCACACTGTCGCACAGAGCCTGATGTGGGGCTTGACCTCACAAACTGTGTGATCATGACCTGAGCTAAAACTATGAGTCAGATGCTTAACCAACTGAGCCACCCAGGCCCCCCTCAATTAGTTTGCTTCTTAAAGTACAAATTAAATGAAAGAAATTCCACAGGAAGTCACTATAATCCCTTCAGCGGTCTGGTTTAACTCCAGCCAGTAAGACTGAGTGAAGTGAATACCTTTCAGCAAACCCCTGCATAAATGACTCTTTATAGATAAATTCTCTTTGGTATAGGATGACACTGAATCCAAGGAAGAGAGTCTAACAGATCTGTATGTTTGTTTATCTTGACCTTTTTCATGTTTCTGATGGTCTATGTGTTACTTTTATTATTATGTATGTTACTGTTATAAGCTTCTTTAAAACCTCTGTAGACAAATGTACACAAAGTAACTGATGTTATAAGCAGACAACTTATTAAAAACTTCTTTTCTGGAAAAGGTAGCCTGACTTAAGCAAATACATCCTTGAACTAGGAAACACGACACCAAGTTCTATTCTTACAGGCAAAACGTTCACCCTGATTAACCTTAGGCAAGTTACTGTGCCAAATTTTGCTCTATCTAAAATAGGACTGGATAATTATACTCTGTTACAAACTGATGCTTAATATTAATTAAGGTACTTATTGAAGGGTTTGAGTTTTTAAAACACCAGGTCTGTAATTCTGCCCTTACAGTTTCCAAAAATGCATTATTCTACAATATGTTTTCCAATAGGACTACTTTTATAATTCAAAGCCATATTTGTATATTACACTCATCTTCAGTCAATGTAATATTTCTTTTTTGGTCATCAAATGTTGGATAAAAATATTATAGAAAGATATCAAGATGCTTCAAATTTAACACACTTTTCACTACAGTGTACCTAAATATTTGCTCCCACATATTTATAAGACATGATCATTACCATCAGCTGTAGTTGCTTTTTGGTGAGGCATCAGCATGGCAGCAAATTCTTGAAGCTGATTTCCTCTGATGATCCTATCTAGGTACATTTTCTCTAGGATCCCATAAGCAGCAAGTTGCTGGCATCTTTCATCCTTAAAAAGGGTAGCTAGCATCCGAGAACGCTGCTGTCCTAAGGGAAACAAATGAGCATCAAATATTCTCACAATCTATTTCCCCAATAAAAAACTATGTTATGACTTCATTCTTGCCTACTAAAATATACAGCCAATTCTTGGGATTTGTGGCAGTTATGTTCTACAAAGTTGTTGCCAATTCCTACTTCTAGGGGAAATACAGGATTAGGCTCCTATGAGCCTCTGGACACAGTATTTTTGTCAACTGATCAATATGTAACCTTGCTTTATGTTACTCTGTTAAAGGTACTTTATTTAATATATATTGTCGGTTATATTTAATATACATTGTCAATTCATCATTGTTCATGATGATACATAAGGAGGGAGTGTCATGATGGCCTACAACGAAAGAAAGCAAATATAACAAACAGCTAAGAAAATTTAGGAAAAAAAAGTAATGAAGGGGGAGTAGCCCTGCCAGATAATAAAACAATAATCAATAAAATAAAATCAATAATACTATGATAATGCCAGTAGCATAGTACTAGTATATCCATAAATAGGCTAATTAACGGAACAGAATACTAGATTTAGAAATCTGTAATGTGCTAAATCAATAGGGGAAAAAAGATTACTTAATAAAAGATACTAGGTCAAATAGCCATTTAGACAAAAAAAAAGGGTAATTCCCTATCTCATTCCCTACACCAAAATAAATCCAAACGGATTAAGACTTGCAGGTAAATTGAAGTGAGAAATAGGCAACATTAATCTAAATTAGTGATTAATCTGGGGCAGGGGTTGGGGGGGTGGCGGTTGGAGATAGTGTCTAGAAGGAAGCATCAAAGTAAAATATGAAAGCCTAAAGCGGCAATTCTCAAAGGGGGTCTCCAAGACCCTTCAAGGGATCAGCCGGTGAGCCAATGCTATTTTATAATAGTATAAAAACATCCTTTACGTTTTTCACTGTGTTGGCACTTACACTGCTGGTGCAAAAGCAATGGCGGCTAAAACAGCTGGCACCACCGCACAAATCAAGGCTGTGGCACTGGCAACGAACTGTATTGTGCCACACACTCAACAGTCAAAACAAAAGACAGCTTGCAGCAGAAAGGAGTTATTTTTATTAAGTACCGACATGAGAACACATCTTTTTAATACTCTGTGCAACAAAATGGGAAATGCACGTAAAGCACTTCTGCTGCAAACCGAAGAACAATGGTTGTCCCAAGGAAACCCTGCAAGCTGAACACCATTTACGTAAGACAATGACTAACAGACAAAATGATGGGTTTTCAGACTTGGGTATTTGGTAGATATTTTTTAAAAAATGAACAAAGCAAGCCTATCAAGTCCAACCAACAGTATTTGTTGTCGCTGATAAAATTAGAATTTTTAAGAAACAATCAGAATTTTAGAGAACTTCTATCTGCCACCATGAGCTTGACAGCTTTCCAATAGTTAAAGGTTCTTTTGATAAGATCAGGTGTAATATATTCAAATGTAATTTTTATATGTTGTATAATAAAGTATGTCAATATTTGGATTGCATAACTCAGTGAACCAATAGTATCCAAACAACCAAACATAATGATACAAAATGGAGTAAAGGATCCATTCAAGCACAAGACAGACCAAGACTTTAACATTAACAAGGTGCAAAAAGTTCATTGATACGGTTTCAGATGCCACACTGCGACTAACCTATAAGAAACCATACCACTGGTCAAGTTAAGTGTAGCATGAAAGAATATCACAATTATCTGAAAAAGTCATCAATATGCCTCCTTTTTCCAATTACACACTGTGAGCTGGATTTTCTTCATATACTTCCTTTGAAACAACATATCAAAGCAGACTGAATACAGAAGTACTTTTAAGAATTCAGCTTAAAAAAAAATTCAGTTTTTGTCTGTTAAGATAGACATTGATAGGATTTGAAAAGATGTAAAAACAACTTCATTCTCTTAACTTTTTTTACTTTAGAAAATATAGTTATTTGATAAAAATATCACTTTTTATTTATATGTAATGGACTTATGATTGCTACTTTTAAATGAATTATTTTTTAAATTTATTATCTCAATTGCTAATATAGTATCAATAGGTATAACCTACATAAGCAAAGGAAAGGGTTCTCAATTTTTCAGTGTAAAGGGGTTCTGAGACCAGAATCTGAGGATGTGGGAAACTAGGGTACTGAAAGAAAACACGTGGGAATTTAAAATACCTAATTTCAGAATAGGAAAGACCTTTCTAAGCAAGTAAACAAAACCCAAAGTCCATAAAAAAAAGAGATTAATATATTTAACCGTATAAAAATAAAGAGTTTCTGCATGGCAAAAATTTCATAGACAAAACCAAAAATGAGACAACAAATTGGGAAAAAAATTGTTAAATTTCTTATATACATGAGGCGCTTTCATAAATCACCAAGATAAAAACTCAAAGCCTGGCTAATAAACATAAACAGATAATTCATTCAAAAAAATACAGGTTTTTCAATAATGATTTTTCTTAACATATGAAAAGATGCTCAAGAGCATTCCTAGTAAATGAAATGCAAATTAAAACTGGAGTGAAATACTACCTTTTCATCCATTAGCAAAGATGAAAACGTTTGGTAATACAGGTGTGAGAAATCAGGTCTGCATGGACACTGTTGCCTGGAAGGTAACACTAAAGGGCGGTATATAATTTCTATACAAAGTTTAAAGGTATATACCCTGGGACTCAAGAATTTAACCTATACATGTATTCATATATGTGCATAATCACTATAGCACTGTTTGTAACTGACTAAATAAATTATGATAAAGCCAAGCAACAGAAAATCAAAAAGAATGAGCGATATGTATTGACATTTAAAGATCACTGATATATAGGTACAGGAAAAAAACAGGTGGCCAAAGTGTGTATATCATGCTACCATTTATATAAAAAAAAGGTGGGGGGGACACAGACACTTTTACATTGAAGGAAATACAAGTAATTGATAAAAGCTCATTAGAACTGGAAGCAGTACCACGTTATGTATTGCCTTTTCAGTAACAAAAATGTAATAAGTAAGATCACTGCTTCATAAAGAATGAAATGCGTAGTGTGAACACGTCATTAGGCCCTCAACCAAACACAGATCAAGAATAGACATTCTAAAAATGATTTAGAAAAGCCAGTTTAGCATTACCAGCATTTCTCCTCAATGCCCTTTCTGCTTTATAAGTTGAGTGATGTACATGCTGTAATTTAGTAAAAGAGAACAAAGAATATTTTTCACATTTACCAAAGAAAAGGATAAATGTGAGATCTGAAACTAAGGCTTGAAGGTTAAAAAAGATCTCAAAAGCAGTGTATTATTATCAATCTCTAGATTTTAATTTTAACTTCTCTTTATGTAATTCTCACATAATTTTGTTATTCATTTTTAAGTTATCTATTAGGCGAACTAAACTCCATATTCTCTCTTGTAATTACTCCTAACACATGTAGGTGATAGACTGATACATGCATATTTAAAAAATTTTGAAGTTAACAATCTATTTTATTGCTGTTTTTAACTGTTTAAAGTGTTTCAACTAAATTTACCATAATGGTAGTAATAAGACCTCCCCTTGAAGAATAAATAATTCCTTACTAAATCCTCCAATAATAACAAACCTGAAATTATTAAGCAAAGATAACTGTTTATGAAAGCACAAATTACATGTTTACCTGCTGATGCTAAGATGGTACAGTGCAAAGCGTGTTTTAAGGCCTCTAGTCTTTCACTTTCGTGCACTATTGTCTTGTAGGAGAGCTCATTGTACCTTTGTGCAGCTTCAATGAATTTTCTTCTATAATCAAGAACACGTGCATAGCATACCTACAGAGGGGAAAATGTTTCAATTAGGGGGAAAAATTAAAAATCAAAGCAAAAAATAAAAGAGAGAATTTCTAATACATAACACCATTTATCAGATATCTGGAATATCTCAGTATAGTAGGACTCTCCAATACAAAATTAATTCCAAATCAACTCATCTGTTACCTTATAATGTATCTGTAACTGTTCATTGGTTGATTCATTCTGAAGCAATGATGCTCGATTTATGTAAGCCTCTGCCTGGACTGGGTCATCATCCTCCAGATATAGCCTAGCAATCTTCAGGTAAGTCTCCAACTTATAATCTACATTGTACTGCCTAGGATATAACACAAAAATATAATGACTAAATATTTTATCAAGAAAATTTTTAGGAGTGGTAAAAAATGTATTTTTCCTCCATACATGCTGTTAATATAAGCATATCAAATTTTTACGGCATTAGAGAAAAATCTAAAAAAATACTTCCAAAATAAATGTTACTGAATTTTTATTTTATCATCATGATTGCTCCATTGTATTTTAGTTTCCTTTAGTCCTCAAATAATCTCACAGTCAAAGAACTTAAAAGAAAAAATGCCCAGTTTAGGGGTATACCGTATACTGGTGCTGGGGCTATTAGTACAACCATCCTGGAAAACAATTTGGCAATATATTCTCCAATCATTCTTTGAATCTTTTAAAATGCATATATTCCTTAGCTACTATATTTTATCTCTGGAAAACAAATCGCAAGAAAATAATAAGGGATGTGCACACATATGTACAAGGAATATTCATTTGTAAAGCTACTCATAAATACATGTAAGAGAAAAAAATTAGAAATCACCTATTATGATATTTTTAATAATCAATTAAATTGTGGTACATAAAGATGGTATAATAATATATAGTTATTATAATCATTACTACGTGAAAATAGTCATCATGTGTTTTTGCTAAGTCAAAAAATAGGATAAGACAGCATGGAAGACACCATTAGAAAGTATTTCTATACATGTGTATGAAGATGGTAATAGCAATTATTTCTAGGCACTGAGATTCCAGGTGGTTTTCATTTTCTTCTTTATCCCAGTAGCCACGTTTTATGCAAGAAATGCACAACTGAACACCTCACCTAATTCAAAACTCACATAATTCATGATTAAGCCTTAGAGAAAAATGAATCTTTTTTATTGCCAGCAAAGTGATGCCACCATGTGGCAAGAACTGAGTTTACAATTTACATGGCCCAACTCTGAAATTAATTCTTTACTTTTTAAATTTTTTTATACAAATTCGAATTTTCTCCACAAGTCATATATTACCGACATTTGGCACTACAGTGTTTCCTTTCACAACTCGAATTTACACGAACTGCTATACATAGCACTATACTTTTCTCAATTTTCCAATTTTACGCCAAGTGTATCTATTAAATGTATTACTTTAATTATCAGAATGAATCATAGTTTAAAGAAACGAGTTCTCAACCGTTTATCCAGATTTTACTTTTAATCACTTTTAGGTTAATTTGTTTAGGAAACTTCTAAATTAAAAAAAACAAGGGCTAAATTTTCAGTTCTCTGATATCCTCACAAAGATAATGCTATAGGACTACCAAAATGATAAATCCCATCACTGCAAAGAACAGTATCTAATTTTATATTTATTTCAACTACCAGTGAAAATAAATCAATTGCCCTGTACTAGGAAGAAAATGCTCCAGACAGAGTAAGACCAAAGCCAATAAGCCCAGCCTTTTCAAACTATCAAAGAAAAAAACCCAAATTAACAAGAGGCTTTGGAAAGCAAAATTCAGTATCTACATAGCAAAACCATTTTCATAAACTGGTTGCTTTTTCAAGGAGCATCACTGCCTAATAATTTCGTAAGTAATGCAGAAAAGCCAAGATGCCTTAAGTAGTGTCTGCCTTATCATCCTTCATAAATATTAATGAAGACCAAAAAAGAATCCCTCATTTCCCTGGTAAAAAAAGTAGAGAAGCAGATGAAACATTTTTAAGTCATTCACAGTTGGTACTGAGAGGGGAAGTGTGTTTAAAAAGTGTAACCAAGAATCTCACATCTGTCTTCTTCCTTGTACAATATACTTGGGAGGAATGTTTCATAAAGCACTATAGATGTTTTTAAAAATACTTAACAAAAAGTTAAGATTAACTGAATAAAAGTTACAACCTATCATCTTAATTTTTTCTAATTGTTTCTCCATCTCACTTCTTCTAGCATCTCAAACCCAACAACCCACTGAACTCACTGTGACCTCCAAACCACTGATCTTATTACATTGTTACCTCTTTTTCCCCTTGATGGCCTCACTTAACTCCTAACTAGCTTAAGCCCTATGGTCAATCATTGTAATTATTGATTTGAATGTGCATTCATCTCCCTTGTCCCACTTTTGCTGTCACACTTGGCCAAAATCCTAACTCTGGTTAAACCTAAGTTTGCCTACTCCTTTCCTGCACCCATATAGCTGAACTCTGATGGAGAAAAACACCTAACCAATCTGAATGACCTCATTTCAATCACTACAACCTTCAGATGAGCCCTTTATGCTACCAAGTATATTATATATTCCTACTCCATTCTCTGTCTCACTCTCCCAGAAAATTTTTTCTCATATTCCTGCCTTCCCTCAACTTCGACACTCCCAACCCGGTCTACACTTCCCCCTGATGACTGATTCTGACTTCATTAAGAATACCAGAGCAATCAAAGAATACCTGCACAAATGCCACCACCACATTGCTAATATCAATACCACATACTCTGTATTCCTAGCTGTTACTGTAGATCACTGGGCACTGTTCTGCCCATCAGGGAACATGTCTCAATGTCTACAGACATTTTGACTATCACAACTAGGGGCGGTGATGCTACTGGCATCTAGTGAGCAGAGGTCTGGGATGCTGTTGAGCATCTTGCAACCCATGACAAAGAATTATTCCATCTAAATGCCAACAGTGCCTGGGCTGAGAAACTCAGCCATAGATCAACTATCTATGCTCCTATCTAAAAACTATCTCTCCACTAGATTCCTTCCCCTCCTGTCCACTCCTGCAAGAATCCTCTTCTCTACCCTCCCATATTATATTTTTGCTTTCCAAAAAATTAAAGGAAAAATCATTAAAGAAAAAATAATCTCTTAACCTAACCTCTGCTGCTTCTACCAGATTTCTTTCTTTTTGTGAAAACTTCTGCAAAGAGCTGCCCATACATACCATTTCCAACTCTTCCCATTCTCTCTTAAACCATTCCAGTCAGGCTTCTTCATTCTTACCATTTCACCAAAACAGCTTTTGTCAAGGGCCCCAGTGACCTCCACTTTACTAACTCCAATGGTTAACCCTCATTCCTCAGCTTAATTGACCTATCAACACCATAGCAGATCACTTGCTCCTTCTTGATACATTCTCCTCATTTGGCCTCTAGGCTGCCATATTCCACATTCTTCTGGTTTTCTTCTCAATCCTCATTTGATCTATCTTCTTCCTGCCCCTCACCTCTTAGTGTTGGAGTGTTCCAGGCCTCAGTACTCAGTCCTCTCCTCTATCTATATTCCCTCCCTTGGGGATCTCATCCAATCTAATGCCTTTAAATTCCATCTCTCTATATATATCAGTGACTTCCAAATGTGTATCTCTAGCCCATATCTCTCTTTTAGTATATTCAACTCCGTACTAGATATTTCCACTTAGTTATCACATGTCCAAAATGGAATTCCTGCTCCTCCCTCAAAACCTATTCTTTACTATGCAGGAGACGACAACTCCATCTTTCTAGTTGTTCAGACCAAAACCAGGATTTATCATGGCTCCTTTTCTCATACTCCATATGTAAGCTACCAGAAAATCCTTAGCTCTACCTTAAAAACATATCCAGGATCCAACATTTCTCACAATCTCCATCTTATCTGCAGTAGTACATAAGCCTCTTCACTCATGTCCTTACTTCTATCATTACTTGCCTACAGCTATTCTCAACCAAGTACTCAGAATGATTTTTTTTAAAGTAGGCTTCATGCCCAGCACAGAGCCCAATGCGGGGCTTGAGCCCTGAGATTAAGACTGAGCTGAGATCAAGAGTCAGATGCTTAACTAACTGAACCACCCAGGTGCCCCCAGAATGATTTTTAAAAATAGAAGTCAGATCGTGTCACTCTTCCACACAAAATCCTCCAATGGTTTCCCTTCATTTCACTTACAGAAAAGACAAAGGCCTTACAATGACTTACAAGAACCTATATAGTCTGGTCCCCAGTACTCTCTGATCTCAGCCCCCCACCTTCTCTTGGTTTACTCCATTCCACCCATACTGGTCTCCTTGATCTTCTGAAAACACTCCAGGTATGCTCCCATCTTAGGGCCTTTACACTAGCCTTTCTCTCTAAGAGGATCTACTTATAATCTTCCCTAAACTCATGACTACTTCCTTCAAGTGTCTGAGAAGGTATATCTGGACCACTCTACTACTGCAACCATCCTGTTTAATGATACAACCTGCTCCCTACTTTCCCTTTACTTTTCTCCCTGGCACTTAACACCTAACATACTACAGAATTTATTTACTTATTAACTTGTTTATGATGTTTCTTGCACTAGAATGTAAAAAAAAAACCCAAAAACCCACAAATGAACAACGATACATATCCTATATACATCTCCATCCAATATCCACTATTTACTATACTTTTGTCCTGTTTCCAAAGGAATTCCCACCAACACTTGGGCTGCATTTCTCCAATCTTCTTCTTTTTCATATATGGATGCAAGATGCTGTCTTATGGAAGCAACCTGAAATAGTAGGTAGACATTTTAAATTATTTCAACTGACATTAGTAACTAATTAAAATAAATGGATGGTAAGTTTATCTATTGTGATAATGTTTTCATTCAACATTCTAAGATAGCAAGTAAACAGCGCAAATTTATCTAGACCACCCAAAATTTTTTTTAATGAATTCTGAATTCATGGAATATCAAAATACTGAACTGAAATTAACACATTTCTGCAATGTGGATTATGGCAATAATTTAATTTAAATATTAAGTTTTGGGGCGCCTGGGTGGCGCAGTCGGTTAAGCGTCCGACTTCAGCCAGGTCACGATCTCGCAGTCCGTGAGTTCGAGCCCCGCGTCAGGCTCTGGGCTGATGGCTCAGAGCCTGGAGCCTGTTTCCGATTCTGTGTCTCCCTCTCTCTCTGCCCCTCCCCCGTTCATGCTCTGTCTCTCTCTGTCCCAAAAATAAATCAAAAACGTTGAAAAAAAAAAAAAATTAAAAAAAAAATAAATAAAAAAAAAATAAATATTAAGTTTTATGTTTATGCTAACTGCATATATAACACTGGTGTTTTCCTAAGTTTTCAGCCTTATTAACAATTTTACTGACTCTTTTTCTTTTTTTTAACTTGTATTAGTTTTTACTTTTACAATCTGTTTTTATTCTCAACAGAAATGAGGATAGAATAACTTATTCTTCTCTGAACTGTGGTCCCAGGGTTTTTAATCTGTTTAAGGCCATTGACCCCTGAGACCCTATTCACCGAAGAATATAGTTAAGCTGTTCAGACTTGGCCTGGCCACTACAGACTACTCACCACCCTATCCCTCCTCTTTAAAAACAAAGAACCTGCATGCTGTGCAAGCTAGTCTCCTCACTGTGGAAATTAATATGCTCATTTCTAAACTTGGAAGGCAGTTAGTGACTAAGCCTAAAGTTCCAAAGACCAAAGATCTAGAACTGAATCCTGGCTCTGCCACTCAGAGTCTGCAATTTTACCGATTTTTAAAAATTGTCTAAAGAATAATATTTGATTCATAAATCAAATTGTAACATCTGAGCAAATGTCAGCTGGAGTTACAACATCCTGGAGTTTTTACACTGTAACATGCTGTTTGGCACACTGTTTTGTCAAAAATAAAATTGGATGATCACCTCCTTTAAAAATGTAATAAAATCTCTCAAAATAATTACTGCTATCTCATGTTCAAAACTCACTGTTATAGATTTTTACCTGCTCCTCAAATGAAATGACTCTAGGCTGGATCTTTTCCAAGGTGAAATGATAGATTTCTTTGGCTGTGCTATCAGGCAGGTTAGGGAGATGTGTACAGAAATCAGTCAGCAACTGTCGAGAGATCACGAGACTGACATTCTCATTCACCACTTGTCAAAAAAAAAGAGAGAGATAAAAAAATATGAATAACTTACAAATTTTCATTAAGCCATCAATTTTTACCTAAAACTATTATTCAAAACAATATATATTAGTACAACCCTCAATGCATTATTCGGGGATTTCCAAACCCATATCATCTTATATAACAGAATCGGTTTTCCTTATGCAGAATTATTTGATTATATAATGACTACACCATTAAATACTACAGCAGTAAAAGTCCCTTAAGTTTTCTAAGAAACAAGTGGCTGGGAAAAGTTTTGTTTTACATTTAAGAATTTTATATCTTCCTTTCTCTTCCTTTATTCTTCTACAAAGGGAAGGTACAGAAACACCTATACTTTTATCCTACACCTCGTTATAAAAAGGAGTTAAAGAAGACACAGTGAAATAATTTTCATGAAATTTAAATAAAGCAAGTAGTGACAGTTACTGACACTTGTACTTTCCTAATAAAAACAACAAATAATAACTGAGGTCAGCACCAGATGTACAGACATACTTAATGACACTATTTATAAACATTTTATTACTGTATGTGATTAAGGAAGAAAGCTCTGAGGCCACGCATGATTAGGTGCGCTCACACAAGAAACTTAACCCTCTCTGTGCTTCTGTTTCCTCATCTGTAAAATGTGGATAAGGATGCTGTGAAGCTCAAATGCAGTATATAGAGAGCACTATGAACAACATGTGGCACAAAGCACTCAACAAATGTTCACTATTATGATCATTATTATTATAGTTTAAAAGATACATCATGCTTGTGGCCACTACTCAGATAAATTAAGTCTCAAATCAGCAGTTACTGGGGAAAAAACTGTTCAGTCGATACAAAGGATTTTAACAGTAGACTGCTTTTCTTGGTGGTTCAGTGGATTCAAAGTTTATATAAAGATCAAAGTTTATAAAAATCATTATTCTTTCGCTATCATATTGCAATGTTCTCAATAAAACCATTCCTAACAGCACTGTCAGTTCATCACACATTGCAGGCCACAATTTTTGAGGCGGTAACTTACAGTAACCTGTAACAAAGCTTCTCATCAGTTTATGATGTATTAATTAGAGTTCATTATTGGATAATACTGAATGCAGCTGAGCAAACAGTTTCATTATAAGTGCCATTAGGCACTTTCAGCTGTTAGAAAGAAATTACCACACACACTAGCACTTCTCATGATAATGTGCATGAAAGCACTCTCCAAGTATCGTTAATACTGTTAACTGAGCATAAATTCAAGCCTGAATTTTGAGTCATTTTCAAGATAACTGGATATGTTTAAAGTCAGGAAGTGGGAGAGAGTGTCTTGAAGAATGGAAATTTCTAGTTCCCATTCAAAAGGAATGTTCTTAACGTTAATAACAGTTAACAATTACATGGCACTTATTAAATGCCAGGTACTATTCTAAGCACTTTACTATGTATATTAACTCATTTAAACTCCCAACACTTCTACAGGGTTGCTATCAAATCCCTCATTTTAGAGACAAGGAAAAGGAGGCACAAAGGAACTAACTTACTCAATAAAGCAGCAGACCAGGTTGAATTTAGACTATTCTCTTTATCGTTATGCTATATTGCCTTCCATCAGTTACTGTATGAATAACTATACAAAACCTTAATTGGTAATGTAACTCTGAAGACAACTTACTGAAAAATAATCAAGTTGTAAATAGTTTAAATTCTAAAATCAATCAATTTCAATGCATATTTAATTTAATCTCAATGAAAATTATATTGATAATTTGATATAAAACAAGCTTGAGCAAGCTTTGAAGTCCTAACTCAATAATACAAGGCAGACGTGGAATTTTCGTTCTACTTACTTGCTTCCACAAAAGCTTTCAAAGCTTCTAGTTGTTCTGCCCCAGATAACTGAACGGCTTTTTCCAGGATCTGACGATACCTGAAAAAATACCAAATAAAAAGAATCTTCAGGACACTATATATTCTTTTTTTTTTTTTAATTTTTTTTTTTTTTTAACGTTTATTTTTGAGACAGAGAGAGACTGAGCATGAACGGGGGAGGGTCAGAGAGAGAGGGAGACACAGAATCTGAAACAGGCTCCAGGCTCTGAGCAGTCAGCACAGAGCCTGACGCGGGGCTCAAACTCACGGACCGCGAGATCATGACCTGAGCCGAAGTCGCCGAAGTCGGACGCTCAACTGACTGAGCCACCCAGGCACCCCGAGGACACTATATATTCTAATGCTAACTCCGATGTTTATTCATTTCTATTTCTGCTGGTTTCTTTCATAATGCCCTAGTTTGTGCTTTTATTTATAGTACACCACAGATTTTTGTTGTTGTTGTTGTAGGTTCCCAGTCTATAAATTCTAAGGTGCCACTTCTAATTTCCTCTACAGTATACCACAATTTTTTAAAAGTTTTCAGACCCCGGGGTACCTGGCTAGCTCAGTTGGTTAGGCATGCAACTCCTGACCTCAGGGATTGTGAGTTCAAGCCCCACATTGGGGATACAGCTTACTTAAAAAAAAAAAAAAAAAAGTTTTCAAGCCCATCACAAGAAAGAGTGAATCTGTAACTCTCAGTTACCGGATCTAAGGTGCCATTTTCTTTGGAAAAAGTTTTAGTTTGGAATTTAAACTAAAAAGTCAACTTTCTTTCAAATGCCTTAAAAGATAAACTATACTTCCTTCAACTGTGTATTACACAGACACACAAGAATGTTATATGAGGTGACCCAGAATGCTTTCCTTTTGTGGACCTAATGAAACTAGGGTCACCAACAATAGGATAGTGTTGACTAGGCAGTGAAACCAAATATTAGAGATTAAATGTCTTCGTATGTACCAAATAAACTTCACCAAGCCAAATGTACTGATAGAACACCCTTTATGTTGTCAGATGGCGCCTATATATTCTTTATTTGCAATCATTTCTAATAACTATTCTAATATTCATGAGCACATAAGATTCAAATCAGCACTCTAAAAAGGATGGGGGAAATGCTAAAAATAGGAACAATGACAATTATCAGGCAATGGCAAATTCCTTCCTAAAATGTAAACTCAACGAGGACAAGGATTTTTGTTTGTTTTGTTGACTGCTATATACACAATGCCTAGAGCAGCATATCACAAGCACTCAAATATTCAACATTTTAGTAAATTTAAAAAAACAGTATTTTATTTCTTAAACTGAGTGGTGGGTACACAAGTATTACACTATATTTTATCCCTTTTGTCTTTATAGTAACATTTATTAAAAGTATTAGTCAGGGGCACCTGAGTGGTTCAGTTGGTTGATCATCTGACTTCAGGCCAGGTCATGATGTCACGGCTCATGGGTTCTAGCCCCATGCTGGACTTTGCACCGACAGCACGGAGCCTGTTTAGGATTCTGTCTCCCTCTCTCTATGCCCCTCCCCCCGCTCACACATGCACTCACGTTTGTGCACTTGCACATGCACTCGCACATGCTCTCCTTCTCTCTCAAAAATAAACATTAAAAATTTTTTAAAAAGCATTGGCTGGGACACCTGGGTGGCTCAGTCAGTTAAGCGTCTGACTTTGGCTCAGGTCATGATCTCTTGGTTTGTGAGTTTGAACCCCGCCTTGGGCTCTGTGCTGACAGCTCAGAGCCTGGAGCCTGCTTCGGATTCTGTGTCTCCTCCTCTCTCTGCCCCTCCCATGCTCATGCTCTCTCTCTGTCTCTCAATAATAATAAATAAACGTTAAAAAAAAATTAAAAAAGCATTGGCTAATGCATTTTACCAACCTAATAGCACTGCAACTATTCAGAAAATCATCCAGAATATACTCAAGAAAAAAATATACAAATAGGAAAAAATATGTACATGAATAGAGCCCAAACTCATTCAAATTTATGATTTGTATTTTTAAAGCACACCTTCAAGCTACCATTCAACATTTACTGATTCTCAACCCATACAATATTCTCACAACCTTGGTTATATGATTTCTCAAAAACACAATGAATCAAACTGACTTTGTAAGAAAGGTATACAGAAAGAAAAGACAGTGAACTCCAAAAGAAGAGAGAAACTACTCTAATAAAGCAAGGAAATATTATTAAGATTTAAAATAAAAATTATTTTTTAAATTGTTTTTAAAATTTGAGGAAGAATATTCAGCCATCTGAAAATTCATTACGGAATATCTCATTTTCTCTATACATAAACATACACAGATGTGCACATATATTATTTCCCATATCTATATTTATATATCTACTTTATTGCTCTGGGTATGCTTTTATTTAATATATTCAATGGTTTATTCTTTTTTGATTATTCTTCATATTCATATTCTTCACATTCATGGCTAAGCCCTCTTAATTTTAGATCCCCATAAATTATTTTATACTAACATTACATTCAAAGATGACAATGTCTCACAGATATTTTCTTTTTAAAAAAATTTTTTTTTAACGTTTATTTATTTTTGAGACAGAGAGAGAGCATGAACGGGGGAGGGGCAGAGAGAGAGGGAGACACAGAATTGGAAGCAGGCTCCAGGCTCTGAGCCATCAGCCCAGAGCCTGACGCAGGGCTCGAACTCACGGATGGTGAGATCGTGACCTGAGCTGAAGTCAGACACGCAACCGACTGAGCCACCCAGGCGCCCCTCACAGAAATTTTCTGATTAACCTAAGTTTTAAATCATTACTTCATAATTATCAACTAATCTATATAGAAAAACACCATCCCCCCCCAAAAAAAAACCCTAAAAAGTGACAAAAGTTTTATATTAACCACATCATACAACTTGCCAGAGAATTACAAACTGCCTACTCAAACTCTCAACTTCTATGGACTAAGAAAGTGAGGTGCAGAGTTAAGGCTAGATGTTAACTTGCTCCTTCTCTAATATATAAATTCTAGTATCTAAGGGGCGTCTGGGTGGCTCAGTCAGTTGAGCATCCAACTTTGGCTCAGGTCATGATCACGTAGTTCATGAGTTCAAGCCCTGCATCAGGCTCTGGGCTGACAGCTTGGAGCCTGGAGCCTGCTTTGGATTCTGTGTCTCCCTCTCTCTCTGCCCCTCCCCTGCTCGCACTCTGTCTCTCTCAAAAATAAATAAACATTAAAAATAACTTTTTTAAATTCTAGTATCTAAGAATAAGAAATTACTTTTTCACAATAATATGGAATGACTAACAAACCTAATTTAAATCAAGGATTTAAATAATTATTTAATATTGCCATATAAAATCATCCAAAATTGAGCACCTAGGGTTTTTAAAATGCTATATAAGATTCTGTGTATGACACTAAAGGAATTTTAAGTAAACTTAGTCTTTGAAGATATTATAATACAGTTAGGCAAATAAAAATTTACAATTCAAATAATATTATCACACATTAAATTATAATAAAACAAAACAAACGTTGCAATAAAACTAAACAATATAAGAAATATAACTGTTAAATGAATTCAGTAAAGTTGCAGGGTACAAAATCATACTCAAAAATCTGCTGTGTTTCTATATGCTAATAACAAATTATCAGAAAGAAAAAACATCCTCTTTACAAGTGCATCAAAAAGAATAAAATAACTAGGAATAAATTTAATCAAGATGAAGGATTTGTACACTGAAAACTATAAGACCCTGATTAAAGAAACTGAAGATATAAATAAAAGGAAAAATATTCCATAGTCACGGATTGAAAGTATTACTATTGTTAAAATGCCCATATTACCCAAAGCAATCTACAGATTTAATGAAATCCCTATCAAAGTTTCTGGGCGCCTAAGTGGCTCAGTTGGTTAAGTACCCAACTCTTGTTTCAGCTTAGGTCATGATCTCATGGTTTGTGAGATCTGAGCCTGTGTCAGCCTGACAGCAGAGACAGCCGGCTCAGTATTGTCTGTCTTCCTCTCTGTCTGCCCCTCTCCAGCTCACATGTGCACTCGTGAGCGCTCACGCGTTCTCTCTCTCAAAAATAAACAAACATTAAAAAAAATTCCAAAGGCATTTTTCACAGAAATAGAATACATAATCCTAAGATCTGTATGGAACCATAAAAGACCCCAAATAACCAAGCAATCCTGAGGGAAAAAAAGCAAAGTTGGAGGCATCACAGTCCTGATTTCAAGTTATTACAAAGCTACACTAATCAAATGGTATGGTATCAGCATAAAAACAGACATATAGATCAACGGAACAGAATAGAGAGTCCAGAAATAAACCCACACACATATGGTCAATTAATTTACAACAAAAGAGGCAAGAATATACAATGGGGAAAGGACAGTATCTTCAATAAATGGTGCTGGAAAATTTGACAACCACATGCAAAAAAATGAACCAGGACCACTATATTACCCCACACACAAAAATAAACTCAAAATGGATTAAAGACTTCAATGTCAGACCTGAAACCATAAAACTCCTACAATAAAACACAGGTGGTAAGCTCCTGACACTGGTTTTATTAATATCTTTTCCAACCTGACTCCAAAAGCAGTGACAACAAAAGCAAAAATAAATAAATGGAGTTACATCAAGCTAAAAAGCTTCAAGTGGAGGAAACCACCTACAAAATAAAAAGGCAACCTACAGAATAGGATAAAAATACTTGTAAATCATGTATCTGAGAAGGGGTTTATATTCAAAATATATTTTAAAAACTCATACAAATCAATAGCAAAAAAAAAAAAAATATGATTAAAAAATGGGCAGAGGGACTGAGAGACTGAATAGACATTTTTCCAAAGAAGATATACAGATGGCCAAAAGGCACATGAAAAAAAATGTTCAACATCACTAATAATCAGAGAAGTGCAAATCGAATCCACAATAACATATCACCTCATACCTGTTAGAATGGCTTTTATTAAAAAGAGAAGAACTAACAAGTGTTGGTGAAGAGGTGCAGAAAAGGGAACTTTCATGCACTGTTGGTGGGAATGTAAATTAGTACAGCCACTATAGAAAACAGTATGAAGGTTCCTCAAAAAAACAAACAAACCCACAATATGAAGTTTCCTTAAAAAAAAAAAAAAAAATAGGTGTCCCTGGGTACCTTAGTTGGTTAAGTGTATGACTCCTTGATTTCAGCTCAGGTCATGATCCCAGGATCACGGGATCAAGCCCCATGACGGGCTCCTCTCTGAGTGTGAGGCCTGCTTGAGATTCTCTCTCTCCCTCTGCCCCTCTCCCACTTGTTCTCTCTCTCTCTCTCTCTCTTAAAAAATAAAAAAATAAAAAATAAAAAGTCCACCCTGTGATCCAGCAATTCTACTTCTGGGTATTTATCCAAAGAAAATGAAAATATTAGTTTGAAAAGATGTGTAAATTACTATGTTCACTGCAGCATTATTTATAATAGCCTAGATATGGAAACAACTTAAGTGTCCATCAATCAATGCATGGATAAAGAAAATGTGGTATGTAAACACAATGGAATATCATTCAGCCATAAAAAAGGAAATCTTGCTGTTTGCAACAAGATGGATGGATCTTGACGGCATTATGCTAAGGGAAATAAGTCAGAGAAAGACAAATACCAAATGATCTCTCTTACAGTGGAATCTAAAACAAAACAAAACCAAGCTCACAGATACAGGGATCAGATTGGTAGTTGCCAGAGGCATGGAAAGGGGAATGGGCAAAATGGGTGAAAGAGGTCAAAATGTACAAACTTCCAATTACAATATAAATAAGTCAGGGGGATATAATGTACATCCTGGTGATAATAATACCGTGTATTGCATATTTGAAAGGTGCTAAAAGAGTAATTCTTAAAAGTTCTTACCACAAGAAATGAAATTTTGTAAGAATAAAAAACAGATGTTTCTTTGAAATTAAGAATATCTATCAATAGCCATTAAATTCCATTAGAAAAGTGACGCATTGTTTCCTCCGTTCCTGCTAAGATGCTCAGTCCTTCTGAGGAATCTAATGCCGCGCTGGGGTGAGGCCCTCATCTCATCCTGAGACTAGCACTAGCACACCGGGAGCCCCAGCACCAGCTCGCTCAGTGCTCAGTGGTCAGTGCTCAGCGCTCAGCACTGGCTCATGACTCTTTTGCTCAGAACTTGCTTAGCACTTGCCCGCTCCATGGCCTCCGTCTTGGAGCTGGCCAGGAGCAACTCCGCCCTCATCCTGCAGAACAATGAGGTGATGGTGATGGATAAAGATCAATGCCCTCGTTAAGCAGCAAGTGTGAATGTTGAACCTTTCTGGCACGGCTTGCTTGCAAAGGCCCTGGCCAATGTCAGCATCAGGAGCCTCATCAGCAAGGTAGGGGCTAGAGGACCCGCCCCAGCAGCTAGTGCTACACCACAGGAGGTCCCGCTTTTTCCACTACTGCAGTCCCTCGCTGTGAAGGAAGTGGAAGCCAAGAAAGGAGAATCAGAGGAGTCTGATGACATGGGCTTTGGTCTTTTTCACTATGCCTCTTCTGTAATCTGTTCAATAAAAAGCTGAACTCTTAAAAAAAAAAAAAAAAAGTAAAACATGAAAGCCAGTAAAGATATTTGTAATCCATGGATTTGTAATCCGTGTTATTTGGCAAAAAAACAAAAAAACTAAAACCCTCCTATCCAGAATTTATTTAAAATGCCTGTAAATCAGTAAAAAACAACCCAATTAAAAAACAGACCAAACGTTTAAATAGGCACTTCACTAGAGATAATATGCAAATGCCCAATAAGCATACTAAAAGGTACTCAACCTCAATACTCATTAGGTTAATGCATATTATAAGCACAGGAAATACCGTTACACTTCCACTAGAATGAGTAATATTAACAACACTAACAAACCTGAGTGTTGGTAGGGATATAGAAGAACTAATCTCATCTATTCCTAGTGACTGGGTAGTGACTGGGAAGGGACATGAGGGAACCACTGGGCATGCTGCAAATATTCCCCAGCTTGTTCTGGATTAAGTTGTTATATATGTATGTATGTGAGAAAACATATTGGTCTCTACTGTTAAGAGTAATGTACTTAATGCAAGGTACTTTAAAATATATAGGTATCTGTATACACGCATATATTTTTTTTTTATTTATTTTAAAAAAATTTTAATGTTTATTTATTTTTGAGAGAGAGAGAGAGAGAGAGACAAAGCGTGAGCAGGGGAGGGGCAGAGACAGGGGGAGACACAGAATCCGAAGCAGGCTCCATAAGCACAGAGCCCAATGTGGAGCTCGAACCCACGAACCGTGAGATCATGACCTGAGCCGAAGTCAGACGCTTAACCGACTGAGCCACCCAGGCGCCCCTATTTTTATATTTTTTAAGTTTTATTTATTTTGAGAGAAAGAGAGTATGTGTGTTGCAGAGGGGCAGAGGAAGAGGGAGAGAATCCCATGCTTGTCAAAAGAGGAAACACTAGCACTTTGGAAATAAGATTACTAAGGATCATCTAAGGAAACCAAAAAATTCTGAAGCCTTTGTCATAGACAGCTAGGTAACCCACAGGCGACTGGCATAAGGAAATGAAAATCCTCTCTGAAAGATTACATTCTAAGCCTCCAAATGTTTCTAAAAGTATATTTTTAAATAACTTGCCCAACAAAGATTACAAGGCACATGACAATATGAACTAGAATCAACAAAAGCAATAGACAATAGCAACAAGCAGGGACTCCAGGTACTGGAGCTATCAGAAAGACTGTAGTACAATTATATGTTTACAAAGGTAAACTCAAGCTTTAAAGTTTCAGCAAGTGTGGAAGTTGAGAAACTCAACAGAAGACCATAGAGGAAGGGAAAGAAAAAAAATAATTACAAACAGAGAGGGAGGCAAACCATAAGAGACTCTTAAATACATAGAACAAACTAAGGGTTGATGGGGAGTGGGTGCGGTGGGGAAAATGGGTGATGGGCATTAAGAAGGGCACTTGTTGGGATGAGCGCCGGGTGTTGTAAGTTATGAATCACAGGAATCTATTCCTGAGCCAAGAACACATTGTATACACTGTATGTTAGCTAACTTGACAATAAACTATTAAAAAAAAAAAAGTTTCAGCAAGAAACTGAAAACCATAAAAAGTGTCATTTGAAAACAGAACCACTGGGATGCCTGGCTGGCTCAGACTCTCAATCTCAGGGTGGTCAATTCAAGCCCTGTGTTGGGCGTGGGACCTACTTAGAACAAAAACTTTTAAAAACTGGGCGCCTGGGTGGCTCAGTCGGTTAAGTGTCCGACTTTGGCTCAGGTCACAATCTTGCGGTTTGTGAGTTCGAGCCCTGCACTGGGTTCTCTGCTGTGAGTGCAGGGCTGGCTTCAGATCCTATTTCCCTCTCTCTGTCTGCCCCTCCACTTGCACTCTTTCTTTCTCTCTCTCAAAAATAAATAAACATTAAAAATTTTAAAAATATATTTAAAAGAAAAAGGAACCACCAAAAACTATAGAATTAAAAAATACTATAACCAAGCTTCAATATTCAATGACGTTCTGAAGAGCAGATGACACTTTTGAAGAAATGATAAACTAGGAGCAGGTCAGAAAAATCTACCCAGAATTAGGGGCACCTGGGTGGCTCAGTCGGTTAAGCATCCAACTTTGGCTCAGGTCATGATCTCACAGTCTGTGGGTTCAAGTCCCACGTCGGGCTCTGTGCTGACAGCTCAGAGCCTGGAGCCTGCTTCAGATTCTGTGTCTCCCTCTGTCTCTGCCCCACCCACATGTTCTGTCTCTCTCTCCTTCAAAAAATAAACATTTAAACTGAGGATTGATGGGGAGTGGGAGGGAGGGGTGATGGGTATTGAGGAGGGCACCTTTTGGGATGAGCACTGGGTGTTGTATGGAAACCAATTTGACAATAAATTTCATATATTGGAAAAAAAAACATTTTAAAAAATTTAAAAAATAAAAGAAAATAAAAAAATAAAAATTCTACCCAGAATAAAGCACTGAAATGGTAAGTACAGAAGACAGAGTAACAGACATAAAGGTCCTAGTAAGAGGGCCTAACTAATGGGGATTTCACTGAAGTCCTAGAGAAGTAAACAGAATGGGACACAGGCAACATTTGAAGATATATAGCTGAAACATCTCAGGACCATGAAAGAATCTAATCTATCCGATTCAACAACTGCAATGAAGCACAGCCAGGATAATGCAATATTTACAAACAAAAACAAAACAAAACACCACAATTCTTTAAAAAAATTTTTTTAATTTTTATTTATTTTTGAGAGAGAGCAAGAGAAAGTGTGAGCGGGGGAGGGGCAGAGAGACAGGGAGACACGGAATCTGAAGCAGGCTTCGAGGGCTGAGCTGTCAGCACAGAACCTGACACAGGGCTCGAACTCACGAACGGCAAGATCATGACCTGAGCTGGTAGGATGCTTAACCAACTGAGCCACCCAGGAGCCCAAAACACAATCCTTTCACCTCTCGTATCTATGCCCTCTTGGAATGTGAGTTTGTAGCTCTTCACATCAAGAGGTAGAGTTTTTTTCCCCACCCTTTGATCTTGGCTTGTTTTGATTAATAGAATTTGATAGAAGTGAAATGCTTGTTCTGAACCTAGACAGACCTCAAGAGGTCTTGTATGTATCCTTTTCTCTTGGAACACTGCTGTGGCCACATGAACAAGCTCAGGCTAACTTACTGGATAATGAAATATGTAGCCCAGTCACCTCCACTGCCCCAGCCAACAGACCGAAGCAGCACTGCCTACCTGCCCTGCAGCTGACTACAGACACATGTAGGAGCTCATGTGGAACCCAGACCATGTGGAACAGAGAACCATCCAGCTGGGCCCAGCCCAAACTGCCAACCAAATTAATTATAAGGAAAGTAAATGACTGTTGTTTTTTTTTTAATTTTTTTTTCAACGTTTTTTATTTATTTTTGGGACAGAGAGAGACAGAGCATGAACGGGGGAGGGGCAGAGAGAGAGGGAGACACAGAATCGGAAACAGGCTCCAGGCTCCGAGCCATCAGCCCAGAGCCTGACGCGGGGCTCGAACTCACGGACCGCGAGATCGTGACCTGGCTGAAGTCGGACGCTTAACCGACTGCGCCACCCAGGCGCCCCAAATGACTGTTGTTTTAATCCACTAAGTTTTAGAGTGGTTTATTTCACAGCAAAAGCCAAATGACAGATAAATATTAAAACAAATCCACACATGGGGTGCCTGGGTGGCTCAGTCGGTTGAGTGGCCAACTCCAGCTCAGGTCATGCATGATCTCACAGCTCGTGAGTTCGAACCCCACATCAGGCTCTGTGCTGACAGTTCAGAGCCTGGAGCCTGCTTCAGATTCTATGTCTCCCTCTCTCTCTGCCCCTCCCCTGCTCGTGCTCTGTCTCTCTCTCTCTCTCTCTCTCTCAAAAATAAACATTAAAATTTTTCTTAAATAAATAAAAAATAAAATAAAACAAATCCACACAGATATATCATAAAGATGTTTCAGAAAATTAAACACAAAATCTCAAAAACAGGTAAGTGCTAATATACTTAGAAGGAATAATTTCCTAAATGAGGTTGATCTTTAAGCATTCTAAATATTTCAACATAGTGTCAAGTGGGAAAGAGTAGAGGTAGACAGGTATTCTAGCCACCCCCCCCAAAAAAATCACTACCTAAAATGTAGTCCAGTTTGGGGAAAATAATATAAGTCCAAAAGGTACATGTGTTTAGAGTTTAGGGCTATGAACCAAACAGATAGGATATATCATGGCCTTGCCACTAGCTATGTGGCCTCGAGCATATTTCACCTCTGTACTTCAGTTTTCTCATATGTAATGTAAATATTACTTGTTAAGGATTAAAATATGTAAGCAAAGATGTAAACAAACATAACACTATATGATAAGGAACTTCACTCTTGAGATGGGAACCACTAAAACTTGTATGTGGGAATAACAAAGAACCAGAGAATCTGAGTTACAAGGGGCCCTGGAGATTATACAGTCTATCCTCTAATATGTGTGTGTATCCTCCATTTTTTCACATTTTTTTTTAATGTCTATTTATTTTTTGAGAGAGAGTGAGAGGACGAAAGGGACAGGGGCAGAGAGAGGGGGACAGACAGGATCTGACGCGGGCTCTGCACTGTCAGCAGAGAGCCCGATGCTGGCTGGAACTCATGAAAGGCGAGATCATGACCTGAGCCGAAGTTAAGACGCTTAACTGACTGAGCCACCCAGGTGCCCCATTTTTTGACATTTCTATTCCACTCTATTATTAGAAAGTTCTAATCCAAAGTCTACCTCTGTAAGATAGAGGAGTCTATTTTCTTTTCTGCAAAATAGCCTTTCTAATAGTCAAAGAAAGCTAAAAGGTCTCCCGTTACTCTCTTTTCTCTAGGCTAACAGCTTCTTGTAAAATGAAATGTTTAGACTCCAAAGGCTTGCTATCCTCTTCTGGGTACCTTCCTTATAGAGAACTGAGAAGGAAAAAAAAGGCCCTATTCTACAGAATTAACAGAACAAAGACCTATAATCTATAAGATCATACTTGTCCTCAAAGAGATCACATTCCAACTGAAAAAGCAGACAAGTAAACAAACAATTAAGTGCTATGGTAGAAGTAATTGCCTGCCACTGGGTTAACAGCAACTAACCAGGTACTTGAGGGTAGTTATGAATGTGTGATGGTGGCTGTTTAGAGAAGGCTTTTTGGAAGAAATAACATTGCAACTGAGTTTCAAAGAATTAGTAGGTTTTAGCCAAGTAAATAAGACAGGCTATCACAACAGCTACCTATTCAAATGCTCCCTCTTCAAAGTTCTCCTCTTCTAAAGCTTTGTATGAGGATAATGAACACAATGTATAATACATAGAGAAGCAGTTTATAAAATCTGCAAAAATGAATCTCGTACGGCCAATTTCTTGCATCGACTTTAGAATGTTCTGTTAATTCATGGTTATGAGAAAGCATTTTTTTTGTTGTTGTTTATTTACTTTTGAGGGACCGAGAGACAGACAGACAGACAGACAGACAGGCATGAGTAGAGGAGGGGCAGAGACAGAGGGAGACACAGAACCCCTGAGATCATGACCTGAGCCGAAGCTGGACGCTCAACCGACTGAGCCACCCAGGCGTCCCTTGAGAAGGCATTTCTTACTGAAGATTGGACAAGAAAAGACGTATAGGCAAGTAGGTTAAAAATAAGCTTTTTAGAGTAGACAAACCTGGGTTTAAATATAAGCTCTACACCTTTCTAGCTATTCAATGATTCAACCCAATACTTGTTAAAGGACTACTCTGTTACAGATACTCTGCTAATTGCTGGAAATACACAGTATCAGTATTTTAGAAGCAAATGTACTCTGTCATTCCTTAACACGGATTCCTTTGTCATTCAATTCCTAACATAAATCCTAAAACTACTGACAGATTTCAAGAGTGTTTTCCTCATAGACATGTAGCTGGCAGAACTGTTTTGTTATGAAAATAATTATCCTGACATGTTCTTGTCCATAAAGGACCAGATATACCTGCAGGCAAGGCCAAGACTTTCCTCAGAAAGCACTGGCTATGAGTTATCAAGCACATTATTTATCTTCACAATAACCTCATCTGGTAGATGGTTAGAGTAATGGCCTCTAATGAATCATACTCCCATCTGCCCATGCCCCTTTGCAATGTAACTTGGCTACTCCTCCCATAAAGAGGTAGACTCCATCTCTCCTTCCCTTGAATCTGGGAGGGTCATGTGACTTACTTTGACCTGTTTTAGAGAACTGACATTATGAGATTTCCAAGGCTCGCCTTAAGAAGTCTAGCAACTACCACTCTCATCCTTCTGGAACACTCCCTTGGCTCTGTAAGGAACCACTGAATGAGAGACCACACGGGGAAACACAGTCAGCCAACAGCCTGATATATATGAGTCCATTTTAATTCCACCAGCCCCAACTGAGCTGCCAGCTGACTCTGCACCTGCATGAGTAAGCCTAGATCTGGACCAGCAAAACAATCCAGTCAACCCAAAGAATCCTGAAAAATAAGAACTGTTTCACACCACTAAGTTTTTGGTTTGTTACATAGTAATAAACAACTAAAGTACCCTATAAGATAGGTACTACTGTTTATCCCCAATTCAGAGCTGAGGAAGTAGATTCTTAGGTTAAGTTTCAGAATCCTGCGAATACTTGAAAAACGGTATGTCTTCCGATAAATAATGTACTTCGTGTTCTTCAACATAACAAAAAAGAAAGCAAGCATGGGGGGAAATATAAGCTGAGCATGGTGAAAAATATATGCTTATTTGACTTTCACTCAAATATGTGAAAACTGCAAGTGAAAAAGGATTAAGCCAGGAAGACACATTCAACTTATTTACAACTCATGGAGTAAGTCAATGTATGTATTGACTAACTGCTTTATAATAGTACCAATGACAATCTTGTGGCACTAGGCATCAGATACTGCTCTAAGTGTATGTGTGATATAAGTGTATATACATATACATACTCATTCTGTCCTCAGACAAGAATAAGTCATATTATCCTTATTTTCATAAGGAGGAAACTGCGGTACATAGTAGTTAAACCCAAGATCCATAGCTAAATTTTCCATTGATAAAACTGGATTACATATACCACCAGAGAAAAGACAGCAGAGCCTACATAAAGCACAGTCAAGGTTTCAACGGCCAGGTTAGAGCAGGTGTATCCCGTTAATACAGATCAATGTGATCTCAGCTGTCAGAATGTAAATATTACCATTAACTTGAGACTCAAACTTTAAACAGAATGCAAGTTCATTACAAAAGAACGGTGCTACATAATCTACAAAGAGAAAAGGGGCAATATCTATCTATCTATCTATCTATCTAAAGAGAAAAAGGGCAATATCTACCTATCTACCTAAGATTAACACTACTGAATAACTGCTTCATGACAGGCACATGTCACAAATTTTAACGTGGAGTGGACCTAAACCTTCAACATAAAGTCCAAGAAATTCCTAAATAATTCAGATTTCTGCAAACATCACGAATCTAGACATCCTGACCGACGTAGTGAGGGCTTTCCTATGTGCCCCTGTTCAGAGTTGGTGGTGCAGAGAACCCAAAACACAAGGACTCACAGAAGATGGTCCAAGTGGTTCTGATCATGATAGCGGCCATACCTCCTCAGCTCCCGTCAGCCTCAAGAAGCTATCTCCTAGAAAACTCTTCATCAAAATCCCAGAATATAATTTTCTCTCAATCAAAAAAGAAAAAAAAAGGGGGTGGGGATCCAAAGAGAGACCAGAATTTGGTGTGATAGGCCAGCAGCAATGGAAAGAGTCACCAGGGAAGGCTAAGAAGGCCGTGAGAGCAGTCGTCTCTCATACCGTGCTTCTTAAGAAACCGGTAAGGAAGCTATCAAAGATAGAATATGTTGACAGTCACCCCAGTTCTGTTGCCCCAAGGGTTCCCTGCACCAGCTTTCTGCTGCTCCTAATATCTGCGTCCGCAGACGACCTCAGGCCCGCCCCCTTGGTCGTCAGGCCGGCTCCTGGCCTCACATCCCTAAGCCGCCATCAACCCAAGGAGAATAGGTCTGTGGGTTCCCTCTCCACCTCCCAGGCCCCTGGGAAATACTCACTTGCCCGCCAGATCTTTATGAGAGCCGCTCGAATTCATGAGCTGGGCCAAATCCTGCCGCACGGCTGCCGCCATCTTTCTTCCAGCTCAGCAGAGGCTACCGGGCCTCTCACCCCCAAAAAGAAAACGAGCGTAGTCCTCCAGAGTGCTGCTAGAGGGAACCTGAGGTGCCACAGAGTAGCGACTGTGTGGGCCAGAGCGTCCGCTAGGAGAGCCGGCTCGAGGTCCGTCCCCAGAGTTGAATGACGCGAGGATCCACTCAAGACTGAGGCCCGCCCAGGATTCTCCCACGGGCTCAGGCTCGCACGCTCCCACTTAGGATTGGCGGATGAAGTTCAAAGGCGTGTGTTGCCTGTGCAACTCCAGTAAGTGCCGGGTAGCCAAAATTACCGCGTTGTCATCGAGTTCCGCGTCTCATTTGTGGTTTACTGTTGTTCTTCGTTCTTCACGACAGTCCTAAACTTGTGCCAAAAACCGAATTATTTCTAATTCACCACGGAGTGGTACTGTTGTAAAATACAATAAAAACGTATATATTTCTTGTCCTATTTTGTACCCTTTATATAGGTTGATCATGCATCCCCGTTTGTCCAGGATGGTGCCATTTTTCATCTCTTGTCCTGGAGTGATTATTAATAACACGCCCTTTCACTGTAGAAACTGTTCCATTTGGATGTCAAATCATATGGTCACCTATCTTCATATGTAATTGTATTAATTACTCATGTATCCTTATAGAATTTCTTTCTGCAAATAAATATGTGTTTATCCTTTCCTGCTTTCACTAAAGATAACACACCATATCATTATTCCTCTTAATTTATTTCACTTTTTTTGGAGATGTTACCATGTATGTCCAGAGAGCTTCCTCATTATTTTTTTGAACCGGAGAGTATTACATATAATGAGGGGATGTCATAGTTTAATTTTTATTGCTAGACACTTAAGTTGTTTTTAATCAATCAGCCAGTGCTGCGGTAACTTCCTACCAACAATGTGTGGGAATGCAATTTTCTACAGCCTTGCCTACAAAGGATGTCAAACTTTTGAATTTTTGCCATCATGGTATGTGATAAATAGCATGTTCCCTCTATTCAGTATGGGAAAGAAAAGACCAGAACATGGAAATCCTTTAAGAAAGTAAAGTAGATATTGCCCACCTCAATTCAGATCTCAGGCTGTTGGCAAAAATTTAAGGAAAGTGGATATTGCCTACCTCAATTCAGATCTCAGGCCGTTGGCAAGAATTTAGTCATATAACCATGCTTGGCAACAGTGAGGCTGGAAATCTGATTTCTAGTTGGGCAGCCTTTTGCCTAAGAAAAAGAAAAAGATGAGTTTAAAGGGACAATCAGTGCCCTCTACTACAATCTGTCTCTCTGATCACCTAAACATCTGTGTGTATCCTTTTTACAGTAAAACACTCTTACCCGTGAAGAAGAGAGATCAATTCTCTATTCAGTTTCAATACCAACCCAAAAAGCAGGATGTCTGATGATGCACAGCCCTCTCCATCAGATTGGGATATGTCTTTTCATGGCCCAGAGCCATATGCACTATAAAACAAATTATCTGCCTCATGCCCATACATGTAATACAAAACAACAGTGGAACACTCAAAAAAAGTAAGAATGTGAAACTCATAGCAGTTACTTGTTCATAGCAATGGTGGAATCTTGGGCAGGAATTATGAATACTCATTACCCTAGTAGTAGAGTAAGTTCCTTGGGTAGAACCTGGTTCTGCTCTTTGAGAAGAGCTCCATTGTCCATTACATTCTGTGGGCCCCAGCTTTGCCCTAGGAATACAAGTTAACTGGATGTTGGAGAATATTCCCTCTTTGGGGGAATGCCTTTGGACTTGGATCGAGAGCTTTTGTAGGCCAGGCTTTTCAGTATTACTTTTTTTAATGTAATTTAAAATTGAATATTTAGTAAACTCTGACTGCTTCCAGACAGTTTCAGGTTCCAGGAACCACACCCACAGTTGTTTCTAGAAACAGTTGTTAAACATGGCGTATTCCCTGGCTTCTACACTCGAACCATTCTTAACATCTTTTTAATGATGACAATCTTGAGATTATCTGAAACAACAGGCTTAAGTGAAAAGAGAACTCTATTAATTTGATTTTTGCCTCAGTTTATCTTTGTTTTCTGTTGTTTTCTTGTTCATTTATGTTTGTGAAAAATCCTTAATGGGCTATGGAAAATCTCTAAGCCAAGTCTTCTCTTCTGGTGTTTAGGGGTACCTAAGCAGTTGGCTTTTTCAACTTAGTGAAGCCCAAGAATTTCCAGACGTTCTATTTGCTTTTTAACCTGACTTCGAACTTTGTTTGTAATACCTTGCTGAAAGCAAAAAGGAGCCAAACACACAAACTGGTTCTTTCCATGTACCTCCCCTAGAGCTACAAGCTAGGCAGGGAAGTTGTCTGCCTTCCAGACTGCTCATTACCCCTACCCAACCTCTAAGAGAATCTACATGTTTTTAGGTTTTATTTACAGCAGGGAGGAAAAACAAACAAGCACGGCACTGGAAACTTACTCTCTCTTTTCAGTTGCTTAGCAAGAAGTTAGCTAGGCACATCTGAATTAGCAAATCCTAGTTCCATATCACTATGCAAAACCTTAGGTCCAAGCCAACACCTACTGAATCAAAGCTGTCAATATCAACAAAATCATCTAGTGATGCTTCCACATTAAAGTTTGGGTAGCAGTGCTCTAGCTTAGATGTCCACACCACTAGATGAGATGTTTTCACTAAACTCTTGCATATTAATGGCTATCAAAGCCATTTCCCTGGCCAGGAAACTCCCATTTTTATATAACAAACTGGTTGGTCTCTACCCCCTCACAATTTCCCTACAGATATGCAGAGGAAGTCATCCTGGGATCCTATTCCTGGTGCTTTTTCTACTCTGTCCCATGTGTCCAGCTCAAATATGCCTTGCTATAGAAGGAAGAAAAAAAAAAAAAAAGCATAGGTGATTGCATATGTTCTGCTGTTTTCTGAGCACCCATATTTACTCTACATTTATTCCACATGTTGCTAACGCTGTGTGACAAAATTATTCTAGAGTCATCTTGTGTGTTTCCTAGTCTAGACTCAGAATCAATTGTTTCACCAAGAAGTCCTTGTTCCTTTAGTTCCTTTTAGGAATGATATTTACAGATAACAATCTGAGTGCTAGGGTGCTCATTGCTACTGTCTTGGACATTTTGGAACCTTTTCATAGGACAGAACTAGGAAATACATACATATTTTAAGAATAAAATAAGTCAGCAGTTCATACTGATACTTCCAATTTAGGTGATTTTACTAAATTCCAATTTAGGTGATTTTACTTAACCTCTTCTGTATTACATCTATATCTCCTTACTTCCACATCCAGAATCCTGGTTCACAAGTACACAGTAGATTACAGAATCAGAATATTCCAAAATTATTCATTTCATTCCCTCCTGATTGTACACACAACAACTTTGGAATAGCAATACTAATATTACCATCCCCAATATGATTGCTGAAGAATTCAGCATTTTCCTGCTCTTTCTCTTCCATTTACTCTCATTTTTCATAATTGGACTATATCTATATTGTGAGCCCCCAGAGCTATTACAAAATACATTTTCTTCCTCTTAGTCCTCATTTAGTCTTAGTTCTGTAAGTAATACACATGTAATGCTCACTGTCGGCTCTTATATTGAAACCTCTCTAGTTGTTTTAGTTGATGGAAGCTAGTTCTTCAATAGGTTACTCAGGAAGGGCTTCTGGAAAACATAATTTTGAATGTTCTTGTATGTTGGAAACATCTTGTGCCTTTCATGTTTGAAAAATCAGTTTTGTTAGATATAATAATCCTTGACTCACTTTTCTTGAGAATCTGCAGTGTGGTGTTCCATTTTCTCATGACCTAAAGCATTGCTGAAAAATATCTCATGAGAGTTTAATTTTCTTTTCCTTGTAAGTCACCTGCTATTTTTGCCTAGATGCCCTCCAATTTTTTCCCCTTTAACATCAAGTAATTTTACTAGACCAAGGTTTGGTGTTAGTCATTCTGGGTCAATATTCTTCAGTATACAGTGTGCTCTTTCAGTAGATAGTTTCAGTATTCAATTTTTCAATAACATTATCTATAATTATACTTTTTGTACTTGTTCTATTCCTTTGGCTTCTTTTCTTGGGCACTACTATTGTCTTTATGTTAGATCATCTTTACCTCTTTTAATGTTAGTCACTTTTCATCAAAATCTTTTTATTTATTTTTTCACATTTTTTGATTAATTTTTTTCTTTTCATTCTATTTCTCTTAAGGCATTATCTATCACTTCTATTTACTCCTGGTTTCCTACGAATTGAGTCTTCATTTCTAAAATGATGTTTTTTACTTCTAATTCTTACCTGAGTTCTGCCGCTCATTCTGGGTGTTCCATTTCTTATTATGCTGTTCTGTCATGTCCTGCATCATTTCTTTTCAATTTAACTAGTGTGAAAAGTGTATTAAAGCTCATCTTCTTTTCAACTTAACTGGTGATTACCTTCCCTTTTCTGACAATCACTATCACTTTTTCTTTAACAATATATGAGGACAGGTTTTTAGCCCTATCCTCGCTTCTGAACGCTTTAGTCCCCCATTGCCTCTGTAAAGGCATTTACCTCAATAAATGAGATGCATAGAATATTTTTATTTCCACATCCTTTGCTTCTAGTTGAGACCTTGAGAATATACTGACTTCTGGCCCTTCCACCCTTACTGAATTCCTTAGTTGCACTGAGATAGGTTGGCACTTTGTTCCACTTCAGCAAGTACTTGCTTTTCCTTTGCAGTATGTCTCCCCTGTTTTAGGAATCACTAATTTAACACTTGTGCTATTAATTCCCAGTTTCATTGTCATTTTTCTCTTACATTACTATATAAATTCAAACTAAATTAATCATTACAGATTCCCCTTCTCTTCATCTGCCCTGTCTTGATAGGAGGTTTCTGCTCTGATTGTTTTGTTGTTTGGTAGTGCTCCCTCTTTAAAGTTTTTTTATGTTTCTTCATTTTTGAGAGACAGAATGCAAACAGGGGAGGGGCAGAGAGAGAGGGAGACACAGAATGCAAAGCAGGCTCCAGGCTCTGAACTGTCAGTACAGAGCTGGGCTCAAACCCACGAACCATGAGATCATGACGTGAGCCGAAGTCGGACACTTAACTGACTGAGACACCTAGGTGCCCCTGGTAGTGCTCACTCTTAACTGATCCCTCAGAGGCTGTGCATGGGTAATATATTTGTGAATCTGTGCATATTCACAAATATCTATCATCTTGATGGTTGAATGGGATTTTGGCTGTGCTACTGTCCTTTTCCCTCAGCAACCTTAGAAATGTTACTCCACAGTCTTTCAGTTTCCAGGATTTCACATGAGAAGTCCATGCTAGTGATTTCTCTCCCTCTCTTCCTCTCCCTCCTTCCTTCCTCCCTCCCTCTTTTCTCCATTCTCATTCTCTTTCTTCTCTTTGAGAGACTGAGTATGCAAACAGACAATGACAAGACCATATGTAAAAATAAAACTGACCTGGGGCGCCTGGGTGGTTCAATTGGTTAAGCATCCGACTCTTGATCTTGGCTCAGGTCATGATCTCACAGTTTGTGAATTCGAGCCCCACATCAGGCTCTGTGCTAACAGAGCCTGCTTGGGATTCTCTCTCTCCCTCTCTCCCTGCACCTTTCCTGCTTATGCTCTTATGTTCGCTCTCTCTCTCTCTCTCAAAATAAAATAAACTTTAAAAAATAAATAAATAAAACTGACAAAGTAGTCTTCAGCAACCAGTCCAGGAAAGCAACTCACCACCTGCAGGCACCATCCCAGGAAGCCAAACAACTGTCGTTATCAGCCCCAAATGGCCACCACTTGATTAATTACTGACAGCTTCCCTAATTTTTGCCCCAACCAGGGAAAGCCAAATACACTCCCCTAACCAAATATGTAGGATACCCCACTTCTAGGTAGCTTCCAACAGCTCCCCCATGCCAACAACCTCCAATCAGGGCATACCTGAATTCCCTTTTCCCACTATAAAGCTTTCCATTCCTCTGCCTGCCTTTGAGTCTCTGTCAAACACAAGTGATGGTGTCTCAAATCCCTTGCTATAGAAGTTCTGAATTAATAGCCTTTGATTGTTCTCATTTGGCTTTATTTCTGCACCTTTCTTCTCCTTCTCCCTCTTTTTTCTCTTCTTCCTCTTCTTTCTCTTTTTCCCCACTCCTCCTCCTCCTCCCCCAGCCCCACAGTCTCCTTTGTTCTAAGTAACTTGTTCTTTCCACCTAAAAGTTTTAAAAGATCTTTTCTTTATAGGAATTTTCCTCAGATATGCCTAAATGTGTCTTATCTCATTGACATTACCTGGAACTCAGTGACCCCTTTCATCTGCATCTTTAGGTCAGGGAAATTTTCTATTATTATTTGTTTAATTATTACCTCTCTTTATCTGTTCCTTTCTCTCCTTCTGCAATTCCAACAGTCATATTTCAGGTCTTTAGGATGTATCTTCAAAGTAATGTGCCTTTTACATCATAATTTCTCTCTTTATATTTTTTTGCTCTGTGTTTTGAGATATCCTTTCCACTTTTCAGGCCACTTAGCAAGATTCAATCATTCTTCAGTGTATCATCAGTTTTGTGTTTTTAAAATCATGATTTCCATTTGTTTACTTGTGTAAAAATGTTATAGCTGCTTTATTTATAATAGCCTCAGGGGAAAACAACACAAATGATCATCACAAGGAAAGTGGATGGAGAAACTGTGGCATATGCCTTCAATAGAATACCGCTTAGCATTAGAAGGGAAAAAACTACAGATATGTGCAAGAACATGAATGAATCTCAAAACATACCGAGTGAAAGAAATCAAACCTCAAAAAGTAAATATAATAGGAGTCCCTCTACATGAAGTTCTTTTTTTTTTTTTTTTTTTAATCCAAACCAGGCTCCAGGCTCCAAGCTGTCAGCAAAGAGCCCAACACAGGGCTTGAAGTCACAAACCATGAGATCATGACCTGAGCCAAAGTCAGACACTTAACCGACTGAGCCACCCAGGCGCCCCTGAGGTTCTAAGTCAAACAAAACTAATCTGTGGTGATAGAAACTCAGAAATTACCTAGGAAGGAGGAAATAAAAAAAAATGGTGATTTACTGGGGAAGTAGCAGGAAGTGGTGGAAATATTCTATATGTTTATAGCGGTATGGGTTATGTGGGTGGTATGGTATGGATTTATCAAAGTTTATCACACTGTACACTTAAGATCTATGCATTTTATTGAATGTGAAACCTCAATTTAAAAAGGGAATAAAATGGTTTTTGTTCAATAGTCTTGTCTGTGTATTGAATTTAGTCTTCTTGAGGGCTTTTATTTATGTATTTATATATTTATTTATGGTTTAAGATGTCTTTGGTCTTCTCCAGCAGTTTCAAAAGCTAGTGCTATATCAGCTTCAAAGGAAGAAGTTTCAGTGCAACAATTCTGCTTCCTCAACGCTCCTCTTTGTCAGAATGACCCAGCAAGTCCATTTTCTTACCTTTTTTTTTTGAAAATTTATCTCATTATATTTTTAATTGAAGTATAATTAACATGGCATTATATTACTTTCAGGTATATAATACAGTGATTCACAGTTCTACATATTACTCAGCACTCATCACAGTGAGTGTGCTCTTAATCCCCATTATCTATTTCACACATCCCCCTCACCCACCTCTCCCCTCTAGCAACCACTAGGTTGTTCTCTGTGTTTAAGAGTCTGTTCTGTTTATCTATATTTTCTTTATTTTTCTTTCTTAAATTCCACATAAGAGTGAAGTCATATGCTATTTGTTTTTCTCTGACTTCTTTCACTTAGCATTATACCCTCTAGGTCCATCCATGTTGTTGCAAATGGCAAGATCTCATTCTTTTTTATGGCTGAGTAATATTCTATTGCATATATATATATATATATATATATATATATATATCTCCCACATCTTCTTTATCCTCTCATCTATCAGTGAACACCTGGGCGGCTTCCATATGTTGACTATTGTAAGTAATGCTGCAATAAACATAGAGGTGCGTTTATCTTTTTGAATTAGTGTTTTTGTTTTCTTTTGGAAAATACCCAGTAGTGGAATTACTAGATCATATGGTAATTCTATTTTTAATTTTTTGAGGAATCCCTGTACTATTTTCCACAGTGGCTGTACCAATTTGCATTCCCATCAACAGTGCATGAGGGTTCCTTTTTTCTCCACATCCTTACCAACACTTGGTATCTCTTGTCTCCCAAGCCCCATCTCCAATTAAAAAACAAATCTGGGGGCACTTGGGTGGCTCAGTAGGTTAAGTGTCTGACTTTGGCTCAGGTTATGATCTTGTGGTCTGTGATTTCAAGCCCGTGTAAAGCTCTGTGCTGACAGCTCAGAGCCTAGAGCTGCTTCGGATTCTGTGTCTCCCTCTCTCTCGGTCCCTCCCCTGCTCGCACTCTGTCTCTCTCTGTCTCTCTTTCAAAAATAAATATTTAAAAAAAAGAAAAAGTTTCTAGTCTCTCTAATGGCAAAATTTTTCTTCCTCTATTAGGTGGAAGATGAGCACATTTCTTCAAACACATTAAACTCTGGGTCCAGATCCAAATGAGCAAGGCCAAGAGACTGGTAGCACTTTGCTGTCTGTGTGAGCCCTTCTTTCAAGTTCCTATATCCTGTCTTGAGATGTGCCTTTTCTCAGGATGACTAACACTGGAAATACTTCCTTCAAGGGTAAAGCCCACTCGTAACACTAGGGATGGTTACACCCCTAGCAAGACAAGTGCTGGCATATCTGCAGGGGATATGTTCTAAGCCTCCTGGTAGATGCCTGAAACTGTAGATAGTACTATACCCTACATATACTATGCTTTTTCTTGTACATACATACCTATGATAAAGTTTAGTTTATAGTCACAGTAAGAGATTAGCAATAGCTAATAATAAAATAGAAAAATGATAGCAATATACTGTAATACATATATAAAAGTATATGAATGTAGTCTCAAAATATTGTACTGTATTCACCTACTTGTGATGATGTGAGATGATAAAATGCCTACATAATAAGATAAAAGTGAGGTGAGTGACGTAGGCATTGTGATTCAGCATTAGGGTTAGGCTGCTACTGACCTTCTGATGACATGTCAGAAGGAAGATGTCTATTTCTAGACCCAAGTTGACTTCAGGTAACTGAAAATCAGAAAGTGAAACGACAGATAACTTGGGGGACATTGTTATCAATATTAAAGATCAGAGCATTACAGAGAATCCTCTACTTCTATCCTTTTAA
This sequence comes from Panthera onca, assembly GCF_046562875.1. NCBI lineage: Eukaryota > Metazoa > Chordata > Mammalia > Carnivora > Felidae > Panthera > Panthera onca. Next base: position 67,842,563 of record NC_138342.1, on the reverse strand, counting down.
TTATATAAAAAAATAACTATTATAGAGGCAAATAAATCTTGTTGCCAGAGGAAAAGTAATTGAACACTGCCTACCACCAACAGATGATTTTATTGGTTCATTTTTAACTTTTAGGTGGTTTGACATTATCAATCACTTCATGCATCATATGTGAAAAAACTTAGGGTGTGTTCAAAGTGATACTGATCTATATTCCCTTATTAGAAATCACTGAGTATCAACGTATTTTGGAACTGAGAACATTTTGGACTTAAGAACATGTATACATAATTTTAAAAACTTTTTCTTTTAAAACCAACTTTAAGGGGTATAATTGACATATAATAAATTGTATCCATTTTAAGAATACTCAGTGAGTTTAGGCAGTTGTATACCCTCATGCAACCACCACAGCCAAGGTCAAAAACATCCATCATTCCAGAAAAGTTCCTTTCAACCCCTTTGGCCATAATGAGACCCCATAATCAAACACATTCATATTTCTGCACTGGCATATATGTATACTTACACTAAATGGTGTAGAATACTAATACTTTATGTCATATTGGGCAGGTTTTTCTCCTGAGTTTGTCATAAGCTTATAAAATAGTTTTTAAAAATTTTGGATGTTGAGGGGCACCTGGGTAGTTCAGTCAGTTAAGTGTCTGATTCTTGGTTTCGGTTCAGGTCATAATCTCACAGTTCATGAGTTTGAGCCCTGCATTGGGCTCCATGTTGACAGTGTGGAGCCTGCTTAGGATTCTCTCTCTCTCTCTCTCTCTCTCTCTCCCACTCTATCTGACTCTCTCCCTCTCTCAAAAATAAATAAATTTAAACAATTAAAAAATTTTTGGATTTTGAAACTGTTGATAAGGGATTACGGATCTGTTTTAAAAGAGTTATATGATAATGAAAAGAAACAAGGTGATAATTACACTTATATAGAGGTATAAATTGGTTGCTTGTATAGAGACATCTGGACTTATGACAAATGGACTCATGAACCTCTGGGTAAACTTGTGGAAACTAAGCTATTTTAAGAAAATTTTATTAATAGTGTATAGTTTGTACCTAGCAGTATACCTGGTACATAATAGCCTCTGAAGAATCTTTTGGAAACTAATCTATTTTCAGAAAATTTTATTAACTAATATATACTTTGTACCTACTATACCTGGCACATGATAGGTACCCAGTAACACATTCATTTTGTCTTGATAATGCTACCCAACTCATACTTCTTTGGTACCACTTTCTTGTCTTTTATTTTAATTAAAAAAAATTTTTTTTTAATTTTTACTGGGCTCCATGCCCAACATGGGGTTTGAACTCATGACTCTGAGATTAAGAGTAACATGCTCTACTGATTGAGCCAGCCAGGCACCCCTATATCACTCTTTTCATTCCCTGTATTGATATTTTCCTCAGAAGGTATCTGAGGGGAAAAAAAAAACCCTCCCTTATTCATTTAAAAATCTCTAATTTTTCTACCTGTTTATTGTCTGTCATTTCCTCTAGAACTGTGCTGTCCAATATGTAGTCATCAGCCACACATAGCCATTTAAATTTAAATTAAGTATAATTAAATAAATAATTAGCTACAGTAGAGCCACACTTCAGTGGTCTGATAGCCACATGTAGCTAGTGAGTACTGTATTAGATAGTGTGGATATAGAACAGTTCCACCGTTGAGGAAAGTTCTATTGGACAGAGCTCCATCTTATTTACCACTTTGTTCCCCGTGCCTTTCACGGTGCTTGGGATCCAGTAGATGATAAATAAATATTTGCTGAATAAATGTTTTTAGTTCATCTGTAAAAGCCATCATGCAAATATAAAGCAAAGATTCCTTTTTGAAATAGAAATGTTTGAATAGCAATCACTCTCAGGAGCTAAAATGCTTTCTCTGAAAAAGTAAAAATATTAGATTATATATTAGGTTGTACTGTAGCTTTGATTATTAATAGCTTTCAGTCATTGAGTATTTACTACATTCCAGGCACTGTTGGAAGTGTTTCATGCATAGTTCCTCAGTATTCTTTACAACAACCATAGGATGTCTACATTATTTCCAATTTACAGATAAGGAAACTGAGACCTGCGTGAAAAGTAACTTGCTGGAGATCTTGCAGCTACTAAGTAGCAGGGCCAGAATTTGGGCCCGGCAGTCTGGCTCCAGATGCTAAGCAATTAACCCCAACATTGAGCTCTTCGTGATTTTTTAAAAAAAGTTTATGTATTTATTTTGAGAGAGAGGGAGAGAGAGTGGGGGAGGGGCTGAGAGAGGAAGAGAGCGTCCCAAGCAGGCTGCACACCGTCAGCACAGAGCCTGATGAGGGGCTGGGTCTCACGAACCATGAGAACATGACCTGAGATGAAATCAAGAGTCTGATGCTTGACCAACTGAACCACCCAGGCCCCCCTGTGATTGTTTTTAATAAGGACCACTTAGTCTCTTCTTTCCAGTATTCAAACGTCTATTTTCTTTTTTCTTATTTAGTTGCATTTAGCTAGGACACCCTAGAAAACATTACATAATAGCTGCTATAGCCCTGCATCCTTGTCTGGTCCCTGACTTCCCCCATTTCACACTAAGCTTCCCCCATTTCACACTAAGGTATGATGTTACTATTTTCTGATGATTATCTCGATCCACTTAATGTTCTTTTATTTCTAATTTACTATGAATTTTTAAAATTCAGAAATGGCTGTCGAATGTTATACAATGCATCCCTAAAGAATATCATTTGGCTTTTCTCCTTTAATAAATTGTCTGAGTAGATTTTCTAGTGTTAAACCACCATTCTTGGAATAAACCATATTTTGTCATGTTATGAATTATTTTTAGTATCACACCACTGTTTCTGATACTTTAATACTCAACTGTCTGCAACAAAGTCATGGTGAGAACAGAACTTCCTCCCTTTGGGTACTGTTTGTTTTGGGTTTTGATATTAGGGTTATGCTAGCCTTGTGAAATAAACTGAGAAATTTTCTCTCTTTTTTGGTATATTTCCCTAGAATCCAGCCAGGTTTGGGTACTCTGTCTCAACTTCCTTCTTCCTTCTACAATTGTCATACATAGTACCACCAGTCACTTAAGTTTGAGAATGTTTTCTCAGGCTAGCTCCCAAGGGTCCTCATAAACTGGACTCACCACCTACTGATCCCCAACAAAGACTGTTTACCATTCAATTTTCTCCCTTTCCTTGCACAGGCCACAGACATTCTGGCTTCCAAGCTTTTGCTAATTTCATGCCACTTGCCTTGCCATTGAGTTTGCCATGGTAGATAAGGGGTGGTGTTGATTTCTGCCTAACTGAACTAACATTTGAGGTGGGAACTGTGTAGCTGCTTGACACCTCTCTCTTTCTTAACCCTCAAAATCCTGGGAAGCTTTGTTATTTTTATTTTGTAGATAGGTAAAGGAACTTGATAAATTGCTATACACTAACGTATGAGGTGCCAGAATTTAAAACCAGGACTGCTTAATTCCAAAGCAATTGGAACAACATAAATCTCACCTCGTCCATTTTGTTTCCTGGTCATAGTCTCTCACGTTGATTTGTGTATGTCTTCCGTGCTCCATTAGCAATTATGGACTGTACTACACCATTTAACATTACCCTGTTTTGTATTGTTTGTTTCATCTGTGTAGTTCTTGTCTCGCACAACAGTTATTAACTGTTTATCTGGCTCCACATTTGGCTGCCTTTTATTTTTTAATAAAGGACAGTGGGAAAAATAAAAGAAGTAAAAGGTGACTAAATGCAATAATTTTGATTGTGTTAGTCTTAGCTACACATTGCAAAAATCCCTTTCAAAGTAAGTTTAACTCTGAGTGGTCTCCCAGGGACTTTTTAGCGATCCCTGCAAAATTAATGCCTAAAAACGAGAGATGACATTTATGAATACTGATCACCGAAGCACATTAAACAGTGACAGTTTGCTGGAAATCACACCTACAGCACTGACTTCCTAACAAGGAAAGCTAGAAGATGCGGCAGTCTCTCAACTGCAGGCGCAACCCGGCTCTCCCCCTCCCAGCTCTGCCAGATGGAACTTTCCCTGCGAAAGCTTTGACGGAACGCCCGCTAGGAGTCACGTGGAGCTGGAGCGTACTCCCGCGCCTTGCGGAATGACGCGAGGCTCGCGTTGCCAAGGGGAGGGGCAAGGCGCCGCGGAAGGGGCGGGGCGAAGGAAGCCAGCCGGGGAGGCGGGGCCGGTAGAGTAGAGGGGCGGGCAAAGAGGGGCGCGCGGGCGGGGAGGGCCCGGCGTATTATGGGATGCGGCGGTGGAATGGCGCTGGGCGCGTGATTTTGAACAAACCCGGGTCTGTGTCTCGGAGGCGCCGCCGCCGCCGCGGCTGCTGGGAGCCTAGGGAGCGCGGCTCGAGGAGCAGGCGGCGGCGCCGCCGGCTTTGGTAAGTGTCAGCTCTGGGGGTGGGGACATCTGGGCGGGCGGGAAGGGGGCGCCGGCCCCCACTGCGGGTGGTGGAGCGGGCGGAGGGCGCCGGACCGCCCCTTCTGGGAGCCTGGGCTGGTGGGTCTTGGCGGAGAGCGGGAACCTGGCGCCCGGGGCTGCCGCGCTTCATCCCCGGGCCTCAAGGGGCGGGAGACCCCTCCCGGCTCGGCCTCTTCCCGCCTGCACCCCGGAGGGCGGCTGTCACCCGGCAAGGCTGGCGCAGGGGCGGCCGCCCGCCCTTCCCGGCAGTCTGGAGGAAGAGTTCCGGCGGCTGTTGACACGCACCTTGCGTGGCCAGAGTAGCAGACTGTGTCAGCCCTGGGTTTCTGGGAACCGGTTTTGCTGCTGTGTCATTTTGTCCCAGCCTCTCCTTTCCTTGCTGCCCGCCGCCCCGTTCTTCCTGCGCCCCTTTGTATGATCTCTTATTCGTGTGTGTCCGTTTTCCTCGCGAAGCCCACCATCTAAATGTCATAATGTCCCCGAGGTGCACGGGGAAAGGGAGCGGGCCGGGACTTAGCTTGGCCAAGCAACGGTAAACACCAAGCACAGTGCGGATGGACGGGGCTTGCGGGGGGTGGGGGTGGGAATAAAGTTTAAAGACGAAGAAACTGGGAACACTTGAGACTCTCATCCTAGTCTAGCAGGCTGCATAGGTAAAGAGCGATTGGGCTGGGTGGTAGATAGCACTAGTCTAAAGCCTGAATCTACTGGCTTTTATTTGGAGTTGTCATTCAAGAAAGATAAGGAAATGAAATGGTTTTTTCAACTTCCCCCTTACTTAGACTAACTTTTAAAAAAGACAGTAGACTGACCCTGTTCTCAACCTTGAAATTCAGTTTGCTCATTTCAGGTAGATCTTTCAGAGTATATACTGTAGTTCAGTAGTAGGTTTAGAATTCAGCTTTTGAATGGGCGATTAGCAAATCTTTCTGAAAATAAAAAAGGTAACCAATTTAGTTTTTTGTTTTTGCTTTTTAATTCTGGTCTTGTCACAAGCCTTGCAGCTTATGGTTTTGTGTTATTTCTAGGATGATTAAAAACTGCTTACGTTCTTTTTTAGTTATTAATCCGCATAATAAGAGTAGCTGGTGGGAAAGATGGGTAACTCTGGGGTCTTGTTCTAAAGTAAGCTGTTTATTTTCTCTGTATTGAACAAATATATCTGCGGCAGATTTTTTTTAAATTTAGTGACTTAGATCTTAATATTTGGCAAATAATTTTTGTTTAGAGGTGTATTTCTTGTATTTTAGAAATTGTTCATTCATGATTAGGATCGATATATTTTAAACCTACTTGGGCTTTGACGCCTTAAACCAATGACAAATTGGAAGTCAATGTTCACGGACAGAAATGATCGGATGAAATTAAGTGAAGAGAGAAATAGTTGAAACTTTATTTTTAAAATTAGTCGTCTTGACCACATTATCAGCAGGAGGATCAGTGCCTGTAATTTACAGATGTGACGGGGAGATAAGACATGCATATGGAAATGGATCGCTCTGTCAAAGTAGTGCTGAAGTGGAGGAAAACGTCAGTCAGTCGGTGAATGACATTAAAGGTCTTAATCATGTTTTTAGTATCTGAAATGAGCACAGTGAATAAAACGCATTGCTTCATCTGTCTCAAGTTGCTTTACTGAAAATGAAAGTGTTTGTGGATTCTTCATTGTCCTTATGCCGCCTTCCGTGTGGCTTTTGCTCTTCAAAACAAAAATATGCCAGACTTGGGACTCAGCAGGTAGAGCGACTTCCTTTCGCGTAGCTGCCGGGCCCGCAGAAGCACCATTTTTCGCTGTGGGGTGAAAGGTCTCGGCGTGGGCTGTGTGTGCGTTTGTATCTCCCTGTGCATTTGAAGGTTGGCGGGGCGGGCGGGAGGTTTCCCCGGATATGTGGGTGTGCGCCTCTCCGGAGGGGGGAGGGCTGAGGAGGGGAGGAGGAGGAAGGGGGAGGTTACTGGCGGCGGCGGCGGCGGCCCGGGCTCGGGCTGTCGGGGAAGCTGCTGAGCTGTGATGGTGATGACGAGGTGAAAATGGCGGATCTTTCGAAATACAATCCCGGCCCCTGACATACCAGAGGCGGCGGCGGCGGCGGCGTCGCCACCCGGGCTCCCTCCTTGGCCCCCGGGTCCCCTGTAGCGCTCGAGTTCGGGCAGACTGGGAAAGGAAGCGGCTGGCCGGAGCTACCGTGCACAGGCAAAACAAGCACCGCCCGGGCTCGGAATTGCCCGGGACCTTCTGGAGCCCCCACCTCGGAGCCGGAGGGAGGAGAAAGCGGCAGCCGCTGGAGGTAGAGGGGAAGGGGGTATCCGAGGGCTTCTCTGCACTGAGATCTCTATTATTTAGCGGGGTGGTGGGTAAGGGAGGAATTGCGTTGTGGATCAAGGAATGACTAGTCCAGAGTGCAAAGAATCAGTAGCCTCGTAATGACATCAACATTATTCTATGAGTGTTAAGAGGGCTCGAGTTTGCTCTTATACCTAAGGCTGCTGCTGAGGCCTAGAGGAACCACTAGCACTTATCATGATTTCCTTACTTAATATTTAAAACATCCACTGTGGCGGGTGTTGGTATGGTGATGTTCAGTTTTATAGGGGTCTATGTTTCTTTAGGGAGGCAGAGCATAGGCATTTTATTCTGCATTTAAGCTCTGTGTCTTAGATCGTAGTCTGTAACTTGTTGGGGTGTGGATGCTCACATTTTTTAAACATGGACCAGTTTTGTTACAATTAAAAATGTTGTCTTTTTCTTTTATGGCTCTGTCATCCATAGAGTGACCCCTTTGCCCCTGCCGTTTGGCAAATAACAATTGAGAAACTGTCAGTCATATTTTATATCCATGTTTTTCCCTGCCCCCCCCCTCCATTTCATGAATTTGGAGACTAAAGTTATGGAATATTTTGCAATATGTAGATTTTATAATCCAAGGGAAATACAGCTGTGGGAGTTCTATTTTGACTCACAAGTTTTACCTTTGTTGTTAAGGAAGTTGTGATGGCTGGACATTAAGTTGGTAGAGATGAATAGAGACCTCTGCTTTTTTCTGAATACTGGACTTGTTAGCTCTTTGTTTAAAGAGCTGGAGCATTGGAGTGATTGACTTTATGATGGCCAAAGTTTAATTTTGTTTGGTTACCTAAAGATCCAGGTATGTTTTAGATTGTGCTACAGATCCCTCAGGAGTGTTTCTGCTTCCATACACCAGTAGTGTTACTGAAAAGTTACATTTGAATCAAATTTTTATACATTAATTTGGGCCCTCTAGTTTTCCCAGCTTTTGTAGTGGAAGGTTGGGTTCAGTGACGTTGAATATATGAGCCTGAACAGAGAAGTGAGTATTTAAGAAATGCCCACTGGTAATGTTTATGATTAGCAGTAATTTTCCTTATCCAAGTGTCCTACAGAGAGATGATGTCATAGAATGACATACAATATCATACATCATGTGTTTCGTTCAGAGGAGAAATATTTTGTGTGCATGTGTGTATGTAGCGTAGCCATTTATTTGGCTTTCACTCATTAGAAGAATAAGGGACCAAAAAAATTTTAGAGGAAATAACTGTGGAGGTACTCAGAAGCTTTAGTGAATGAATTTTTTTGTTAATCATTTGATGTTGTGTTATCCAGTTGGGATTTGGTTCTGTTTTTTTCTTACAGCTTTTATGTTGCAATTATTTGGTACATGTCAGTTAGCTGCTAAGTTAGTAGCAAAACTCAGAATTTAAAAAGTAATTAAAATAAAGAGGGAGATTAAAATGTTTTTTCATTGGCTTTTCTTTTAATCACAGAGGACCATTGTCTTTTTTGATTCTTTGTGATTGTCTTTAAAGGCCAGTTTTCACCTTGTTACAGTTAGAACAATTTGTCTATTACTAGTTAGAAGTATGCTAGAAAGAGATGAAGAGTTATGCTACTGGAGATAGCCTAGTGTCTTTTTTTTTTGGGAAGAGGAGCATTATAGATTTTCATTGCTTATTTCAAGTGTTACTATTGGATATCTTTTATATGTCATATACTGTGCTAGGAATAGAGGATACCTCAGTATCATCGTCTCAGGAAACTTTCAGTTTAGGAATCCATGGGAGATAAAGTTGGAAGGATGGATTAGGTAGAGCTTTAATGCAGAAGACCTTGAGAGTTACAGAAAATTTAATTTTTTTAAAGTTTTATTTAAGTAATCTCTATACCCCACATGGGGCTTGAACTCATGACCCTCAGATCAAGAGTCATATGCTCCTCCAAATGAGCCTGCCAGGCACGCTGACAGTTACAGAACATTTTTAAATAGGAGAGTGACAGCCCCAGAGATGCACTCGAGAGAGATACGTTCTGTAACTTTTCTGTAGAATGTGTTGGAGGTTAAAGGAGATGGAGGTAAAGATACCATAGTAGGTTCCAAACTTCAAAGATTTAGCAATTCTTGGTTGCAGTGGGAAGGAGATATAATAAAGGTATAATATGCATGTATATTACAGATTAATAGTTGTATGAAGAGACATCAAAGATGATAAGATCTTAAGCCTTGCTGTTTGGTAGAATATCGAATGTGGTACACTATTAACTCAAATGAAAATTCTTTTCCTCTTGCTCCATCTAAATCATAGTAACCCTGCAAGTAAATGGAGGCTTAGAGAGATTACTGCTTGGGGTTACATGTTAAACAACTAGGAGAGCCAACATTCGGAAATGAATCTTTCTGATTTGAATCCCCATGTTTTATCCACCATGTTAGTCTTAAGCATGAATAATATACATATACGTAGTTCTTCTTTAAAGGGAAGAAAGTGTATAGGTCCTTAGTATTGGCCTAAATAGTTTTATTAAAATATTTAATTTTTAGATGTATATAAGCATAAATTCTTTATGTTTATTGCTTTTAGTAAGTGTAAAATGCAAGTAGATTTATAAATGAAATAGAAACAAAACTACAAAGCCAGTAAAACAAATTAAATTTAGGGTAATGGATGATTTTTTTTTTTTAACATTTATTTTTTGAGAGACAGAGCACGCACGAGCAGGGGAGGTGCAGAGAGAGGGGGAGACACAGAATCTGAAGCAGGCTCCAGGCTCTGAGCTGTCAGCACAGAGCCTGATGCAGGGCTCGAACTCATAAGCCATGAGATCATGACCTGAGCCAAAGTCAGTCGCTTAACTGACTGAGCCACCCAGGCGCCCCTGGATGATGTTGTTTTGCTGAAACAAACTCTTTCTTTGCATAGTGAATATACTATTGCCCGCCTTGGCAAGGTGTGCAGTTTTCTATATACTGTATATCCTGTGATATACCACTTTTCTCTGTTTGAATGCTGTAAAGCTTTCCTCCTTAACTCACAGATGGTTTGGCTTTTACTTAGCATAAATATATCATTTACCTTGTAAGACCCTTCTGTGCATTTTTTTTTTAGACTACCCTAATTCTAGTACCATTGATTGTGAGTCTGAGGTGGTTATTCAGATGATCCAGAGTACACTATTTAAAACATATTATCAAAATGAAAATATAGACTTTTCAAATATTCCTCAGGAATAGTCTAGTCTTCCCAGTTTAGTTTGAGAAATGTAGTTATGTACTTAGTTTTTTGAGCTGTCAGTGTTTGATTTTAGAAATCCGGGCTAAAATCCAGATGTTATAGTTAACCAGTTAGTGCTGGTGGTAAGATTTAGGTACAAAAGTATAGCTCTTATTGCTCAGATATTTTTGTCTAATCTGACAAATTATTCACCTGTAATATGACGATAGGTCACCACTTCATAATGTTATATGCAAGGATGAAAACATTTGTTCACCCAGGTTGTCCTTCACCTATAATTAAGAAAGTAACAGTGTTTCAGCACTGATAATATTCCATGAGAAACTTTTTATTAGAGTGCATGAGTGGGGGAGAGGGACAGAAAGAGAGAGAGAGAGAGAGAGAGGGAGAATCCGAAGCAGGCTCCATGCTTAGCACTGAGCTTGACACAGGGCTCAGTTCCAAAACCCTGGGATGATGACCTGAGCTGAAATCAAGAGTCAGATGCTCAACCAACTGAGCCACCCACCCAGGTTCCCTTCCGTGAGAAACTCTTAAAAGATGTAAAAGCATAGAGCATTTGCCATTTCTGTCTTACGTTATTTTTTATTTTATATTTATTTATTGTAATCATTCACTATCCTAAGTCAAACCCTCCATAAATCTCTGTCTCGAACTAATTACTGTAATAGCCTTCTAACTGGTCTCTCTGCCTCCAGTCCACTAAAATACTGAGATGAAGTTAATCCTCCTAGAGTACAACTGTGATCATGCCATTCTACACTTGATCTTAGCCAAAAGGCCGAGAAGCGATGTGATCATGCCATACTATTGATTTCTAAGCTTTGTCAGGGCAAGATCTTTGGTTAATTATCCATAATGCCCTTACAAAGTTGGGAAGCAATAAGTATTTGTTAATTAAATGACTGATAAAAATTTTAAAATGGTTAAAAATTAAGAGAACCTTATCAATTTTAAGATGAATATAATTGCAGAGGGTATTAGTTAAAAGTTAATTCTTAGTATTTAAAAACTTATTTGAAAAGGAATTTCTCAGTTTGTGCCTTGTGAACTTGTTATTTTATTTGAAGTGTTGTGAAGTCTTAGAGCATTATATAAACCTGTCTTACTCAAATAGACAAACCAAAGTTATCTTTCAGACCCCAATGTAAATAATGCTAGAATTTTAGATGATACCTCTTCTCCATGATTAAATGATTCATTCTTCAAGTTTGTATTGAGAAGTTATTATGTGGCAGCTCTGTTCTAGGCATTGGAGATATGGGATCCAGTGATGAAGACAGACAAGTCCCAGTCCTCATGGAGCTTGCATTCTAAAGAAGTAGGGGAGGAAGAATCAGAGTATAAACAGATACTTTCTAGTGGTAAATGCTATGATCGAAATACCGGGGTAACGTGACAGAGTGCCTAGGACAGTGGAGATGAGAGTGAGGGTGCTTTTTAGGTAGAACTTAAAATGTAATATAATTGGACATATTAGAAATCATTAGGTTTTCTGAAATCAGGAATTTTTAACTCTCATTAGACTTAAACCATTCAACCATGTTCAACTGGGAGAAGGAAGAACTCAATGTATGGCTTCCAGAATTGTACCTTGCTTTTAGAACTTTGTTTTATGAGCAAAAAAAAATACTGGAGGCATGAGGAATACATTGTATGTTCTGTCTTCTTTCCTACTCTACCTTGACGTGTAACCCTTTGTACAGATGAGGTGAAGTAAAGCTCCTCAGTCCTCTTGGCTTGTGAAAACCCTCTCTTTTCTTGGAGTGGTCCTCAACACAGTGGTGATGAGGTTGCATGTGCTAGTACATATCTTCCATTCCTAAGGGATAAAATTAGAGTGATGATTCATGTAGCTACATGGCCAAACCCTTTCCTGCCATGCCCGCAGCTCCTTTTCAGAGTTTCTTTTAGCACAGGCCACCATGCCTTGCATGTGACCCTGATTGAAACAGATATAGATGTCTAACTATAAAGCATTTATCATAGTCTGCTCAGTGGCTTTGAGGTGTGCTGGCTCCAGAATTCTGCAAGGCCCTGTACTGCATAGAGACTGGCCAAGTCAAGCAGACCTTTTCTTGTTAGAAGTTTGAACTTTACTCCTAGTTCAAGGGAGACTCTAATCCTGTAATTCCTAGTCTTTTTTAACAGGACAAATAAAAAGACATTCTGAATAGCAAGCTTCAAAATATATGAAGCAAAGATGCACAGACAAGGAGAAAAAGAAAAATCCACAATCATATCTAGGGATTTTAACAGTCTTTCTCACTAATTGATAGAAGAAGAAAAAGTGACAAAATAGAAGATATGAACAACACTATCAACCAACTTGATATAATTGACATTTGTAGAACACTGCCCTCAGCAACTGTAGAATACATGTTCTTTTCAGGTGCACATGCAGTGTTCACTAAGATAGACCATATACTGAGCCATAAAATAAGTCTCTAATTTGAAATAATGGAAAGAGTATCACATTCTTTGGCAATAAATAGTAAATTAGAAATCAGTAATAAGATAGAAAATCCTCAAATATTTGGGAGTTAAATAGCATGTCTTTATTTTTCCGTGGTTCAAAGATAAAATCTCAAGGAATATTAGAAAATATTTGAAGTTAATAATAATAAAAACATACTGAATGCAGCTAGAGGTTTGGGGCAAATTTTTAATATTAAGTGTTAATTTAGGAAAGAAGAAAGGTTTAATCTGTGAAACTAAGAATTTTAGACATACTTTTTTCTGGGAAGAGCCAGATAGGAAATATTTTAGGCTTTGGAGGCCATGTAAATCTGTTTTATATAATTTATATATACTTTTCCCCCCAGCTATTTAAAAATATAAAAACCATTCTTAGCTGGAGAGCAGTAAACAGACTATGGGCCTGATTTGGTCTGTGGACTATAGTTTACTGAACCCTGATCTTTGCTTCCATCTTAAGCTTCTAAAAGAACAAATTAAACATAAAGCAAGTAGAAGGAAGGAGATAAAGGTAACAGTCAATTAAATAATAAATGGACAAAGAATTGAGAAAGTCAGTGAAGCCAAAATGGTTCTTTGAAAAGATCAATAAAATTGATACATCTTCAGCCAGACTAATGAAGGAAAAAAAGAAAGAAAGAAAAAAACACAGAAATTACCAAAATGAGGAATGAAGAGTTGACATTTCTACAGACATTAAGATGAAAGAATATTATGTATAATTTAATGCTAACAAATTTGACAACCTAGAGAAAATAAGTTCCTTGAAGGACACAAACTACCAAATAGCAAAGGTCACTGAGTAACCTGAATAACCCTATATCTACCAAAGAAATTGAATTTATACTTAAAAAACAAGAAAGATTTATGTCTAGATGGACTCACTGTTGAGTTCTAACAAACACTTCAGGAAGAAATGGTAACAATTCTATGCTGACTTTTCCTGAAAATTGAAGAGGAAAGAATATGCCCCAACACATTTTATTAGGCTAGCATTATCCCTGACAGCCACTCTAAGAAAAAGAACTACATACCAGTGTCCCTCATGAATGCAGACAAAATATTAGGAAATAGAATTGAGGGATATATACAAAGTATAATACACCATGACTAGGGATAGGGCTTATTTCGGGAATGCAAAATTGGCTTAATAATAAAAAAGTCAATATAATTCAAGGCTAAAAGAGAAAAGCTGTGTGATTATCTCAATATTTGCAGAAAAAGCATATGACAGAAATATCCATTTATGATTGGGGAAAAAAAAGAAACCAACCAAACTCCACAAACTGGAATATAAATATGCTTCCTGAACCTGATAAAGGGAATTTGTGAAAAACCCACATCTAACAAATGAGATTGGTAATAAGGCAAAGATGTCTGCTCTTACCACTTTTATTAAACATTTTACTGGCGGTCCTACTCAGTGTAGTAAGGCAAGGAAACGAAATAAAAGACACACTGACTGGAAAGGAAGAAATACAGACATTATTCTCAAACAGCATGGATTGTGTTTGTAGAAAATCCTAAAGAATCTACATCAAAAAACTAAAGTTAATAAGTGAGTTTACCTGGGTTGTAGGCTACATGAACAATATGAAAAAAAAATCGTTGTATATACTAGCAACAATTGGAAAATGGAAAAACCAATTGCAATCCATCAAATAACATGAAATGCTTAGGGATGAATTTATGTGCAAGACATGTACATTTGAAATATAAAACATTACTAAGATAAGTAAGTAGAGAGATATACTGTTGGGAGACAGTTTTCCATTGCTCTTTGCATTCCTGCACCTCTGCAACTGAGGCAGCAACTGCCCTTTTAAATGATCATTTCTAGGATGTTTGTATAGCAAACAGCCTTGAATGATAGAAATAGTGACTCGTGCTGTAGCCAAGGGCAGATTTGCTTTTTGTGCAGTATAATAAAGATAATATCTTCTTGTGGACAAAAGGGCAGGTGTGCTTCAGCCCATTACAAATGAATCAGGTTCTCTGAGCTCAGGGTTCTCAGTTGTGATACAAACATGATTCTCTCATGTTCCTACTATACTGTAATAAGTCCTGTGTCTCTACCTAGGACTACTGTGTGGTCTGCCAGTATCTGTGAAATGGTAACAGGAAACTTAGTTAGCTTACAAAGAGGGTCTGAAATCTCAGATTGCTCACAGCTCTTGGCAGTTTGGGCCATGAAAGTGGAGTGCTGGCAGAGACATAGCTTTATGAAAGAGGAAGGATGAGAGCCATGTCGACTAGGTTAGGGGATATGAAAAGATTCTGGCATCTGGTAGTGAATGCTGTCACCCAAGTGGTGGGCAAGGGTGGCAGGGGCAGGGGGAATAAGTATTCCAGTGTTCTGTCTCTTAATGGATACTTAGGGTCTGAACGGAGAGCCCAAATGGTGCTTTGATTGTTGTACACTCAACTCCATAGCCCCAGCTGAAAGGCAGTGTGGCTGTAGTCACTGAGTTAAGGATCCCGAAAGCTGAGATATTGGTGTCAGAGGATATAGAATTTTGGGTGAATTAGAAGTTTGTTTAGTTGAGTTGGAACTGTGGGTACTTGAAACTGAAAGTAAATTCATTGCCAACCCATATCTCCTTCTGTGACTTGACTTATACCCTCCTCCTACACCTTGACTTCAGGTGCTTTAAGGAGAGGGATGAATAGAGGTTGGGCAAAGATCTCCCTGTCCTTAAGTGGGGACCAAAGGCCATACCCACATGTCTAAATATACTGGTGGAGATTCAGAGCAGGGAGTCAAAACTTCATGGCTCTGGTGGATACTGGCACCCAAGTCATCATCCTGCCTTATTCTGTGGGGAATAGAATGTGCAGATGCAACTGATGGGCCTTGGGCACCGTTTGCAGTAGGTAAGGGAAGCTAATGTGACATGATGGGTTGGGCCCTTTGTTGTTATGTACTATTGTGACTCCCATTGCTAAAGACATAATTGGTGTCGATGTTTTTACATGTCTACTTTAAGTTCCCATAAATATCTGAGGGGATTCTCCTGATCAGAAAGAGCTGCATGTAGAGAAATGTTAGTACTTTGAAGTCTCAAAATGCTAGTCATTCCTTTGAGCTACAGGTTATTGTGACTGATGATTTTATAGTATATATAAAGAGCTTATCCAACTCAATAAGAAGACAAAAAAAGCCAGTATATTTTTTTAAAGGCAAAAGATTTTAACAGGCACTTTTCAAAAGAAGATGTACAATACACTGCATATATAAAAAGATGCTCATTGTTATTAGTCATTTGGGCATTGCAAGCGAAAACCACAATGAGATATCACTTCACACCCATTAGAATGGCTAAAATTAAAAAGACTGATAATACCAGTTGTTAGCGAGGATGTGGAGCCGCTGAAACTCTTGCACATTGCTGGTGGGTGTATACAGTGGTACAGCCAAGTTGGGAAATAGTTTGGCAGTTTCATGGAAAGTTAAAAATAAATTTACCTTATGACCCAGCAAGTCTACTTCTTTGTCTTTATTCAAAAAATATGAAAATATATATCCATAACAAACTAGCAGTGTTATTTATAAGAATCCCAAACTGGAAACACTACAGATGTCCATTCACAGGTGAATGGATAAACAAATTGTGGTAGATTCATATGATAGAATATTACTCAACAATAAAAAGGAACAGAACTTGTGGTAAGTGAAGGAATGAAGATAAATTTCAGTCGTACTGCATGGTTCCTTTATGTCACAAATACATAATGTATGATTCCATTTATGTGAAATCCTAGAATGGGCAAAAGTCAAAACTAATCTATAGAGATAGAGTAGTGGTTGTGTAGGATGGGATGTTTGGGGTAGGGGATTGACTGTAAAGGAGTAGACTTGTTTTTTTCTTCATTTAAAAAATACCAGTGGTAAAAGTTTAAGGCAATGTAATTTTGTGATTAAAATTATGAACTCTGGTATCATAAAACATATCCTGAGTTTGAGTCTGGGCTCTATCATTTACTAGTTATGTGACCTGGGACGGATTTTATAATCTAAGTTTCTTCATCTGTAATATGGGAGTGGTAATGATACTGTCTCAGAATGGTTGTGAGGATAAATTGTGCTATCATTGGCAAACACTCAATAATGATTAATTTTGGCCCTATTAGTATCTGTCAGTGCTAATAATTATAATTTGTTGCTCATGTCTGTTAATCTCAGAATGGGTATTGCATTTTTGTATTTTAAAAAATGGGAGAAAAAATGCTGATTAGGTTTCTGTGGATCTTTAATGTTGTGTGGGCAAGCAACATTACTATTTAGTCAGTCATGATCATGATGTAATGTTTAGATAAGGGTACTGACTTCTTTATTGGAAGTTCTACATAACCTTTGGCTAAAAGCATCACAATTCTGGGGTGCCTGGGTGACTCGGTTGAGTGTCCGACTTTAGTTCAGGTCATTATCTCATGGTTCATGAGTTCAAGCCCCACATCGGGCTTACGGGCTCACTGCTGTCAGCGCAGAGCCCGCTTTGGATCTCTGTCCCCTTTTCTCTCTGCCCTTCTGCGCGCATCTGTCTCTCAAAAATAAACATTAAAAAACATTAAAAGTAATAAATAAAAGCATCATAGTTCTGATTTGTTCGTAATCTGCTTTATTATTATTACCACTTTTTTTGTAATGAGACTGGTTTTTACGCCTTTTAAATGCTTTCTTTTTTGACATTTTAAATGGCCAAGGAGGATTTGAGAATCTTTTTTCCAAATAAAGTTGTTTTTGGTATGAAGTTAACTGATCAGACTTGAGCCAAATAAGTCATTTCATCTGCACTTGCTGAGATGGATTACTCTGGAACTCCTTTAACATTATTTTGAGTATTTAATGGATTTTTATAGATGGCAAACTACCCTCATTTTAGGACCTAGCTCACTAGAGATTTGAAGATATTTTCCAATATTTGTTTACATTTAAGTCTTTCTTTGTGTGAATCAGCAGTTTTCAAGTTTGTCAGTAGTTTCAAGTTTGTCGCTCAATTATACATCAGTAATAAATAATGATTTTGTCACTTGCATTTTTTTAAATAATTTTTTTTCTTAAATCTGTTTTGAAAATTAGTAATTTATTCATTTTCAACTTTATTGCAGCACCTGATCAACTTTCTAGCTGGAGAACGATCATGGAGGTGGTGCCAGCTGAGGTGAATAGTTTGCTTCCAGAGGAGATAATGGACACTGGTATAACTTTAGTGGATGATGATAGTATTGAGGCTGTTATTGTTTCATCCCCAATTCCCATGGAGACAGAACTGGAAGAAATTGTCAACATAAATTCTACTGGTGACTCTACAGCCACGCCCATTTCCACGGAACCAATCACAGTGTACAGTAACCACACTAACCAAGTTGCAGTGAATACCACAATTACTAAAGCAGATTCTAATACCACAGTGAAACCAGCTTTTCCAAGTGGCCTTCAAAAACTTGGTGCTCAGACTCCTGTGACTATATCAGCCAATCAGATTATTTTAAACAAAGTATCACAGACATCAGATCTTAAACTTGGCAATCAGACCCTTAAACCAGATGGACAGAAGTTAATTTTAACAACTTTGGGCAAGTCTGGTTCACCAATTGTTTTAGCACTACCCCATAGCCAACTACCCCAGGCTCAGAAAGTTACAACTCAGGCCCAGTCAGGAGATGCTAAGTTACCACCGCAGCAAATTAAAGTAGTTACCATTGGAGGGAGGCCAGAGGTGAAACCTGTCATTGGTGTCTCAGCATTGACCCCAGGAAGTCAACTGATTAATACAACAACTCAGCCCTCTGTGTTACAGACCCAACAGTTAAAAACAGTACAGGTAAAAAAAAAAAAAAAAAAAAAAAAAAAAAAAAAAAAAGAAGGGGGCTTATTAATTCAAATGCATGTTAAAAATTAAATTGATTCTTAGTTGTGTTTGTAGGGTAATTAAATGCATAGTTGTTATTGAATTCTTTTGAATGTTGCTTTTAGTAATTTTGTGGGTTTCTTTTTTTTGGTAAAATTTGATATGTCTAATGCTTTGAAAATGTTTGCTAGAGGACTTAGAGCAAACTTAATTTTTGTTAAATTTCTAATTTAGTGTATTTATAGCTTTTTCCTCATTTTTAAATGTGACTTAGAACAAACTTAATTTTTGTTAAATTTCTAATTTAGTGTATTTATAGCTTTTTCCTCATTTTTAAATGCATTTTATTCTCAGTAGTAGTTTGATTGCAAGTATGCTCTGCTGGTATAAAGATACCAGAGTTGCTGCTAGGCTGTCAAAAAATCATTCAGACATAATTTTTTTCAGTTAACAGATGGCCAAAGTCTAGGAAAACTTGCTGCTCTGAGAAACCCTTGGAGCCAGCAATAGTACATACTAGCCAGCGTGTGCCGCCTCTTTGCAGTTTACTGTCCATTGCCATCACTCGTGTTTGCAGTGTGGAAGAGGCAGTGTCACATGATGGAAGGTAACATATTGGCTTTAGAATTGGACCAGCTGGATTTGAGTGACCTCTGTGCTACCCTATCACCTGTGGAACTTTGGATCGGTTACTTCTCTGAGTTTTTTGCTTTAGCTGGAAGATGGCTATTTGATCATGATGAAATACATAGTAAAAGATAGTACTGATGTAGTTCTCAAAACTTCAAGGATCCTTCAAAATGGTTCCTATTGTTAGTATGAACAGGATCCTAAGATAGAAGGTTAACAGAGCATACATTCAATGGTTCCCAGTTTTTTATGCTCAAATAGGCCTTTTGAGGTCACCACTGCTCTTAAAATAAAATGATCCACTTAATATCAGGAAACACAAATGCATTCCCTGTTTGAAAGGTTCTCTTCCAGAAGAAAGGAGGTGTGAGTTAGAGAACTCATGCAGGTATATAAAGCAGTAGGAAGATTTAAGGAACTATCCACACTCTGCTGATATTAGAAATAATGTTTTGGTTATTATGTTGGCAAAATAACTAGAAGCTTATTTTTCTTGGGTTTTTTATTTAAGCACTTTGTATGATTTCTCAAACCTTGTAATTTGCCCATGTTCCTCCTGCCACTATTAAATATTTAGTGCCCTTTTCTTTCTTGTTCATTATCATCTGTCACTTATCTCTGACTTCCTTTTACTTCTTTTGATGAGAATCTCTTGAATGAGATATACTAATACCATCAAGCATCGTGTTGTCAAGTATCTTGTCTTTTTAAAATCAGTTTTGAAACTTGTTTTTATTAGTTTACCAGAGTTTATCTGGCTTTGGAGATGTGGATCATAACCACATTCACAATAAACTGATAATGAAAATCAGAATGTCATTTTTTTTTCATTTATTAGAGCAATGTATGCATGCTGTTTCATGACCAGTTTACTTGTATCTACAAGGTTTCTACTACAGTCCCCTAAGTACTTACAGTGAAAGCATTTATTGTTAATTTTATAAAACCTGATTCTGTTTATTAAAAAAAGAACTTCTATTTTAAAAAAATAACAAAAACAGAAGAAACCCCAATTAGAATATTGTTCCACTTGTCCAGTTATTTTTAGGCAAATCAGATCTTTCCAATTCAAAAGTAAAAAGCTACAAAGCTCTAAAGCCTAGAAAAAAAAAAAAAAAATAAGAAGCTACACATCTATGTTTCCTCTTTAGGCACCAGAATATGTGGTTTAGTATTACACGGTGTATATGATTCTCTGGTTTTTTTCCTAGACAATCCTCAGCGTTGTCTTAAGTTTAATCAGAGTATTGAAACTGTTAGGGTATGGACAGCAGGTAAGGGTGGAAGAAGGAGACCCATCTTGAAAAATGAAGGAAAGAGGTGACAGTTGAGGCCAGAGGCAGTAACAAAGAGGTATAGTTCACTTAATTACAGATATATAAACACTTTCCCATGTTTCTTGTGCGTAGTGTGTAAGAGTAATTAATAACTAACAGTTTGGAACAATATAGCTCCTTATTAGTTGCTGAATCTATATAATACAATGCCAATTATTACCTGCACGTATTATTTGATTATATATTGGGCTATATTTGTAAATTTCCTTTTTTGATTCATTTTTGTCTTTGTTGATTAGATAAATTTATTAAAAGTGATACTTTATGTTTTGTTTTACTTAATAATTTTGTTCTAGAGTAGTTTAGAATTTATAATACAAATTATTATAGTTCCTTGAAGGAACTATAAACTGTTATTTTCAACAATGAGCCACTAAAGAAATGTAGCCACAGGGGCAAATTGGAATTATTCATTTGAATAATTAATGTGCCTTTGGTTGTATTGTTTACATTTTTTCCTGATTGGTAAGTATTCATATAGTCATATGATTGTGAAAATCAGTTAAAAATGGAGAAATACTCTAAGCTCCTAAAAGAATGTTTATTATAAGACATGGGTTTCTAAGAACATCAATACTTTTATCTTTAGAGATTATTAATAAGTCAATAGATGACATATTCTGACTTATTTTAGAATTTAGGCCTGTAAATACATTTGGGAAATATATCCCCTTTATGTCTCCCAAATTGCATCAATGGTTATACATTTATTTGGATATATCAGTTTTGCAAGCTGGTTATTTTTTTTTTTTTAATTTTTAATGTTTATTTATTTTTGAGAGAGAGAGAGACAGAACGTGAGCAGGGGAGGGGCAGAGGGAGACACACACAATCCGAAGCAGGCTCCATGCTCCTAGCTGAGCTGTCAGCACAGAGCCCGATGCAGGGCTTGAACTCATGAACTGTGAGATCATGACCTGAGCCAAAGTCAGATGCTTAACCAATTGAGCCATCCAGGAGCCCCCAAGCCGGGTATTTTTTTATACAGTAATGGATCTCCTTGTTTTGTTTTTTTAAAAAATGATTTATATCTCATTTATATTTTTTTTGTCAGTAACATGTTGAGTGTAAGAAAGTAATATATTCTAAGTATAAGGTAATGTATTATTTAGTTTATAATTTGAGCACAACGCTGATATTTTTCTAGGTCTGTGATCCATTGCAGCTTCTGGTATGCTTATGTTACTCAAATTGGTCGTGTTTATTCATTTAAAATTTTTTTGTAATGTTTTTATTTATTTTTGAGACAGAGAGAGACACAGCATGAACGGGGGAGGGTCAGAGAGAGAGGGAGACACAATCCGAAACAGGCTTCAGGCTCTGAGCTGTCAGCACAGAGCCTGATGCGGGTTTCGAACTCACGGACCGTGAGATCATGCCCTGAGCCAAAGTCGGACGCTTAACCGACTGAGCCACCCAGGTGCCCCTCGTGTTTATTCATTTTAAGTCTTTATTTCCAATAATAGCAATTTCAGGGCCTTAGTTTTCATATCTGACAAAATATTTAATGTCTCCCCTATCATAACTAAATTTCTGCTTTTAACTTTTAGAAGAAGCTGTATCTTTGCATACATTGATAATTTCAATATTAAAACATTGATAACTCTACCCTCTTTGACTTGTGGAGAATTTTAGTTCAGGTGAACAGTATGCCAATATAATTTAAGATCAGGAATGAATAAATATAGACCCTACCTTCAAAGAATTGATAGTCTAATAAACAGTATTTTAGCAAATGGTATTTCTAGAGGCTTTGTCTTCAGAATAGTCTGTTTTGCCAAACTTGTCTCTTTGTATCCTAGGATATTAACTTACTCAGTTGTTTATTTATCTACCCTAATATATAGATCTAAAGCTGAGGATCTAATCATAAGCCTGTCTTTAATGTGTGTTCATATTTTGCTTCCAGGGGCCAATGTAATTGCATTTACAGGTGGCTTCATCATTTGCACTATGCTTTCTTAACTGACTCTATCTTTTTATTACTGAATAATTTGTTATTTTGAGAAAGAATATTGCTGTCATGTTTTATTATTGTTTATTATTAAGTAAGCATTATTAAACATTAAAATTATTTTTAAATACTCTTTTGGTTTTCATCATATGCATATTATCCTACAGACTAAAGTAAGGATTTACAATAAAATGCAAAGGTATTGCTATATATTGGCTTAAGAATGGGATCATATTAGTATTTTGATGAATGGCTGCATTTTAGATGTTTTTAACATTAATACTTAGATATATTCTGTTAAATGAGCCGGTTTCATATGTACTTCTGTATATCAATCTTCTGTTTAATTTTGACTGAATAGGTGTTTTACAGAAACAAATGGCCTTCATAGTTATTTATATATTTCAGATTGCTAAGAAGCCTCGAACACCAACCTCTGGTCCAGTAATCACGAAGCTGATCTTTGCAAAACCAATTAATAGTAAAGCAGTTACAGGACAGACAACTCAAGTATCACCACCAGTCATTGCAGGTTATATTTCTTTATAGTTTATTAAGCTATATATTCACCTTCCTTTTAGGTTTAAGAAAGGCTGTTCTGCCATCTTGAAATGTTTTAGTGCAACAAGTAGAGTTATTATAATAAACCAAACTAGTTAATAAGAAATGTTATTTCTTACACTTATTTAAATGTGTGCTCTGAGCAAATGCCTTATCTCAAAATCAGTCCATTACTTTAGTCTCCTTAGTTTTTGGTAGAATTTTACCATGAAAGTAGCAAAGTCTTAAACTTCAGTAATACTAGCTAACATTCATCTAGTGTTTACCACATGCCTCACACTATTCTTAGCCCTTTACATGTAGCCACTTATATAGTCCTTGGGCAATCCTGGAAGGTAGGTACTAATAACAGCCCGGTTTTATCAGTGTAGAAATGGAGACACTCAGCCAGTAAATGGCCAAACTGGGATTTGAACCCAGGCAGTTTGTCTCTAGAGCACACGTAGCTAAGTTTAATAGATTTAAATTAATACACGTGAGAGTATACTATTTCGTGGTTTCTGTTTGTTTTTGGTTTCAAAATGCTTTATATACAGTTTTCTATGAACAGAAAATGGTCACAATGGTAGTAATTACTTATGTGATAACAAAATTTCAGCAAATTCTTCAGTGTGGCCGAATGCTCTTTATTATATACTTTAATAATTTGTCATCACCAATTACTGTAACACCTCAAATCTTGACTTTGAGTATTTTGTTTTCTTTATTAGTTTATCTGCCATTGTATTCCCAATCTGGCAGTTCTTTGACTTTGAGATCTCTGATCTGTTAATCATTCTTTCTCAAGAATCACTCACTTCCTGTCCTCAGATTCTTCCTTAGTCAATATGGAGTCCAAGACCCATAATTATCACTTCCTTGCAACACCATTGATATTCCTTTCCCTTTCTCCTTCTATAATGGCTTAAGTCCAGCACTCTTCTTACTCTGCCTGGCAAGCAGTGTGATCTTTCTAGAGACATACAGCCATGGTGACTGGTCTTTAATTCAGAGCTGTACTAACATGACCGTTTTCACCACTTACGAGCTCATTTCTAATTTCCGTTGTGTTTTAAGGGCTTATGGAAGTACCTCTGGATGGTAAACTTTGACTAGATACTTTCAAATGCTAATTACCCATTCCTAGAATGTGTATTCTTGAGGAAGGTACTTTAAATGTTAACTAACCGTGAGGGGTAGGTGGGAGAGGATATATATGAAAACCACTGTCTACCATTTTTGATAAATTTATAGACAGTGTAACAACAGGCAACTCTGAAGTCAGTGGCAGTGATCTGTCATTTTCCTGAAACTTTGCATTGTGTTTAGGGAGGCTTCTCGTTTTAGCAAGTGAGAGGAGGCATGGAAAGATTGTAGTTTGAGGGCAGTATTGTTGGGCGAATGTATTTTTCTCTTTTGGCCCTCAGCAGAGATTTGTGATGTTATAGGAGGCTGCTGTGTTGAGGGCTGTCATGGGGACAAGTATGGCCCCAGAGGGAAGATTGGAAAGCGTTTGGATTTGGATCTGGTTCCAGAAGTGGGCTTCAGTTGGCTGAAAGTAAGGAAGGCTTTGGATGTATCGATGAAAAAGGGACCCCAACATTCCCCTGGGAAGTTTTTGGGAGTTTTTGGTGGAGGGGGTTAACCAAGAGGAATTTCTCAGTGCAGTGTTTTTTACTATTTCTGAGCTTGAGAGAATCCCTTACATTTTTTAATTGTGTGGGAAAATTATACGCTAAACAGTTGTGTTTGTACATGTGCCTGAGTGAACATTTGGTCAATGCCAAGATTTCACCTTTGACATTTGACTATAATGTTATCATTGCTGGGTCTTTGGGTCATTTATATAATGTGTTTGCACATTAATCATAGTTTCACCTTTTAATTATGGGCAGACTTCTTGGCCCTACCAAAAGGCATAGATAGACTTCTATTAAATTTCATTAGAATCATTGGCATTAAGTTCAGTTTGGAGAGAGAATTTCCACTGTCAACTAGTTCCATTATATAGCCTTTTAAATTCTTAGGAACTAAATTTTAAAACACTGAAGTACCTCTCCTGTTGAATTCTCTTATCACAAGGAGGTTCTGTAATCTTTATATTGTAGCTATTGACTTTTCAAAGTACATTTAGATTGTTTTTTAACGGCTTTTGGGCTTCTCATTGAAGATGGAAATCTTTTTCTGTCTTACAGTCAAGATAAACTTAAGTTTGTGTGTAAGTGATTTTTTTAAAAATGCAGATCTGATCTTGTCACACCCTTGCTTCAGATTTTCTTGGCCATATTCATTTCTTATCAGTTTCTTGGCTTCAGTCTGTCAGATTTGAATTTAGATGCCAGTGCTTTTTTAACATTAAAGGCATTTATGATCGAATACATACCTTTTTCATTCTCACCTAATTTAACTTATTTTAAGAAATTACCAAATAGACCATGTTCTCTCGGGATTTAGGATCTTGGCATTCCTTTTTACTTACGATGCCTTTGTTTGCCATACTCTTCCCCTGATCATCTCCTATGTATTCCCTTAGAACTTAATTATACCTACCAAATTCTTAACTTTAATTAGACTTCTATTACATTTCATACTGGTTTTTAATATTTCCATTAGTCACACTGTGTTATAATACTTGGTTTTCTTGTCTGTTTCCCCTACTACATTTATAATTTTTCTTAGTGGTAATTTTTTGGCTTTGTTTTGTTTGTCATGTAATTTTTACAAATTAATTTATATTGGAGCACTGGGGAGGCTCAGTTGGTTGAGCCTCTCTCTGTCTCTTTCCCTCTCAACAAAACAAAACTCTCTTAAAAATTAATTTATATTTAAAAAATTATGATAAAAATACATACATAAATTGTGGCATAACATACATAACATTTTAATCATTTTTAAGTGGACTATTCAGTGGCATTAAGTATATTTACACTGCTGTACCACCATCACCACCATCCATCTTCAGAACTTCTTTCATTTTGCAAAACAGAATCTCTACATTATTAAACAATAACTCCCCACTCTTCCCTCCCTCCCAACTCCTAACAGAAACTTTTTGTCTCTTATCAATTTGACTACTCTACATATCTCATATAAGTGGAATCACACAGTATGTGTCCTTTCGTAATTGGCTTATTTCACTCAGCACAATGTCCTCCTAGTTCATCTGTGTTGTAGCATGTAAGAATTTTTTTTTAGGCTGAATAATATTCCATTGTGCGTATGTGCCACATTAACGATAGTTCTTTTACCTTGTTTATCTCTCTTTCCAGACTTGGCACAGTTTCTGGCACATAGATGTGGTTCAGTGAATATGTATTTTGAATGAAATGTATATCATGGAAGCAATGTGGTGGTGTGGAAGGAGCTATTGGGAAACTTGGGTTTTAGTCATAGCTCTTGTATAGATTTTGTCTGTGATCTTGGGTAAATAATTATCGATTCGTCTTCTATAAAATGTTGATTCCACATACTTCAGAAGGCTTTGGAGACAGTTTAATGAGATACAGAGGTCCTTGTTATCAGAGCTCCCGAGGTACAAGGTTTCTACAGTGGAGCAAGCGTTATCAGTGTGAAAATATTCACTAATAAATTAATCTCTTAAGAATTAGTCCTTGCTTAGATAAGCCAGCTCCCTGCCTGTCCCCCATCCCCTATCTTTTGGAGTATGTTTCTTGATTCTTGGAGAACACCTGACAGTGGAGTGTAAATACCTTGCAAATTGATTTCAAGGGGAGGTTGTAGAATTTGCATACTTGTTGAATCTGTCTGTGGAGCTAAGGATAAATAGGGATTTGGAGATTAGATAATCAGGAGGGATGCTATCTGGATGAAAAACAAGCAAGCCCCTCAAAAAGAATAACTTGAGGGGCGCCTGGGTGGCTCAGTTAAGCATCCGACTTTGGCTCAGGTCATGATCTCATGGTTCGTGAGCTCAACACCGCCCCCCCCCGCCCCGGGCTCCACACTGTGTCTCCCTCCCTCTCTCTCTGCACCTCGTGGGATTCTCTCTCTCCCTCTCAGTCTGCCCTCACTCACTCATGCTCTCTCTCAAAAAAAATTTTTTTTAAGAGTAACTTGAATTTTAACAAGTATAGAGGGTTCTTGGGAAAATTGATGAAATCCTGAAATATTTTGGCTTGGCAGAGATGACCTTCAGTATGATCAAGTTGTGCCCATTCAAACTGCATCTGTCATTGTGCTGTCACACTAATTTTCAGAAGAATCCTCTTTCCCCTAGACTTAACAGTTCATCCTAAGAGTTACTGTAGTTTTAATTATAAGCTCGAGTTTTGTTAAATATAAGCAAAAAAAAAAAAAAAAAAAGGAAAAAGAAAAGAAAACTGAAAGATTTACTCTTAGTTTTCTTATTTGTAGTGAAATTTTTGTCCCTGTCTTAAATGAATTCACTTTAAGTGGCCTTTTCTGGATCAGCTATTTTCAGGAATTGAGGATTTTCTGCATTAACTTTCTCTGACACTTTTTTCTGAATTTATGTAATGCCAAACAAATAAGTTATAGTAATAACCATAAGTGATGAGCATTTTATAAAACTGTGTCTTTATTGGTCATTTCTTTTCTTTTTTTTTTTAATGTTTGTTTATTTTGAGGGGGGTTGGGGGAAGAGCAGAGAGAGAGAATCTCAAGCAGGCTCTTCACTGTTAGTGCAGAGCCGAATGTGGGAATTCATCCCATGAACCACGAGATCGTGACCTGAGCCAAAACTGAGTCAGATGCTTGACCGACTGAGCCACCCAGGTGCTCCAATAATTTATTTTCTTAATATAATCACTTTTTGGGCTTCAGGTTTATCCCACAGATAACTAGTTTTAGAAACTAGAACAGGCAATCATTTTACTTCAGGCAGGTTTAGCACTTTAGGGTGGTCTAAAAATATTTGATGCAGATTCATTTAGTTTATATAGAATTGACTTAGTTATGTTATTCAGGTTAAAAAAAATCAATTCTCAACTGTAATTTGTTAATGACTATTTCAATGAAATTAAATGTAAGTGTGTACTACAAATAAATTGAAAATATTTTAAACATTCATAAATGTCAGATCAACTTGATTTTAAAAAAGAAACTGTATACTGTGTCAGAAAAAAATAATCCGGAAGCTCTTAAGTGCTAGTTTTTTATTTTTGCCTAAAGAGAAAGTCCTTTCTTTTTTCTTTCTTTCCCCTCTCTCCCTCTCTCTTTCATCTCCAGATATATTTATAAGTTAAATCATAGCATCTAAGAAGGAATTTTAGAGATAATGTAGGTTATCTACCTTTTCTCTTCTTTGGGTGCTTGAATTCCCTTTTCAGCCAGTGAATTTGATTATACAGCGTCTGCTTGGAATGCCTTCAGTGACTAAAAACTCACTTGTGGTGAAACAGTCTTTTCAAGTGGAAATTTTTGTTAGAAGTTCTTTCCTAGTGCTGAACTGAAACTTCTGTTTCTGTGCATTTGTGCTATGCATCTGATGTGATAGAGAGTGGCTCTAATCCTTCAACTTGACAGCCTAGAGATGAGTCGGGATAATCTTGGCTTTCCTGCCATAATAAAAATCTCTAAATCTCAGAAGTTTAAAAAAATTTTTTTCACTTTTTATTCATACTTGATAAGATCACATATCTATTGTGGATTAGAAAGGGGGCTCTTCTTACAGTCTCACAAGGACTCAAGCTGACAGAGGAACCGACATCTCAGATGTGGCAGAGGAAAAGTAGAGCTTTGGAAGGTCTTGTATTGGCAGAAATGTTCTGGCCCAGAAATGCAACACCTCTACTCATAGTTCATCAGTTAGAACTTGTCATGTGACCCTAACCTAATCACCAGGAATGGGGTGGGGGCGGGGGGTGCAGGGAGTACACAGTTCTACCATGTGCCCAGAATGGGAGAGAACCAGAATACTTGGTGACTAGCACTAATGACTGCCACACAGTCTTTCCAGAATTTGGAGATGTGTCATGTCTTTGTATTCCTTTCTTGACTAGGATAAAAATTCCTAGTATTTCAGTTCATTGTGAGATGATTCCCAATTTCCTAACCCATCCAGACACCCTACAGTTTTCTGTGTTTTTCCTGAAGGGTAGTGTCCAGAAGGGTTCCCTGTATTCCTGTTGGAATCTGTCTGAGAAGAACTTTTTGTTTTCCTTTTGGCAGTCTAAAATCAGATAGTATTAAATCAGATAGTCTTCAGGTTAGTCCAATGTCTGTTTTATAGATGTGGGTTGAAATTGTATCCTGAATGATTTAAGTTCAGAGTAAAACAGCTGTAGTATAGTACAGAGATTAAGTTTTGAGACTTGGATTCAAGGTCTGACTTTCAGGAACTGTGTTACACAGGGCATGTTGCACAGTTGTCCTGAGCCTATTTTCTGATAAATATAACATAACAGGATTGATGAGAACAGTGAGAAGTGTTTTCATGGACTTTACATAAAGTGGTATTAAGATACTAAGTGTTACTAAGAAGCATTGTTTTGTTTCCTTCTGACTAGTTTCACCTTAGTTCATTAGGGCCTCACTTGAGTGTTTAAGTTCCTACCTGGATACATATGAAATAGTGAACATACAGACTACAGTCTTTGTGGGTGTAGATCATCATCACATACATTTTATATCATTATTGAAAAAAGTCAAACTGATGTGCTGCCTCTCATTTGCAGGTAGGGTTCTTTCACAGTCTACTCCCGGGACTCCATCAAAGACCATAACAATATCTGAAAGTGGTGTTATTGGATCAACTTTAAATTCTACAACACAGACACCAAATAAAATAGCCATCTCACCTTTGAAATCGCCAAATAAGGTAAAAAAAAAAAAATTAGCCACAGATGCTCAAGTGTTGTGGTTAATGCCTTTATGTTCTTACTAGTCACTTTAGATACTTCAATTTTAACATATTCCCAAACAAGTAATAGGCTTTCATCGAATACTAGATTAATTTAGTAATCAAGAAAAAAGAACTTATTCTAAACACATAGTAACTTAGTAATCTTTTTGCATGCTAAGATAATTTCCATGGCCCATATCAATGTGGGTACAACAAAAATCTTTTGAATGAGGTACATAATGTGTATAGTTCTCAAGTTAATATTTGTGCAAAATTATTATCTTTGGGAAGTCACATATGTAGTGACTATATGAATATAAAATGTTGAATGTAACTTTATTGTTATTTTGATAAAATACTCTGTTTTCTGCTTAAACTGTCCTGGGTTTTGTGGAGACCTGAGTTTTTGCTGGGTAACAGATTACCCAGAGTACTAGAAATTGCCATCAAATGCTGGTCACCAGATTCTCAGAGTTTTTAGATTTAAGTATAGTTCATTCAAAGCATTTGAAAGCTTTTCATGATCTGTTTTTATTTTAAGGTAGCTAAGTACTTGTCATTTTACTCTTAGTTCACTTCCTAAAACACGCAGATGTCATTATACCAGCATAACATTTTGAAAAGGTATATTTTAAGGACATTTCAGGTGTAAAGCTAACCATCATTATTCTGTGAGATGTCACCTTTGTGATTCTGGAAACTTACTGCCCTTTTTATGGCCTTTTTCATTATTTACTACTATTCATAAATAGAACAAACATTAAATATTTGTTTCACATTTTTTAAAAGTATAGCTGTTGGTTTCTGTTATAATGAGACTTGAATATAATATATAAATATGATGTCTCTTTCACTTTATTAATAATGGGATTCTACCTGCATGATAATAGAAAATAATTATTTACTTAAATGGAATGAATTCAGTAGATATTTGAGTGCTTACTATGTGCTATGCCTAGTGATAGGCACTGGGGATAAAAGCATGAATAAGACACGTTTTTCACTTCAAGCAGTTCCACAGGGAAGTTAGACGTAAACATTAAGAATTGCCCTACAGAATCATGACAGTTACAGGTGGGTTGATGAGCTCAGCTGTGTGTTGGGGACACTGTATACAAAGGCTGTTCTTGAAAGATCTTAACCTTAAAGGTGGTTTGGGTCTTAGCTGTGGGTGAGCAGTGGAGGTAATACTGGCTTTGAGGTAATTTCTCGATTGAGGTAATACTTTACACAGAAGGAAAAGTGTGGCCCTTTGAGGGAACTATATTGCTCTGGTAGTGTGAGTGGTGAGGGTACTAAGGTTAGAGAGAAGGTTTTATTATCTGCAGGGGAGTTTGCATTTTATTGTTCTAAAAGACTTTCTGTGGCTTCCCATTGCTTCTAGAGCAGTGGTTTCCTTGTCTGTATATTGGGTTCACCTGGGAATATCTGGTTTGTATTCCTAGAGACTGTTTTAATTGGTCTAGAGTTTGGCCTGGTATCAGGATTTTTAAAAGCTCTCTAAGTGATTCTAGTGGGTACCCTAGATTGAAAACCACTACTCAAGGTTAATATGAGATTTGCATGGTTTTTTTAAAAATTTTTTTTAGAGAGGGAGAGAGAGAGCAGCACACAAGTGAGGGAGAGGGGCAGAGGGAGAGAAAGAGAAAGAATCTCAAGCAGGCTCCATGCTTAGCACAGAGCCTGACTCAGGGCTCAATCCCGTGATTGAGATGATCAAGAGTCAGACACTGAACCAACTGAACCAGCCAGATGCTCTAAGATTTGCATTTTTAAAAAGATGATTTTTGTGGCACTATGAAAGACAGTCTGGAAGAGAGACCAGTTAGGTTAGTGATTCTCAACCATGTATGAACATTTGAAACACCCTGGAGACCCCTTGAAAAAACTTACGGCTGGGTCCTACCTGACTCCATAAATGAGGATCCCCATAAATGGAGCCGAGGTATTAGTTTGAATTTAGTTTTAATATTTTAAGATTCATAAGTATGGGCCAGGGTAGAAAATCACTAAGTTAGATTATTCCAGTACTTTAAGTTTGAGCTAGACTAGTAGCTAAGGGGCTTGGGAAGAAGAGATGTGTTAAAAGAGGTTTAAGACATAATACTGGATGTCAGGGTCTTAGGGAGGGGGAAAATCTAGGATGACTCCTAGGTTCCTGACTTGATTAACAGAGTAGATGGTGGCACTGTGGACTGGTAAGTCTGATATATGGGCTATATCTGATTTGCATACAGATAGGAACTAGCTTTATTTTTCTCTCATCCTTGACTTTAGCTATGCCATCTTGGATCTTCCTTCCCTACATCTTGACAAGAGGTTATTTTTAACTATAAGAACAAGCCTTATTTTGGTGATTAAATTCACAAGTATGAAAAGTCTAGTCAAAAACTTAAATCTAGTTTGAAAGCTTCTCCCCTGAACTCAGACCCAATCATGACTCAGGGACCATATAGTCAAGAAGGGGAGTGTGCTCTGTTTCCTTCACTTTTCTACCTCCTCCTCGTTTTTGCTTTTGGCTTCTGATTGGAAGGAAGATTAGAAGAGAAAGGACAAAGACTTCTGTGACCGGGACTGTTGTAATGTAGCTGCCAGTGTAGCAGGTGTCCAAGTGTGGACATTTACAGTTGTGCATTTAGGAAAGTTTTTGAAGATCCCCATGGATATGTCCCCATTGCCCACTTCTTTGTTGAGAGTATGGTACACACTCAGGCTATCTTTGGCAGCTTTCTCCTGGCTGTCTCTTACCTCCTGTAGTCTGCCCTACGACCTGGTACTGCAGTGTACCAGGCACGTGTAGCACAGTGTAGCAGAGGCACGTGTCTTTGGCCCATTAAGACGCTTTAGCCCTTCTGCAGCATCTGTTTGGCTAATGGGAAACCTATTGAAGAACCCACTGGTAGAAGTACAGCTTGACTAACTACTGTCCTCCTTTTCCTTGCTCTACAATTTTGACAGTTCCATCTAGCCTCTTGCATTCAGAATTCTCTAGGCTGGGACCAGTTTCTGTGCTCACATATGTCCTAAACTCCTGCAGGTTTGTGTCAGGTTCTCCCAAGAAATCTCTTCCTGCATCCATTTCTGGTGGCTAGACCAAGATAAGCATTCTTATCACTACCAAAAAGTTTATTATAGTGTGTTGCTAGCCAAAATTGAGATGTCAGGTTTTTCCTTCTTCTAGTTATTACTTAGTCCATCCCAGAGGTTTTCTTGGAGAACCCCTGCCTTTGTTCTTATGGAGGTATAGTCTTCTCTACGTTTATAAATTCACTTCTTTTTTTTTTTTTTTAATTTTTGAGAGAGAGAGAGAGAGACTGAGTGCAGACGGTGGAGGGGCAGAGAGAGAGAGGGAGACACAGAATTTGAAGCAGGCTCTAGGCTCCAAGTGTCAGCACAGAGCTTGACACAGGGCTCGAACTCATGAGCTGTGAGATAATGACCTGAGCTGAAGTTGGATGCTTAACCAACTGAGCCACCCAGGTGCCCCTACTTCTATTTCTAATCTGTTTGGTTTCATTTCCTCTTCTTTTCTTTTTGTTTTTTCAATTTCATTTATTTATTTTTTTAAATTTACATCCAAGTTAGTTAGCATATAGGTGCAACAGTGATTTCAAGAGTAGATTCCTTAATGCCCCTTACCCATTTAGCCCACCCCCCTCCCACAGTAACCCTCTCTTTGTTCTCCATATTTAAGAGTCTCTTCTGTTTTGTCCCCTTCGCTGTTTTTATATTATTTTTGCTTCCCTTCCCTTCTGTTCATCTGTTTTGTATCTTAAAGTTCTGATATAAGCGAAGTCATATGATATTTGTCTTTCGCTGACTAATTTCACTTAGCATAATACCCTCCAGTTCCATCCATGTAGTTGCAAATGGCAAGATTTTATTCTTTTTGATTGCTGAGTAGTACTCCATTGTATATATATATACCGCATCTTTTTTATCCATTCATCCATCGATGGACATTTGGGTTCTTTCCATACTTCAGCTATTGTTGATAGTGCTGCTATAAACATTGGGGTGCATGTGCCCCTTCGAAACAGCATACCTGTATCCCTTGGATACCTACTAGTGCAATTGCTAGCTTGTAGGGTAGTTCTATTTTTTAGTTTTGTGAGGAACCTCCATACTGTTTTCCAGAGTGGCTGCACCAGTTTGCATTCCCACCAGCAATGCAAAAGAGATCCTCTTTGTCTGCATCCTCGCCAACATCTGTTGTTGCCTGAGTTGTTAATGTTAGCCATTCTGACAGGTGTAAGGTGGTATCTCATTGTGGTTTTGATTTGTATTTCTTTTTTTTTTTTTTAACGTTTATTTATTTTTGAGACAGAGACAGATCATGAATGGGGAAGGGTCAGAGAGAGAGAGGGAGACACAGAATCCGAAACAGGCTTCAGGCTTCGAGCTGTCAGCACAGAGCCTGACGCGGCGCTCGAACTCACAGACCCTGAGATCATGATCTAAGCCGAAGTCGGACGCTTAACCGACTGAGCCACCCAGGTGCCCCTGATTTGTATTTCTCTGATGATGAGTGATGTTGAGCATTTTTTCATGTGTCGGTTGGCCATCTGGATGTCTGCTTTGGAGAAGTGTCTATTCATGTCTTTGGCCCATTTCTTCACTGGATTATTTGTTTTTTTGGGTGTTGAGTGTGGTAAGTTCTTTGCAGATTTTGGATACTAACCCTTTATCTGATATGTCATTTGCAAATACCTTCTCCCATTCTGTCGGTTGCCTTTTAGTTTTGCTGATTATTTCCTTCACTGTGCAGAAGCTTTTTGTTTTGATGAGGTCCCAGGGGTTCATTTTTGCTTTTGTTTCCCTTGCCTCTGGAGATGTGTTGAGTAAGAAGTAGCTGAGGCCAAGGTCAAAGAGGTATTTGCTTGCTTTCTCCTAGAGGATTTTGATGGCTTCCTGCCTTACATTTAGGTCTTTCATCCATTTTGAGTTTATTTTTGTGTATGGTATAAGAAAGAGGTCCAGGTTCATTTTTCTGCATGTCACTATGCAGCTTTCCCATAGTTGGTCCAGCTGAAAGGTCCAGCTTTCCCAGCACCGTTTGAAGAGACAGTCTTTATTCCATTGGATATTCTTTCCTGCTCTGTCAAGGATTAGTTGGCCATACGTTTGTGGGTCCATTTCTGGGTTCTCTGTTCTGTTCCATTCATCTGAGTGTCTCTTCTTGTGCTGGTACCATACTGTCTTGATTACAGCTTTATAATACAGCTTGAAGTCTGTTTGGTTTCATTTTCAACAGGCAGGAGATGGATGATAGTGATGCTATCTCTCAGTAAGTCTGCCATGGATGCCTTTGTCTTCCTTTTTAGAGTGTGAGGATTTATCATTTGTAGTTCTTAGCCTTGACCTCACTTCACCCAAATTTTGAGATAATAGAAAAAATTCCATTATCCTCTTAAACTAGAAAGGAAATATAGAGAGAATAATTGGTTTGGGCAAAGAGATGTTGTTTAGTTCTTGCAGATGTTTGTCATTGAAGTACTCATTGATATCTAAAGTAAAATGTCCTTTAGGAAGCTGAGTATAGGCAGTGACTAAAACTATGCATATAGATGAAATCAACCAGGGAGCATGAGGTTGTGTGTACAGATAGAAGAAAGCAGGACTGAACCACAGAAATATTAAGAGTTATTAAAAGAAAAGGAGTCAATGAAAGAGAAGGAATGATAAGAGGTAGTAGGAGAAACCAAAAAAAAAACACCAAAAACCAAAAATAAAAATACTGGAAAGAGAGATGACTTCAAGAATGCTCTTGGGCTATAATTTTAAATACCAAAAAAGTCAATTAAGAAAAAGACTGAAAAGTAAAGCTTTGCCCCCATTGGTCAAAAGTGGTCAAAAGGAAACTCCCAAGTATCCACCTTTCCCTACCTGCCAACACTCAACAATCTTACCACCATCTGCCTTGAATAGCCAGGACTTCTCTCATTATTTATCCCTATTTACATTGGGTACCATCCAAAGGCCCAGACTCCTACATCACCTTTTATCTCCCACATCTAATCTCCTTAAGGTTGTCAGTATCTTCTGTCCTTGTTCTCACTTATCCCCAACTCTTGAACTACTTCCATTGTGCCCTCTCTGGAGTTCATATCAAAATAATCCCCTAAATCTTCAGTCTCTTCGCTGAATGTTCTTTTTATCTTGTTCTAACAGATACCCAGCTCTCCCCTACAAGACTGCTTTCCTAGCAGATCTCTTAAACGATGGCCATTTTTTCCTCCTTCAGCCATTAGGCCACTGATCCTGCAGTGGAGGGGTCGGACTACATGTTTTCCTTCCTTCCTCTCATTACTATCTGAAAACTGTTCTCACTTTCTTCTCCATCTTTGACACTAATGTAACCAGGTTTGTTATGGGAAGTCAGGCAAGTCTTAATATTTTCTCAATTTACTTGATATTATAGTTGTCTATTATTATAGGACGTATTTCTTCCATTATATTTATTTTGTAAAGTAATCCTCAGTTCTCTACAAAGTATTTATTAGACATGTAAATAAGCACTATACCAATGCAAACGTGATTCTGCATGGTTTACTTTCTTCTTGCTTTAGATTTTAGCAAAACTGTTCTCTACTTTCTGACATTAAAGTGTATTTTGTCCTGTAATCTTATTCTTACCTTAAGTACTATTTTTTTTCATGGAATATTTGGATTTATTTTAGAAATGCAGTATGATTTATGGGGCGCCTAGGTGGCTCAGTCAGTTGAGTGTCCATCTCTTGATTTCGGCTCAGGTTATGATCTTGTGGTTTGTGAGTTTGAGCCCCACATCAGGCTTTGCACTGACAGTGTGGAGCCTGCTTGGGATATTCTCTCTCCCTCTCCCTCTCCCTCTCCCTCTCCCTCTCCCTCTCCCTCTCCCTCTCCCTCTCCCTCTCTCTCTCTCTGTCTCTCTCTGTCTCTCCCTCTCCCTCTCCCTCTCCCTCTCCCTCTCCCTCTCTTTCCCTCTCTCCCCCTCTCTCCCTTTGCCTCTCCCTCTCCTTCTCCCCCCATCCCCTGCTAGCATGCATGTGTGCTCTCTCTGTCTCTCAAAAAGAAGTAAAAACATTTTTAAAAATGCAGTGTGGTTTAACATTCAAAAATCTATCCATTGAATTCACAACAATGAATAAGAAAAAAGAATAATTTTATGAATATATTCAATACATCTCAATACATGCGGAAAAATGCTGATGGTAGCCAGCCTCCATTTTGGTTAAAAATACTTGAAACAATAAAAATAGAAGGATACTTTCATAATTTGAAAAGGCGGAAATACATCAGACTTCATGTTATGGTGCAGTGTTGAACAAGGATATCCACTTCCAACACATGTTCAATTCTGCTGCAGGTCTGAGTTAATGCAGTATTGCAAGAAAAAGAAATAAATGACATAGGGTTTCAAAAGAAAGTAAAAAATTGTTACAAATTACATACCATTATATGCATGTAAAATTTAAGAATCTGCTATGAACTGTTAGAACTAATGTATAAATTTAGCAAGGTGATTAGATACATAGTCAATATTTAAAAATCAGTATTTATAGACCATTTATATTAAATTTTTTTTAATGTTTATTTTTTGAGAGAGAGAGAAAATAAGCACAAGCAAGTGGGGGAGGGGCAGAGAGAGAGGGAGACAGAAGATCCAAAGCTAAGAGCACAGAGCCTGATGCAGGGCTTGAACCCATGAACAGAGAGATCATGAGCCGAAATCAAAATTCGGACACTCAACCGAATGAGCCACACAGGTGCTCTGGGACCATTATATTTAATATAATTGTTGATATGGTTGGATTTAAATCTAGTATCTTACTAGTTATTTTCTTTTTGTCTCATTTGTTCCTTTTGTTTTTTAACTCTTTTTTTTTTTTTTTTTTTTGTATTATCTCCACTATTGGCTTATTATAGTTTAAACTTTTAAAAACTTATTGGTTGCTCTAGTGACAAATACTACATTTTTGACTTATAACAGTCTACTTTTATATTTATGTCACTTCATGTAGGATAAGAACCTTACAATAGAGTACTTCCATTTCTTTTTTCCTATCCTTTATAAGCTGTCATTGTTAAACATTTTACTTTTACAGGTTATGAACTCCATCATACATTTTTTGTTTTTGCTTTACACAAAATTACCTTTTAATACAATTAAAAATAAGCAAGTCTTATTTATTTTCATTTTAACTGTATCTTACACAGTTCCTTTCTTTCTGTAGGCCCCAATCTTAGTTTGGTATAAAATTCCTCCCTAAAGAACTTTCTTTAGGAAAATTTAATATTTTTAGAAAAATTAAAATTTTAAGGAAAATTCTGCTGACGAGAGATTTCTCAGCTTTTGTTTGCCTAAAAAAGTCTTATTTTGCTGTTACTTGTTAGAAAGATATTTTCATTGGGTAAAAAATTCTAGGTTGGCAGTTTTCCCTCAGTGCTTTAAAAATGTCACCCCATTGACTTCTAGAATGCATAGTGTTTGGTGAGAAGTAATGCCGTAATTTTTGTCTTTTCTTCCTTTGTATATGTGTCTTTATTTTCCCTACCTGCTTTCAAGATTTTCTCTTTATATTTGGATTTCTGTGGTTTGACTATTATGTATCCATATATGTGCTGTGTTGTTATTGCTTTCTTCTTTTAAATACACATTTATCTTGATTTTAAACCATCTTGGATCTATGATTTATTATATTTTATTTTATTTTTGTTTGGCTATTATCTCTTCATTTATTTCTTCTGCCTCATTCTTTCTCTATTCTCACTCTATTTTTTTATTTTTTTATTTTTTTTTTAGAGAGCATGCATAAGCAGGGGAGGGGCAGAGGGAGAGGGAGGGAGAGAATTTCAAGCAGGCTCCATGCTCAGCGTGGAGCCCAGTGCAGAGCTTGATCTCATCGCTGTGCGATTGTGACCTGAGCTAAAATCAGGAGTCGGAATCTCAACCAACTGAGCCACCCTCTTCTCATTCTAGAACTCTAGTTTCATGTTATTTTAAAGTTCTTATCTGATGGTTGCAACATCTAGGTCATCTCTGAATGTACCTCTTATTTTATTGGAATGGCTGTCTGGACCTTTTTTAAAAAAAAAAAAGTTGCATTTTTTTAAATGTTTATTTATTTATTTTGAGAGAGAGAAAGTGTGAGCAGGGGTGGGGTGGAGAGAGAGAATGCCAAGCAGGTTCCATCCTTAGCATAGAGCCTGATGCAGGGCTTGATCCCACAACCGTGAAATCATGATCTGTGCACCTTGACAGGTTTTGGTAAAAAACATTTTTGACATAAGCCCTAGAAACAAATGACTGAAGATTATTAAAACTTTTTGCTTGTAACTCACATTGATTTCAGTTTTTTTTTTCTCTCTACTAAATTAAAGGAGGACCTAAGTGAGTTTTCAGATCATCAAGAATAATTTTTGGAAGTAGAATACAATTTAAATTTTGGTATAAAATTCAAGAGAAGTTTTATAACAAAAATAGGAGTAGAATTGGTGCTGAGCTCTCACTCTTGCAATATATAATATTCAGCCGTGGATACATGAAGTAATGAATCCTGTCATCCATCTGAATAAGAGATACCTCCCAATAAAATCTTTTTCATTTGTGATAATCACAATTTATAATATATTTGTGTTGCTTTAAGTATATACAGTAATTATTAATTCAATCCAAATTATATACATATAACATATAAATAGTATTGGTTTCAGAAGTAGAATTCTGTGATTTATCACTTACATACCCCACCCAGTGCTCATCATAACACGTACCCTCCTTAATACCCATTACCCATCTAGCCCATTTCCCACCCATCTCCCTCCATCAACCCTCAGTTTGTTCTTTGTCACAAGAGTCTCTTGTGGTGGTTTGTTTCCCTTCTCTTTCTTCATCCCCTTCCCATATGTTCATCTTTTTTGTTTCTTAAATTCCATATGAGAGAAGTCATATGATATTTGTCTTTTCTCTGGTTATTTTGCTTAGCATAATACATTCTAGCTCCATCCATGTGGTTACAAATGGCAAGATTTCATTCTTTTTGATGGCTGAGTAATATTCCTGTGTGTGTGTGTGTGTGTGTGTGTGTGTGTGTGTGTGTGTACACACACCACATTTTCTTTATCCATTCATCAGTCAGTGGACATTTGGGCTGTCTCTATAGTTTGGCTCTTGTTGATACAGACAAAATTATTTAATGCTTAGAGCTGTACAAAAAGGGTAATAGGAAATAATGTTTTCAAAATTTCAATTTATATACATCTTTTTGTTTCAGAGAATTTTAAAAGAATTTCAAGCATAAAAATTTACACTAGAATAAAGTTTTTAGAGGATATGGAATTAAATACAAACTTACAGAGGAAAGGGAATAATGTAAATTTCCACCTGCTTAAGAATGGTTTATTTATGTTTTAAAAAATATAATAGATACTGGTGATATCAGATCACAATGTTGATATGATTCCATGGAATGTTTTATAAACAGTGATGTGACATGTATATTTTAACTTAATTTTGCTAATATTTTTAATAGGCTTGAAATTAATTATAAACTGAATGATGTTCTCAGTCTCTCTGAAAGTTATTTCCATTCTAGCCAGCTGGAAGGGAAAAGACATGGAAAAGCACATGTGAGAGGCTTTTCTGGACCAGACCTAGAAATAGGCATATAGCATCCATTCACCTCACTAGCTAAAATTGAGTTGCATGGCCTCATCTTAACAAGGGAGGTTAGGAAATATAATCAGCTACATGCCTAGGAAGCAGAAGAGACTCTGGATTTTGGTTAGCAGCAAGCTGTCTGTTACATGATCGGCCATACATATATAGCATAATAGTGCTACATTAGTACAGGTAATTGACAGAAAATTGGGACCCTGAACAATAATGAAATTTTCCATGATGGAGAGACACTCTTCCATTCTGTGCTCTTCGTGGCTATTGGTATTTATTGAGTTGAGTGTGTACCCTCTGCTGGGGCTGTAGAAACTATAGAAGAGCTTACAGTGGTTGGAGAGACAAAATTGAATGCATGTAAAACAATAATGAGTAATGAAATAGGTGCTTATTTGTGTGGTATAGACAAGATGGTTTGAAACTAAAGAAAGATAAATCCTGGTACTTCTTCATTTACCATTTACTCAGATACTTAATCAGTATCTACTATGTCTTAGGGGCTGTGGTATGAAACACTAGAGAGCAATGAGTATGCATAGAACCTAAAGTCTAAGGAGGTGGTGAGAGGGACTATGATAGAAATGAATCAAATAATATAAAAACAGATAAAATTGCAAAACCATGAAAAGATTTATGATGGTATGAGATCCTGTATAAGGAGGTTCAACCACAGATAGCTCAGGGATGCCTTCTCTAATCATCCTAAGATTTTTGTATGGGTATAAATTAGAGTGGATGTCAGCCACAAGTGTGAAGGTCTAGAGCTGAACTAGATTACTGTACATGTAGGATGGTAAGACAACTAATCTGATTGGCATTAGTAATGCTTTGGAGGGAATGGAGAGCATATAAAGATAAGGTTAGATTATGGATGATTTTTAAAACAAAGCAAATTTAGGTTTAATTTTGTCATTAAATGGAGACCCATGGAATGTTTCTGAGTCGTAATGAGCTATAGTCAAAGTGTGAAAGTGAAATTTGCAAAAAAATTAGCAATGTCTCTGGTAGCAGATAGAGGTGAGTCATAAAGATGATTGAATTTTTTTTGCAAATATCCAGACAGGAAGTGATATGAGCAATGACAGTATCAAAAAGTTGAGGTAGAACTGTTTGGACACAGAGGTTTCAGAAGTTGATAGCTTTTGGCATGAAGCTCTTACATGTTTGAGTTGGGGATGATTATTTTTGTAAATGAGTACAATTTGAAGTGAAGGGTGTTTGTTTTTCTGATAAACTTTGACATAGATTGTTGTAAGAATAATAAGAGGTGGTGTTGAGGTGATTACAGGTTGTAGGCTCCATTGATTCTGTTGCCTGAAGTTGTATTTTGTCTATAGCTCCTCATACCTGTACCCATTAGCCAGGTTATGGAACAGAAGGAATAAATGACTGAGAATTTATTCTTTTTTCTGTTATTTTTCCTGATGGTTTTGTTTTATGCTTTTATAATTATGTTGATTGAGTACGAGTGGGGTCCTGTGACCATATTACTAAGACCTTTTTGTACTATACAAACTTAAAATTATATGTTAAAAACCTAAAAATATTAAAAAGTTAGGATATTATTAATTCCCACGTGTCCTTTACCCAACTTCAGAATTATCAGTTTTACCTTGTTTTTATCTATAACCTCCTCCCACATTTTTTTAAAGTAAATCATGTCATTTCATCTATAGATATTTCTTTATATATATAAAAGATAGGAACACTTTTTTAAACTTACCCACATTCCTTTGATGCTATTAAATACCTAGTTAATTCAGATTTCCCTAATCATTATATTTCTTTTTTATGCTATGTTTGAATTTGGGATTCAGATACGTTTGGGATTCAGATACGTCGTGCCCTTTAAAAAAAACAAAAACAAAAAACAAAACTGGGTTGTGTACATCCTATAGTTTTTCATAGGCTGGTTGCATTCCTGTGGTGCTTTTTGGTTTCAAGAATTTCTGGAATGGAACCCAGATGGCTCTTGCATCTTAGACCTTACAATGTGTTTTGCAGATCTTTTCTCCCAGTCTGTGGTTTATCTTTTATACTCTTAACAGTATCTTTTGCAGAGCAGAAATTTTTAATATTAATGAAGTTTGACTTACCAGTTTTTTCTTTCATGGATCATGCTTCTGTTACTGTATCTAAAAAGTCATCACCAAACCCAAGGTAAATTAAATTTTCTCCTATATATTCTTCCAGGAATTTTATTGTTTTGCTTCATAGTTTTATAGTTTTAGGTCTGAATCCATATGAGAGGTGTCTGTGTTTAAATTTTTTTTTTTTTTTTTTAATTTTTTTTAACGTTTATTTATTTTTGAGACAGAGAGACAAAGCATGAATGGGGGAGGGTCAGAGAGAGGGAGACACAGAATCTGAAACAGGTTCCAGGCTTTGAGCTGTCTGCACAGAGCCCGACGCGGGGCTCGAACTCACGGACCGCGAGATCATGACCTGAGCCGAAGTCGGCTGCCCAACCGACTGAGCCACCCAGGCGCCCCTGAGGTGTCTGTGTTTAGATTCACTTGTTTGCATGTGGATGTCCTATTCTAGCACCATTTGTTGAAAAAACTATTTCCATTGAATTATTTTTGCTCCTTTGTCAGAGATCAGTGGACTATATTTAAGTGAGTCTATTTTTGTACTCTCCTGTTTAATACATCACTTTTAGCCTTTGCCAATCTAATTAAAAGATCTCATATAGGTTTATATCTTTTTTTAAAGTTTATTTATTTACTTAGAGAGAGAGAGAGGGAGAGAGAGAGAGAGGGAGTGTGTGTGTGTGTGTGTGTGTGTGTGTGTGTGTGTGTGTGAGAGCAGGGGAGGGGCAGAGAAAGAGGGAGAGAAAGAATCCCAGCAGGCTCAATGCTGTCATCACAGAGCTTCATGCAGGGGTGGGGCTTGAACTCACAAGCCACAAACTGGTGAAATTGTGATCTGAGACAAGATAGAGTAGGCCGCTTAACCAACTGAGCCACCTAGGTGCCCTTCACATAGATTTATATTTTTAAAAATTATTCATGTCTTTGTGTCTTCTGGACTCCTCTTCTGTGGACTCTGATGCCCATTGGGTGGTTTGTCTCTTTTTCCTTGTGAACTAAAAACTGAAAAAAGCCCATAGCATATTAAGGAAATTACTCGTTTGTTATTAATGTAGTTACAAACATTTTTCCCAGTTGGCTTTGTCTTGTTTCTGTTCCTCGCAGAAATATTGCACATGAAATTAGTTAAAATATTGTAGTGTCTTTATGAATTTTGAGTTTTTGAGCTATATCTAGTTAAGTCTTCCTTACTCCAATATTATAAAATATGCATTCATTTTTAAAAGTTATTTGGCTGTATTTTATTTATTTTACATACAATATTCTTTTATTACACATTAAGTACAAGAACAGATAGACTTGTTCTTTAAACTTTATGAAATGGTTAAATTAATATTAGCCTCTATATCATTTTTATCCTGACTGCTTTTCATAGCCCATCTTGCAAAGTGGATATCTATTTGGGTAGGGTACACACACCATAAAATTTACTGTCTTAACCATTTTTAAGTGTATAGTTCGGTGGTATTGAGTGCATTCATCCTGGTGTCCAGCCATCCCCACTGTTCATCTTCAGAACGCTATCTCTTGGAACACTGAAACTGTGTACCCATTGCATAACAAGTTGCCATTCTTCCCTCCCACCAGCTCTTGAACACCACCATTCTACTTTCTGTCTCTGTGATTTTGGCTACTCTAAGTACCTCATGTAAGCAGAATCATACAGTATTTGTCTTTTTGCTTTGCTTATTTCACTTAGCGTAATGTTTCTAAGGTTCACCAGTGGTGTAGTATATGTCAGAATTTTCTTCCATTTTAAGGCTAAGTAACATTTTATTTTATGTGTATTCATCTGTTGATGGACACTTGGGTGGCTTCCACGTTTTAATTATCCTTCTATAAACATAGATGTATAAATATCTCTTGGAGACCCTGCTTTCAATTCCTTTGAGTTGTATACCCAGAAGTGGAATTTCTGGATCACATGGCAATGCTGTGCTTAATTTTTTGAGGAAACATCATAGTACTTTCCACAACAATTGTACCATTTTACCATGTAATTAATGTACAAGGGTTCCAGTTTCTGCATATTCTTTTTTTAAATTTTTTTAATATTTATTTATTTTTGAGAGAGAGAGACAGAGAGTGCCAGTGGGAGAGGGACAGGGAGAGAGGGAGACACAGAATCTGAAAGCAGGCTCCAGGCTCTGAGCTGTCAACACAGAGCCCAACGTGGGGCTTGAACTCACGAGCTGCGAGGTCATGACCTGACACTTAACCAGCTGAGCCACCCAAGTGCCCCTCTCCATATTCTCATTAACACTTTTATTTATTTTAAAATTTTTTTAAATGTTTATTTATTATTGAGAGATGGAGACAGAGCATGAACTGGGGAGGGGCAGAGAGAGAGGGAGACACAGAATCCGAAGCAGGCTCCAGCTGAGCTGTCAGCTGTCTGAACTGTCAGCACAGAGCCCAAAGCGGGGCTCGAACTCACAAACCGCGAGATCAAGACCTGAGGCGAAGTGGACGCTTAACCAACTGAGCCACCCAGGCGTCCCTCATCAACACTTTTTTTGATAGTACCTATCCTAATGGGTATGAGGTAGTATCTCATTGTAGTTTTGATTTGCATTTCCATAATGATTAGTGATGTTCAAATATTTTTTCATGTATTTATTGGCCACTGTATGT
This sequence comes from Panthera onca, assembly GCF_046562875.1. NCBI lineage: Eukaryota > Metazoa > Chordata > Mammalia > Carnivora > Felidae > Panthera > Panthera onca. The sequence continues at coordinate 67,797,596 of NC_138342.1, read as the reverse complement.
CTTTCAAGAAATGTTTTTTCAAGTTCTTTGCCTATTTTTGAATCCATTTGCTTGTTTGAGTTTTAAAAGTTCTCTCTTTAGGGGCGCCTGGGTGGCACAGCCGGTTAAACGTCTAACTCTTGATTTCAGCTCAGGTCACGATCTCACAGTTTGTGAGTTCAAGCCGCACATCAGGCTCTGTTGATGGCGTGGAGCCTGCTTTGGATTTTGATTCTCCTTCTCTCTTCCCCTCACGTGCTTGTGAGCTCTCTCTTTCTCTCTCTCTCTCTCCAAATAAATAAATGCACTTTAAAAACTTTTTTTTTTTTAAGTTCTTTGTTCTGGATCTTAATCCTCATCAGCTATATGATTAGTGAGTATTTTCTCTCATTCTCTGAGTTGCTTTTTACTTTGTTGACAGTGTCTTTTGAAGCACAAAATTTAAATATTTCCATGAAGGTCCAGTTTGTCTATTTTTTCTTTTATTTCCTGTGCTTTTAGTTTCATATTCAAGAAATCATTGCCAAATCCGATGTCATGAAGCATCACCATATGTTTTTCTTCTAAGAGGTTTTTAGTATTACATCTTACATTTAGATCATGGATCTCTTTTGAGTTCATTTTTTTATGTGATGTTGGCAAAGGATCCTGGCAAAGGATCCAACTTCATTCTCTTGCGTGTAGATACCCAGTTTTCCTGACACCCTTTGTCTTTTTCACACTGAATGGTCTTGGCACCCTGGTCAGAAATCATTTGACCATATATGTGCAGGTTTATTTGTAGTCTCTATTCTGTTCCATTGGTCTGCGTCTCTGGCTTTATGGCAGTATTGGTTTTGGTGTTTTCTTAAGGTTGAATCTTTGATCTATTTGAAACTTATTACACGGAATGAATTCTAGGGATCCAGTTCTTTTTCTTCAGACCGAATAGCTAATTCGTACCATTTACCGAATAGCTCATCATTCTCTGTTGATTTGAAATGCCAGGTTTCATCATGAACTGTTCTATATATAGGCTCCTTTCCTTCTCCAAATAATTTATTTCAAAATCATTTTTGTTATAATACCTAATTTAATAATTTGAAACTTGCTTTACAACATAATGTGTAAGATTCACCTATGTCATAATCTGTAGCTATAGTTATTGTTCTGTAGTTTTTTTTCCTTTTTCCCCTTCTTTTTGTTATTGAAGTAAATTAACATCAGTGTGATATTAATGTCAGGTGTACAATATAATGATAAAACAATTCTATACATTATTCAGTGCTTATCACAATAAGTGTGCCCTTAATCCTCTTTATTTCACACATCCCCCTACCTACCTTCCCTCTGGCAACCACCAATTTGTTCTCTGTATTCAAGAGTCTGTTTTTTGTTTGTCTCTTTTTTTCTTTGTTCATTTGTTTGTTATATAGGTTCTTTTATCTGTTCTTTTGATCTTTAGTATTCTGCTCCTAGGCCAATCCCATGCTATTTTATTTACTCTATCTTGATAATGTTTTAATTTTTAGTAGGGTTGGCTTCTGATTTGTATAAGGCTGATGCTTATAGAGCAGGTTGTCTAATTTTGCCTGTTATGGTCATTTAACCCTTTCCTTGAATGCTTCTGTAGATACTAATATATTTAAATTACTCATCCTTGTCACTGTAATTCATAACTGTAAATACACTTAAGGTGGCTTAATATCTGTGAAAAAATAGCACAAGAATGCCTATGCCTATTTCATAATATTTCACCAGTCAGTAGAAGAGTGCTGAAAGTTCTGGAACTCATCTCAAGGTTTGACTCTGACATTAGTCGTATAATACATACAATATTTATCTCTTCTTATCTTCTCATTTGTTTCTTAGCCTGGAAGCATTTTACAGCTTGCAAATTTGCTTCTTGGTGGGTTTATTTAATAACCTGAAGTTTGGGAATTAGGTTATTGTAAACATAGTTTTTCCATGATGATAAACTCTGTAAACATTTCACCATAAATTTTTAAAAGCTATATTAATATGGAACCCTACAAAGTCCTGATTTTAAACTATATTACAAAACTGTTGTAATCAAAACAGTATGGTATTGTCATAAACACAGATACACAGATCAGTGGCACAGAGTAGGGAGCCTAGAAATAACCCACATATATATGGTCAATTAATTTATGACCAAGGGGCCAAAATTATACAATGGGGGAAGGATGGTTTCTTTAGTAACTGGTGTTAGGAAAATTGGACAGCTACATGCAAAAGAATGAAACTGTATTATTATCTTATCATACACAAAAATAAACTCAAAATAGATCAAAGACTTGAACATAAGACCTAAAACCATATAATTCCTAGAAGGAAATAATAAGGGTCTTTGACATCAGTCTTGGCAGTGATTTTTTTGGATTTGACAACAAAAGCAAAGGCAACAAAAGCAAAAATAAGTAAGTGTGACTATATCAAACATAAAAGCTTCTGCACAGCAAAGAACATCATCAACAAAATGGGAAAGTGACCTATGGAATGGGAGAAAATATTTGCAAAGTATATATCTGAAAGGGGCGATATTGAAAATATATAAAGAACTCCTAGAACTCAACTGAGAAGAACCAAGCAATCCAATTAAAAAATGGGCAGAGGAGCTGAATAGACATTTTTCCAAAGAAGCCATACAAATAGCCAGTCAGCACATGAAAAGGTGCTCACCATCACCTGGGAAATGCACATCAAAACCACAGTGAGATACCACCTCACATCCGTTAGAATGGCTGTTAGCAAAGACAAGAAACAAGCGTCAGGGGAACGCTGGTGCACTGTTGGTGGGAATGTACACTGGTGCAGCCACCCTGGAAAACAGTGTGGAGCCCCCCCACCCCCCACGAAATTAAAAATAAAACTACCATACAATCCAACAATTATATTTCTGGGTATTTACCTGAAGGAAGTAAGATAACCATCTTGAAAAGATGTCTGTACTCTAATGTTTATTGCAGCATTATTTACAATAGCCAGGACATGAAAACAAGCTAAGTGTCTTTTGACAGATGGATGGATAACGAAGATGTGGTGTATCTTATATATAATGAATGGACTAGTATTCAGCCATAAAAAAAAGAATAAAATCCTGCCATTTGCCACAACATGGAAGGACCTTGAGGGAATTATGCTAAATGAAGTAAGTCAGATACAGAAAGACAAATAACTGTGATCTCACTTATATGTGGAATCTTAAAAAAGAAAAAGAAAAAGGAACTCATAGATGCAGAGAACAGACTGGTGTTTGCTGTGAGGTGGGGGTGGTGGTGGTGGGTAAAATGGGTGAAGGTGATCAAAATGTGCAAAGTTCCAGTTAGTTTTCTAAGATAAGTTCTGGGAATGTAATGTACAGCATAACTTTAGTTAACAATAGTGTATATTTCAAAGTTGCTAAGAGAGTAGATCTCAAAAAGTAGATCCCAAAACTTCTCATCCATCACAAGAAAAATCTCATTATGTTCAGTAATGGATGTTAACTTATTGTGGTAATCAATTTGCAATATATACATATATGAAATCATTATTCTTTATACCTAAAACTAATACAGTGTTATGTCAATTATATTTCAATAAAAAAGAAAAGAAAAACATAAGTTCTTTCCTCTTACAAAATTATGCTGAACTTAGCTGCCATTTACCTAGATTCAAAATGAGTCTCAAGTCATATTCTATGTAGAAATACATACAGATTGCTACTTTAAGAGATTTCACAAATATTTATGGTGCAAGTTGCTTAGGATTTATTATGTCTGTGCTAACATTTTATATTATAGCTTTTGTGATACTTTCCTTATTTGTACTATTTCCTAAGCTATCTCTATTTACAGATTAATATCATAATTATGTGTTTAAAAATAAATGTCTTTGGACATTATTTTCCAATTGGCAAATGGCAAAAGTCTTTGCTTAATTCAAGTTTACCTATAAGGAAAGGAATAAAACACTCTTCCAGTTCTGCAAATGAGGACTCTTATTCTATCTGGTAAAGCTGGAGAGATAAAGAAGGAGGGAGAGAGGGAGGGAAGGAGAGAGGGGGAGAAAGAAAAAGAAACAGACTCAACCAGTATTCTTAAAACAATGAGTTTGTAGGGTGTCTTTACATGATACTGTCTGTCTTTCTCTTGGCACCAATATATGAAAGAAAGAAAGAAAGAAAGAAAGAAAGAAAGAAAGAAAGAAAGAGAAAGAAAGAAGAAAAGAGAAAGAAAAGAAAGGAAGAAAAAAGAAAAAAAATAAAAGAAAAATTTCCCCTCCAAATGCTACTGTTAAATAAGTTTGAGAAGCATCCTATACCATACCCATCTAGGAACTTTATAGTGGTCATTAGCATAGTAAGGACTCTGAGAAGGCTTTTGTTTAACATTGTTTACTTTAGGGTTTCATAAATTAATTTGACAAAGTAGACTGTTTCATGTAATAACTAATCCTGAAGAGCTAATGTTCAGTGAAACAAACACACTTTAGTAAACACTACCTAGTTAGCATTAAGGAAAATATTGTTATGATTTTGCATTAGATTAAACAAAGGCCATCTTAACATCTGTTTGAAACAGTACGATTTGTGCAGGTGTCTCAAAGTGCTATACAGATTTCATTTAGTGGTAATGTTCTCCCTTGTACAAAAGAGAAACAAAGATATAAAAGCATTAGGTTTGCTTGCCAAAATACACACAAGACTGAGACTAACTGGAACCAAAGCCCATATGTCCAAACAATGATTTCTAAGCAGTATTTACAAACAGAACCAAATATGGAACTCTGCAAACTCATTGTTTTAGAGTATTGGTTGAGTCTGTTTCTTTCTCTTTCTTTCTCCCCCTCTGTCCCTCCCTCTCTCCCTCTTTATCTCTCCAGCTTTACCAGATAGAATAAGAGTCCTCATTTGCAGAACTGGAAGAGTGTTTTATTCCTTTCCTTATAGGTAAACTTGAATTAAGCAAAGACTTTTGCCATTTGCTAATTGGAAAATAATGTTCAAAGACATTTATTTTTAAACACATAATTATGATATTAATCTGTAAATAGAGATAGCTTAGGAAATAGTACAAATAAGGAAATCTTTCAAGTCCATGTATTTTAGGGCAGCCCCTTAATACCTGTTAAATGTTGCTATCTGAATTTAAATTAAGATAGCTGGTTTTTAACCCAGCTGTCAAGGATGTTAATCAGGAAATAGAGATACTGAGGATTCTTATTGAATGCACATTAGCTGTTTTTCTGGTAATGTTGTATGTTCAGAGGGGCATTCACATGGAGTTTCTCAGACCACTGTACTTAAAGGAAGGGACTAACTTGTAAATCCTCAAAGAAGTTAGTTGTATTCCAGTGCTTCTGTCTTTTGCAAAAATAGTAACTGTTGTATGTTACCAAGTATTTCAGGTGTTCGGAAAATGCAATTTAATCAGAGTTTGTCAAGAGTTAGGGTTGGGGAGGAGGGTGTGACTATGAAGGGTAGTGCAAGAGAGTTTCTTTGTCATGATGGAACAATTTTGTATCTTGATGGTAATGTTGATTACAAAGTCTATACAGTCTTTTGCATACATCCTCCAAAAATGCATATAAAAACTCGGAAATCCAAAATAAGTTCTGTTCTGTAGTTAATGGTATTGTACCAATTTCCTGGTACATTTTGATAATGTTCTATGATTATGGAAGATGTTAGCCTATTGGGGAAAGTATGGGAATTCTGTATTCATTTTGTAACTTCTTGTGAGTCTGAAATTGCCTTAAAAACATTTAAAAAATGTGTTTATACTTATATTCAGCATACTGAATAAAAAATAGTTTCAAAGTTTCTTAGAGGCAAATATGCAGCTTTAGTTCTTAACAGTTCTTGAGGACTGGATACTATTTAGTTTTGTTAAGCATGTAAAGTTGGAGGCATTATGATGTCTTACTTAAAAGAATGGCCCTTGGAGTTGGGTCTGGTTCAAATTCTGGCTCTGCTACTTTGTATTAGCTCTATGACCTTGGGGAAATTTCTTAATCTCTCTGAGCTTCAGTTTTTCCCTTCTGTAATGGGCATAATGATGATACAAATAGCAGCTCACATTTATTGAGCATTATAATATGTGATGTTATCAGCACTTCATATGATTTAACTCATTTAATCCTTGCAGCAGTCCTATAAGAAAGGTATTATTTTCAGATGAGGAAACTGAACACAGAGAAGTTCAGTTACTTGCATAAGGTCACACAACAAAGGAGTGCTGTAGCCTAGATTAAAACCCAAGTAGTTGGTATTTTATTTTTGGCTGTACAGAACTAGCTTGTTGGAGACCAACTGTCTTGCTAAAAACAACTAAAAAGCAGGGGAAAAATATTTTAAAAATCTGTTTGAAGTAACATTCATGAAATAAAGGGAAGCCTAGTGAAGTCAGCCTCATGTTCACTATGACACTTCTTAGATCATTTGCTGATTTGTAAGTTATGGCTGAGAGACTGAAGTGATGAACAGAAAGTGGCTACAGAGAGATTAAGGAGCTGAGTGGATCTGTCAGTCTTCTGGATCTCATGAACAAAAATTTGGTTTCAGGCCCGCCAAGGAGGTGGAAGCCTGTAAACACCACATTCCTAGTTGGGACCACTGATGTAATATATAGGGGAAGAGTGAACCAGAAATAGACCAGGCCTATGGAAGATTGAAGCTGTGCTTCAAACTGCTCAATTTGTGATTGGTTTAGGATGATCTGCCCCTACTTTTAACTGCATGCCAGAAGCTGAAGTGAATTATCCCTGGAGGAATATAACATCATTCAGAGCCTCAAAGTATGTCTTTTAATTTTTTGTAAACAATGTCTGGCATTGAATCAGAAATCATCAGGTCACCAGGCAACCAGACCAAATTATTCAAAACCAAGAAATATAGATAATGGAGTTATCAGACTCAGACTTTTAAAATAACTAAGATTAATATATTCAGAAATGTAACAAGATGAAGAATTTCAACAGAAAGAAACTGTAAGAAGGAATCTGATGAACCTGAAACTCATGGAACATTGTGTGTCCAGTATGCCTCAATTAAAAAAAAGGAATCAGGTGAATATTTTCAAATTGAAAACATAAAACTGAGATTAAGAATTTAGTAGATGAGGGGTACCGGGTGGCTCAGTTGGTTAAGCGTCCTACTTCGGCTCAGGTCATGATCTCTTGGTCCGTGAGTTCGAGCCCTGTGTCAGGCTTTGTGCTGACAGCTTGGAGCTTGGAACCTGCTTCAGATTCTGTGTCTCCCTCTCTCTCGCTGCCCCTCCCCAGCTCGTGCTCTGTCTCTGTCTCAAAAATAAATAAATATTAAAAAAAAAGGAATTTAGTAGATGAGTTTATCAACAAATGAGATACAAATAACTGGACATTTTTTGAGAAACAAAATGGAAAGAATTCCTCATCAGCAGACCCACACTGAAGGAAATCCTCAAGTGCGCTCTTTAGGCAGAAGGAAAATCATTCGTACTTTGAAGCAGGATGATATAGAAAGGGTAAATTTGTGAGTATATGTAAATTAATGCCTTGTGGAGTTAAAATTATTATATGTAGAGGGGTGCCTGGGTGGCTCAGTTGATTAAGCGTCCGACTTCAGCTCAGGTCATGATCTCACGGTTTCTGGGTTCGAGCCCTGTGTTGGGCTCTGTGCTGTCAGCGTGGCACATCCTGGAGCCTGTTATAGATTCTGTCTCCCTCTCTCTCTGTCCCTCCCCTGCTCATGCTCTGCCTCTCTCTCTCTCAAAAATAAACATTAAAATTTTTTTTTTCAATTATTATATGTAGAATTAAAATACTTAACAGTAAGTAAATGGTATTCGTGTTTAGTGGTTCTTTTCATTTCCTGGGTGATGTGTAAAGTACTGATTTAATTCCTACATTGTCCATTGTAATCTCTAGGGTCACCATTAAAAGATTAGCAACATAATGTATAAATAAAAAGCTAATACAGGGAGGGGGAATGGAATAATAAAATAACACAAAAGAAGGTAAGAAAGAGAAAAAAGAATGGAAGTGAACAGGTGGTTCAAATAGAAAACAGTACAACAGTGGATTTAAATGCAGGTCTTTAAGTAAGTCTGTTAGATGTAAACAGACATAAACGATTTAAACATACAGTCAGATCTGATTTTTGTTTTGAAGACCCAATTCTGTACATCTTGTAAGAGTTGTAGCTTGAAGCTTAGGATGCAGAAAAGTTGAAAGAGTTGGAAAAAGGCATGCTATGCAAATGTACCCAAACTAGGCTCTGTCCTTGGGCTACACTATACCTAGCCCATAATGTGGCTGCTAGATTTAAAACAGCTCATCTTAGAGTATTAAAAGCACTATTCTTTATTCATATTAAGTATCTAATAAATCTATGCTTGAGGCGCCTTAAGATAATATTTTTTTTCCCATTTTGAGCTGATACGTGTCTCTTGCATCATTGTACATACTTGTCTCGTGCTTGCTTGATTTTTCAGTAGCTTCCATATGTATACATTTTATCCCTTTTCTTAAGCTTTATATTTTCATTTAACTGAATGACGGTTGTGGCTCTTGTCTCTTATCTTTATTTTAGATCTGTGTTGTGGTACCGCTGCCCAGTGATAATGTGTGACTCGTTTTATGAAGTAATCTCCTTTGACTATTGCTTGTAGAGTTTCCATGCTAAATGAATTCCTCTCTCTCTCTCTCTGTCTCTCTGTCTCTCTCTCTCTCTTCTAGGCTTTTATGAAAATGTTCAAATTCTTAAGAATTATTCTTTCATAAATTATTATCCACATAATATAGATTTCCAACATCAGTGAATGGTCTTTTAGCATGAGGGCTCTTTGACAAATAGGTGGGGATATAATAATAAAATAACACGATAGAACTGGTTGAGAATCTGGCCTAGACCTTTATAGGACAGTCTGTTGTATGTTGATTAAACACCAACTGAAGACATCTTGAGAGACTTTTATTCTGTTCTGCCTCTGATGTTTCATTTAGCTTTTTGGGAAGTCACATTGCTGTTTATCAGAATGAAGGAAAGGATTAAAATGATTATATTGACTCAAGTTTGAATCTCCCAAAATTCGTTTTGTTAGACAACAAAAATTGCGGTAGTTTTGGACTGAATTTGACCCCTTACCCATATGTTAGTGGCTACATTTGTATCTGCAGATACAGTTGAATTGACTGGACTTAATGAGGGTATAAGATGGGCTTTTCTTTTGGGTTTCTTCTTTAGAACACATGAAAATGAAATTTGTCATAGTTAATTTGGTGGGTAGCAATAAATAAAGCCAAGTGTCTGCATCCTCTTTTCTCTATGTTGAATATGAAGCTAAATTCTTGGGGTTTAAAATAATTATTTTCTTATAAATATTAACAAAACTGAGTAAGTTCTTGTAATTTAAGTAATGATTTCTTCATAGCAAGTCACCTGACCTGGACTCTCAAGGAAGTAACTACTAGAGATGGAAGGTAGAACTCGCCGATTTTGGTTTCACTCCTGTATTCATTACTATTCTTTTCATTTCTCTTTGAACAGGTTGTTCCTTTCAACAGCTTTTGATGAAATACAGGAACATACTTTTTTACCTGAGCAATTGTCATAAGTTAAAAGAGTAGGCAAGTTCAATCCCAGATTAACGATAGCCGTGTTGTATTGTTTAATAGGCAGTGAAATCAGCTGTGCAGACCATCACTGTTGGAGGCGTGAGCACATCACAGTTTAAGACAATTATTCCTCTGGCAACTGCTCCCAATGTCCAGCAGATTCAAGTGCCTGGAAGCAAGTTTCATTATGTCCGACTTGTTACTGCCACAACAGCCAGTAGCTCCACCCAGCCAGTTAGTCAGAATCCCAGTACAAACACTCAACCTCTCCAGCAAGGTTAGTAACCATTTTTTAAAAACAGTCATTAATTCTTTGAACATTATTAAAGAACATTGGTCCTTTTCTCGCTGAAAGCCTGATTAAGTATGGCATTTCAGCCGACAGTATGAATTCAGCAACTGTTGCAGAAAGCCGCAAAATAGAATCATAGTTGTATATAAATACAGTATTTCACTCTGCTAGAAGTTGGTACACGGTGTACTATACTACCAGACAATCAGAATTATTCATCAGTTTGTGCGTAGCCGTTATATTGCTGGTTTGTAAGCCTACCGTCTACTTTAGTGGGACAAATTTAGATGAAACCAAATTATTTATCTTGTTTTCTAAACTGTGAAGCTGTTTGATAGGGTTTGGGTCAATTGAAATGACTAGTAGGCAAGGTATAAATGATAAATAAGAACTTTGCACCACTTTCATCCTTTACTTATTTTGAATCTGTAGCTGCTAATAAAAAGCACTTAAAATGTTCTGTTATTTTGCTCAGTTGTACTTTTGGAGGATATGCCTGTTTGTAGTCCTTCCGTTTTCTGTTTGTGTTTAACCCTTCCTACCGCCCGATACCTATACATAGACTCACACACATAACCGCTCTCCATATTTATCTACTTGTTAGCAATTGAATGGTGTGAAAGGCTCAGGACGGTTTATGATTTAGGGCCTGATTTTTGGTCTTGGAAGACTGCTGCGTATCCCTTCAATGTCACAAAGCAGTTGATGGCAAGTAAATGACTTATTATTTACTGGATGTAAATAGCAGAATTAAAGATCACTTGTTTCCTCTTTCATTTTGATTAAGGGATCAGAGGGTTGGAGCAACATATTGCCAATAGCTAGTTCACTAAGGGAAACTGTGGAAGAAAAAACCTATTTTTTAAATTACTGATGGGAGAAAATAGAGGATATGTGAAGGAAACAGTATTTTAGTTTGTATTCTATTAAAATTAGACCTATCAAGTAGTTTTATTTTCTAATCCCTCTTCAAGCTGATTTTAGAAGAAAATCTTTTATTACAGTATTCTTAATGAAAGGAAAATGACACTTGCATATTGCTGACTAAGGGAGTCAAGTTTTATATTCTCTCAGTACTTAAACTTAGCAGGGTACTAAAAGAGGTGCTGCAAGTCCAGTGTACCTGGATAATCCCAATGATGTGAAGCAATCGTGAGATACAGTTGTTATATTTTATGTGTGTGTTTGTATGTGTACTATATGCTGAGATCCATTTCCAATGTGATGTTAACACTAATTTTAGTTAATAATAAGCCTTTGGTATAAGTAGAAAAGAAGCTAAAGATCCAGGAAGAGTACATGAATAGGTTGGATACTGCATAATTCTAATTACTGGTACTTCCTTTTCTAAGTTTTTATCTACCTTTCTGCCTCTCTCTACTTAGGCTCTTTGCCTCCTGGAAACCCACCCCGCCTCCCCACACACACCTTTTTCTATTTCTCTGCTTCTTTCTTTTTTTGCCTTGTACCTTCAACTTTCCCTCCCTGTCCTCCCCTTTACCTTTCCAGCTCCTTCAGTTATTCCTGTATATACCCTTTTCGGGCCCGCTCACATACACAACCACCCATGCAATTTCCCTTATGTCCACCCATATTTTTCTTTTTTTGTTCTCCTATCCCATAAGAGACCTAGGTATATATAATATATATTATTTTGCAGGAATAATGAATTAAATTTATAATTTTTATTAGAGATACATGAAAACTAGTTGCTCTCGTTCATGAATGTACTAATATGTCTTTATAAGGGCTTAATTTCCAGTGAGGGATTTCCTTATGCCAAAGGGGGTTAGGGTCATCTTGTACATTTCCCACCAAAGCCAGTATTCAAAGGTTCTACCATGTTAACTGCTGGTTGGATAGCAGGCCACACACTAGAAAGATCCAGAAGACTTCATGGTTAATCTCTTTAGAATATAATCTACCATCTTGGTGAGAAAGTCAATTTAAGAAATTAAAAAGCCTTAAACACTTGCACGTATGGTTTCTAAAATTTGGAATGAGGCTATTCTAACAAGATTGTTCAGAATTTCTGTTAAAGACTAAAAAAGAAAAGATTATTCCAGTTTCTATGAAAATGGCAATAACAGTAATGTGGGACTGTGCTCAAAAGTTGAGGGGGAGGAGAAATAGAGACTGGTGATGTAGTTCTATAACATTAATATGTCCCCCTTTCCCTAGGTGATTTGTAATGTTCTCTTTTCTGGCCATTTCATTTTTTATTGTCTTCATTTCCCAGGTTTTAGTGAAAACTCAGCATGCAGATGCAAAGCTAACGTAAACCTAGAGTTCCCAGATTTTCTAGTCCTGTGTGCATGTGTGCGCGCGCACGCGGGTGCGTGCACACGCACACACACACACGGAGACAGTTAACCCTTTCTTTATTATCCAAATAAAAATCATCTGCATCTGTCATTTCATGTGACTGAAGGCAGGCCACATGCTCCTTCCCTTTGCTTCAGAGACCACCAGGAAATTCTTACCTTCTCTGGTTGTTGGAGTCACTTCAGAATCACTGCTGTATGTGTCCATGGAACAATGGCCAGCATCTCTTCTCCAAGGAGCAAGTGGAGTAGGGAGTCTGTTCTTCTGTGTTCCAAGCAGGAATTCAGTCTTATAATTTCCTTTAATTCTTTTTAGTACTGCTGAGATCAGTCTGTAGTGGTTAGTATAACTTAACCAAATAAAACTGAAGTAACTGAAGAGACTCAGAACAGGAAGTAAGTTCAAATTAGGTATCCGATGTCACTGCTTCTATAATTCATGGTCATGTACTCTTTTTGTATGACAACTTTATTGAGATAGAAGTTGTGTTGACTATAGCATCCACCCTTGTTAAGCATACAGTGTAGTGGTTTTTAGTGTATTGAGAGAGATGCAGTCATCACCACTGATCAAACACTTTCTGGAGGTCCCCCACTTACCCTACCCTTTCCCTTTGTCCCCTTGCTTGCAGGGGCCTGCTCTCTTTAGGTCAGAGAACTGTCTAATGTTCTTCCGGGACTCTCAGCCTTCTGTCTTCAGCCATCAGCCCTCCCAGCCTTTTTATCTAAGGAAGTGTGTTCTTTCTCTTTTGTTGTTAGATCCCATTATCTCAAGCTCTCTCTTTCAGACCAGGCTCTAGGCCTTTTTGCATAAATAAAACCTAACGGGCTATCCTTCCTATCTTCTTAAATCCCTTTTTTAGACTGTGGAAATGGCAGGAAGCAATTTGAAAGGTTGTACTTCTTTTGGTCCAAACATACAGGTCTAGTGCCAGCCTCTCTCGTCCATTTCATCATAGTTTGTCTCTATGTCAGGGTTCATCTTCCCTTCAAATCATCTCACCCTTGAGGTTTTCCATCTGGTTGCTGTCCTTTTTCTGGCCACTTGGAAGCTTCACACTGACTTACATTTTCTTCCCCAAAAGCGTGCAATTTCTGCCCTCTCTTGGGTGGTTCCTTTCACTTTCACCTTCTCTTTTGCAGTTGCTCTCTCCTGTCCGTCCCCAGCTGTGTCATCCCAAGTAGACCCTCAGTTTGTGCACTCTTCTAACTTTCCTTGTTTTGTGGAACTCCATTCTGTTTTATACACTGTGGCCAAATACGGTTTCTTTTTGTGCTATTCCAAGTAATATTTCTGTACTTCAAAATCCTCAGAAACTTCTCATCGCCTACTGAATTAAAAATGCAGATTAAATATGTAGATTTCTACCCTAACGTTAAAGACCTGTGCTTGCCTACTTTAACCCTAGGTTCCAACCAGACTGGTCTGTTCACTAACATTTTGTGAAATGCTTTGCTGCTTCCCAGCATCAGGCCTCCACTGCTCATGCTTCTACCTCTTCATGGAATGTTCTGCTCCAACTTGTGTGCCCTCTCTGCAACCTGACCATTGATCACGACCCACCTCGGACACAATGCCTGCCATGCATTCTTTCAGTATTCCATATCCTCTGCCAGTCATACATTCTGTCTCCCTCGGACTCTGCAGCACTTTCTCTTTTTTAATCATGTTTATTTTATTTGGTATATGTCTCATCTGCTCTACTGGAGTGTAACCTCTTTGAGCAAGTGTCTGTATACTTTAGTTTCCCCGGAACACTGTCTACAATGCCATTTATAGAGTAATGTTGGTTGTAATAACAATAATCACATTTATTGAGCAACTAACATTTATTGAGCACTTACTATTTGTTGGACACTGTTCTAATAAATGTTCATAGATTAACATATTTAATCTTTATACTCTGTAACGGAGGTACTATCCCCATGTTGTAGATGGAGTACAGGCAAAGAGAGTTAGAAAGCAGCAGAATTGGGATTTGAACCCCCAAGGGTGTTATGACTTAAGAGACCATCTTCTTAACCTTCATGCTGTGCTGCCTTTTAGTAGGTACTCTGTAAATAATGTATTATACTATAAAAATGATATCTTCTCTGGTTTCGGTACAAACATGGCAATTAGAATACAGAACAGCATTGTGACTCAAGCTCCTGAATGGCAGTTTTTTAAAATTTATACAACATTTCATCTGACTGGCTTTACTAGGGAATGTTTAAATCACCTGAGTACAGATTGAAATATTTTCAGTAGACTGTCTTGAATGACGAACATTCCCTTAGCAGGCGGATAGACTGGAGCTCCCTGAGATATACGGTCCTTGGTAGATGGGCTAAGGAATTTTGAAAAGGTAACTATCTTGATTAAAGAGTGCTCTAGACAGGAAATAAATGAAATTCTTTAAGCTCTTTTATCAGGATATCTTGAGAGAACTAAGTATCTTAAATGTTTCAAGCACTATTTTCTGAAAATAAATTGTGCTTCCTCCCCTTTTTCTCAAAAGCAAAGCCAGTGGTTGTTAATACCACTCCCGTGCGGATGTCAGTTCCTCTTGTCTCCGCGCAGACTGTCAAACAGGTGAGTGTCACAGAACTTGTCTTCCCAGTCTCTCCCAAACAGACAATTCAGTTTTACAATTGAAAGTTAAGATTCACGTACAAGAGATATATGCTGAATGGAGAGGCTGTAAAATTTACTTTTGTAAATTCCTCTTTTTTTAAGGTTGTTCCCAAACCGATCAATCCCACTTCACAAATAGTTACCACCAGCCAGCCACAGCAGCGGCTCATCATGCCTGCCACACCACTGCCACAGATCCAGCCAAACCTCACTAACCTGCCACCAGGCACTGTGCTGGCCCCGGCTCCGGGGACAGGGAATGTGGGCTACGCAGTGCTTCCAGCTCAGTATGTTACTCAGGTATGAGAAAAAAATGGAGTCGTCGCATTTCAGAAAGGATGATTTGGTCTAAGATGTGCAGTCCTATCACATTCTGAAACTACTCAAAAACATCTTACTCAGTATGAAAATGCCTCTTTCTAAAATCTTAAGATGCTAACAAAAACTTCTGAATTTATTTATGTATCTCTAGCGTTTAGAAATGGCACAAGTCACATATGCAAGTCAGACACTTAGGGACTGAGAGCAGCTTGGGAAGAGGGCAAGACTATGTAGATCGAAGAGAAGTTGAAGTTGAAGTTGGTGGAGTCCAAGTGCATTTAGAGAACATTGCCACTGTGATCCAGCTCTTCCTCACATATGAGTAGGATGCCACTGACTTGCTCCTGGAAAGTAGACCGTGAGATACATTTCTAGGTGACTCATCTTTAGTGACCTGTCCAGATACTCTCATCTGGTCATCTTTAGAGTTAAAACCATGTATTATCTAACTGGCTGGTGAGGGTTAGGAGTGCTGCTTCTAGGAAGCAGATAGAAGTTTTCTTTTTCACGTAAGAATCCAGCAAATTAGCACCATGTTCTAAGCTGCTGAGTTGATCTACACAGATTATAAGAGAGAAAAGAAACCTGTGTACTTTAATGAAATGTACTATGGAGTATGCTAATGTGACCACTGATTAGAAAATGAATGTCTAGTATTTTTGTCTCCAGCATCTCTTTTCTTGTATAGAAATCAATGTAAAATAGAAACTTATTGCTCACGTAACTTCTCATTCCCTATAACTTATAATGTGATGAATGATCAGTATAGTGCTTATTTTATTTACAAGTAGACACTTGTGTTTTTCTAGCCAATACAAATTAATACTTAATATTTTTGAGTCATTCATCCAGAATTTCTTAATCCTGATATGCTTACTCCTCTATGAAAAGTTTCTTGTATTTGTACCATGTAGTACTTTAAAATGTTCACGTTGTTTTCACCTCTGGTATTAGTTTGGGCCTTTAGAAGAGCTCCATGAAGTAGTGTGTATGAAATTCTCCATACTGTTTTTCCTGTTTTAGTGGATGAATTTGTGTTCCTTATTGATCATTATATCTGAGAGTATTGTGCATTTTTGTAAATATGGTCTAAAACTACCTTTCTTTCTATGTAGCTACAGCAGTCTTCATATGTGTCTATAGCAAGCAACTCAAACTTCACCGGAACACCTGGTATCCAGACCCAGGCAAGGCTTCCATTCAATGGGTGAGTCTTTTGAAAATATGTAAGTGAAGTTGTTGGATCAGGTTAAATGCAACATTAAATATATGTATTTCAAAACATCATAAGATATTTTTTCCTCAAAGCCATGTGAGCACGCCTCTATAGAACTTTTTATTTTGAGATGCTTTAAACAGAAAAGTTACAGGAGGAGAGAATTCCCAAATGTCTTTTACTCAGATTCATCAGTTTTGCCACATATTCTCTCTTTCTTTTCTTTCTCTCTCTCATCCTGAATATGTTTTTAAAAATGATATTAACTAGTTTTCAAATTGTTTATGTTAGGTCCTTTCCTTTTTTGTTGTTGTTATTAATCTGTTTTTTAATCTGTGAATTGCTTCCTTTGCAATATTGGTTTAGAAGCGGTGCTTAGTTAATTGCATGGGACCAGTCCACCTCTCTCCACTTGCAACCCCGTATACCCCTTTCCCCTCATTGCTTTTATAATTGAATCCCAAAAGTTTTGAGCAGATTTCAGCTCTAGTTCTCTCAGAAGGAGAGTTTTTTTGTGGAGTGTTCTTTAGAAGCTATTCATAACCTCCTTCTTAAAAATTCCCTGTCTTGACTCTACAACTTGCTTTTGAATTTGATGTGAAGGGACAACATAGAGATGGATTATTAGAGATGGATACATTTGTTAAAGCTTTATTTTAGGAGGAATTTGCAGAGACATTTCCAATTTGCATAGTTATCTTTAATTGATTAAAATCTGTATCTTTTTTTTTGTATCTGTGTAGCATAATACCATCAGAGTCTGCCAGTCGGCCCAGGAAGCCCTGTAATTGTACAAAATCGCTGTGTTTGAAATTGTAAGTCTTTTTGCTACTATTTCTTCATTGGATATAACTGAAAATACTTTTATTTTTTATTTTTATTTATTTTTATTTTTTTTTTAATGTTTATTTTTGAGACAGAGAGAGACAGAGCATGAATGGGGGAGGGGCAGAGAGAGAGGGAGACACAGAATCGGAAGCAGGCTCCAGGCTCTGAGCCATCAGCCCAGAGCCCGACGCGGGGCTCGAACTCACGAACTGTGAGATCGTGACCTGAGCTGAAGTCGGACGCTCAACTGACTGAGCCACCCAGACGCCCCCTGAAAATACTTTTAAAAGTAAATGGAGTTAAATAAAAATTCTTAACCAGTTTCATAAGTCCAAGTAATTTAAATAAACGTGCAAGTGAATGAGCACTTATGATGGTGTAAAAATACTGTTTCATACATTCAGAAGTTATTTTATAGTCTTTAACATAGATGAGGCACTGGAGTAGGAATTTAGGGACACAGCAGCATGAGACAGACATAGTCTCTTTTGTTAATAATAATAAATTTGATTATATTTATGACCTTTATATTTGGTCTCCTAAGTGAGGTGATACTCTGAGTAGCTTCAAAAATTGTTGGATGGGGGCACCTGGGTGGCTCAATGAGTTAAGCATCTGACTTCGGCTCAGGTCGTGATCATACAGTTCATGAGTTCGAACCCCACATCAGGCTCTCTGCTGTCAGTGTGGATTCTCTGTCTCCCTCTCTTTCTGCCCCTCCCCTGCTTGCACACACTCTCTCTCAAAAATAAAAAAATAAACATTTAAAAAGAATTTGTTGGATGATTAATTTGCATATTAGGTCTCAACCAATAGATCTGACATGAAACACTTAAGTGAAAAGCACTGGTCATGTAAGTGGTTTAAAATCCCAGGAAGCATAACTGTAGTTCAAGTAAGCAGATTGCACTACTGGAATATAGCTCATGTGTTTCCTTTTTAATAATTTTGAAATAACTTACTTTGGGTTCACATAAAATCACATAGCTGTTGTGTTGACAGCAGTTACTACTGGAACTAAGTTTCTAAACCAAAATTCTAGGAGCCAGTGACTTTAATTTTGAGGCTGATCAACGTGGTTGACAGTCAGTAAAAATAAACTCTGTAAGTAGGTGGCTCTGCATATATAATGCTTTTAATCAGATAATTTCTAGTTTTATGTATTTTAACAATGACTTTTCTGGGATGCCTGAGTGGCTCATTCGGTTAAATGTCCAACTCTTGATTTTTGACTCAGGACACAATCTCACAGTTCATGGGTTTGAGCCCTGTGTTGGGCTCTGTGCTGACAGCATGGAGCCTGCTTGGGATTTTTTTCCTCTCCCTCTCTCTCTCTGCCCCTCTCCCTACTCTTGCTTGCTCTCTTAAAATAAATAAACAATAAAAAAAAAAAACAAACAATTACTTTTTTATGTGACTTGCACTGATTTTTGTATTCCAGATATTGTGATTGCTTTGCAAATGGTGAATTTTGCAACAACTGCAACTGTACTAATTGTTATAATAATTTGGAACATGAAAATGAAAGGCAAAAAGCAATAAAGGTGATTACTTTTTATTTTATTTGACTGACAGAAATTTCCAGTTTCACCTGATTTTTGTAGAACTTGGTTCCTTTACAATGAAAATTAGTTCCTTTTGCTGTATTTAATCTAATGTGATTGAGCTTCGGTTGATATTTGATCTGTTTTAATAGGCATGCCTTGACAGAAATCCAGAAGCTTTTAAACCTAAGATAGGGAAAGGAAAGGAGGGAGAATCAGATCGACGTCACAGCAAAGGATGTAATTGCAAACGATCAGGATGTCTTAAAAACTACTGTGAATGCTATGAGGTGAGATGCTGGTTGGGGAACATAATCTAACCATTTTTTTGAAAATAACTTTAGAAAGGGTATATTGTAAAAATTTACTTACAAATTGGGAAATTATTCTGCTATCGCAGTTTGAAAATATGCACAGTCGTTGCAAGGCCCCTAGTTTGAGGAAGACCTTCTGGCCTCCCAAGCAGGGCTTCAGAGGAACAATACCTTGGTCTTGTCATTATGGCTTTGGGACTCATTACCTGATTACCACTTCATAACTTCTTGATCATTATACCTGGAAGTGTGTAAATCAGAGCAACAATTTATTGATTTTTAGTAAAAATAACATCAGGGGGCGCCTGGGTGGCCCAGTCGGTTGGGCGTCTGACTTGAACTCAGGTCATGATCTCATGGTTCGTAAGTTCGAGCCCCGCATTGGGCTCTGTGCTGACAGCTCAGAGCCTGGAGCCTGCTTCGGGTTCTGTGTCTTCCTCTCTCTCAGCCCCTTCCCTGCTCTCTCTCTCTCTCTCTCTCTCTCTCTCTCTCAAAAATAAGTAAACATTAAAAAAAAAACTTTTTGGGGGTGCCTGAGTGGCTCAGTTGGTTGGGCGTCCAACTTCAGCTCAGGTCATGATCTCACGGTCCGGTCTGTGAGCTCGAGCCCCACGTTGGACTCTGTGCTGACAGCTCAGAGCCTGAAGCCTGCTTCAGATTGTGTCTCCCTCTTTCCCTGCACCTCCCTCACTCAAACTTTGTGCCTCTCTCTCTCTCTCTCAAAAATAAATAAACATTAAAAAAAAATAAATAAAAATTTTTTTAAATAACATCAAAGTGGATTGGAAACTAGCAGTTGTCTTTAATGGAAGAGTAGTGCTACCAACTGTCCCCCTGGGCTTTTGAAAATATATGTGGTTACAAAATAGTCTGCATTCCACGGGCAGTCCTGAAACTGAAGATTTATCTTGCCCAACATGCCTATAGTGCCTTGTTGAAGAACAGTGCTCTTTGGAAAACTGAATTATGTTACAAAGTTTGCTTTCTGAGCATAAAAATAGGAAAGAAACATGAAATATTGCTGGTTGAGGTTATTGGTCATTGTGAAGTGATTGCATCCATTTTTGCTACTGACCATGATTAGTCAGGCATCTTTGACAGGTGCTATTTATTTTATTTTTAAATGCTATTTAAATCATCCCCTTCTTGCTATAGATGAAGTACTACATAACTACATAATAAACATTGTTTTTATTTTCAAAGCTTAAATAGAATAATCTATTCATGCCCAAGATGAACCCTGTGTTAGTGTATTTGCTTTTTTGGTGTACCTGAAACTCTTCACTGACAATCTTTGGAATTGAGTCATCCCTACAGTTAGCTGGCTCTTCTCATCTATTAGATTTTCATACTTTCAGATTTCATATTCAGAAGGATACCTTATTTTTTGTTTTGGCAGAAGCCCTGGCGTTGTACTTGGTAAAGCAATACCAAGGACGGCATTCTCCCCTCATAAGGTTGCTCTGCTTTAGGAGTGTGTGCCTGCCATTCAGTACCCCTTCCCATTCAAAATGTGTCACAGTAAAGATTATGTGTGCTGTATTCCCTATGTAATGAATTCGTAATTCACCTGTGTTAGAAGTCAAATACTCCTTCTAAGAAGTATAGTAAGGTAACCTCTTGTTGGTCCTAAAGTCAAAATGAATGAAAATTGTGTATAATTAAGAGTATTTTGAAAGTGTCTTAAATAATGTTTTAGAGTCCAACAAGTCAGTTTTTTTATCCTTTTTTTATCCTGAATTTTTATTTGAATTAAAAAAAATTTTTTTAAGTTTATTCGTTTTTGAGAGACAGAGAGCAAGCAGGGGTGGGGCAGAGAGAGAGGGAGACACAGAATCTGAAGCAGGCTCCAGGCTTTGAGCTGTTAGCACAGAGCCCGACATGGGGCTTGAACTCACAGAATGTGAGATCAGACCTGAGCCAAAGTTGGATGCTCAACCAACTGAGCCACCCAGGTGCCTCTGGACTCCTTTATTTGAACACATGATGAAATAGGTGGCATCTGTTCATAAACCATGTCATACAAAATTTGTCATGGATATTTAAAAAAATGTAAGAATAGCATATTCTTATTATCAAACCAAGTCCACAAAAAGAGACAAAATGGAAATTGATGTAAAGCTGGGTCAGAAGGGCAAAGAAGCCCTTCCATGCATATGGCATTGAACGGTCTGTACATGCTAGGCATATGATAAACATACAAGAACTAACAATTATATATTTATAGAGAGAGAATTTATAGAAATAGAAAAGCTGGTTGAAGTATACTAAAAGAGAGAAAGCTGCCCAGTTATAAAAATCCTTGACTTTCAGAACACACATAGTGTCTAATAACTAACTTGTCACTCTCAAAGACCAAGAAATGGAAGAACTGGAATGCACTAATCTAGGACTAGCAGTGGCTGATTCGCCCCTTGTGAATTGGTTGTGATATTGTCTGACAGTTTGTGTGTTCATTTGTTGGTCTTTTGAATTGAATTGGCTTTTTTTGGTCCAGTTAGTCTGCATCTGGATAACACATGCCTGTTCCTTTCACTCACCTTTCAAGGCTTGTTGAGTGGAGATGTGAGCGTCCACATTTTTTAAATGGCTGTGCCTTGTAACCTTTTTTCCTCTCCTTGTTTTTGACCACAAGGGAAGTTGAATCAGCAAAGCTAAACGGATACTCTGTCATTCTAATTTCTTCTTCCTGAGTTCCTGTTAGATTATTAGTACCTTTCTTACAGTTCTTCATACTTAATCCAAATTATCGTTATTGGTGTGTCTTTTTCACCCTTGATATCAGGGATTTTATCTCTTCATCATTAGATACTTATTAAGTGTAGCTTAACTCCATTAACCCAGAATGTATATCCATTTTGTTCCCTTGGTAAAGAGAATTTATTTGTGTATTGTAAGAAAGGAGCAGGGTTAAATGTGTTTGTCATAATACGATTTGTTTGTCTTGCTAGGTGCTGTAGAGAGAAAGGGCAGTTGGTATGTTTCTTTAAATTGACATGGGTTCACTGAAGAAACTGCATCCAACAAAAGATACTCAAATTTACTAGGCTTGGGAAATGTCAATGACGGAACAATGAGATCTCACTTCACCTCTTTCCCCCAGATTGCTAAATATTAAAAAGAGCTAGAATATACACTGTTGGAGGGAATGTGGGAAAGGCTTCTTTCATACATTGCTGATGAGATGTGAGGTGTTACAGCCTTTTGTAAAGACAGTCTGCCCACATCTATTAAAATACACATACCCTTTGGCCAGTGAGCCCAATTCTAGAAATGTAGCTCATAGAAATAAAAGCATATATATGTATATATATATAAAATAATCTTTTATGCATTATTTGTAGTACTCAAGAACTGGTAACAAAATAAATGCCCAGCAACAGGCAAGTGAATGCCCAAATAAAAGGTGGCACATCTATACCAGAGATTAATACTCAGACATTAAATAGAATGAATTCAGCCTATGCTAGATGACTTGGGGGGAGGGATTCCATGAGGTGTAGTGTGAGAAACGGAAGATGCAGAAAGTGGGGCATATGATTTTGTAAAACAAACTAAAAAAAAGATGTGTATTTGTTAGTTAAGATAGGTATATGTACATAAGGGCTGTGTTTTTCATAAATATATATGTTTTACACATTTTTACATACAAGGACACACTGGTTTAATATGGACTATGGAAGGATTTGGGGACGCTGGAGAAGGGGATTCAGGGAGGGAGATTATGGAGATTATCCATAATAAAAATAGCATCTATGAAATTCCTTTCATGTGATAATTGTGTGTTTGCATGAGTGGGAAATGATCAACACGTTGAGGTGTTTGGATTCCAGATAACTTATTTTTTTAATATTGTATCATTCATATTCTTTATAAAGAACACACGTGGGGCGCCTGGGTGGCGCAGTCGGTTAAGCGTCCGACTTCAGCCAGGTCACGATCTCGCGGTCCTTGAGTTCGAGCCCCGCGTCAGGCTCTGGGCTGATGGCTCGGAGCCTGGAGCCTGTTTCCGATTCTGTGTCTCCCTCTCTCTCTGCCCCTCCCCCGTTCATGCTCTGTCTCTCTCTGTCCCAAAAATAAATTAAAAAAAAAAAAAAAAAAAAAAAACGTTGAAAAAAAACACGTTAATCATATCAGGAGGAAAACCTTTAGCGGGGGAAGAAATGATGTGGAAGCACTCAAAAACAAACACTGTGTAGCCGCTCTTGGACTTAAATATTTGACCTGTCCACGTGTACGTAGCCCATTGAGTGTCAGGAAGAGAGGTTTCCATTGTATCTTATGTCATTTGAGCAGTTAGTTCTGTTGTCTGTTGATTTGATTAGAGTCTACTTAAGAGTAATGCTTTTTGGGTTTGATTTGGAAGCTTTTCTTTTGTAAATCTTTTAGGCAAAAATAATGTGTTCCTCAATATGCAAATGTGTTGGCTGTAAGAATTTTGAAGAAAGCCCAGAACGAAAGACACTGATGCACTTGGCAGACGCAGCTGAAGTAAGGGTACAGCAACAGACGGCAGCGAAAACTAAGTTATCGTCTCAAATTTCGGACTTGCTTACTAGGCCAACGCCGGCTTTGAATAGTGGAGGAGGAAAGTAAGTCAGTATTTTAATGTCTTTTTATAGTATAACATCAGTATTATTTCTGGTAAAGTTTCTTCTTTTTGGACAAGGCTAAGTTCATGCTTTGCCTTGTTGCAAACCTCTTTTTGCATTGTCTTTCTATCTCTCGTTACTTGTAAAGGATTTTGAAGGTAATAGGAAAACCACTGTGAGATATAGTACACACTTCTAAAATGCTTTGTGCTTAATTCGATTTCTCTCCACTAAGATGAGGTAGTGATGTAATTTGACAAATCCCTAAGAAAACTGAATTTTTACACCTGTTCCTGGTAGTAGTATCATCCACACTTTTGCACATCCTTACCTTCTGTTGCCTTTTCCGTGCCCATGTAGCACTTTTCCCCATCCTACTGGGGCACCTTGTTTCACTGGACTGCTAAACTCTGGAGTAGGAAAGCTCGAGCTTTAAAGTTCGGCCGAGCTGAGTTTAAATACTGTGTGTGCTACGCAGTAGTTTGTGAATTCGACAAGCACTCCGCCTCTCTAGGTCTCGGTTCTCTTGTCCTTCCCATCATCCTTACCAAGTGACCACAAAGAATAAAGCATCGCTGTCCCAGTGTTTGGCAGGGTCCAATGCCGCACAGCTTGCTGGTGTGGATTTGTATCAGAGGGTTTAGTAGAGGTTAGCTTGCAGAATTATTAAATGCAGTGAGCCTTCCAGATGGTATATTATGTAAAATGCCTAAGTTGAAATAGGCTCCAATGCTTACAGAAATGCTTCTTTTTATACAAAATATTTCAGATAGCAATTCTGAAGAACTATTATACAGTGTTACTAACTATACAATATTAACGTTATTGTAATAGTATAATATTTTCTAATTTAAAGAGTTTTGCATTTTAAAGATTTTTATATAACTGTACAGCAGCCCAAACCCTCAATTACTCTCTTGTCACAGTAGGTCTGAATTTCAGACTTCATTTGTTTTGTAGTTTCCTTCTGTCAGTGTCGTTGGTAACATTAGTGTCGTGGTTACGTTAGGTTGCCTGATTGGTCTCTGAAGGCTTTAAGACGTGGCTACATATAGCAAGCCTCAGGATGGATTGCTCTTATTTAATACTTAATAGTTGAGGTCTTTATGAATGAAACTCCATGTAGAGAACAGCATTTGGTTTCCCCACTGTTTTGTTTGTCATGATGGAAAAATGCAAAATTTTGGTGTGCTTTTTGTTTTGTGAACAATATATGGGACTCTGGGAAAGTACTTTATTGTTAGTGTTGTCCAGGAGATACTGCTTGCAGTGCTCAATTTTATTCATTCATTGAACAAATATTCATGGAGTGTTTCTATGTGTCAGGCAGTGTTCTAGGCTGTGAAGAAACAGCAATAAATAAAACAAAGACTGCACTCTGAAAACTAATTCACGAATTAGGAGTACTTTGTTATAGAATTATCCAATTGACATATAGAGTTAACATCTTTTAGTTAACCAGATAACCTTGTGTAGGTAATAAGACATGTATTTTATGTAAAATTATATTTTCTTATATGCAATAATAAAACAGGTCTAACTTTTTAAAGCTCTTTGGGCTGTGCTTGTGCTCACTGCACAAATTGTAATGTTCAGTGTGTTGGTGAGTCATGAACATGTTAACAGATATTCATGTGAAGTAATGTCATCCACTTTTGTTGTTATTCAACACCATCATCGTCTCTCTTTCTCTCTCAAAAAATCATTTCAGATTGCCATTTACATTTGTAACTAAGGAAGTAGCGGAAGCCACATGTAATTGCCTTCTTGCCCAGGCAGAGCAGGCAGACAAGAAGGGAAAATCAAAGGCAGCAGCCGAACGGATGATACTGGAGGAATTCGGACGATGTTTGATGAGCGTCATCAATTCTGCAGGCAAAGCAAAAAGTGACCCTTGTGCCATGAATTGCTAACTCTTGCACAAAAGACTGATAAATGGAACTGTACAGAAAATTGAAGGTCCAGGGACACTTGATTTTCTGGAAGATAATTTAACAATGATTGTACTGTTAATTCAGTCCTTGTGTGACCTGAAGTTATAATATTGAAAGAAGAAATTTTAAATGAGGAAATTAGTACATTTTAAATCTTAGTTAAATCTGTTTATGCCCCTTCTAAATTGGGTTTTTCTTTATTGTATTATATAGATTTTAATTTGCATGGGTTTCTTAAGAATTAGATGTTCTATCCATCTGATGCTATTGACAAAGGACATTTATAAATTAATATAATTTATAATGTATGGCGTTGTAGGACTTTGTTCCAGTAGAAAAAGCCAGAGAACCATTGGTATTACCCAGTCATTCTTTGGCACTAGACCTAAGCAGATAGAATGTCTACATAAACAAATTCTTATGAAACATATTCAAATGACATTTTTGTGTTTAGAAAAGCACTACCTTTTTAAGAAAAAAACTTTTTAGCACAGATTCTGGAATAATATCGTGTTGTCACTTTGGGAATGTCAGAAGGGGAAGTAATCCATAGGCATACTTTTAAAATTAAGAAGTTGTTTTTTAAGAAAAACTGTTAAGGGACAGGCAGTAGTTCTTGATAGGCAAGGTGTTTCTCTAAGAAAGAGTGACTAAGAAATGCTCTGGGATGTTTCCATTTTCTTTGAAGGAGGTGCTGTGTATTTGAAATGATATTAATAAATTGTCAAAGTGATTACTGGGTACTATTAAAAGTGAGAGGTGCATATGAATAGAACTTATTATGTAGTGATAATACAGAAACTTACATAATCATCAGGTATAAAATTTGACTTGGATGGAGAAATAAAGAACACTGAAGCTCTAATAAATGAATTGAGGGAAAGACTTTTCATCTATACAATTCTCTTTATAGACTTTTGAACTAAGAGGTCTCAATCCAGTGTAGGAGTCTTACTTGATTTACTGAAAGGGCCTCCTAACAAAGCTTTCAAAATTATAGTGGGACTTCTTTTTATAAGGGAAGCTTAAAATGGCATTATTTTTAGCCAGTGTTTTGATAAGCTGAAGGTATGAGTGTTTTCTTATTATTACTAAAATAACCTAAATCATTTTCACAAATTCAAAATTCAAGAGCTTTATGAATTTAAGAGCCTGTAAGAGGACTCTGGATTTTATGACAAGAAAAACCATGTTGGAATTCAGGCATTTTGTTAGGTACCTTAATCCTCAGTAATTATTAGTATATGATTATTACATTTCCTACAAGGAATCTATAGTTGTATGTATTAAGTGTGTATATATGTTCATATGAACATGCAAGATATAGGCAATAGAAATTAAGTAATCCAAAAGAAGATTCCGTTATTCATTGAAGTATCTTCCTTTTGAAATTTGGATTTATAAAATTATAGTGCAGTAACTTTAAATGTAGATAGTGCAAACATTCTTAGCACCTCAATCTAGTATGTTTAATTAAAATTTGTATAAATGTAAATTAGTGTAAGAGGATAAAATATCTAATCAAGTTATTTTTCAAAAGATTACAATACCTTTTTGGTCTAAACCTAAACTTTGTTCATTTTGTACATACTCTGTGTTTAATTCTAATTGCACCTTTGTGATGTGTATTTATATACAGTGTGCAGAAAATGTTTGTGAAATTTGGATTACAATTGTAGATTATGTATGACGGCATTGCTTGAGAATGTTTTGCTTGTAAAAACTTGAAGGTGCAATCAAATGCTACTAGTTTTTCTGATTTTCAAGAAGCTATCTAAAGTATTAAGACTTTCCTTCCTGTGTAGTACTTACTAAGCAACTTTTTGTATTTAGGCATTTGCATCAAATTGCTGAACAAGATTAATATCCACATTAATTCAACAATTTTAAAAGACTATTTGGGGAGGGTTGGGTATATAATTTTTTTAGCTCTATTTACATCCCAAAGTAGAAAGATTAAATTTATATTTACTAGAGCTATTCAAAGAATACACTTTTCTATATTGTAAAAACAGGACAGCAAAGTAAATCATACAGAAAATAAACATTTATACTATTCTGTAAAAAAAAAAAAAAGTTTGTTTTTTTCTTTAAGAACACCCACTTTTAACCATTTAATGTACCAGAAAAGAAACTTAAAATATCTGATTTTAAGTAAATTTGACATTACTTCTGAAAGCACACAAATAATAAGTATAATTTTGCCCAATTATCATTAACCCAAAATTGCTTTGAAATTAAAATAGGCCTTTTTTCCACTGTGTAAAGGCAGAAACTCAGTCCACTCTTTCCTTTCTTTTTTGATGTTTTTCTTTCTTTTTTAATGTTTGGTGTTTTTATGGTGAGCACTTTTCTCAGTTTCCTTTTCTTTCAAGAACAAAAAGCAACCTGTAGGTCTTATCTGGGAAACAAAACCTTAATGTTGCAGGTAATAAAACAAGCAGAGCAGCGACTTTAGGGAGAGACTACTGCTTTAGCTTCCCAGTTCTTGGATTCAGACAACTAACATATTCTAAATCTTATGTCAAATGTGAATAAAAAAAATCTTTAGAAAAGTTTTCCACTTTTATTGTTCTGTAACAAACAGCTAAGAGAATACTTGTTATGTAAATGCAGCTTCAAATTAGGATCTCTACCATCATGTTGCATCCTTTTTCAGCATTTTCTGTAGAAATTCCGTAGCAGCAACCCAAAGGAGAAGGAAGCCAATCAGCTATAGAAAGAAAGCCTTTGCTATTGGAGTTATTTTCTACTGTGTCAATTACTTAAGGCTGTGTGTGTCTGTGTGTGTGTGTGTTTCCTTAATGCAGATTTTGTCATTATCTATAGACCAAACGTGAGGTTTTTATGATCCAAATGACTTTATAAAATGAAAGGTATAAGGGCTTTTTTTTTAATTATAATTTTTAAATAGTTTTATGAAAGCATTTAAGGCATTTTTTTTTTTTCTCAAAAGCATTAAGAAAATATATTCAGGGTAATATTTACTATAAGGCCAGAGACATTTAACTCCCTGATTATATTATCAAATGAAGTCTAGCAATAGATAAAAAGAATGCATCATGACCAGGTTGGGTTTATCTCCGGAATAAAAAGTTGACAACATTCAAAAATAATCAATGTAACTCACTGCATGGATATAAAAAAGAAGTAAAGCTGTATGATCGTAAAAGTTGCAGAGAACCTTTTGAATATACTAAAAACTACTGAACTTTAAAAGGGTTAATATTACAATATGTATATTATAGCTCAAATATTTTTCCAAAAAAGTTAAAAGGTACAGAAAAATTATGACAAAATTCAAGACCCACTTATGAGTGAAATGTGCGCGCGCACACACACACACACACACACACACACTCTTCAGCACACCAGGAAGAGAAAGGATTCTCAACCTGAAAAGACCATTTACTAAAAAGCCTACAGCTAATATCATATGAATGGTGAAGACTGTTTCCCCTGCTAGACTAGGAACAAGGCACTCCTACATTGTATTGGAGGTCACTGTATAGTAAGCAGGGGAGCACAGATAGGAAATAAGACAGTATCTACTGGTCAATGTGACTGCCTATATACAAAAGTCAGTAATCTTTAAAGAAAAAAAGCTAGAAAAAGTTGAGTTTATGCAAAGTCAATATGTAAAATTGTATTTTTACATAGTAGCAACGAACATTTAGAAACAAATTTTTACAATTAGCATAGCACCACAAAATGTGAAATGTAACAGATATATACAAGATCTGTAGGTGAAGTGTAGAAAACATTGATAAAATCAGAGAAGACCTTAAAAAAGGAGAGATCTACCATGTTCGTGAATTGGAACATTCGATTCTATGAAGATATCACTTCTCTCCAAATTGATCTTTAGATTTCCCAAAGCTCCAGCCAAAATCCCAGCAGGAATCTTTGTAAAAAATCAACAAGCTGATTAAACAATATATAGAGAAAGGTACAATTAGAACAGCCAAACATTTCTTTTTTTTTAATTTTTTTTTTGGTCAACGTTTTTTTAATTTATTTTTGGGACAGAGACAGAGCATGAACGGGGGAGGGGCAGAGAGAGGGAGACACAGAATCGGAAACAGGCTCCAGGCTCCGAGCCATCAGCCCAGAGCCCGACGCGGGGCTCGAACTCACGGACCGCGAGATCGTGACCTGGCTGAAGTCGGACGCTTAACCGACTGCGCCACCCAGGCGCCCCCAAACATTTCTGAATAACGAACAAAGGTGAAACTCCTACTTGACTTCAAGGCTCATATAAGGCTCATCAGGTCACTGTGGTACTGGTGAAATGTTAGACCAATGGATCAATGGAACAGAACAGAGCCCAGAAGTAGACCCATATATATGTGGTCAATTTCTTACAAAGGCTCAAAGGTAATTCAGGGAACAATAATCTTTTTAACAAACACTGCTGGGATATCCATATGTAAAATATGAATCTCAACTTCTACCAAAGACCAGAATGAACTGAAAATGGATCATAACCTAAAAATGAAAACCCTAAAGCGACCAAATACCTAGAAGATAACATGAGAAGAAAAATCTGTGGCTTTGGGTTAGGCAACGTTTTCTTAGATATGAAATTAAGAAGTATCCCTAGAAGATAAAAACTGATAAAATGCATTTTTCAAAATTAATGTCTGCTCTTCAAAACACAATAAGAAAAGCCACAGACTGGCAGAAAATATTTGCAAAACACATTAGATAATGCACTTCTATCCAGAATATATAATTAACACTCAATAAAAAAAAACAACCTTCCAAAAGAGGGGCAAAAGACTTCAACAGACCTTTCACCTAAGATTATGTGGATGGCAAATAATCCTATGAAAAGATGCTCAGCATCATTAGCCATTAGGAAAATGGAAATGAAAGCCACAGTGAAATATTACTGCACACCTATTAGAATGGCTAATTCAAAACTAAACCCTGGCCATACCAAGTACTGGGAAGAAAGGAGAGGAACTGGAAGTTTCATACATTTCCTGATTGGAATGCAGAGTGGTGAAGTTATTTCACAAAAAGAGTTCTGGCAGTTTGTCATAAAGCATAATATATACTTACTATGTTACCCATTGGATGGATACAACACATTTTTATTTATCCATCAGTTGGACATTTAGGTTTTTTCACTTTGTAGCTATAATAATATGAAATTTGTGTACAATTTTTTACATGGACATGTTTTTATTTCTCTTGGGTATATTATATATATGCCTGTCAGTAGAACTGCTAGGTGATATGGTAACTCTGTTCAACCTTTTGAAGAGCTGCCAAGCTGTTTTCCAAAGCATCTGCATTCCCACCAACAGTGTAAGAGGGTTTCAATTTCTCCACATTCTTGTCAACACTTGCTATTAACTTTCTTACTATAACCATCCTAGTGGGTGTAAAGTGATACCTCAGTGTGGTTTTGATTTGCATTTCCCAGATGGTTTATGATGTTGGGCACATATTCATGTTTTTATAGGCCATTTGTATTATCTCCTCTGAAGAGTGTCTATTTACATTCTTTACCCATTTTTCAAACTGGGTTATTTGTCCTTCATTATTGAGTTATAGGAGTTCTTTGTATATCCTAGATACAAGTCCTTTATCAGATGTGTGAGTAGTAAAAATTTTCTCCCATTCTGTGGGTTGTCTCTTGACAGTGTCCTCCGAAGTAAAAGTTTTTTTGTAGTTTTTTTGGTGAAGTCCAATTTATATTTTGTTGTTCATGTTTTTGGTGTCATGTTTAAGAAACTATTGCCTAATCTAAGTCTCCAAGATTTGCTCTCTTTTCTTCTAAGAGTTTTACATTTTTACCTATTACATTTAGGTCTTTGACCCATTTAGAGTTAATACTTTTGCATGTGGATATCCAGTTGTTCCTGCTCTGTGTTGAAATGTAGGAAGGATAAATTTCTAAAGAGAATGTTTTTCTCTGACGAAAAAAGGACAAAGGTGCTAAGTGGAAATTATAAAGTAAATTACCCTCATCAAATATGAATAATTTATTTTAAAAATTTGCCATAAAGCATATCATGTTAAGTAAACTTGGTATCATACTTGAAATACTTTCACTAAGGCAAGAGCAATTAACTGTTAAAGGCAGTGAAGGAGAGGTGCCTGGGTGGTTCAGTCAGTTAAGGGTCGGACTTCAGCTCAGGTCACGATCTTACAGTTCATGGGTTCAGGCCCTGCGTCGGGCTCTGTGCTGACAGCTCAGAGCCTGGAGCCTACTTTGGATTCTGTGTCTCCCTCCCTCTCTCTGCCCCTCCCTGCTCACACTCTGTCTCTCAAAAATGAATAAAAACGTTAAAAAAATTTTAAAAAGGCAGTAAAGGAAATATTCCTGTTGTGAATATTTGTCCAATTTATCCAGCACTCAAAGAAATAGTGCAAAACACTAAACTACAGAATATACTAGTACATTAGTAAAATGCAACAGCAAAGAACATGAGACACCTACAGATATAAACCTAGTTTTAAGTAAAGATCTGGACAAAACTTGGATTTATATAAGCAATAAGTTAAAGGTGGTGATTTACAAGTAGGATTCTTTTAAATAAGATTCATCCTGGTGTATCTAAAATTCTATTGCAAATACAACCCACACTATTGAGACTTCTCAGCGATAGCTCTTACATAAAATTTAGTACAACTCTGGTTACATCTCCAAACTTAAACCTTTGTTTGAGGTAGAACAAAACAAATATATCAAAATATATAATTTAAGGAGAATTTCAGTTAATAAAACTCAAGTTTTGCCTAGTCATTAATCTTTTGCAATTTTAAGTTTTCATATTAATTATACTTCATGACTATTCACATACAAAGAGTAGATGTTTTACACACATAGGGGAATCATGTGCTTGTTTCTTCTTTTATCCATTTAAAACACTCCTATGTGAAAGTACAACATATACCTACATTTTTCTACTCGTCTTTTCAAGTCTGGGTGTGACAGAATGGAGAAAATTGTCCTTAGGTATGTTTCCATCTTCAGATCATTTAAGCTTCTCCTAAATTTCTGAAAAAACTAATCATATAATTAAGACAAATATTTTCATAACCACTGTCTCAACTGCCCATCTTTTTCTAATTTATTAATTGGATGGTGTGAAGTCCCTTTATTCATTCAACACTGAAAATATATTTCAGCCTCCCTGTAAAACACGACACTTCAGAAGAGCTTGAAATAAGGCTTCTCCTCATTCTCTGATGAGCATCGGGCTCTTCCAGTGGAATCAAGTAAGTATCCACTCTATTATTCAAAAGTAGTATTTTGAAGTCCAAGGACAATGGATTGTGAAAATGACATCCCCTATTTACTTCTCAGACTACATTCCCCAACTTCGTTGCAGCACACGGAACCATCTCATGGCTCATGTGCTTACCTTCTGCCCGATAAAGCCTAAGTATTTCCATTTTAGGGTACCCTGGCAAAGGGATTTTGTGGTATTTGATATTTTAACTCAGCCTAATTTTCAAACCACATCTAGATTTTCACATGTAAGTAAAAATTACATCCAAGGTTTTATACTCCTTTTTCTTTTTTTTTTTTTTTTCCTGTCAACATTCTTAAGAGCTGTAAACCAAAGCTCTTTTAGGGAATGTAGTCTATTTATAAAAGAAGTCAATGTTTTAATGACTCTTAGTTGTTGTTATTCTCTCTTGTTTTAAAGTAGACTGAACAAGTTAAAAAGTATGTCCAGTCATACTACTCAGTCTTATAGTAGTATATTCAAAGGCAGCATCTGTTGGCTGGTCTGTTCCTACTGACTTAACTGCGTTCTACATTCCGAGTAACTGAAATGTTGCAAACCATACCAAGTACAAGCAGATTTTATAATACGCATAATTAGAAATCCTAGTATTACAAACTTGTCAACTGTGCAGAATGGTCAATTTATAAAATATGGTAGGTTGAACTTTAAATGTTGACCAATAATTTTTCATGAAAATTTTAATATATTTTAGGTCCCTCATTTGAATGGATATCCATCATTACTTAACAAATGCCTGCATTTATTGGTATTAGCAAAACTTGAACATCTGTAATCCTGTAATGATGACCAGTGTATTCTTGGCAAAGTTTTCATTTCAATTCTTTCTGAATGGTGTTTTAAAGGGTACTGAGCTGCATCTTTACCTCTGATCTTTAAGAAACAGATTATTATATCCTTTAGTAACTTTACAAAGTGATTGATGGCACACACTTCTCCGTCAAAGAGATGCTCATCTAAATCTACAAAAAGATAAATATGCCCAGAAAGCTCACATAATATTTTCTGCTGAAGATACAATTCTCTCTGTTTAGGAAGTAGTTCATAGACTGTCATTCTTGAATGGGTTCTTACAACTCGCTCACAAATATTTATGACTTGACAAAGACTTTGTGAAGGGAAATGTAAACCATTCTTCTTTTTAACACACAACAGTGACCCAATTTTAGCAACCTTGAGATCTGATGCATACAGTGCACTGATGCACTCCTCACAAGTTAAAAGAGCTGATAACTTATTTGCAACATAACTGGCACAACAGATGAGTTTTTGCCTGTGATCTGACAGATCTAGTAACGCCTCACTTAGCGAACAATTAGACCAGTCTCGGCAAATATCCTCTTTGTGAAAAAGAGTCTTTATGCCGCTGACGCCATACTGACGCTGAACGGTCCAAAGGGCCAAGTCTGTCCTTCGAGCAATTGAAATGTCAAGGATGCTTACTTCACTTAGAAAGGCTTCATCTTGTGATCTGTATCTGGTCTCCAACTTATGGTAAGCTTTCTGGAATGCCATACAGGTAGGGTTAGAACCGGTTACTAATACCTGTCTAAGCATCTTGAGAAATAATTCCAGATGATCTTGACTGAATTTATAAGTCAGAAGATATGGAAAAGGCATGACCTTTGGGAAAACGTAATTCTGATAGAGCCATTTTAGGCTCTCAGCATTAAGCAAAAATCCCAGGAATCCTAGTTTTCGCTTACCTTTAATTATTTGATTATTGCTAGCGTCAGATAATGTAACAAAGATTGTCTTGGCTTCAATTAACACGCGATTAATTTTACTATAAGTTTCAGGCAGTAGAGGTCCTTTAAGTCCCTTTCCATAACAGTTCCTACTATTAAAAATGTCAAACAGGTTGTTAATTAAGCGTAAAAAATGGACGGTACCAATACAGTTTTGAAAAGGAGGCAGGCCTAACGATAACAAGCACTCCAACGCGCTGGCCACACTCTCACTGAACAGTTGGGCAGCACAGTTCGTCTTCAGCACGTGGTTTTTCAAATTTGCAAGTTTTCTTGGGAGTCTTTCTATGTTTGCTAATTCTTGGTCCCCCAGGGCTACTAAGTCCACAAGGTGCTGCCAATGTGCCGTGCCATTAATAAACTGAATGCTTTGAAAATTCTGAAATGCATTTCTTATTAATCTGAGCAAATGGCAAGAATCAAAGAAGTATGCAATCTGTTGACTAGAAGATGAGGGATGCTGAAATGTACACTTCATGTTGTCTCCGTCAATATGTATTCCCAATGCTTTTGCCATCTGAACGCTGTGAGCTGTAGCATCAGAGGTGACGGCCAAAACCGTGATCCCTATGTCACTTAGTTTGCCAATGGTAAGACGAAGCAGCTGAGCCTGCAAATATCCAGATGCCCTGTTAACAAAAAAATAACCAAGAGGTGTTCTCCAGTGACCAGAAATACCCACGGCCATTAACAAAATAGTTTCGGACGCAAGGGGCGTTTCATCAGCATCAAGTATGCCGAGGCCAAAGTCCATAAACCCTTGCAAATGGTGACTGCTGGGGTCCCACTGAAGTTGTTGCTTGAGAGATACGCCTTTTATTATCAGTGAACAATACTGGTAGAGCTGGTCTCCGTTCTCTACTCTTCGCTGAAGAAAAGAAAAAATGTTGCTGTTGAAGCCTGGACTGGGTTTGCATTTGGATAACCATCTGGGAAATATAAAAATATATATATATATATATATATATAAAACTCAAATGAAGAAATTAAAAAAAAAAAAGGAAAAAATACCTTAACTGCTGCTAAGTTGCTTCAGATCCCTATAGAAACACAGCCAAATATAAGTAGCCAAATTCTATGGACATTTTCAAGCATCTATTCAAATAGTTACCATAAAATACTAAGATAACAGAGAAGCTTAGACACAGAGTAAGTATTTCAATACACCATTGCTCATCTACTTCTTTAAGATATATACAAAACAATTACCCGGTTTGTTGTAACTGTCGTGTTTAGATCATAAACCAGTCTTACCTGTAAATTCAATGAAATGAGAAAACGGTTGAAGGGGAAGGAAACTTTGAGAACATCTAGCACATCTACCTCATTTTAGAGACTGGGAAACGGGGACAGAGGCAGAACTGAAGCCGCACAGCCCTTGCTGTGCTGCTAGCTGCATACAAGTGTGAAGCCCAGCTTTCCCGGTGTCCTGACAGTGCTTTTCTCACTGCTCCTTGTGACCTCAAATTGTGCCCTCAAGGAACAATGAAGGCGTCTGCATCTGTCTGCCCTGCACAAAGTACCTACACTACTACCTTAGGAGTTCTTTTGCAGTGTCCCTGACCTTTCCATACTGGTTATGCTTTCCAATTACTGTTAGTGGCTGTCTTCAGAATCCTTTTCACTCAGTTCTAATTTACCTCTAATTTGCTGTAGGGTCAGGAGAGACAATAGCCAAGTTTAAGAACTATCTAAAATAAGACAAATTGGATTCTCTAGTAGAGACTGACGTGTTCATCTTAGCTAAAGTTTACTTCTGTAACTCAAATGACTTTTTGGGATGTTATATTTCTGACTTGGGGGCTATATTTCAGACTGCCAAGGTTTCTTCCTGGACAGCAGGCCTCTAATTGAGATTTTAATGTACCTCGCCCTAAGTATTTCAGGACAGGGCTTTCCACATACTTTGCCGCAAACTAAAAGTTCCATAAATGAAATTTACCCTCATTACGTGCCATGCACACATATATGTAACATATGTGTGTGTATAATGCCAATTATGACCCACTGAATTGATTTCAAGATGCACTAATGGGTTTGAAAAACACACTTACAGGATGCAAAAGACATCAATTTTAAGCTGCTTATAACCTATTTAAGAGACAAATGTATTAATCAGTTGTTTATATTTTAAAATAGGATGAAACAGTAAGATAATGAGAAAATAGGACAGTGGTTACCCACCAGGGTGCTACAGCCCAGTAGTATATTGAATGTCCTTTGCAAATGGGTCTCCAAATTTTAATTGTTTAAATTTTTTTCTTGCATTAGGATTGACTCTCAAATGAACACCAAAGATGCTGTGCTGCACATGGAGTCAGTATATTATGAAACTACTTAATGCCTCTATGTAAAAGTTTTTATTTAAAAAAAAAAAGTTTTTTAATGTTTTTATTTATTTTTGAGACAGAGAGAGACAAAGCATGAGCAGGGAAGGAGCAGAGAGAGAGGGAGACACAGAATCTGTAGCAGGCTCCAGGCTCCGAGCTGTCAGCCCAGAGCCTGACGCGGGGCTCGAACCCACAGACTGTGACCTGAGCTGAAGTCGGACGCTTAACCAACTGAGCCACCCAGGCACCCTGTAAAAGTTTTTATTTTAAATAGGCTTTTTAAAAAAAGCTTGTTCTGGGGCGCCTGGGTGGCTCAGTCGGTTAAGCGGCCGACTTTGGCTCAGGTCACGATCTCGTAGTCCGTGAGTTCGAGCCCTTGGTCGGGCTCTGGGCTGACGGCTCGGAGCCTGGAGCCTGCTTCCGATTCTGTGTCTCCCTCTCTCTCTGCCCCTCCCCTGCTCATGCTGTGTCTCCTTCTGTCTCAAAAATAAATAAATAAATAAAATAAAAATAAAAAAGCTTGTTCTTTGAGCTTGATTTTTAAATAGATATCTAAATGGTATTTTTTTAATGTCTTGTTTATTTATTTTGAGAGAGAGAGAGAGGGAAAGAGGGAGGGAGGGAGAGAATCCCAAGCAGCCTCTGCACCAGCAGCACGGAGCCGAAAGTGGGATTCAAACTCACAACTGTGAGATCATGACCTGAATCAAAATCAATAGTTGATGTTTAACCAACTGAGCCAACCAGGCGCCCCAAGAGGATATTTTAAATTGAACAATAGCTTAGTTATAGAGTGATTATAAGGAGTCAGTTGGGTGGCTTAAAACTCTGCCTGAAAAAATACAAGGCTGAAAAGCCATCGTGCCAAGGGGTGTTTTTCTTTAAGAGTATTAGCTCCACTGGCACTCTTTTTTCTTTTTCAAAATAAATAACATTAAAAAACAACAATAAAAAAAGACTCTTAGCTCCTCCCACGGTCTTGTTTACCTTTGAATCTCTCACATCATCTTACCTATAGAGGGAGCTAATTTATTAATTGGAATGAAAACCTAAATAGAAAATTAGAGACAGAGAAAATCTACTAAGATCATACCATATATATCACTGTTATGATAAGGAAGGCTGAGGATGTTATGACATTCTTACAAAAGATATGTAAAAACAAACTACCTTAAAGACCCAAAGAACTGGAATTATAAGAAGCACAGCTCTGGGAAGGTTCTAGACATAGAGAATTCAAGAGAGAACTGATAAAGATCCAACATCAACACAAAGAAAATTACAGAGGTGACTGATAGTGGCTAATAATTAGAAAAAGATATGACAAGTTGAAATTAGTGAAGCAGGTACCTGTCTCACTGAATAAGGGTTTTCAAAAATATGAGTCTAGCTTGGTCTGTCATCATCTAATTTTTTACCGTATAACTGTTTCTCCATCATCACAGGAGGAAAAACAACTATTCAAATTGTCTCTTTTCTCCTCAAAGTTTTTTTAAAGTTTTAAAATTTATTTTTTGAGAGAGACAGCGTGAGCAGGAGAGGGACAGAGACAGGGAGGGAGGGAGGGAGAATCTAGCACAGAGCCTGATGGCAGGGCTTGAACTCATGAAACCATGAGATCATGATCTGAGCTGAAACCAAGAGTCGGATGCTTAACTGACTGAGCCACCCAGGCACCCCTCTCCTCAAACTTCTTATCTCTGCTTCCCCAATTCTCTGCTATTATCTTTATGTCACTGAGAAAAACAGAAGCAATCCAATAAAAACTCATTTTCCTACCACTAAATCTGCTAACCTATTGAATCTGTGTCTCTGCCTCTTCCTGTTTAAATGAATGAATTGTCCCTACTCCTAATTAAGGCTAAACGTCTCTCCACAATGGTGTTAGATATTATCCCCCACAGTTATCCCTTCTCTTATGCATCACCAGTTCTCCTCTCTACCAGACCATTCCCTTAAGCATGCAAACATGCTGGAACAAGTGCCCTCTCAACAGGTGCCCTCCCTTTCATCTATGCTCCTTTCTACCCACAGACCCATTTCTCTGCTCCCTTCATAGCAAAACTCCTTGAAGGAGTGCTTAATCATTGTTTCTGCTTCTTAGGCTTCCAGTCTCCCTTGATCCCACTTCGGCCAGGCCTACCTCTCTACCACTCCACTGCAACTGCTTTTGTCAATGTCATCAATGACCTCCATCTTGCAAAATCCAATGGTCAATTTTGTCCTCCTCTTACTTGATCTCCCAGCAGCAGGGACAGAGTGGACTATCTCCTTGAGATACTTTCTACACTTGGCTTCCAGGCCATCACATCTCCTGGTTTTCCTCCTGCCTCACTGGCCACTCCTGACCAATAAATAAATTTACCAAATAAATATTAACTATAATGATTATAGATGTAATACATAAGCAGAGGTGTGTTAAAAAGATATATCTTTTTTAATAAAAAAATAAATATGGGGCGCCTGGGTGGCACAGTCGGTTAAGCATCCGACTTCAGCCAGGTCACGATCTCGCGGTCCGTGAGTTCGAGCCCCGCATCAGGCTCTGGGCTGATGGCTCGGAGCCTGGAGCCTGTTTCCGATTCTGTGTCTCCCTCTCTCTCTGCCCCTCCCCCGTTCATGCTCTGTCTCTCTCTGTCCCAAAAATAAATAAAAAACGTTGAAAAAAAAAAAAATTAAAAAAAAAAAAAATAGAAATGTAATCAAATGTGAATATGTTTGACTATTCAGAACTGTCAAGATAAAATCTAGATACTTCTAATATATGAGAGTAATAGATAGACATTAACACAAAATTTTGTGGATATATATTTTTTTAATGTCTGAGAGAATATATACCAAACTACTAATAGCAGTTATCTTGGGAATTAGGGGAATGGTCTGGAAAAGGTCATAAACCTTTTTCATTTTCCAGTATTTACATACTTACGTATTGTCTGAATGTTTTATAACAAGCATGTATTACTATCATATTAAACAAGGTATTTTAGTTTCAGACAAAGTACCCAAAGAAATAAACAATTTTTTGAGTACTAAAATTATACCAAATAGATAGCGTCATAGCAAAAATACAAAATGGACATAAAGAGAGAAAAGATCAGTGTGAGCTGGAATTGCCAGAGACTATTTAATCCAGAAGTTAATGGAGAACTACAGGAAATGAAGAAATGTCTCACATAAACCACAGGGCAAAATCCATAAGCAGTGCTTTAAAACCAGTAAAGAGAAAATTTGAGTAGAGAAGGGGATATATCAACACAGTATCTATAAAAACATCTCCTGCCTAGCAAAAAGTAGACATTTATAAATAAGAATAATATCTGGCCTAAATAGTAAAATCAGATGATAGAAGAGAGTGAATAAGCCTATACACAACTATCCAAATGTTTCTGGTCACTACAATCAAAAACGGAAACAATATAAATGTCCAATAGTTGGAGAATGCCCCGGATAAATGGGGTACAACTACCTGATACTATGCAGCTATTAAAGATCATTAACTATGTAAAAGGAAAAAAAAAAAAAAAAAGCTAGCAAATCTAAGCACAGAAACAAGACTGGAAGCAAATTCCCTAAATGTTAATAATTGTTGACATATAATGTAGATAAACAATTAATGAATTTTCCATTCTTTTCTCTCACTTCCAAATTTTTTATTAGTATTACTTTAATAGTATGTGGAGGAAAGTTAATCATTTTTAAAAAGAAGATGTAATATACAGCATTGTGACTATGGTTAATAATACTGTATCATGCATTTTAAAGTTGCTAAGAGGGGGACCTGGGTGGCTCAGTCGGTTAAGCGTCTGACTTCTGCTCAAGTCATGATTTCGCCATTCCCGAGATCAAGCCCCACATCAGGCTCTGTGCTGACAGCTCAGAGCCTGGAGCCTATTTCAGATTCTGTGTCTCCCTCTCTCTCTCTCTCTGTCCCTCCCGTGCTTGTGGTCTCTCTCTCTCTCTCTCTCTCAAAAATAAATAAACATTAAAAAAATTTTTTTCAATAAAAAAAGAAAGTTGCTAAGAGAGTAGATCTTGAAAGTTCTCATTGTAAGAAAAAAGTAATTTTAACCGTGGAATGGATATTAACTAGACAGTGTGGTGATCTTTTTGTAATATATACAAATACTGGATACCTGTTATACACCCAAAACAAATAAAGTGTTATACATTAATTATATCTCCATTAGAAAATAAAACAGATGTTTTCCCCAAAATGGAAAACAACAATATCATAATTGACGGGGTTCAGGACAGGATCCCCAGAATGTGCTGCTCTGGCATGTGGATTATTTGTTATTTGAGAGAGGGAGCCCACGAGCAGGGGGGCAGAGAGAGGGAGGGAGAGAATCCCAAGCAGGCTCTGTGTTGTCAGCATGGAGCCTAAGCCAAAGTGGGGCTTGATCCCACAAAGTGAACCCTGAGATCATGACCAGAGCTGAAATCAAGAGTCAGATGTTTAACTGACTGAGCCTCCCAGATACCCTGGCATGTGGATTATTTTGAGTTGAAGGCATTTGAGACCCTGCAGGCTCAAGAGAAACTTTTATCCCTTCCTAACCACACAGAATAATCTAAACTGGGGAGGCTTTCCCAGAATAAGAGTTATTAACAGAGATAGATTTTATCTAAGTGAACAAAATGTATGGTAGGGCAAACATCTAATTACCAAACATCTGCTTCACTTATTGCCCTGTGAAGTGCATGCCTTTCCTCTGAAATCCCAGACCCCTATCCCCATATCTCCTTAGTTCAGAATGACATATATACCTCTTTTGTCTGTCTTTGGAATTTCCATGTCTATGTGGATTCCCTGTATGTACAGCTATTAAATTTAATTTTCTCCTGTTAATCAGTTTCATGTCATTTTGATTTAGTCCAGCCAGAAGGACCTTTGGGGGGGCCAGGAATTCTTGTTCCCTTATATAATTAAGGTCCTACTGCCTACCAGCCCTCAATTTCCCCCTTCTTTAAAATGGGTGGGGTCAGCGGATGGTGGACTATGTGCTCTCTTAGAGTTTCTCCAGTTCAGAGCCCCTGAATCTGTTTTAAAGTTGAAGTAATAAGAAACCAAGAGGTACCTTCCAGGAGAGAGAGATGATGCTACTCCTGGCTGGCCTCTGTCCCACCTGCACTGAATTAAATGGAGTACTGCTCTTCAGAAAGCGACTTAAGGTCCACTGCACTTCCTCCTTCCATCTACTCAAAATGCTAAATGACCATTTAGGCATTCTTTCTTTCTACAAATACTTATCAAGGGACCATTTAATGCTTCAGGTACAATGCACAGTTGGGGGTTCGATGGTAGTGTAACCAAAAACCAGATGCACCTCATACTTGGGCAGCTCATGGTCCAGTGGGGAAGACAGTGTTTTAAGAACTATGATTCAGGTCTGGGGTGCCTGGGTGGCTCAGTCGGTTAAGCATCCGACTTCGGCTCACATCATTATCTAATGGTTCATGGGTTTGAGCCTTGCATCAGATTCTCTGCTGTTAGCACAGAGCCCACTTCAGATCCTCTGTACCTCTCATGGCTTCTCAGTCTTTTGGCTAAGATCAAGTGCAGGTCTTCTGTACCCCTCTCTCTCTCTCCCCCCTCCCTCAAAAAAAAAATAAACAAACATTAAAAGAAAAAAAGAACTATGATTCAGTTCTTATGTGTGTGAGAGGAGCACTTACAGCAAGCCAGGCTTCTGAAAGGAGGTCTAATTTGAGCCTGAAGACTGAGGAGTAATCACTAGGACCAATAAAGAGAGAGAATGGGCATTTCAGGCACAGGGAATAGTAAGTCCTGGTGGCAAAAATAGGCCATTAAGGAGTGCCTTACAATTGGAGCATGGAATGCTAAAGGGCAGGGAGGGAGGCCAGAGATGAGCCTCAGAGCTTAGCAGGGGCCGCACCACGGGAAGCTCAATAAACCACAGGAGGGAGTCAAGCCTCTGGTCTATAGGTAATGGGGAGGCTTATGCATCAGGAAAGTGACTGTTATGGGCTGAATTGTGTCCCTCAAAAAAGATATATTGGAATCCTAATTCGCAGTACCTCAGAGTGTCCTTATTTGGAGATACAGTCTTTACAGAGGTAATCAAATTAAAACGAGGTCATTAGGGTGAATCCCAATCCTAAGACTGGTCCTCATAAAAAGAGGAAATTTGGGCACAGAAGCACACATACATAAGGGAAGATGATGTAAGGATACACAAGGAGAAATACCACCAAGTACAAGTTATGGAGAAAGGCCTGGAACAGACCCCTTGCTCACAGCCCTCCAAAGGAACTAAACCTGCTAATACCTTGATTTTGGACTTCTAGCCTCCAGAAGTGTGAGACAATATACTTCTGTCATTTTTAAGCTCAATAAATAAATAAATAAAAATAAAAAGGCATCTGTAAAACCAGTGATAAAAAACAGTAAATATTGAGCATTACTTTTATAAGACATTACTGTAAAGTCACTGAGTTATTTGCTTCATACTAAGTGAATTATAAATATATCCATGTATTTTGACCACAAATCCTACAAAATTATTTACCAAAATTTCCTCCCTGAACAACCCACACTGGGCATCAACTACAGTGCTTAACAAAAATGCAGATTTTTATGCTTAGCCTCAAACCAATGGTGTCAATCTAGAACTATTGTAGATTTTTCTAGGATAGTCAGATATTAAAACTACTGAAGTATATTAGAAATCCCAATATTTTCAGATTCAAATTTTATCACCGAGAATATCTCTGTCTGGAAGATGCAAAAAATTTGTCAGATTATAGACCTTCATTTTGTTGGTGAAAATCTGCTGTTGTGATAATATGCAAATACCACTATAAGTTTTTAAAAAGAGCAAATGGACTAATAAATGAGAGTCTGAATACAAATAGCTTCAACACATAAAATACAATTAAATAATAAAATACTTGTTTATTTAACATCTAAAAAGTAATTCACTTACGTCCTGAGGATGGAAGAATGAGGCAGCTTGAGAA
This sequence comes from Panthera onca, assembly GCF_046562875.1. Taxonomy (NCBI): domain Eukaryota; kingdom Metazoa; phylum Chordata; class Mammalia; order Carnivora; family Felidae; genus Panthera; species Panthera onca. Next base: position 67,753,723 of record NC_138342.1, on the reverse strand, counting down.
TCTTTCTTACATAATCATAGACTTTGCTACTGCACAAGTAGAGTGTACATGCAAACTGTTTCATTTCTGTGGAGTACTCAGCTGTTTCTCTCCAGTTATACAATTCCCACTTAAAATCTGTTAAAATAAATTTATTTATTCTTTGTGATGAAGAAGGTGTACAGTAACATTCTAAGGTACAGATCATAGCATTTGGATATAAAAAGTAGTGGCCATCAAAATACAAATACAAATACCATCACAGTTTAACTGAGTTTGTTTCAAAGGCTAATATCCAATCTTAGGACCTCTTGACCAATTTATCCTGCTCATCCTGGATCGTTTCACTCAAAAGAGGGAAGAAGAAAGTTTCAACTTGAATCACTATGTTTTATTATTCACTGGCAGCCTAAGTGGAGAATTTTAGAGAAACAGGGAAGAAGATAAAATAACTGGATAAAATTAAGTCTCTGGATTATGAGCACATTTATTTATTTTGCTTCCTGGTTACTATTTATCTGAGGGTACAAATGAGACACAAGAAATAATTCCGGCAATAGGATGCTATTCAAATTGAACAGATGACCTTGCCTACTTTGAGGGGAAAAAAAATCCTCTGTTCCTGGGGGGGATCCCTGTTTATTACACCTCTGTCCCCCTCCTGGAAAAACACAAAATATTCTCCTCCTTTGGAGATACCTGCTCTTTTCTAGAAACAAGACATACTTATTTTTTACCAGGATGTAAATCCAAAATCTCTGCTGGCTTTCATCAAAGAGTAAGTTGGCTATACTTAAATTCTGTCCCTCTTCAAGTATGTTGGTTCACAAAGAAAAGAGTAGGTAGTCTTTCCAATGGACATGTATATCTTCCATAGGATATTTTAGAAAATAATATATGGAGACTCAAAGAATTTTCAAGCTCAAAGGGAACTGGAAAATTACCTGGTTCGACTCCACTGCAAAAACGCTTCGGTGATAAATTATGTAAGCACTTAAATTGTTTAAAAAGAATTTGCAGTAAAGCGAGTAAGTGCTTTATAAAAAATGAAAAGTACAGTATATGGTATAAGCCATATGATCTAACCTCTGGGTAGTTGGATTATGTGTTACTTTTATCATTATATATTTCTTTGCCTTTCCTATAATAAGTACATTACTTTTAAAACTGGAAATACATAAAAGGATTTTGGCAATTACTTTTCCTTCTTTTTGCTTACCCTGAGACTTCATGTCTCAGCTAAAAGCATGTTTTCATAGGCAACAGCAAAGTAAATACTTTAATGATATTTCAGGAAAAGGGAACATCACAGGGCAACAATGGGTGATTCAGTCAGTTAAGCATCTAACTCTTGGTGTCATGGTCTCACGGTTCATGAGCTCAAGCCCAGCACTGGGCTCTGTGCTGACAGCACAGCACAGAGCCTGCTTGGGATTCTGTGTCTCCTCTCTCTCTGCCTCTTCCCCACACACATGTGTATGTGCATGTGTGCGCTCTCTCTCTCAAAAGAAACTTTAAAAAAAAAGAAAGAAAGAAAGAAAAAAGAAAAGGGGAACATCATACCTGAAAACTGTGCTCGTAGCAGACACTCTGTTTCTTCAGAAAGTAGTTTCTCTTCGACAAGTGCATCAATTAGTCGTAAGCCCTTTCTCTTCTTGATCATCCTGTAGTTTTTCACAGAAACCAGTCTTTTTTTGGACACTTGTAGCATCTGTTGCACCTCAGCCAGTTTCTCTGCACCAATTGTCAGAGGTCTCTTTAAACTGTAGTTGTGGTCCTCAGTAGCAACCTCTTGAGAATTATCAGGAAGTGGCTGTTTTAGGATTTTCTGTTTTGCTTTACCTTTAAGGTGTACACCTTGAAGAACCTACAACAGAAATATAAAATTAAGGTTATTTTTGAAATGATCACACAGAAGGCGGTCTATAAAAATACCACTAAATCAAAGGACTCACCTTTAATGTGGAGAGTTGTTTCAAAAAAAGGTCATAATCTCTAATTTCTTGAAATGTATTTATAGGAAAATGTGAACAGGGTTTAAGGTTTTTTGGGTTTTTTTTTCATCCATATAGAAATAGTAACCTGATGTCGAAAGTTAACATGATGTTGAAAGTTTCTGAAATGGGTTAAGTAACAACAGAAAGGTGGTAATTTGGGAAGGCTTCGTGGAAATGAGTTTTGAGCAGTGTTTTAAGACAGCAATGACATGATTTAATGGTGGGGACAGGAAAATTATTTGTGCAAAAAGGAAGGCATAGTGGACAGAGCATGGGCTTTGGAATTGAGACTAATCTGGGTTTAATCATGGCTCCCTCATTTATTAGCTGTCACTAAACCTCTACAATCCCTCATCTCCTCATTTGTATAACTGTAATAATACAGAGTTGTTTTAAGGATACAATAGAATAATTTATGTAAATCTCCTAGCACAATGCCTAGACCACTGTAGGTCTCAATAAATAGTAACTATTATTCATTTTACAAAAGCATGAAAGTTAGTCAATTTATCACATATACAGAAGTTAGTACATGTGGTTTGAAAAGAGAATTTGGAGCAGTTAGAAATGCACAATTAAAAGGAAGCTCTTAGAGCTTAGGAGTTTGGATTTGACACCAATGACATTCTTCTGAATACAGGAATGAGAGAAAACAATACCGAAAGGAAATTCCCATGGATAAGAGGCAAGGATAGCGTCAGCAGAGAACAGCTAGAGGACTACTGCAGACTGTGCAGCGAGGAGTGCGTACAGCAATGTGGCCAAGGGGTAAAAGGATAACATAAAAAAAGAAACCTAAGAACGTAACACTAATCCTGGTGACTGATTCATAGAAAGCCCTCTATTTTCCATAGATACCTCTCTATATCAATGCTAACAATTAAGCATATTTTTGGTCAAGATCAACATTACTGGGAGGAGCCCGAAAAAGGCATAATTTCTAAGTATTATGGAAACTGTGTCAAACAAAAGCCTGAATTCTAAGGCATCTACTAGTTAATTTTTGTGATCAATTTAGTAATCTTTATGTGGGTCTAGAAAATGATTTGCATATATACCTTAAAAACTTCAAAGCAGAATTACTAATATTACATATAGATTAAAAACAAAAAACCAAAAACCTAGTTTTCTACACATTTAAAATCTATTAATGGATTTATTTTAAGATTTAGGATTTTTTTTTTAATCTTTGTAAATTCTAGCTATAATGTGAGGTATCTTGGTTTTTAAAGGCTCTGTAGAATTTAGTTTTGTTTACACCTAGATTTAAGTACCTTGTATAGAGAAACAGAAGGCACAGCTCCTTTTTTCAGCTTTCTTCTTATGCCATATGACTCAAAGTCACTTTCTTGAAAATGTTTGGAACATAGTATAGCACCTGGTCCTGGGATCCAAATCTTTTTGCTTCTGGGGTCCACACGATTAACAGCCCTGATCCATTTTGAGCGCTGTATGGTATCAGTTGGAAATCTACAGCAATCATATTAAAGTTCCATTAACATGAAAATATTATGGTAATACTACAGTATTTATTACATAAACCCATTTATTATTTAACTGCTTCGTATAAACATCAAGTCCAGTTAAATTTACTTAATCTGATTTCAAAGTTCTTTGATTTTTTGAATCCAAGAGTTCAGTATCTAAGTGAGCTCATTTGCTTTAATTTCTGAGGGCAATTCTCATATTAAATATCCTACATTTTGTCTTCACTGACTACATTAACGGAATCTGCTCAAATTTAGTATGTGTGTTTTTAAACTATGTCCCCAAATTCTTTACTTCTATTCCTTTCAAGGGGTGGAGCCTAATTTCCTTCCCCTTGAGTGTGGGCTAGGGTTAGTGATTTGCTTCTAAGAAATACAAAAAAAAAAAAAAAAAAAAAAAGGAGAAGAGACAACAGGCAATAAGACTAAGTAATAAAAGGTACTTGCTCCCTCTTTTCAATGGTTTTTCTCTGGGAAAATTTCTCTGCCATGTGAGAAGCAGTCCTGCAGAAATATGTCCACTGGGCAAGAAACAGGCTTCCCCGCTAAAGGCCACATGAGTCTTTCTGAAACTGCACCCTTCAGCCTCATCAAGTGTTCAGAACATTCTAGTGTTGGCTAACATTTTACTACTACCTTATGAGACAGCCTGTAACACCCAGTTAATTCACTCCCGGATTCCTACCCTCAGAAATTTGTGAGATCATGTTTCTACTGCATTTTGAAGAAATTTGTTACTCAGCAGTAGAAAACAAGTAAGTACATTTCCCATACTCAATTTTCCTCTTTTGTTTTGAAAGGCACCACTTTTTCATAGCCTTGAATACAAAAATTACCTCGTGTTTCTCTCTTTTTAATCCTAGCCAAATTACTATGTTTAGAAATTTGTTGGGGGGGTGGATCACAAAACTACTCTTTCTGCACCCTCTCCCTTGATTTACCTTGGAGACAGATCTACAGGTAGCTGTGTGAATTTTGTATATCTTAACTTGGGTTTTAAAGCATATGGTTGTTAGGAATTGAAACTAGTGAAAATTTTAATGTCCTCAGCTCATTGTTGGGGAAATATAGCAGTATGGTAAAACATACTTCTGAGATATTCTCTCAATCACCTTGAGAAAGAATACTGAATTGGAAAATCTGTACTTAACCTTCAATTACCTTTAACAGACATGTCTCAATCTCTCAGCTGCCTCACAGGGTTGTAGTTAAGAGTGCACAAGGTGACAAATGCATTCAAAAGCACTTTGTATATGGTAAAGTGCTACCCAGAGTTTGTTCTTTCCTAGGAACAACAATCCACTTTCAAGACTTTCATTTTATTGTTCCAGGAAGATGATGCCACTTGATCAAGAGGAAATTGTTTTTCTAATAAAGGTGAGGCAAATCTATGTCTTTTCACTGAATTGTTTTCTTAACTAATGGCACATCTGTGAGGCAGCTTTTCCACAGATGGGGTGTAGTCTCTAACCATGCAAAGGACAGTAAAAAGTTGGCTAGTCCACCAAGTTACATTACTAGCCTGATCCTCTGATGCGGTTTCCCAACTGGCATGCCTGCTCACTACAGTCATCAATCCCCTTATCTCATGGAATGGCCTGGGCCACTTGGAGCCCTTGAAGTAGGTATTACGGTCCAGTCCCAAACAGCTTTGTTGGTTTGCCCCAAAGTATTAAATATTTCCTATGCATAACACACCATGAAAGGCTTGAAAAATACTGTAGTCTAACAAGCATGACTAATTTGAATTCTGGACAAAATTAAATTGGTAATAATAATTGATACTACTTTTAAAGCATTTACCTTGTGCTATTTTTACGTGTGTGGGTGTGTATATGTTTTAAAGTTTATTTAAGTAATCTCTACATCCAACATGGGGCTCAAACTCATGACTCTGAGATCAAGAGCCACATGCTTTTCCTACTGAGCCAGCCAGGCGCCCCAGTGCTTATGTGTGTTTTTAAAACTGTTTTAGTCTTTAAAAAATTCTGCACGAACAGGTTACCTTTTACTGAAGATGAAACCAAGACCAGAACTAAGTATAGCCACCAGTAAATAGTAGTTGAAATTGGAATTCATGTTCCCCTATTCTAAAATCACCTGTGGCAAAAGAAAAATCCCAAACCAATCATCATTTCATATACACAATAATGAATTGGTTTACACTAATGCAGAATCTGTTTTCTCTCCTGTTAACTATGCCTTTTTTACACTATTGGCAGAAATTACCTTGGGCTCTCTGCATATCATATTTTCTGAAAAAGTGGCTAGGAAAATCCTTTCTACAGTGGTCATCTCTGGGGAGAGAGAGAAAGGATTGAGGGGTAAAGCTTTATACCTGGTAACTTAATTCTCTTCTAACAGAAAAGAAAAAAAAAATTGAAACAAGGCAAAATGTTAACGTCTGCTTAATTCTAGTGATGGGTACATCAGTGTTTGTTATGTATTATTCTTTGCCTGCTAATGTGTTCGAAATGTTTCATAGCTAAAAGTATAAAAATAGAATTCATTACAATTCAGGCAAAAACTCTTCCAAGTTATCATACATATATTTCTTTGATTATGAAATAAGTTGTTTAATTTCTTTACACCAATAAAAGGAGAATGAATCAAACTGTCACTTCTTTAAACTTGCCAGTCCCATCTCATATTTAACCATTTATGTGTTTGACAAAGTATCAGTATTCTCATAACAACAGTTTCCACACCTTTAATCATTTTGATTCATGCTTTTCAGCCCAAGCCCCTCGCCTGTGTCCTTGCAACATCTTTCACAATTCTGGTAATGGTGGTGAGGATGTTGGGGAAGGCTTCAGAAGACAGAATGCTGGAGCTAGAGCTGATGTATCAACAGGAGTTTGCCATGCAGACAGTGGCCACTCCGAGCAAATGCATAAACACAGATATAAAATAACTACTAGGATCTTACTGGTTGATAAAGCATTGAAAAATAAGTTAATTTGTAGACTGGAGAGGGTTAAAGAAGAGTACAGAGGTAGCTTGAACTGGTTATGGATGGGCTGGAGGGGTGGCTAAAGGCCAGATCACAAAAGATCATGTGTGCTAGGAAGTTTGGGATCCATCCTTTAGGTCAGTGGCTACCAGAGGAGTGTGCACTCATCTACTGAGATTTGAAGAAAACATTAGAATTTGTTTTTATAATGTTTTGCCGCATCACTTAATTTTTGTGTTTCATAATACATATTAGTTCATCACTTCGTGTATGTAATTTATAAATCAGTACACATTTATCAGGGCATGTACTCAAATTTTTGTGGAGAGGGCTCCATGTTCAAGAAGTCTGAAGATGATGCCTTTGGGCGATGGCAAGTTGACAAATTCTTTCCAACCTATATTACCTTTTTGCTGAACCCTTACTTCTGATCAATATAACTTTGTTGCTAGGATTAACACCATAGTATTCTAACTCCTTTTCCTGTCTCTACCTTCTTCTGCATTCCTTACAACTTCCTAGGCATAGGAAGACAAAGCTTATTCCCTCCCATTCATACATAAGGGCATGTGTTTAATTTAGCACACATAAAAAATAACAGAAATACAGAGGAAATTAAATTCAGGTTGGAAGACAGGTATTGGAGAAAAGTCTTCACAGAGGAGTTTGGACTCTGCCTTTAGGCATTTGAAAAGCCCCAGGATTAAAAACCTTTTTTAAGGGAACTAGTATAAAATTTGCATTTTTAGAAAAATAATTTCCAGAAATCAGGAAAATGGAATGAATGGGAAGAAATCAGCCTGGATGAATGATAGTATACTACTGTAATAACTGCATCACTTTCTCTTCTTAAAATTAAGTAGGTCTTACTTTGGTCCTCAATATATAAAACAAATAAAAGCAATAAATGAATTCTTCCTCGCTTAAAGAATCTTAAGAAGGCACAGGAAAAGCAGGGCAGCAAAAAATTTAAAAAAAAAATTAGAGGAAAAGGAGAGAACTCTGGACAGAGTGTGTCAATAAAGCCAATGAAGATGTGAGTTTCACGGAGCAGTCGATATAATTAAAAGTTAAAAAAAAAAAAAAGAAGGTTAAGAGAAGGACTTAGAAGTTCTCACTTAGATTTGGCAACATTACTGTTGACCCTTTGTCAGTGCATTAGAGCAGTAGTGATCTGGCTACCATAGGTTGAAAAGTCAATAGGACTTAGGAAAACAGGTGTATGTTCCCGTTAGAGGAGCCTTGTTATAGAGGGAAAGCGTGATAGGGTAGTGCAGAGGTGCACATAGGCTCAAGAGTTTGTGTGCCTGTTTAAAAATGGAAGTAATGTGAGCATGTTCATCGACTTTAGGCAAGTAATCAGTAGAGGGAGCAATTTAAAATGAACAGGAACTAATTGATGGGGGAAAATCCCAGAGAAAAAAAGAAAGGTTACAAGATACAATTCTAACAGCTTAGGTGGAGGAACCAGCCCTATTTAAAAAACAACACAAAACAATGACTACAAAAGGCCTACCATACAGAGTTGAAACTCCTTAACCTGACTTTTTTTTTTTTAATGTCTTCAAGATACTTTTTCCACTCCTCTGATATCTGCACTCTCCACCCCTTTACATTTTTCCATGTTATTCGTATTTAAGCGCTATCTTCCTCCCACCCCCACTCTACAACCTAAGTTCAAGGTCCAACTCAAATCATCTGTCCCATAAAACTATTTTTTATTTTCTCATAAAAGTCCTTTGTCAGTGGTTTAACTCTCTACATCTATTACCTTAACAGACTACCTCTTTTTGAAGTACGTTTCTTTTTGTCTTTGAGGATCTTGCTTTACCCACTCTTCTACTTCGCATTGTGCCTTGAATGTCATGGATGGACTATAGACGTGGGTTCGAATTAGACTGGTCTGAAAATCCACCCCACTCTTGAGCCAATGTACCTTCCTTGCCATGACCAGATCCAGCCAGAATAGGACCGGCCTTGTGGAGCTCAGCCAATTCTACTAAATAACTTGTAGTAACAGGCAGTATTCGTGAAAATCCATCTGTACTCCTGTTCCTGGGTAAGCCACACAACTCTAATGGAATCGAACGCCTTCAACAGTTCTCCCAAACTGTCCACCCTTCCCATCTCCTCACGTCAAATAGTAAGACGACCGAAAAGAAGCATGACTCCTTTCAAAAAACCCTTGCTAAACGCCATTAGGCAAGTGGTAGGCAACGAGAAAGAATCAGCAATTTGGAGGTACACGCTAAGCCGGAAAGACAGGAAAAACACCAACTCTCAAAGGTCCCCGGTTCCTTTCCCTCACGCTACGCACGTCACGCCACGTCACGTCAACGGCGCAACGCAAGCCCGGCCCCGCCCCACCCTGGCCTACTGCCCGCCAGGCCGTGCTGGGAGTTAGACAGCCGGAGGCTGCTCTCACGCACTGGTGGAAGGAGAGGCCGCGCTCCCGGCTCAGCACGGTGTCCCGGGTGCTGCAGCCAACTGCCGAGCAACTTCGGGTCATCTTCTTGCTACGTGGGGCTCCACTTTGGGTGGTCCTACGACAGCATTAATCGTGATAAATTTAGCTCCGCCCGTGGATTCGGCGGCTACGACCTTTATTTGTCGGAAAAGGCGGGCTCTTAAGGTGCAAGACTCCTACTCTTCCTCTTCGTGGGCGCTGCGCTTGACGCCGTGACCAATCACAGGCCACGTCGCGTCGCCGCAGCCAATCGAAAGAGCCTGGAGCGTTAAGACGAGCATTTGACGGCTCCTCCTCTCTGTTCCAGGGTGCTTAGTGTATTTAGTTGTTTATGGTCTAGTTTTGCTACTGTTTCAACACGCTCTGGTTACATCCGGTGCCATCGTGGTTCTTGTGAGGCAAGGCCTGAGAATGCGAAGCAGGGAGGTAGGAATAATACTGAGGTGAAACTAGGGGCATGCCATTAGGTCTCCGGTACGAACTCTTAAAGGGACTGGATATGGGTGGAGGAAGAGATGGGAGGGAGAGCGATAAACGCGATACCCTAGAAATGTTAAAGACAAAATTGGGCCCCCAAATAAATTACCTACTGAGAGGCATATAATTTCCTTGCATTTTATTTGGTAGTTCCCTGATGTGGCGGTATTACAGGAGCTGTTGGGATGGTTGGCCTTAGATATGTGACCCCGGAGGAGCATGAATAAGAGTGTTAATACGGGGATACGTCGTTTTTAATTCAACGAACCTTTTCTACAAGACCGTTTGTCACTGTGGGGCAATTAAGGAAACAAGGTAAGATCCTTGGGGCACCACATGTCTAGTGGGGAATCGTCAATATAATTAGTAAGAGGGTCAGGACAGAAAGCGCAATGAAATGATTTGGGTTGGGATGTGGCGCATTGTAGATAGTTTTCAAGAAGTGAGAAGGTCTTCAAAAGATGTCTTTGTTAAGCTCTATATGTTTACGGTATGAGATTTCAATTGTCATGGAAGAAACAAAATGGGGCCAAAATAGGGCATAATTTCTGTCTTTGGAGAGACACTTAGAATATTAAGTGGCTTCTTTCTCCTGCTTACTTTGGAGGCCCATTAAAGAAACCAGAAAAGTTTGTACTTTTCATTCAGTTTTTTCATTTCCTTTTCCTGTAGGCGAGGGTGATTCCAACGTTTCCAAGCCAGATTGCGTCTTTTTCCCCTCGTTGTTTTCTTGGTCCAGATTCCGGCCAAAAGGTACTACTTATTGACATCTGCTTTCCATTATAATATGCTTGTATCTTGTTTGAACGAGATTAACAGAGATTTTGTATATGTCCCTTTCTTTTTTTTTTTTTTAAATTTTTTTTTCCAACGTTTTTTATTTATTTTTGGGACAGAGAGAGACAGAGCATGAACGGGGGAGGGGCAGAGAGAGAGAGGGAGACACAGAATCGGAAACAGGCTCCAGGCTCCGAGCCATCAGCCCAGCGCCCGACGCGGGGCTCAGAGCCTGACGCGGGGCTCGAACTCACGGACCGTGAGATCGTGACCTGGCTGAAGTCGGACGCTTAACCGACTGCGCCACCCAGGCGCCCCGTATATGTCCCTTTCTTAAAAGTCATGTGGCCTAAGGATAGTCCATGACTTTGGGGAAAATTGAACCATGGGCTGTGTGCTTGCTTGGATGTTAGACGTGCAAAGGGTAGGATCTGGATTAAAATTACCTTCAGTCTGTTAGGCTATTAGAAACTTTCTTAGTACTCAACCAGTTAAGACCCAAATGAGGCTAAATAGAAATACATAACAGTTTTATCTTTAAGGAAAAAATTGGTTGCCTTGTTTTTTTGGTAACAGTTTTGTTGAGATATGACTCCTACACCATACAGTTAGCCCATATAAAGTATGCAGTTAAGTGGGTTTTAGTATATTCAAGAGTTGTGCAGTCATCACCATGATCAATTTTAGGACATTTTCATCACCACCCCTCCCCCCCCCCAAAAAAACCATTCTCATTAACAGTCACTCCCTATATCTTCCCTATCCTCTGTTCTTGGAAACCACTAATTTTTTTTGTCTATGTAGATTTGCCTATACAATTTCATATAAATGGAATCAAAAACTAATATACGGCCTTTTGCAAGTGGCTTCTTTCATTTAGAATGTTTACTTATTTATTTTGAAAGAGAGATTTAGAGCATAAACAGAGGAGAGGTAGAGGGAGGGGAAGAGAGAAAGAATCCCAAGCAGGTTCCACACTGTCAGCACAGAGCCCAGTGCGGGGAACTCAGGAGCTGTGAGATCATGACCAGACCCAAAATCAAGACATTTCTGAGTTACCCAGGCGCCCTGAGTACTTCCATTTTTTTTTTTTTTAATTGTCAAAAGATGTTCCATTGTATGTATATACTGCTATGATGATTTTATTTAACCATTTATCAGTTGACCATTTGGGTTGTTTCCATTGTGGGGGATTATTATGAATAATTCTGCTGTGAAAATTGGTGTACAAGTTTGTGTATGGACATATGTTTTCATTTCTTTTGAGTATATACCTCAAGGTGGAATTGCTGGGTCATATGCTAAGTGATATGTTTAACCTCAAGGAAATGCCAAACTGTTTTTCCAAAGTGGCTGGACCATTTTACATTCCCATTAGCAGTGGATGAGGGTCCCATTTTCTCCACGTTCTTGTGTGAAGTGGTATTTCATTGTGGTGGTTGCCTGATTTTTAAGGACTCCAGGTTTGCAGGGAACCTGCTAGAGGATGCTCCTTGCATGTAGAGACCAATGTGTAAGGTGAATTTGTCTTTTCAGTCTCTACCACACAAATAGATACATGTGTTTCTGCTGTAATATACATGTCCCTGAAAAATACCTCATGTTCAGCAAAATTATGCATGTGAAAGTAGTGCTTGTAGGAAAAAGAAAAAGCATTGAGTACTCAAAATCTGTGCAATTGGATAAGCTCTAAAATAGTAATCAGTACCTGGAAAGTACTCCTGTGCCCTCCTCTCACCCCTTAAGGGTAACTTAAATGGACACTACCATAGGGTATATTAAAAGAGCAAGCCTGCTGGGTGCTAGACATTACAGATAGGAAGTGGAGCTCTGAGCTCATAAGCTGCTAAATGGTATAGAGGGCAGGTGGGAGTAGCTGGGGAGGGAAGCCCCAGGTGCAGGCTCTCATTTTTCATTTTCTTTTTTTTTTTTTGTTATGTTTATCTTTGAGAGAGGGACAGAGCATGAGTGGGGGAGGGACAGATGGAGGGGGACACACAGAATCCTAGGCAGGCTCCAGGCTCTGAGCTGTCAGCACAGAGCCTAACATGGGCCTCGAACCCATGAACCGCGAGATCATGACCTAAGCTGAAGTCAGACACTTAACCAACTGAGCCACCCAGGTGCCCCAATCTCATTTTTCATTTTCTTAAGTTAGAGTTGAAAGTACCCCTGCTGCCAGTTCAGCATCAGAGTTCAGAGGGAAGGGTTTTTTATTTTAATTTTCTTTTGTTTAAGTGGATTCCAGATATTGTGGCTGCCCAAGGATAGATGAAACCGTGGCTCTCACATTATTCTGAAAGCATTCTTGTAATTATTAATTACAAATGAGTTATTGAAAACTGCTCTGCTGCAAAACAGATGTACTTAAATGTAAACTGGTTAAATGAAAACTCACTTTGTGGAAGCCACAAGGGGTCTAGGTTTTCTTAATGTACTCCTGGATAGGGAAATAGGTAATTCCTCATAAAAGCATGCTTTTTTTTTAGTTGTAGTTATGTATCTTTATGTTCATATATAACTTGTGCATTTTTGTTGCTGTTTTTTACTGTTTTAATAGTGACATTGAGGTTCTCAATTTAATCATTTGATTATCTTTGCTTCTTCCAATAACTTCATATCCAGTGATTAAACCTTTTCACTGCTGTTCACATAATGAACCGTTGTGATTATTGAATACGTTAATGAGGATATGTAAACTGTATTAAAGATATTGGGAAAATGCATGGACTGTTGTGCATTGTAATATAAAAGAAAATACCTCTTTTTAGGAATTACGTTCTTGGAGATGTTGGAAAAAGATTCCTGGGACTTCAAAGATAATCACTCCAGATATACAGGGGAGGTAGTATATCTTTCTTTAAATGTATTAAGTGTTCCCAGAACAATAGTAGTGAGTTGGAAATGGCGGATTATCTAAGTAAAGATTTATGAAGACTTCGGTGAAATCTAATTTCCTGTTACAGAATTTTATTAATTTGGTCACTTGGAGAAAAAATAACAACTAATGCTTCTTGAACGACTACGTGCCGGGCATTGTGCTAAGCATTGTATAGACACACAAGTTTGTTTTATAAACAAATGTATTTCTCACAACAACCCTAGGAAAGCAAATAGACTTTTTGCCTTCTAGGACTGGTATCTTCCTTGTTGAACACCTCCTCTTTTGTCAGATTCTTATTTCTACTAGAACCTTTATTTATTGTCCTGTTGTATTAAAATGTATTTCTGGTAACTGACTTATATTCTTGCTGAATTTTTCACCGTTTCATTTCAGAAAGCCTTCGGGTTTTGAAATTATTGGTGACCAACTTAAAAACTGTTCCCGAATCTGACCCTTTCCTAAAACTTCAGACCTTTCCAGCTAATTCATAAGTTGTACATTTTGCTTTTTGAATATGGATTGTGACCCTCTATGAATTATTTATTGCTATGTAAAAGTTATTCAAAACTTAGTAGTTTACAACAACACTTATCTTACAGTGGGAGGAGGGCAAAGCAGAGAGACATCATCTTCTGGGCTCTCACTTGGCAAGCCTTGGTTTCTTGATGGCTGTTGGCTGAAGACTTCAGTGCTTCACCATGAGAACCTCTCCATAGGCTGCCTGAGAACTGTCACAACATGACAACTATCTTTCCCCAGAGGGAATGATCCAAGAGAGAAATGCCAAGTTAACATGTAAGTGGGCACATATGAGGGTGTGAATACCAAGAGGTGGGAGATCATTGGGGACCATCTTGGAGGTTGACTATCACCCTTTACTCTTTTTTTTTTTTTTTTTTTTTTTAAACTGCTTCAATTTATTGAATCAAGAGATTTAACATTAGACCCTCTGGTCAGATAATGAGAAGTATGAGAGCATATGTATTCAAATAAGTGCTCTCTTTTCTAAGATGCACGGTTTCTTGCCCGTGAATATATAAATTCCATAAGTGATGCCACTCCTTTTGGAAATTTTCTAGAGAATATATAAGAAAGCTTATTTTATAGATAGAGAATATTGGACTTTGATCATATATGTTTTTTTTTTCTTGGACCCATTTCTCCTCTCCCAACTCTTCCTTAGGTGAAGGTGGTTAGAGAAGCTGGAAGTAGACTATAGATAGAAATTGAGTACCCCTATCCCTGGTATTTTGCTTGGGGTGCAGACTGACTTGGAATGGTTGAAATTTCTGTTTAGAGTTTTCTAAGGAATGCAATCCAATTACTTAAAGGCACTTACACATATATTTAACACAGGATGGAATAAAGGTATAAATACACAGCAGCAGCTTTAGAGTGATTTGTCCTTTTCCTCAAAAGCTTGATATTTATCCAGTTTGGTGAGTATATTTCCTTTTCTTTCTGTTGCTCCCCCCTCCCACCACGGTCTTTTATCTCTCTTGATGTGCAAAATACAGACTTTGCCAAGCCCCTAATTGGGGCATTCTGAGCAGAATGCCCCTAATTGGTAGAATTCTAATTTGTGCCTGAGATTTGTAATCTTTTGAGTCTTCTTTTCCCTTAATTGCTGCTTAAAAGTTCTTTGTTAGCAGTGACAACTTTTTTCCTTTAAAGCTTAAGTGCTTCTGGTTATTTTGGAGACCTTGTGTAATAACAAAAAACATTACGTAAAAAACAAGATACAACCGGTTTTGGGATGTGTTTGTATTAGGTATGGTTACCCTTTCCATGTCAAGCTTAATATAACGACATTTCTAAGTTAGCATAAGGTAATCTGTGCGAAGTAGTTAAATGATACACTTGAGATTATCTTTGGTATGATTTTTCCAATTGGAAGTAAAATTGGAGGTGTTACCGGTTCATGAAAATTAAAATTTATAGAAATGTGTATATATTGTGTTCTTTAAAAAGGGCTAAACAATGAAAAACTTATGACTAAAGCTCAAGTTGAAAATAGGAAGAAAATATAAATGTCCAATGATTAAACTTTTTCCACTGCTGTTCACATCATGATCTGTTGTGATTAATGTATGTGGATGAGGACATAATGGAAAAAGAAAATCCTAGTGGGAGAAAAAAATTATAGATATGATGTAATTTTTTTGTATATTGATTTACTTGTAAATGTGTTCCTGTTTTAGGAATGAAATTGAAGGGTGTTTTTGTCAGATTTATCTGATAAAGAATTTGAACATTTATATAGTAAGGTAAGTGGTTTATAAATTTGCTAGTTTTGACGAAAGAACGGACCATCAGATTTGAGCAAAAAATTGATATTTGAGCATAATGTGGACATTGTACTCAATTAAATTTTTTTCCTTATTTTTTCATTTTTCAAAGATAACAAGAATATGGTTTCAAAGATAATTTTCTGAATCAATAGATTTGATGCAGGATAGGCAATTGGGTGGCTGGGGTCAGGACTTTTAACCTTGATGATTATCTTTTCTCAAAAATAATGGTGTAATTCAGCCTCTGAGATTCTTAGAGATCATATATTCCAGGGTTTAAATTTGCTGAACTTTTGTATGTCCTATAAATGACTCTTTGATATGCCACTGAATGACCATCCTATAACTTAATCTTTATTCAAGAACAGTAGATAAGTAGGTGGTTAGAAGCTGAGAATCTCAAATTTAATACCAGATTAATCTGTCACTAATTAGGCATGTTGTCTTGGGGTGTTTCAAATTTGAGGAATATAAAGAGGAAAAATTCTTGCAAATACTCAGTATTGATTTAAGTTTATTTTCTATTTCATAAATTTCTACAAACATAAAAGTTGATATAAATTTTGTTTACGGGCCTTAATCAAAAGATTTACAAAATAAGTGCATTCAAAGACAAAACTAAAATATTAATGGGATGGATGCTACTGTTACACAGGAGAAAACATGGTATTGGCTGGTGTGGAATAAGTTGTAAATACATACAGTCTTGTGCTTTGTGATGATTATAAAGCTTTACAATCAGGACAACAGTAGAGTTGTCCAGAACTTTACTCTTTTGCAGACCTCAAAATTGTTGAAATGAGGGAAGGGGCCTAAGTTCTCAAAAGGATGTCTTTGGACTGTCTGCAAATGCTAATTTGAAGAATTCTGTATTACATTGTCTCCAAACATTTTTCCATCTCCAGTGGGAATTCACTCTGGAACTAACATTCCTTTAGAAAATCTTCAGTTTCTATTTTGATCTATGGTTAAGTTTGGCTAGTAGTTAACTAAATTGGATTAAAAGTTGATTATTTTGTGAACTAATGCAAGTTTTTCTTTTTAGATACAGGTGGGCCTTACTTTGCACCGTTCCATTATACATGAAGATCAGTTTTCACAGTTTAGTTAAATAACACCAATCCTCCTACAACACAGTTGTGATTTCAGTTACAATAGTAACTGAATTGTTGCATAAGTTTTGTTGCTAGCTCTTTATTCCACAACTGATTATGCATTATAAAAGATGTGCATCATGGTCAGTAACCAGTTACATCACATCTTTCAAAGTCTCTTGGTGATTGATCACTAAACATCTATTAGTTCACAGAGTAAAGCATGTAGTTGTATTGCTTACTTGTTTCCCAGTAATAAACCCATGCAACATTGTACAAAACTGGATAATCAGAAGAGGGAATTGGCAGGGCAGCAAAGAAACAAGTGATTTTTAACACTGGAAGTGAAATTGGATTTGAAAATGGCGACAGCATAGTGAAGACAAGACGAGACCCAGGCCTACATAAAGCTGCAGTAGAAACTGTGGTTTAAAAGTTCGAGGAATATAAAAAGCAAAGTAAAGTTACTTCAACATTTTTTAGTTTAAATTACACTAGGAACAGAAAGCCACTTACAGGTGAAATGGAGTGCTTGCTTCTACTTTGGATGGAGGACTGTAATAAAAAATCCTAATCAGTTTGGCTAGCATTCAGGCCAGAGTGTTGAGGTTAGTTGCTGCACTGAAGGAAAATGGTAATTACCAGGAGACTAAAAAAGAACATTTTTTTGCTGGGAAAGGCTGGTTTCATCGTTCAGAAGTCTGGAGCGCCTGCGTGGCTCGGTCGGTTAAGGTTAAGCATCGTTTGGAGGTCGGCGTGAATGGAATAATGTTCCACTGGTGAAGCTGCATGTTCAGATAAGGATGCTACTGGGAAATTTGCACCCATGTTCCAAGAATCACAGGCAGTCCTTGCTTTGCACAGTGGTATGAGACTACTGTGCAAAAACTTCATAGGATTCGGCTGGAATGTAAATGGAGTTCTAGAAGATATGACTATGGGAATGTTTACATTGCTGCCATTCAGGAAGTAGTTCTGGATATACAGCCAGAAGGTGCTGCTTCAGCAGCACATACACTAAAATTGGATATACAGCCAGAAGAATTTAGGGAAGGTGAACATAGTTATAAATGAAAGCAGTTGTGTGTTGTGAAGGATGAATACATTTGGAGGAAGTGATTCAGGTGAAAAACCACATTAAAGGAACTCTCAGATGTTTCATGACACTGTGCAAAGCATTAAACGTTAGAAACAGATCAAACTCCGAAAAGATGACAATTTGCCAAGGCATAGGAAAGATGCTTGCTCCATATTGTAAGTTATATGAGAAAGCAAGCACTGTTCAAACTACTCGAGACTTGTTTATAAAGAAATAAAACATCCTAATTTTCAATGTTTCTAATGTTTTGAGTGTTTTATTTTTTATATTTCAACCAAAATCAGTTTCTAATGTTTGGACAAATTTTAAGGTTATAGAACAATCAGATTGTTAATACCATAGATTAAGATTGCTTTGCGCGGTTTCAGCTTTCATAGTCCAAGTGAGAACTCCCTGCATTTAAAACAAACTAGGAACTCTTTATATTTAACCAGATATATCAAGTCTAGAAACAAATACGCTTTTCCCTTAGATTACCAGTTATATTATGACAGTTTTCATACTGTCTTTGTATGCATGCTACTATAACAAGGCTTTGAAATAAAAATTTATACAAAACTGTATGTCTCATACTTCGACTTGTAGGCAAATCCTAATAGATAGGGATTGGCAAACTTCTTTTATAAATACAGCCATACAGTGAATAGGCTTTGCAGACTCTTTAATGGTCTCTAGCAACTACTCAGTTTTGTCTATGTAGCACAAAAACCGCCATAGGCAATACAGAGACCATTGAAAGTGGCTGTGTTCCAGTTATGAAATACTGTTCATACCTCACAGTCTACAAAACTGGGTGGTGGGAAGCAGGGAAGTTTGTAGTTTGACTTCTGCAATAGGAACATCTAGTACATTAAATGATACCAAAGAATGTAACCACTGCTTGAATCATTTGAGTTTTTTGGTAAGTTGTTCTAATGAGCCCTTTCTCCATACTGATGTACATTTACAGGTAGTCGGGGGTCTTCTGGGGTTGGGGCAGTAGGGAGTTAAGTTTTCGGTTGATTCAAGTGATGGGCCCGCTTCTAAGTCGGATTTTTCATTGGCATCTATAGGTAAACTAGTCCTTGCAGCTGTAAGTAAAAATGGATTTGTAGAACAGTAGAAATTTGCTGCTGTGGCCTAAGTAATCCGTTTGGTCTATTTCTGTACTAGAGAAATAAACTTCCTTTTCAAATTGAACTGTAAGTATAAGACACTAAAAGGGTGTATGAAAGCGTGCAGTGGGAGCGCAAAAATGTGCCTACTCTGATACCTAGAAGTGAAGGCACTTCAGAAAAAACTTGAGGGGCACCTGGGTGGCTCAGTTGGTTGAGCGGCCGACTTTGGCTCAGGTCATGATCTCATGGTTTGTGGGTTCAAGCCCAGCATGAGGCTCTGGGTTGACCACTTGCTCAGAACCTGGAGCCTGCTTCCGATTCTGTGTCTCCTCTCTCTGCCTCTCCCCTGCTCACGCTTTGTCTTAACTCTGTTTCTCAAAAATAAATAAATGTAAAAAAGAAAATTTAAGAAAAAACTTGAAAGAGATGGTTGACTCTTTGGTGTAATGGGAAGAGAACTGGCCTAGAAGTTAGGAGACCTGGGTTGAATCCAGGTTCCAATTGTTTATAAGTACTTTTCCTCTGGTTTTACTTTGCTGTAAAACAATTCCTAAACTAAAAACAACATCCAGACAATCTAGTGTATCCAGACAATACACTAATTCGAAGCCAGGGTCTGGCGAAGCCCAGTGACTAAGGGCAAACCCTAGTACATCTTAAATAGTGCCATATGATGCTAACTGGACTACTTGGCTCCACTATGCCTCTGGAGTAACAACACCGTCCACAACAGACATCGGGTATAGTCAGATCACTTGGTTTTGAAGTCCTCAAAAGCAATACTGTAGAACCAACTTTTAACCAACCCAATCACAAATTAGTTTCTGCAATTAGGGCCGTGCAGCCCCATTTCCAAGTGATTTGTCCGGTGTTGGCAGTGTCGCGGAGGCTGCCGATGTCTCGCAGGACTAAATCTACGTGGCATTCTTGCAGGCCTCGGCCGTTCTTCGAACAGATAGCTACACCCAGCACAGCAGGACCTGTTTTTTTTCTTTTCGCGTATGCCGGGTCACCGCATCCTCAACCTGTACGCCACCCTTCAGTACGGGTCCTCCCAACCTCACAAACACGCGCCAACTACACGCTCCTCACACCAGCCTGCCTACCCTCCCGGAAGTGCCGTGGAGGGGAGCGCGCCGAAGTGGGCGGGGCGAGACGTCGCTCCCGGAAGCGTCCGCGGGCCGTCCGGGAGGGGCTGTGGCTGCCACGTTGAAGCGGAACGTGGAGGTGGCTTTGGGGCGGGAGGAGGGGCGGCGGCGAATGCTGGGAGAGTCCGACGGGCGTCGCGCTAACGCAGGAACCGGTCGCCGAGGGTCCCCACAAGGTGTGTCTGCCTATTCCTCCCTGTCTTCTTCGCCGGCCCTCGGGCCTTGAGGTGGAACACAGGCGAAAGCTACGACCGTGGCATCGGCCTCCGCTGGTCCCCGTCAGCCTGCGGCCCGGTCTGTGGTGGCGGCGCGTCCGTGATCTTCGTTTCGGGCCCGTCTGGATAACGCCTGGCGTCACGGCTGCTTCGGGGATCGCGCCGATCCACATCCGCCAACGTTTCCACTGCTGAGCAGGAGCTCCCCTGAGGCTTGCGACAGGGTGTCGTGCCAGGTCCGGTAACGGGGGTCTGAGGTCAGAGGACACTCACAGCCTTGTGCACAAAGAGGTGCGGGCCCCAAGGGCGAGGGAAGGAAGCAAACCTCAGGATCACTTTGGTTCATTTTAGTTTGGTTATGATTTTTTTGTTTGTATTTGAACTGTTGCCAGATTTAAAGGTTCATAGGTTTTTAACTGGAAGCTACTGTCATTGAACCAGGATTGGATTATTTTAAGGATAGTTACCAGTTGCCGTCTATTCCTCGAAGGAAATGTCAAAAAGTGTTGTATGTCTTTGCTAATAAGTTATTATGATGAGAGGTCAAGTTACAGGGCAGGTGAAAAATAAATCAAAATATTGCGTGGGCTTGTGGGCATTATGAACTTTTATGTGAGCATAAGCAACTAATTTTATTTCGTCTTTCTGAAGTTGCAGTGATGGTCTGTGATAAATCCTTTCTCCAAAACTGCTTTCTAACTACAGAAAACTGAAATGTGATTGTGTTTGTCGCTAATTGTAACTGTATTCAATCAATAATCAGAGCCTTGCTCTTCTATCATACCGTCCTACGTTTTCTGTACATACTGATTGTTCTGGGATTGGCTGAAGTTTACTCATCGTTTTTTAGTGGTTCTTCTGTGCTCTCTCTCTTGATTAAATAGACCTGGGGAAGGTTTGTAGACTCTAAGAACTTTTGGATAACCTGAAGTGTTTTTGTAGTTGTGAATTAATGTTACACACATCCAAGGTTGTTTGGGAAATGTGACATTGGAATGGATTAAGAATTATATTGCCTAATTTTAGATACATAGGTTCTTTTTGAAACTAATAACGTAAGAAAAGAAAGAAATTTGTAACTGTAAAGAGCAGTGATTCTTAATTTTTTGGAATTACAGTCCCTTTTGAGGACCTGAGGAAAGCATTGGATCACCTTCCTAGAAAAATGCACTGCACAGGGGCTTATGGATGGCTCAGTTGGTTGAGCGTCTGACTGTCTCAGCAGGTCTTGATCTCAGGGTGGAGTTCTAGCCCTGTGTGGGGGTACTTAAAGAAGCCTACTTAAAGAAAAAAAATACACACAATTTTGTATGTAATTTCGTGAAGTTTAGAAATTCTTGTCAAGTGGTATTATTCAATTGATTTTTACAGTGTTTTTAGAAATATTCTTTTAAAAAAAATTTTAATGTTTTATTTATTTTTGAGAGAGAGAGACATAGACAGACCGACAGACAGAGGACAAGCCGGGGAGAGGCAGGGAGAGAGAGAGACACAGAATCTGAAACAGGCTCCAGGCTCTGAGCTGTCAGCACAGACCCCGATGCGGCGCTCAAACCCACACACGGTTAAGATCATGACCTGAGCTGAAGTCAGTCACTTAACCGACTGGATCACCCAGGCGCCCCAGAAATGTTGTCATTCCTAGGTTAATTTTAGTTCAAAATGTTTTATTTATTAGATTCTAGATAAGTATGGCACCATTTAGTTCAGTGCACAATTTGGCTCTTTTGGTTGAGTGAAATGAGCCTTAGAACATCGATAACAATAAATCCTCTAGAACAAATTTGTCCATCCATGGTGAGATATTTGCCCACACAAGATGGATTTTTAATAAGGCAGTCCCAACTAGAGATTGTATTCCTGGTTTGAGAGTCAGAATTTCCATTTCCATAAACTCTTCTACTTTTTACTTTCTGAAGAATGGGTCATCTCTGTATGGAGCATTGTAAGATTGGTATGTTTGAGAAAATAGTACTGTTGGAGTTTAGTATTGCTTTACAAAATTAGCAACTAGAAAATGAGCGGAAAGAAAAAAGCTTCCACTAAATTGCATGCATTTAACTACGTGCATGTTGTAGGGAGAAACTTGGACAAAAAAATAAGAGTTCTAGTCTGAAACATAAATTATTCTTCAGGTGTATTCTTTGGGATACGCATTTTAAGTTGTGACTTTTGCAGTAGCTGACATTTACAGGCATGCATTTACTATGAGCCAGGCACTGTTCTAAGGCCTCTGTGTAATGCCTTATTTAATTCTCACAACAACCCTTCTTATACATACTTTTATTATACTTATTTTACCAAATGGGTAGCCAAGGCACACAACAGGTAAAGGTACATGCCTAAAGCCAGAGCCTAGGATATGATGGAGCTAGGATTTAAACTGAGGGTTTGGCTCTGGACTCCATACCCTAAACTGTTATGCCATAGATATTGTCTTATAGATGTCATATGTGAACAAGCCACTGTCCTCACACTTTTCTTTTTGTATTATAAGAATGATTTTGTTCTGTGTAAAATAGTCTTGAATGAAATAAGTCTGCATAGTGTGAATTCTTATCACATTTGATATTGAAAAAAAATTGCACAAAGCTTTTAAAGCAAGTCTTCACTCGGGGAAGTACACTTGGTTTAATCTAAGCCTTCTTCAGATTTTTAAGAAAATTAGTTACAACTAAATGATCATTTCTAAGAAAAGGAAATATGCAAGTTGTATTTTCATAGCAGTCTTAGTGTTTTAAGAATGATTGCAGTGGGTAGATTATGGTATTCTTATTTAATTAGATTCAGACCACATAAGGTAGTTCCAGGCTATTGTTGTAGTGATTGGGGGGGAAAAAAAGTAGCTGGTATTGAAGCCTTGTGTTCAGTACAAGTTAATAAGTGGAACTGCATCTAGTGGAACATTGAGTGCTAAGGACAAGAAGTAGACTTTTATAAATGTTTTGAATTTCCACTTAACCATTTTATGTGCTTATGAATTTGTCTCTTTCTCTTTCAGTAAATGTTACACATTAACTAAGTGTTCATGAATCAGGTATCCTCTGTTGTACCTTTGCTCTTAGACATACTGTAGTTCAGTTTAGTTTTTTTTTTTTTTAATATACATGATTGTTTTGTTTTCACTTTTAGAAATTATTCTAAGACACTTTATAAAATCTTTTTTTAAAACAAACTTTTTTACCCTTTAAAAAAACGTCTTTTTACCCTAATAGTATTTTTCCCTATTAAAAAAAAAAGTGTTTTTTTTTTTAATGTTTATTTATTTTTGAGAGAGAAAGAATGCGAGAGCAGAGGAAGGGCAAAGAGAGAGAGGGAAACACAGAATTCAAAGCAGCCAGCACAGAGCCCAACATGGGGCTCAAACTCATGGACCATGAGATCATGACCTGAGCCCAAGTCTGACCCTTAACTGACTGAGCTACCCAGGTGCCCCTCCCTAGTTTTTAAATAAGAAAAGTTAAAGTTATTAAAGTTATTTTTTCTTTTAAACACTTAAGAATTTAAAAATTAAATGTTTTACCTGAAAGTAATCTTTCTAGCTCATCAGTCTTTTTGTATTTCCCTCATAAACATTTAAAATTGAACAAGGAAAACTTTGTATCTACTTTACCCTGTGCTAAGCAATTTTGAGTCCAGAAAGGGTAAAAGTTGTAATTTTTTATTGAAAAAAGACATTATTTGTCTAGTTAGTGAGACAAGATGCCATATAAAACAGTTGGTGAAAAGGCAGTGGAAAAAGATATAACAATAGGTACTAATAGAGTGTTATAAAGTTTTAAGATAGAATAAGATACTTTATTATAATATGTTTAAAGTGGTATAAACAGTTAAGAGATTATTTAGATAATTGTGTATTGGATCATTAGGGTACTTATGAAGGAACTGGGTCTTGAACTTGTTATTAAAGACAGTTGGCTCAGAGGAAGAGGACATTTCATATATAGAAAATAGGCCTCTTTTTCACTTCTTAGAAAATTGAGATTTTGCCCTTTTTTTCAGAATAGTCTTAGGAAACTAGATGTATGGTTTTCTTGGTTAATCTCATGATAGTAATAATTTTAAAAAGTAGTTAGCGTATTAAAACTCATGTTAACCTATGTGCTGGGCACTGTGTTTGGCCTCGTATTTCAAATATATTATCTCATTTAAGTTTCACAACATCCCATGAAGCAGTCTCTTTTGTCCCTATTTTACAAGTGGGGCTCAGAGAGGTTAAACAGTGTGTCCAAAGTATCATAAGTAGCACAGCCAATAGTCAAATCCAGTGTTGACTCCAAAGGCTCTACTACTTTTAACCACGTGATGCAACCTCCTAATCCACTCTTGCCTAACGTAGCACAGTTTCTAAAATACGTTCCTTCTCTCAATGTCCTCCTGCATCCTAGTTGTTTTGTCAGTATTTCTTCTAAATGTTAGTATGCCTTCTATGATTAAAATCGAATACCTGAATTTGTTAAGGTAACAAGTAAGAGCTTGGACTCTGGAAGTAAACTTCTGAGTTCCAGTTTTGGCTGTGTCCCTTGCTAGCACGTACAAATTATTTAATCTTTCTGTGCCTTCATTTTTATCATCTGTAAAATACTCTTCATGTATAAACAATTTGAACATGTAAGACCCAGGGCATATCGTTAGTCTTAGGCCCTCGTAAGGAAACTACCGGAGGATGAACTTTAGAAATGAATGCGAAAGCTGGCAAAAGTACTCTTGGAGAGCAATGAATATATTTAACTGTAAACCCGAGACTAAAACAAAGGTGGGAATAAGGAAGAAAGAATAAAGTGTATATGTTCAATATCTGATAATGTAGGAATTCATTATAAAACTAAAAAATTAAGAGAAGTGGGAAGTAAGAAAAAAATTGGAGATAGAATAAGTTAATGGGTTGCCTCATCTGTAATAGCTGGGAGTCAAAGGACGTTATTTAAAGCTGACAAGTCAGTTAGTGGAGGTATAAGCATATTTAACAGTACAAAGGTAAACACCGAGAAAGATAATACTATTGACTGTAATAACTGTGGAGTACAAGAGGGGCAGTAAGATTATGAAAACTGATTTCATTAGTGCTCACAGTAATTACGGTGTAAAGAAATAGAGGATTAATGGTACTAAATAATACTGGTTTTTTTTTTTATGCTTATATATTTCTGAGAGAGACAGGACAGAGAGCAAATGGGGACGGGCAGAGAGAGAGGGAGTCACAGAATCTGAAGCAGGCTCCAGGCTCTGAGCTGTCAACACAGGGCCCAATGCAGGGCTCTAACTCACAAACCACGAGATCATGACCTGAGCTGAAGTCGACACTTACCTGACTGAGCAACCCAGATGCCACTAAATAATATTGTTTTAAATTATTAAGATAGAACCAGAAGTACTTATGAGAACAAAAATACAAGTCATCCTAATTATCAGAAAATTTATAAATACACAAATATGGACAACAGGGAAAGTACATTTCTAAATTATAAAACCAAACATAGCAAAATAATATAGAACTAAGCAATCATACCTGTCAAATCAGGAAGAAAAAACTTATATCAGTAAATTTTATATGGCCTTATTAGCTAATCTATTGAAAAATGTTCAAATTGGATCACTAAGCAAAATCTGAAATTTTTTTTTTTTCTGTATTGAAGACAGCCAGTGAAAACAAAGGGGCTCAAAATTGAAAAGGGCAGAGGCACCTAGAAGACTCGGTTGAGCATCTGACTCTTGATTTGGGCTCAGGTCATGATTCTAGGGTCATGGGGGATCAAGCCCTGTGTGGGGCTCCATGCTTATCTTGGGATATTCCCGCATGCGCTCTCTCTCTCTCTCTCTCTCTCTCTCTCCCCCTCCCTCCCTCTCTCCTCCTCCTCTCCCTCTTCTCCACTCCACCCCCCGCCCCTCTCCTCACTCCCACACAAGCTCTCTTTATTTATTTATTTAAAAAAATTTTTTTAATGTTTATTCATTTTTGAGAGAGAGAGAGAGACAGAGTGTGAGCAGGGAAGGGCAGAGAGAGAGGGGGACACAGAATCTGAAGAAGGCTCCAGGCCCTGAGCTGTCAGCACAGAGCCCGACACAGGGCTCAAACTCACAGACAGCGAGATCATGACCTGAGCCGAAGTCGGGTGCTTAACCGATTGAGCCACCCAGGCGCCCCTCTTTATTTATTTAGTTTTGAGAAACAGTGTGAAACGTGAGCAGGAGAGGGGCAGAGAGAGAGAGGGAGAGAGAGAATCCCGAGGAGGTTCCGCACTGTCAGCACAGAGCCCATTGCTGGGCTCAGTCCCACAAAGTGCGAGATCATGATCTGAGTTGAAATCAAGAGCCGAATGCTTGACTGACTGAGCCACCCAGGTACCCCTGATATGGGTCTTAATATGAGATAAAGTGGAATTCAGACCCAAAGCCTTATTTAAAATGAAGAGCAATACTATACAAAGCTATAAATGTGTATTTGACAATGAACATTTAATATTATGAATACCGGTCAACCAAATAACTATGTGTTAAGTAACAAAGCAACTTTCGGGAGATAACAGGAAAAATAAGCACAAATACATTAGTAGTAGTGACCTTTAATTCACTGTTCTTGGTCCGGGACAGATCAAATGGAAAAACAGTAAGGCTGTAGACAACCTAAACAATTAAGTCAATAGAGTAGATTCGATTAATATATATTGATCTTGATCCTGAAAACAGAGTACCTGTTCTTTTTAGATCTCATGAAACATTTACAAAACCTTCTATATAGGCCCCAAAGAAAACTTCAATAAATTTTAGAAAGGAGAGATACTATAAAAAACAATCACAATACAGTAAAAGACCCTTCCACTTGCATATTAAATTCAGTCAACTCTTGGATCAATGGAGACTACAAATGGAAATCGCAAAATATGTAGATGACCATAGTGATGAAAATACAAGAAATACATGTAATCTAGCTAAAGCATTACTCAGAGAAAATTCAAAGCCTTAAATACTTACAAAAAATAAGTAACAAAAATGAGTGGGTTAAGCATTTAACTTAGAAAGTTAGGAAAAGATCTAAGTAAATGAAAAGAGAGTGGAAGGAAGGAATTAATACAAATAAAAGAAATTGATGAATTAGAAAACAAAAAGGACTACTAAACTACTAAATTGGCTGTTTGAAAATAAGTCACTAGCTAAGCTGATCAATTACTAAGAGGAGGGTAGGGGGAAGCAAAACACAAATATATGTAATAAAGACTAGTAAACATAAATAGCATAAATTAAAAGAATCGTGAGTCTGTGTTGTTCAAGTCTGAAATAATGAGAAAATCCGTAAAGAAAAAAAATTAAAGGATTATCATAGGAAAATATAATTTAAAAAAATGACTTTGTATAAAGGAAATTCAAATAGATCAATTTCCATAAAAGACCTTCAAAAGTACCCAGCCCACATGTTTCATGAGAGAATTCTGCTAAATCTTTGAAGAACCAATAATTCCAATGCTGTTATTGAAGTTGTTTTAGAGCATAGAAAAAGAAGGAAAACTTTTTTTTATGACTCAAGTGTTATGACATTGGTATCAAAACGTGACAAGATTGCACAAAAGAAGAATAGACTCAGTCTCACAGCTCTAGAAGCAAAATTCTGTTAAACAAATGGAATCTAGCAACACGTTAGTAGAAATACATCATGAGAAGTTTATTCAAGGTACAAAAAGATGGTCCATATTAAGAAATCTGTTAGTATAATTTGTTTCAGTGATAGACCTAAGAAGAAGAATCTGTTCATTCTGATTACCTAATAAAAACGTTTGACAGAATTTAATACCTGGTCTTTATAAACAGCATTGAATAAAACAGTAATCGATGGCTAATTTCCTTACATTATATATATTTATATCTATATGTGCATATGTATGTGTATTTCAAATCCTAAAGTCATGCTCCATGGTGATATAGTAGGCTTTTCCACTAAAGAAAGGAACAAGAAATCCCACTGTTATTGCTACTGTTTAATATGGTAGTACAAATACTATTAGCCTTTGTATAACAATAACAAGACAGTCTATATAATAGGGGTGGATTAGGGGTGAGCCACATTTACAAACAAACCAAAACATAAAATACTTGGGAATAAACAAACCCAATATGTCAAAAAGCTTAAAATAATACTGAAAGATAAAAAAAGAAGACTTAAAAGGCAACATGTTCTTATTGGGAAGATTCTGCATTATGTCAGTTTCTCCATAAATTTATTATTATTTTTAATTTTTTTAAATGTTTATATTTGAGAGAGAGAGAGAGAGATCATGAGTGGGGAAGGGGCACAGAGAAAAGGAGACACAGAATCCAAAGTAGGCTCCAGGCTTTGAGCTGTCAGCACAGAGCCCAATGTGGGCCTTGAACTCACGAACCACAAGGGCAGGACCTGAATTGAAGTCAGATGCTTAACGGACTGAGCTACCCAGGCGCCCCTGACCATAAGTTTATTAATTTGATGCAGATTCAGGAAACATATTAACATTCTCTTTTTTTCTGGAATTAGACAAGAACTATTCTGAAGTTTATGTAGTAAAATAAACAGTAATAATAGCAAAAAAAAAAAAAAAATAGGGTGGGAGAAAAGCAATGGATAGAGGTTATTGGAATCATACTTCTATAAAGCCTTAGTATTTAAAACAGTGGAGTGCTAGCATGTAAATAAACAGCAGATGGACATAAGGAATGGAAATCCAGAAATAAACCTAAATATATACAGGAATATAAATCCTAATCTACATCATAATACCTATAGGAATATAAGCCTAAATATAGGAACTTAGTACATGATAAAAGTGATTATCTTAAAATTAGTAGGAAAAAGATAGACTTTTCAATAGTTTTGTTGTAATAAAAAAATAAACTATGAACATACATCGTATACCAGGACCTGAGTCAAAATTTAAAAGAAAAGCCACAAATGAATTTGCCTAGAAGAAAAATATGGGTGAATTTCTTTATAACCTTGGCATGCAAAAGGCCTTTGTAGTTAATCAAAATTCAGAAACCATTTTTAAAAAAATGATAAATGTGACTCCTAATTCATGGTACCTCCATACAATGGAATATTTTTCCATGATAAAAAGAAATGAATTATCAAGTCACAAAAAGACAGGGAAGAATTTTAAATGCCTGTTGCTAAGTGAAAGAAGCCAATCTCAAAAGGCTACATACTATGTAATTATAACTAAATGACATTCTAGAAAAGGCAAAAGTATGAGGAGAAGGAAAGAGATCAGTGGTTGGCAGGAAGGAGGAGGAGGGATGGGGAGAGGAGGGGGATAAAGAGGTGGAACACAGAATTTTTAGGGCAGGAAAACTTCTGAATGATACTATAACTGTGGGTAGGTGGATATGTGTCATTATTCATTTGTCAAAACCCAAAGAGTATACCCTAAAGTAAACCGTGGACTTTGCTTGATAGTAATACACCAACATAGGTTGGTTGTAACAAATACACTACTGTGGTACAGGACAGTTTTATGGTGGAAAAGGCTGGGGTGGGGGTGAGGGGAGGGGGATGGGGGAGAAGGTAGAGAGGTATGTGAGAACTCTATACTTTTCACTCAGTTTTTCTGTGAACCTGAAACAGCTCTGATAAATCTATTTTTTTAAAAGTCAAAATCTTGGGGCGCCTGGGTGGCTCAGTTGGTTAAGTGTACAACTCGATTTCGGCTCGGATCATGATCTCACAGTTCATGGGATCAAGGTCCGAGGGATTCTCTCTATCTCCCTCTCTCTCTGCCCTGCCCTTCCCCTGCTCATGCGCGCGCTCTCTCTCTCTCTCCCTCTCAAAATAAACATTAAGAAAAAGAATCAAAATCTTGTGAAAGGTAAGAAAAAAAATCGTAACCAAAGTAAAAAAATAAAGTCTGACAGACAACTCAGTAGAAAAATAGGCAAGAAGTATAGACAAGGATAGACAGAAAAGGTGTATTATGGATGGCCCATAACCTTATAAAAAGATGCTCAACATTATGGTATCAGAAATGCAAATTGTAACTACTTAAGAGTAAACATTGTTCATCTATCATTAGTAAAAATCTAAAAGTGTTCCTCTTGTAAGGTGGTAGAGGGTGTGAAACAGTATAGTGATTATGGAGAGCAACTTGACAATAATCATCAACATTAAATTGCATTTATCTTTCTTTTTAAGGTTTTAAATCTTATTTTTGAGAGGGAGAGAAAGTGAGCATGAGTGGGGAAGGGGCAGAGAGAGAAGGAGGGAATCCCAAGCAGGTGCAGAGCCCACTGTGGGGCTCGAACTCACAAACCCATGAACTGCGAGATCATTACCTGAGCCACAATCCAGAGTCTGCCGGTTAACTGGCTGAACCATCCAGGTGCCCCAGAATTGCGTTATCTTTAACCCAGCAGTTTTGCTTCTGGAAATTTATAGCTATCCTGGCCCATGAATGGAATAACATGTCCATATGGCTATTTATTTCAGCATTGTTTGTAAAAATAGCAAAAGATTAAAAACAACTCCAGTGTTCACCAGTAGTGGACGAAGTAAGTAAATTATGGTACATCTTACAGTGGAATACTGTGCCATGTAATATATTTATGTACAATAACAAAAAAATTTTTTAAAACTACAGCACAGTATTTTTCTACCAAAGTGACTTTAACAGAAAATAAATAAACTAGTGGTATATGGAACCGTAGCTTGGAGTGACCGGCTATTTAAAATTTCTGCTAAATTTATCTTTAAAATCTGTGATGTTACTACATTCTTCTCTGAAATTAGCCTGTTTTAATTTAAAATTAATTTCTAAAACTGCTCTTGCAATTTAGTAATCCTGCTTTCAGAAGATGTACCTTGTTTATTGCGTGCCTTCTCTGGCCCCTGATGTACCGCCACCCGTCCTTACCTGAGAAGTATATTGTGTAGCAAAGTTAGTCCCTCACTCTATTGTTTTCTTTTTTTTTTTTCAGACTGATTTTTTAGTTGAAGGACTGTAATTTGTAAACAATTCGAAAAGCCCTGTATTTGTCTCAATATAATTTAACAAGTTTTTCTTCTTTCTACTATTGAACATTCCTGACAAATGATAACGAAACCAGTTTGATTTATTGGCATTTGAACATTCTAATGATGTAGTCATTAGTTAAGTGTATTTCTATGTAAAAAAAGTCTATGTTTTTTTTTTTAATTTTTTTTTTAATGTTTATTTATTTTTGAGACAGAGAGAGACAGAGCATGAACGGGGGAGGGTCAGAGAGAGAGAGAGGGAGACACAGAATCTGAAACAGGCTCCAGGCTCTGAGCTGTCAGCACAGAGCCCAACGCGGGGCTCGAACTCACGAGCCGTGAGATCATGACCTGTGCCGAAGTCGGACACTTAACCGACTGAGCCACCCAGGCGCCCTTCTGTGTTTTGACATGTTCAGTTTATTTCTGTATAAAATATTCTCTTTAGCAGGATGAAGTTAAAGGAAGTAGACCGTACAGCCATGCAGGCCTGGAGCCCTGCCCAGAATCATCCCATTTACCTAGCTACAGGTAAGTTCAACAGAGAGAACATAGTAGGAGTCACTTATTTCTTCTTTTCCACATTTGGCCTATCCGCGCCTGTCCTTTTGAAATTCATATTAAGCTTTATCTCCTCTAGAAAGCCTCTCCTTCCCTAGCAGGATACCTCCATCCTCCTCGTGAACTGCGTTCAGTGACCTTCCTCTGTTTCCTTAGCACCTTGTTCATTATAGCATTAATCATGATATGTTACATTTATAGTGTGTTCCCCACTTCATAAGAGTTCTTTCATCATTATTCCTCCAGTGTTAAGCATGATAGATAACATATTAAAAAAAAAAAGCTAAGTATTGATTTGAATGAATGAAGAACAATTTTGATGCTAGCATTTTTATATGAAGAGTTACATCATTTGTAGCTATAAGCGGACATTGTAAATAATAAACATCTACATGTTTAAAAAATTACCTTCGCTACCCACTCTTAGAAGCATTATCTCTAAGCCTTGTGTCAGAATCTCATTGCTGTAGTAATTTAAGCATCTGTTCAATGGCACATATCCTGAGATTTTAGTCACTAATGCAGCATTCATGAATGAGATAATTGAAAAACATGCATTTAATTTCTGTTTTGTATGGTTTTCTCCAAGTCTTTTATTTTTGCATGTGTACTCACCATAAATGTATTTTCTATAGGAACATCTGCTCAGCAGTTGGATGCCACATTTAGTACCAATGCTTCCCTTGAGATATTTGAATTAGACCTTTCTGATCCATCCTTGGATATGAAATCTTGTGCCACTTTCTCTTCTTCTCACAGGTATGAGGTTGATTAATCTTAAATTCACATTATTTATGGTTGTGATTATTATGTTGTGGTTGATGCCTAATTTATCTATAAATAGGGTATTATTAGAAACTGCAAGGAATACCATCAATTACATGAAATATTTTGAGAAAAAGTATATGAGTGGATTTCTATTTTTTTTTTTTAATATAATTTATTCTAAAATGGGCTAACATAGAGTGTATAAAGTGTGCTCTTGGTTTTTGGGGTAGATTCCCGTGGTTCATTTCTTACACACAACACCCAGTGCTCATCTCAACAAGTGCCCTCAATGTGCATCACCCATTTTCCCCTCTCCCCCACCCCCATATCCACCCTCAGTTTGTTCTCTGTATTTATGAGTCTTTTATGGTTTGCCTGCCTCCCTCCCTATATGAGTGAATTTCTGTGGAAGTAAAAGACTTTTTTATTGCTGACTGATGTGCGGGATAGGAGGGAAAGGCTCTTTTCCAGTAGTTTTTTTCCTCATGATACAGTAGACATACTTTCTTTTACCTTCTTTATCTCACCTGTTTACAAAAAAAGGGTAAGTATGGTCAAAAAAAGGAGTGGTTGGATAATATTAAGATGTTGTTAAGATAATATTAAGATGTTAATAGGATTATCTCTGAATGGTAGGTTATTTTTATTTTTTCCTTGTACTTATCTATATTTAAAAACATTTCGCAGAGATTTTTATTGACATGATTTTTGATACAGTGTTATTTGGATCGCCTTTCCAAGTACTTAACACCCCATTGTAATGCAGAAAAAGAACCCTTTCATCTGAGTAGTAAAATATGCTTTATTGTCTCAGTAGTTTGGCAGATTTTGGTGAAGAGATTGTACCTTAGCTAACATAACTTCACATAGCTCAAATCATGAAGTCTCAATGGACCTCTCATCTTCAGAGCCTTCCTCTGTGATGGGAGCTTTAGATGCATTTTGTCTATCAGGTTTTCTACTCACCACCATTTGTTTCATTATATACCTCATGCCACCTTCATATTTCATCTCCTTTCAAACTATAATCTTTTATTGTCCACCAGTGGGGGCACTTGTCATAATAGACATAATTTTGATGTCATTTTTCCACTGTCATAATACATGACTTTTCTTAGAAAATTTCAGGGGCGCCTGGGTAACTCAGTTGGTTAAGTGTCTGACTCTTGATTTCGACTCAGGTCAGACCTAACAGGTCGTGAGATTGAGCCCTGTGTCAGGCTCTGCACTGACAGCATAGAGCCTGCTTGGAATTCTCTCTCTCCTCTCTCTCTGCCCCTTCCCTGCTTGTACTCTCTCTATCTCTCTCTCTAAATAAATAAGTAAACTTAAAAATTCACACACACACACACACACACACACATACGTAAAGAAAATTCCATATAACTCCTTTAACACCTTTACTATTTAACAGACCACTTGTCAGTGAATACTTCTGTAATCAAACAATATCAAGGGAAATGGTTATTAGCTCTATTTTACAGGTGAACTAAAAGCAGCTTAGGAGGATTAAGTAACTCACCCAGGGTCTCACAGTTTCTAAATGGTAAAACCATTCTTAAGCCCATATATTTTGACACACAAATCAGGTATACTTTGTGATAACTATATTAACCTCTACCAAAAAATTTTTACTCTTTAAGATTATAAAATCAAATATGCACATATGAATACAAATAAAAACTAAAATGCTATTTCACCAAGTCATGCACAGTTACCAGGAATAGAGGAAAAGCAGTGTTTTTAGATTATTTATGAAAACATAGGAATTAAGTATGTAATTTCAAATTCTTTTCTATAGTTATTTGACTTAAAAAATGAGTCATTTACTCATTTTCTCTTAAAGGTACCACAACTTGATTTGGGGGCCTTATAATATGGATTCCAAAGGAAATGTCTCTGGAGTTCTGATTGCAGGTGGTGAAAATGGAAATATTATTCTTTATGATCCTTCTAAAATTATAGCTGGAGACAAGGAAGTTGTGATTGCCCAAAATGACAAGCATACCGGCCCAGTAAGAGCCTTGGATGTGAATATTTTCCAGGTTAGACTTTTGACATTTATTCATAATTCTTGAGATATGTGCTGCTTATTTGAAATAAGAATATGAGGGGTGCCTGTGTGGCTCAGTCGGTTAAGCGTCCGACTTCACCTCAGGTCATGATCTCATGGTTCGTGAGTTTGAGCCCTGTGTTGGGCTCTGTGCTGACAGCTCAGAGCCTGGAGCCTGCTTCAGATTCTGTGTCTCCCTCTCTCTCTGCCCCTCCCCTGCTCACACTCTGTCTCTCTCTGTCTCTCTCAAAAATAAATAAACATTAAAAAAAAAAAAGAATATAAATCTACTATGCCTCAGTCTTGGAATTGAAAGCTAAAAATGTATGCCTGTGCAGGTTGATGAGTGAGTGTATTTTTTTGAAGAATGGAGGGTTCAGAGTTGGGATCAGGGTAAATGATAATAATTCTATGGAGGGGATAAGGCTGATGGGTTTAATTCTACAAATCTGGAGCTGTAATGCCATCTGAGGATATTTTTTATTAAACATTAGGAGCTCCAGAGGTTGGAAACAATGACTTTTAAAAGTTTGTGCTAGTTCAGCATTAGGCTAGTGCTGTGGTGTCTGGTTAATCCTCTGTTTTATTAATTGAAAAACTTTGTATTCATGACAGCGATTACTGCTGTATCAAATAATTAGAAAATTACACAAATACAGTGCAAATCTAATGGGTAGACAAGAGTTAGTCTACTGTTGCCATCATAAGCATTACTGAATATTAACTATATAGATGTATTGGTTAGTAAAGATCTTGAATTAATAGGATAGTAGAGCATAACAACCAAAACATAAATGTTATCTTAAGAAAGTTTAAAATGGGGCCACTGGGGTGGCTCAGTGGGATGAGCTTCTGATTCTTGATTTCAGCTCAGGTCATGATCCCAGGGTTGTGGGGTTGAGCCCGAGTTGGGCTCCACACTGCGTGTGGAGCCTGCTTAAGATTCACTTTTTATCTCTTTCTTTCTCTCTCTCTCTCCCCCTCTCTCTGCCCCTCTCCTCAGCTCATGCTCGCTCTCAAATAAAAAGTTTAAAATAGTTATTTTTCTTGTATTATAAATAGGTACTTAGGATACAGAAATACAGAAATCCAAACTTCATTTCTATAGTTTATGGTACCTACTCTTTAGGTTAGATAGCTAGTTCTTTTGCTAATGAAACAACTGCTGATTATTGGTTAGTGTGTTGTATTATAGGTGACTACAACCATAGAATTCCTCTATTTCCATAGTTACATGATGGTCGATCAGGGAAGAATTTATACTAAGAATGAATAATAAGGGATGAAAGTCAATATATGAAACTCATTATCTTTCTGTACTTCCTATCACAGTTTTAGGGTATTGTTGATCCTTAAGGTATGCAACAGAGATAACCTAGAAATACTGCCACCCAGAACAAGATTGAGTGTAAATGAACTAGCAGTACATGAGGATTTAAGACAAGAGACACGAGATTTTTGTAGCCCTGTATTGGTCCGGCTCCAGAAGCTGGCTTTGAGGTATCTGTAGATAGATGCTGTTATTTTAGGATTCAGTTATTGGTCTGAAAGCAATAATTGGTTTTGTCTGTTTTTGCCTTTTACAATCAGATCCCCTTCTAGGGATGCAGAAATGATAATCCCCATATGGTTGCATGATTGTTTAAGAATTTATCCATATAATTATTTTTTTAATGTCTTATCATGTCAGTAGACATGTTATCTTGTGAATGAAGTAGAATTTTATAATACACATCTCTAAAACATCATTGCAGTTTCATGGAGTGCCTCGGTGGCTTAGTCAGATAGGCATCTGACTTCAGCTTAGTTCATGATCTCTCAGTTCGTGAGTTCAAGCCCGCATCAGGCTCTGTGCTGATAGCTCATACCCTAGAGCCTGCTTCAGATTCTGTGTCTCTCTCTCTACCCTTTTCCTGCTTGTGCTCCATCTCTCTGTCTCTCAAAAATAAATACACGTTAAAAAATTTTTTTTAATTAAAAACAAAAATACAACACTATCACAGTTTCAGATTATTATGCATAGTATTTAGGAATTCTTGAGTTCTGCTTTTTTTAATTAAACAGAAAAGTCGTGTGCCCTAAAACTCCTAGATCTTTCCATCTCTGAACAGTTAATTCTGAGTTCTCTTAATTATTCTTAAATGCTGTTTAGTTATTAATTATTTCTTACTGCAGACTAATCTGGTAGCCTCTGGTGCTAATGAATCTGAAATCTACATTTGGGATCTCAACAATTTTGCAACTCCAATGACACCAGGAGCGAAAACACAGGTATTGTGTTGATTTTAATGTAATCAAAATAACCAAAGTCAGTTCTTCAACACTTATTTCATTTTTTTCCACACAAAATATATTTGTTTAAAATCAGTGTTGTTATTGATTTTCCTTAGGTATTGTAAAGTACAGTATTAGTAAATGTGTTTCTTCAAGGTATCAGTGAGTCCTCAACAGCAAATATTTATTCAGTGCCTAACACCAGATATTGTTTGATGTACTTGACATATAGTAGTGAATAAAATAGACAAGTCTCTGGTAGTTTTTTCAGATATAATATTATATATAGTATAGTATTTTGCATTGTGTAGTATTTTGACAATATCCAACCACAGAATAAAAATCATAGACTAGAAAGGAAACGAAATCTTTAAAAAAACAACTCCATCCCTTTCCTATGTATTTCTAATAAGAGAGAACAATCCTCCACTTGCCTCCTTGAAGTTTATCTTACAATGGACCCCAACATTTTGGCAATCTTAGAGGTAGCGTAATGGTAGCATAAGATCTACCATTTATAAAGATATTCTTCTAGTGGTCTAGGCTGTAACTTTTGTTCTCCCTAGTTGTCTGTCATACTGATCACCGTCTACTTTGTAGTTCATTATCTACCTTGTGGCAGTTGCAAAGTAAAGAAAAAGTGCTTGATTTATAGCAGGAGCTTAATAAATGCCTGGTGAATGAGACAGTATTAAACAAGGTAATATACTTGAAGTGGCATATATCTGAGCTTTAAGATGTATTGTATATATTGAGAACTTATGAATATAAAAAATTTGTGGAATGAATAGGTCAGATTTAAATTAATCCCTTCTTAAAAAGAAGGATCAGATTTTATAGTTAAATTTGACTGTAATTGGGAAATGGTTTTTAGTAGTTTATTCCTTTTAGCCTCCAGAAGATATCAGCTGCATTGCATGGAACAGACAAGTCCAGCATATTTTAGCGTCAGCCAGTCCCAGTGGCCGGGCCACTGTATGGGATCTTAGAAAAAATGAACCTATCATCAAAGTCAGTGACCATAGTAACAGGGTAAGTATATGATTGATTTATAACAAACATGTTATGTTTCTGCTATAGGTATTTCTATATTGTTTGTCCGTGTTGACAGCAAATCAGATTTTTATAAAGGCAAATCCTGTCTTTTCATGGACCAATCATGTTGGAATGAGAAGATTTTTCCTTGGGGAAAATAATAAAGTTTCCAATAAACCATGCTGGATATTATTAATAATGAAGGGAGAGATTGTTAATTAAATAGCTTCTTCCCTGATATACTGATTGTTTTTATTTTATTAGCTGTTTCAAAGTATTATAGTAATATTTTATCTTTAGCTTTCTCTAGAACACACAAATTTTTCCTGCTAGTAATTGTGTGACTGTGAACTTGTAGTTGCCAAACTCCTGGCTTCATCTCCTCTCATTAAGTACTGCTAAAGTGAGCTAATATTCTCCTACTTGCCCAGTAGATGTAGCTGTATAACACATTAAATTTTTGACCTTACAGATTCCTTAATACTGTGTGACAGTGTGCTATAAAATAATTTAGACATAATTTAGGGCCTTATTTTGTTTGTTTTTAATTACATTATTTAGTTTGACATTTTTAGAAATAAGTTTGCCTAAATCCGAGAATGTATATATAATTTAACTATAACAGCAAAAAACTATTTAGAAGAATATTTCATCAGGGTATTGTTTTCCAATGAATTAGGAATTTAAAACAAGTTTCAGTTGAATAAAGCATTTCAATAAGCATTTCAGTCATCTTCTGGAATATTTAGTGGGACCTAAACTTCCAGGTAATTCTCAGTAGTAATGTTAATTTATTCTATGTGAAAATTTAAATGGTAGTTGTTGCTTTAGACATTTTGTCTTGATTTTTTTGGCAAAATAGAGGAAAGGTGTGGATTTTTTTGTTATTATAATCTTTTATCTGTTTTCATTTTTCTGAAAGTATTAAATTTAAATTTATATAAAACTTTCCTCCTAGTTACAATTTTGACGGGTAAACTCATTTTTGGTACAGAATTATTCTGATCCAGAATGGTGATGTGTATTGAATAGCGAGATGAATTGAAAACATTCAACCTTTTACTTTAAAACTACTGTTTTAAGACTGTTTAATAAAATTTAATCGTTTTATTTAATCATTTAATCAAGAAGCATCATAGCTTGACATCTCCAAATGCAGGCTCTGAAGATAGCTGTCAGGGTTCAAAATTTAATAGTTTTAAGTTTGGGTTTTTTTTTTTTTTAAATAAACTAAGCCTGAGCTGATGTTTTCTACTGTTTGTTTCAACAAAGGCATATTCCTCAAGCTCATTTTGGCTCTTCATAAAGTAATAGGATTGATACAGTGTGAGCCTTAACTATCTGCAGATGCATTGCTCTGGGTTGGCGTGGCATCCTGATGTTGCGACTCAGATGGTCCTTGCCTCTGAGGATGATAGATTACCAGTGGTCCAGATGTGGGATCTTCGCTTTGCTTCCTCTCCACTCCGTGTCTTGGAAAATCATGCCAGGTATCCTGCTGCTCGTCTAAGGAACTTGATTTATTTATTTTTAAAAACATATTTACTTCTTTGAATTATCAGATAATTATTTTGAAATTAAGGAATCTCCTTTGTCTCTATCCTGTAAAAGTTAAATGGTTTTTATTTGAAGCAGTAGTCATCTCATTTTCTGTTCCCAAAAATTCATATTATAACAGTACAAAAATGTGTAAAAGGATTTTCCACTGCTTATTTCATGTAATAATTAATAGATCAAATTTCCAGTATATCATAGCACTTTGGGACAACTCATGACATTATACAATTTGATCTTTATTAGGGTCATCATGCTTATGAAGAGTCTTCCATAACATTCAGTGACAAGCAACAATTGAAAAGTTTGTTTTATTTCTAAGTTTTTATTTTAGTTTAAAAGCATTATTGAGAAATTAGCTGGGTTATTCTGCTTTCAATTTTAATAAATGTGCAGATTTTCTACATAGATGTGAGGGGTAAAGCGTGCAACCCTTGGTCTCGGGGTTATGGAGCTTGAGCCCCACCTTGGGTGTAGAGATTACTTTAAAGAAATAAAATCTTTACAAATTAATAAAAATTTAAAAAATCAAAATATATGAGAAATTACTTATGTGAATTCTGGTAGCATTAAATTTAGTTGGTAATTTGGCACATTTCCTGTCATTGATATTCAGGTGTCCAGGGGTTTATACATATTTTTTTCATGGTTTTAAACAAGAAACAAATCTCTTTTAATGGTAGTATTTTCTAGGGCACCTGGGTGGCTCAGTCGGTCCGACTTTGGCTCCGGTCATGATCTCATGGTTCATTGAGTTCAAGCCCCATATTGGGCTCTGTGCTGACAGCTCGGAGCCTGGCGCCTGCTTCGGATTCTGTGTCTTCCTCTCTCTGCCCCTAGACAGCTCACACTGTGTCTCTCTCTGTCTCTCTAAAGTAAATAAACATTTTTTAAAAATTAAGTCTTTTTTTTTTTTATAATTTTTTTTAATGTTTGTTTATTTTTGAGAGAGAGAGAGAGAGACAGCGTGTGAGTGGGTGAGGAGCAAGAGAAGAAGACACAGAATCCGAAGCAGGCTCCAGGCTCTGAGCTGTCAGCACAGAACCCTACGCAGCGCTCAAACTCGTTAACCTTGAGATCATGACCTGAGCTGAAGTCGGACACTGAACCGACTGAGCCACCCAGGCGCCCCAGTCTTTTTGTTTTCTTAAACATGGTCTTTCAAAAAGCAAAAGTTTAAATTTGATTATGTCCAATTTATAAGTTTAAAAAATATTTGTGTTTTTTGTGACCTATCAAAAAACACTTTATCTAACTCAGTGACACAAAACGTTTCTCCTGTGGCTTCTCCTAGAAGATTTATAATATTAACTTTTTAAAAAAAATTTTTTTTTTAACATTTATTTATTTTTGAGACAGAGAGAGACAGAGCATGAATGGGGGAGGGGCATAGAGAGAGGGAGACACAGAATCCGAAGCACGGTCCAGGCTCTGAGCTGTCAGCACAGAGCCTGATGTGGGGCTCGAACCCACAGACTGTGAGATCATGACCTGAGCTGAAGTTGGATGCCTAACCAACTGAACCACCCAGGGGCCCTGAAACAAACAAACAAACAAACAAATAAATAAAATAAATAAAAATCTAGTTAGCTTGCTAGCTCTAATATTTTCTAAGTACTTTGGGGCTTTCTTTCCTATTTAGGGATATATATACTAAAGCTTTAAATCCCTTTTCTCCCACTGGGAGAAGTCTTAAAGTTTGTGACCTCTACTTTAGCTTTAGGAGAAGAGTGCAGTAAAAATGTAATCCTATTCAGATGTTATGCTTCAATCAGCTTTTTAGTAAAGAAAGGATGATTCTGAGAAGTCTTAATATTTTTCTGTTAGATAAGGTTTTATTCATTCATTTAACACATACTTCTTGAACATGTGCTCTGTACCAAGCACTGTACTGAGATTCAGTAACGTAACAGACAAAAATCTCTGCCCTCGGGGAACTTACATTATGGTGGGAGGACAACTAACATTTATATAACATGTAAAATGTACAAACACTATGAATGTTAGCTTGATTAATTCTCATAACAAACCTGTGGTATAGATCCTATTAACCCATTTTACAAATTGGAAATTGAGGCTCAGCAAGGTAAACTTGGCCTATGTCACATAACTAGTCAAGTGCTTACTTCCGACCCAAACTTTCTGATCCCAGAATCCATGCTCTTAACACTTTATTGTACTGCCAGTTTTAGGAGTGATCATAATTTAGCAAGACAGAAAACCATACTGAGTGCTAGGAGCAAATCAACTCTCTAGTTTCTCAATTTTCTCCTTCTAATATATGCAAGAGTTACATTATAGGATCTTTAAGGTCCCTTCCAGCTCTATAATTCTGTGATATTTTTGTCTTTAATACTTAGTAAGAACCTAAATGATCTTTAAAATGTGATATTAAATATGTACAGATTTCTTTCAAAGTCATTCTTGACATGCCTTGAAATTCTTGACGTGCATGATTAGATTCTAATGGGAGGATTGTTATAAAGTATATTATTGATACAATTGTGGAAATTTGAATATAGACTATATATTTTTATTTAAAAAATTTTTTTTGATGTTTATTTTTGAGAGAAAGGGTAGACAGAGCATGAGTGGGGGAGAGGCAGAGAGAGAGGGAAACACAGAATCTGAAGCAAGCTCCAGACTCTGAACTGTCAGCACAGAGCCTGACGTGGGGCTCAAACCCACGAACCGCGAGATGATGACCTGAGCCGAAGTCGGACACTTAACCAACTGAGCCACCCAGGCGCCCCCAGAGTATATATTTTTAAATGTTACATATAAATAATAAATATTTTCAGTATGTAATTGTATTATGGCTACACAGAAGAATGTTTATATCCTCAGAGATAAGTGTAGGGGTGACATGTCATAGTATCTGCAATTAACTCTCAAGTGGTCAGTGTATATATGGAGAAAGAGAGAGAGAGAAACACATTAAGTAAATGTGGCCAAATCAGTGAGTCAGGGTGAGGAATATAAGGCTGTACATCTTACTGTCCTTATAATTTTTACAAAGATTTTAACTTTTTAATTTTTTTTAACATTTATTTTTGAGAGACAGAGAGCATGAGCATGGGAGGGTCAGAGAGAGAGAGAGAGAGACAGACAGACAGACAGACAGACAGAATCTGAAGCAGGCTTCAGGCTCTGAGCTGTCAGCACAGAGCCCAATGTGGGGCCCAAACTCACGAACCATGAGATCATGACTGGAGCCAAAGTCGGACTCTTTTTTTTTTTTTTTTTTTTAATTTTTTTTTAACGTTTATTTATTTTTGAGACAGAGAGAGACAGAGCATGAATGGGGGAGGGTCAGAGAGAGAGGGAGACACAGAATCCGAAACAGGCTCCAGGCTCTGAGCGGTCAGCACAGAGCCCAACGCGGGGCTCGAACTCACGGACCGTGAGATCATGACCTGAGCTGAAGTCGGAAGCTTAACCGACTGAGCCACCCAGGCGCGCCGAGTCGGACTCTTAACCGACTGAGCCACCCAGGCACCCCAATTTTAACTTTTTAAAAATATAATGTTGGAAGCAAAAGCCAATCTTAAACAATTTGAGTTCTTTTCCTATACCGTATTTCCCTGATTATGAGAGGATATTGAATATCTTTTCAGTGATCAAAGAACATACACATTCCTAAATTGCTTTCCAGAAAGATTATATTAAATTACACTTCTATTAGTAGTATGTTTCTCCAAACCCTAAGCAGGAATCATTTGGAAACTTGGTTTTCTCAAGATTAAAAATTTCTTCATCTCGTGTTTTTTATAGGGGGATTTTGGCAATTGCTTGGAGCATGGCAGATCCTGAATTGTTGCTGAGCTGTGGAAAAGATGCTAAGATTCTCTGCTCCAACCCAAACACAGGAGAGGTATGGGGAGGAAATGTTTCTCAGACTTCCAGCCAGTATAATTTTATCTCTAGATGAATAAGAAATTTTCCATAAGGATTCTTTAGTGTATTATTATAATTAAAGACAAGAGATGGAGGTATGTGTGAGATGTTAATCTAGCAGAGATTTTATCAGGAACATTATCTAAGCTCAGCTGTTTCTTCTAAGAAAATCAGCCACTGAAATAGTATATTTGAAATTAGTAACCATCTCCCACTCCCCATTTCCAATAAACTGTGTTTACCTACACTCAGAAATACTTCATTTGATTTATTTAACGTGATCTCTGGAAATCGGTGTCTTCAAAGTTTGGGTCTTTTTCCTGCTTTCCCATTTCTGAAGATCCTGACTTTTGGAAATCAGTAAATGTATGGGTTTTTTTGTTGGTTTGGTTGTTTTTTGTTTTTTCATGTTTATTTATTTTGAGAGAGAGAGAACGTGCAAAAGGGAGTGGCAGAGAGGGAGGGAAAGAGAGAGATTCCCAAGCAGACTCCATCCTCAGCATGGAGCCTGACACAGGGTTTGAACTCACAACTGTGAGATCACAACCAGAGCCGATGTCAAGAATTGGAGCCACCCAGGAGCCCAAGTAGATGTATGTTTTCAATCTCTCTTC
Source organism: Panthera onca (assembly GCF_046562875.1). Taxonomy (NCBI): domain Eukaryota; kingdom Metazoa; phylum Chordata; class Mammalia; order Carnivora; family Felidae; genus Panthera; species Panthera onca. Next base: position 67,710,030 of record NC_138342.1, on the reverse strand, counting down.
TGAACTATACATACAGCAGGAATATAATACATCACAGTATAATATTTGTCATATGTCCTACCCATAGAAATTTAGATGTAGGAAATTTTACCCCTTATTAAATATAAATGTCATATAAATATAACTTAATTGCTTTTAATTGCTTTGGGTTAAGTTAATGGGCTAAAAAATCTCTTAACTATTAAAAATTATTTTTCTTAGTTGAATGAATGGCTTCCGTCTTTTTCAGTATTGGGGAAGAGATCATAGATTTTTTTTTTTAAGTTTTTATTTTCACTCCAGTTAGCTAACATACAGTGTTATATTAGTTTCAAATGTACAATATGGTAATTCAACACTTTCATACATCACCCTGTGCTCATCACAAAGTGCACTCCTTAATCCCCATTACCTATTTAACCCATCAAGACCATAGATATTACTTACAGCTTTTCAACTTTTACCTTCTATAATTATGATAGATTATTGTAAGTGTTTTGCTGGTTACTCTGATGGAATGCTAGCAAATATAAGAATATCTTCAATAGGTTTTAATCTATAATATTAAGATAGAAACAAGCACTTTTGTTATTTGATTTGTGGTTTAAAATTTTCAGATGCAGTGATATCTGTAAGAATATAGAAACATTAAAGTTAGGGGACATAGGGGCACCCAGGTGTCTCAGTCAGTTAAGCATCTGATTCTTGATTTCAGCTCAGTTCATGATCTCACAGTTTGTGAATTTGAGCCCACGTCAGGCTCTGCACTGGCAGCACAGAGCCTGCTTGAGATTTTTCTCTCTCCCTCTCTCTCTGCCCTTTCCTGCTAGCAAGCATGCACTCTTTCTCTCTCAAAATTTTTTTTAAAAGTCAGGGGACATAGGAGAAAAAAATTAAAATAGTAAGTTTTGCCTCATGTGATTTGTAGACCAAATAATAAAATCTTGCATTTTATACTGTGCTTTCCCAAATGAGTTCAGAATCATGGAAATTACTCTAATATTCTTAATTATATGATTTGATAAAATGAATTTTTGCATATGATTAGTTGTGTGTGCTTAGAATTTGAAGGAATAAACTTTTAGTACATGCTGCAACTAAAAACTTTAGTAGATTTTTATTCAGATGCAAATTAGGAACAGACCAGTGATTCACATTTGAAGCTATGAGTCTTATCAACCTTAAGCCTTAAAGACAAGCAAGCTAGGGGTGCCTGGGTGGCTCAGGCGGTTAACTGTCCGACGTCAGCTCAGGTCATGATCTCATGGTTCATGGGTTTGAGCCCCATGTCAGTCTCTGTCCTGACAGCTTAGAGCCTGGAGCCTGCTTTGGATTCTGTGTCTCCTTTCATTCTCTCTCTCTCTCTCTCAAAAATAAAAAAATAAACATTAAAAAAAATTAAAAAAAAAAGATGAGCAGGCTAAATGCCTTTTCACTTAGTTGTTTTCTTATAAAGTAAAACATTCAAAATGTCTGAGTCAAATTTAAGATAATTTGACTTACTTTTTTTTTTTTTAATTTTTTAATGTTTATTTATTTTTGAGACAGAGAGAGAGCGTGAGCAGGGGAGGGGCAGAGAGAGAGGGAGACACACAATCCGAAGCAGGCTCCAGGCTCTGAGCTGATAGCACAGAGCCCGATGAGGGGCTGGAACCCACAAACTGTGAGATCATGACCTGAGCCGAAGTGGGACGCTTAACCAAGACTTAGACACCCAGGCGCCCCTTGACTTACTTCTTAAAACCATAAAACTTTTGTTCCTATAAGCATCAATTAGCATCACACTAACTTTGAGTTAGCAATAATTATTACATTGTAAATGTTTTATATCAACCATTTTTTATAGTTTTTCCATATTGTTTCCTTTTAAAGAAAACTGTTTATGCTAAATATGTTTCTATTTTGCAGTAATAAGAATGCTGTATACATGGTTTTGCTTGAGTAAAAGCCAAATTCTCAGTGAATTCTTCCTTCTTGAGGTTATTTTTTTTTTTTTTTTTTTTTGAGACAGAGAGAGACAGAGCATGAACAGGGGAGGGTCAGAGAGAGGGAGACACAGAATCCGAAACAGGCTCCAGGCTCTGAGCTGTCAGCACAGAGCCCGACGCGGGGCTCGAACTCATGGGCCGTGAGATCGTGACCTGAGCTGAAGTCGGCCGCTTAACTGACTGAGCCACCCAGGCGCCCCTTGAGGTTATTTTTTAAATGTGGTCTTCAAATAGTTTAAATATGGTTGTTTGGATCTTGGCAAGCAAAAGAGCAGAAGACCATTATCTTTGAGTTTAACAAGCTTACTATAATAGATTTTTCTGGTCTTTCAGATGCACCCACTACTACCATTTCAATAAAAACAGGAAAACCTTAGTTTTTAATACACACTTCTTCTAAACTTGATTGAAACTTTGAATAAGCATTATTATTTTTTATCATAATAGATCGTCAAAATGGGCTTCTAATATTTTAAACAAGTATTTATAATTTTTTTTCCTGGCTCAAGACTCTTTCTAAAAGGAATTATTTAATTAAGCTGCACTTGTTAATCATATTAATACAGGTGTTTTGGCTGTAAAGTGGCTATATTGTTTTCTGACTTTTTGTTGTTGTTGCTTAGGTGTTATATGAACTTCCCACCAACACACAGTGGTGCTTTGATATTCAGTGGTGTCCCAGAAATCCTGCTGTCTTATCAGCTGCTTCCTTTGATGGGCGAATCAGTGTTTACTCTATCATGGGTGGGAGCGCAGATGGCTTAAGGCAGAAACAAGTTGACAAGGTAATAGAAAGCATTAAGATTTTAAATCATAACAATTGAAAAATATCATCTTATCATGGTATTATTTTGAAAATGACTTTACTATCAATGCTATGGATTAATTGGATAATTATGATAAAAATGTTTCTTGAGTATGACTTGAAAACATGTAATGTAATCTCATATAAATTATACTTGCATTATTTTTTTTAGCTCTCATCATCTTTTGGGAATCTTGATCCCTTTGGCACAGGACAGCCCCTTCCACCATTACAAATTCCTCAGCAAACTGCTCAGCATAGTATAGTGTTGCCTCTGAAGAAGCCACCCAAGTGGATCCGAAGGCCTGTCGGTGCTTCCTTTTCAGTAGGTGGATTTGTTTTTATGGTCCATAAGCACAAAGGACTTCTTTTAGTAAAGGGTTCTTATAGGATCACTCAGATGGAAGAAGATTGAGTGTGAAATATGTCTGTAGATTTTTCGTTATTCAAAATGGTTTCTCAGGAAAAATAGGACCTACTTTGTTTTTTATTTTAAATTGTGGTAAAATATACATAACATAAAATTTACCATGTTAGCCATTTAGAAACATACAGTTCAATGGCATTAAGCACATTTACATCGTAATACAACCATCACACTGTCCATCCCCTTATTTTTATTTTTTATTTTTTTAAGGTTTTATTTATTTTTGAGACAGAGAGAGACAGAGCATGAACGGGGGAGGAGCAGAGAGAGAGGGAGACACAGAATCGGAAGCAGGCTCCAGGCTCTGGGCCGTCAGCCCAGAGCCCGACGCGGGGCTCGAACTCACGGACCGTGAGATCGTGACCTGAGCTGAAGTCGGACGCTTAACCGACTGAGCCACCCAGGCGCCCCATGTCCATCCCCTTATTAAACTTGCCTTCCTTCTCTCTCTCTCCTTCCTTCATAATTTTCTCTTCTTCATTTTTTTTTTTTTTTAATTTGGAGGCAAGTGTATCTGTGTGTCCTCTTTCCTTCTCTTTATTCCTTCCAACTTTTTTTTAATTGCCAATTTCTTTTCTTTTTTTTATGGTAAAAATATGTAACGAAATTTACCATCGTAACCATGTTTAAGTGTAAATTACAGTATGTTAACTAAATACGTTTGTTGTACAACAGATCATCAGAACTTTTTTATCTTGTAAAACTTAAACTCTTTTACTATTGAACAACAACTGCTCATTTTCCCCTTCCCTAGCCCCTGGTAATCAAATTCTACTTTCTCTTTCTCTGAGTTTGACAACTATCAATACCTCATATAAATGGAATCATGCAATATTTGTCTTTTTGTGATTGATTTGTTTCACATAGCATAAGGTCCTCAAGGTGTTGCAGTGTCTGACAAGATTTCCTACTTTTAAAAGGCTGAGAAATAGTCCACATTTTCTTTATCCATTAATTTATCTGTGGACATTTAGTTTGCTTCCACCTCTTGCTATTATGAATAATGCTGCAGTGAACATTCGTGTGCAAATATGTCTTTGAGATCCTATTTTCAATTCTTTTGGATATATACCCAGAAGTAGGATTGCTGGATCTTATGGTAATTCTATTTTTAATTTTTTAAGGAGCCTCCCTACTGTTTCCCATAGTGGCTGTACCATTTTACATTTCCATCAACAGTGCACATGGGTTCTAATATTTCCACATCCTCACTAACATGCTGTTTTTTAATTTTTTTAGATAACAGTCAATGGGTGGGAGATGATAATCTATCTCATTGTGGTTTGATTTGCATTTTCCTAATGATTAGTGATGTGGAGCATCTTTTCATGTATCTGTTGGCCATCTGTATGTCATCTTTGGAGAAATGTCTGTTCAAGTCCTTTGCTCATTTTTTAATCAGGTTGTTTTTGGGTTTTTTTTGTCACTGAGTTGTAGGAGTTCTTTATGGATTCTAAATGTTAACTCTGAATGTTAACAGATAAATGATTTGTAAGTATTTTCTCCCATTCTGTAGGTAGCATTTTTTTACTCTGTTGATGGTTTACTTTCTGAACAGAAGCCTCATTTGTCTATTTTTGCTTTTTTTGTCTGTGCTTTTGGTATTACATCTATATCATTGTCAAATTAATGACTTCAGCTTAGAAAAACTTCAGCTTAGAAAACTCTGGTAGATCAGAAAGAAGAAATAAAGTCCTTTCCTAAATATTCTTATTTCACTACTGCTTTTAAGTCTTGTATAGAACAGACCATTTGTCCAGTGTTGGGTTACTTTCTTCATACAACCTACAGGTAAAATAAAATTTCATTAGTAGTAATATTAATAGCTGAAGTGTATTTTTTTAATAGCTAAAGTATATTTATGTACTGTGTGCCAGACATTGTTCTAAGCATTTTGCATATAGTAACATTTAATTCTGAGCCACTGAGAACTGCTTATAAAATAGCTATTACTATTACCTCTGTTTTGTAGATAAAGAGAAGCACAGAGAAATTAAAGAACTTGTCTAATCTTACAGATATAAAGATTTTAGCTATTCTACTGTCAATCTAATCTGATGCCTCCTGTGCATAATGATGAGAGTGAGTCTGTTGGTGATAATGCCTAAAACTAAGATAGTAAACTTACATTATTTGAGGTGGCTGGCTGGCTCAGTTGGTAGAATATGAGACTCTTGATCTTGGGGTCATGAGTTCAAGTCCCACACTGCAGGTAGAGATTACTTAAAAAAATAAACATATTATTCAACTTCCCATCATTGTAACAGAATTTGTACACAACATAGAATTCTGTATATTCATTTTTACCAAAACTGAATGAATTATCTCCGCAGCTACTACTGAGTTCTTGATATCATTCTTCTATTAATCAGGCTTGGAACTTTTCCTTTGACCTCTTGTAGTCATTCCTTAGGTCCAGATATTGCTCTCTTGATAAATCTCTTGGATTTAATTCTTCTTTTTACATTGTGGTTACTCTGCCTAATTTTTCATCTTTTCACACTGAGCTGTTATATGATTGCATGTCTATTGCTTATCTATTCCCCCTCCAATCTATACTACATACTCTAGATTAATCTTCCTAAAATAGACCTTTGATTATGTCACTCATAAATCCATTCTTTGGATTTAATTAGTGTCATCATTCCTGTTTAGTTTTCTCTACCATCTGTACTCCTGCCTTTGAATTTTTTCCTTTATGACTTTCCACTTTCTTTACTGAATCCTAACCATTCATCTAGTTAGTTCCTTCCTTCCCTAAGTAATTAATAATTTATTATTTTAAAATTGTATATGTACAAGGTTTAAAAGAAAACCACCTGTTCAGAAAAGATCCCCCAAATATAAGCTCTTTGAGGACAGACTGTCTAGTTCCCAGGTATGTTTTTAGTGCCTAGAATGGTGCCTGACAAATAGAAAGCGTTCACTATATATTTATCTTTGGAATGAGAAGTGAACGTCTTCCTCCTCCCTATTCACCCTCCTCTACTTACTAGCATTGGAGTATTATAAAGACAATAAATAACACTCTTTTCTTCCCCATATGAGTTTAAAACCAAATAAGAAAGATGGAGAATCAAAATATCAGCTTTAGTGCTGCCATAAGCTTGATTGGAGGCTATAGTTTAGATGTATTCAACCATAATGTACCTTTTAACAAACTAGAACATAGACTGCAAGAGCTGGGATGTTTTGTTTGCTTCTATATTTCCAGTTTCTGATTTGATGACTTTTTTTTTTTTAGCTTCACCCGTGCATTAGGCAGCCTTACTAACCTAGTTACAGGCAAGTCCAAGTACTGGAGGGCTTTTCTTTAAAGGTGCTGGCAGCTTATCTATATGGACTATTGCTTTATGAAGAAAGGTACAAAAAGAAGCCCTGAAGAGCTGATGTGAGCATGTTGCATTTCTTTCCTGAAGAACATCAGTGAGTTCTCTTCCAGGAGAGTGCGAAGGACAGAAGAGGCTGGAAGTGTTCTTCCTCTGCTAGTTCCTCTTACAGAATGCAAGAAAAATGCCCTCTCTGTGGACATGAGGGGTAGAATTCAGTGTCCCCCTCAAATATCTTTAGGTTGCCATTGAAGTTTTAGAAGTTAGGGTTATTTTTGTGATTATCTTTATAAATGTAAATAATATACCTAAATGTCCATGTCTTGATATATCAACTTCAGATGGTATTAATTAAAACTCTTCTGTGCAGTATTAAATTCGTACATTTATGCTTCCTTCCAGTTTTTCCAATTTCTAATTTCTACCAATTTTGGTAAATTACAGTATTTTTATATTGTTAAGACTTTAAAAATATTTTTATTGTGTTCAATATCCATATTTGTTTTGGTTGATTTGAAAAAATGATGACTAACAGGCAGCACTTACCATTATTGCAATTAAGTGACATTATATTGTTACATAGAACCAAGTAAATGGGTAAATCCTCTTGTGAAACCCAGTTTAGGTCTTGGTTCTGGAGGGTGCAGTTTCACCAACTCCCCAAAATTTGGGGAAACCTAGCAGTTTTGCCTTTCTGTAAAGTTCCATATCCTGTGTGGTATTACCTGCACCACATTTAGAACCTACAAGTGCCTATTGTTTCAGTTGTATTTTCATGTTAAATTCCATAAAGATAGTGGTTTATGTTTTCTTGGTATTTCCTAGAGTGCGTGACATAACAAAAACTTTGCACATAGTAAACATTTAAAAAGATAAGCTTATGGGGGCACCATGGGTGGCTCAGTCAGTTAAGGGCCCGACTTCAGCTCAGGTCATGACCTTGTGATTCACGAGTTCGAGCCCTGCATCAGGCTCTGTGCTGACAGCTCAGAGCCTGGAGCTTGCTTCGGATTCGGTGTCCCCCTATTATCTCTCTGCCTCTACCCCACTCTCACTCTGTCTCTCTCTCTCAAAAATATATAAACATTAAAAAAAATAAGTTTATGTAAAAACCATAATCCTTATACAAAAATTACTGAGTATGAAGGATGAAGTTTGGTTCTGTGCTTCCTTCCTTACCTATATTTATTTGTATAAATAAATCAGATATTAACTGTATATTTGCTATGTACAAGGTATTGTAGGTACTGTAGGAGATACAAGACTGAGTAAATAGAGAACCACAGAACCTTCCTTGGAAGTATAGGAGAGGCATAACTTTGCATCTACCCTCCTAGGATTTTCACCTGGGCCTGAGAATTAAATTGACAAGACAAATTAACAGGAGAAAAGCATACAAATTTTTATGTATACCTGGGCCCTCATTGGGAAATGAAGATGCAAACAAATGGCAAAACCTAAGTGCTTATATACTAGGTTGAACAAAAAATGGCAGTTGTACCTAAAATATTTAAAGAGACTAAAGGGAGATAATTATCATTTAACAAGTCTCTTTGTATATATTTCTCTCAGCCTGACTCCCACCTCTGGTGATAAGAATGTTTCTTTCCCCCTGGAATAGACAGGGCAACTCTCACATGGGAGTTTCATCTCCTGCTTTTAGGAAGAAAAGAGGAGGTCAGAGGCACCTGGATGGCTCAGCCAGTTAAGCATCCAACTCTTGATATCAGCTCAAGTCATGATCTTGTGGTTTGTGAGTTCCAACCCCCGAGTCAGGGTCCACGCTGACAGTGTAGAATCTGCTTGGGCTCCTCTCTCCCTCTCTCTCTCTCTCTCTCTCTCTCTCTCTCTCTCTCTCTCTCCCCCTCTCTCTCCCCCTCTCTCCCTCCCTCCCTCCCTCCCTCCCTCTCCCTCTCCCTCTCCCTCTCTCTGTCCCTCTCTCTCTCCCCCCTCCCTCCATCTCTGTCTCTGTCTTTGTCTCTCTCTCTCTTTCTCTCTCTCTGTCCCTCCCCAGCTCATTCTTTTTCTCTCTCTCAAAATAAATAAATATTAAAAAAAAAAAAAAAGGCAGGTCAGGGTGCCTTTCTTTCCTGCTGTCTTTCAAGTAGTCTTTAGCTCCAAATAATCCTTATGCCAAATGGCATATTTTGGAGGGGCATATTCTGCCACCCTTTAAAACTTAGAGCCTAGGACAGAAGGTGAGGCAAATACATATAGCTAATAGTTGAGTCAAAAGAGGTCTATAGTGCTCGCTTAGGCAGCACATATGATAAAATTGGAACGATGCAGAGAAGATTAGCATGGCCCCTGTGCAAGGATGACACACAGATTCGTGAAGCTTCCACATTTTTGGAAGAAGAGAAAAAAAGAGATCTATGATATATTGAGGACATCTGAGGTGGGAGAGGTGACATTTGCCCAGGCCTTGAAGAGAAGTAACATTGAGTATGTAGAAGTTGGTGTAAACAAGTAGGTGAGAAATTATGGGGCACAGTAAATAGTACATTTTATCTAGAAGGTAGTAGGTAATAAGAATAGTAATTGAAGATCAAGTTCAGACAGTGGAGTATGGGATACTGTATCAGCTAACTTTATCCAGAGTGATAGATTTTAAGACCATAGTTCTTTCCGTTAGCAGGTTTTACAGTAAGTGCAAGTTTTGGCCTTATCCTTGTGGTTGAGAGTGACTTTGTTCATTTGTTCTTTTCTAGTTTGGAGGCAAACTGGTTACCTTTGAGAATGTCAGAATGCAGTCTCAGCAGGGAGCTGAGCAGCAGCAGCAGCCACGCCCTGTGTTCATTAGTCAGGTTGTAACAGAAAAGGAATTCCTCAGCCGATCGGACCAACTTCAGCAGGTTGTGCAGTCACAAGGATTTGTCAGTTATTGTCAGAAAAAAATTGATGCCTCTCAGACTGAGTTTGAAAAAAACGTATGGTCCTTTTTGAAGGTAAAGTTGGCATTAAAACTATTTCATTATCTGCAAATTTAACTATTCCCATTATATTCGAAATATGTCTTAATAAAGAAATTATTGCAAGATTGTGATTTCAGGAGCTTCTTGATGAAATTAACGAAACATGAAGAGCACACAACCATATTTTTATGTCAAGAGTTCTTCGTTCTCTGCTTTGAAAAGCCTAATATAAAGTACTTCTTTTAATAAGTAAAAAATGACATACTAGTTATATTTAAGTGAGAGAGACATAATGTTCAGCAGATCTATTTTAAAATTAATAACATAGAGTTTAGTATAATAGAAACATAGAATAATTTCTATAGTAGATCCAGTTAAGGAAAATGGGAAAAGAGGGAAAAGCTACAGGGGAGAGAGGTTGGAGGCATTTCTCATTCCTTTTACTGCATTGCATTTAAGACAATAGAAAATAGAGTTTTTAGTTGGTCATTTTGCCTCCAGTGGAATGTCTGTTTCTTAATACCGAATTTTCCAAAGAGATCTTGAATATAACAAGGTTAACTTCTAAAATTATAGAATTTCATATCTTGTAATTATGAATTTGGGGAGAGAGTTTTAGGACATTTGAGTGTTCCCCATAGTGTTGGGTTCTGCATGCATATAACCATTGGACGTGACTTAGTTTGTACTTAACAAAAATTATAGTTTAAACTTTGGAGTGCCTGGCTGGTTCTGTCAGCAGAGCATTTGACTCTTGATCTTGGGGTCATGAGTTCAAGCCCCACAGTAGGCATAGGGTTTACTTAAAAAATAAAAGTAAGCTTTATTCAACAAGGATAATTAATTACTGGTATACTTGATATTTAAAAAATATTTTGGAGATTCTTTTAGTAGTCTTCTATATAGTAGATATAGAAAACTTTCCTTGATACAGTAGACTTTATTTTTGATGATTTTTAATAATTCTACTTGGAATTTGATCAGTTAATTGAAAATTTAAATGCAGGTCTTTATTTCAAGACTATGTCTTTTTAAAGGTAAACTTTGAGGATGATTCTCGGGGAAAATACCTGGAACTTCTAGGATACAGAAAAGAAGACCTAGGAAAGAAGGTAAATTTCTGGGAAAGGTTAAAAGGCTGTGCTTATAAAAGTAAATATTTATGTAGCATAGGTGTTCTGTTTTATAAACTTCTACACAGATAACCTCAAATCATTCAATATATATTTAATAAGAATTTGTGTTTGGTTGCCAAAGTTCTAAATACATATTATTAAATATGTAACCTTACCTTGTACCTGGATTTAAAAGCTGCCAGAACCATCTATAATTCAAACTTGACTTAATGAGCTGTGTTGTATCGGGTAGAATTGGGCCTTGGAAGATAAGAGGCTCTGAACTTCAAACACTGGAAGTAACACTTAGATTTTAAGAGGGTATGTAACCAGTGGCCTTGGAGGAAAAGAAAAAGGGGAAACTGTTAGAGATCACCCCATGTTCACTACAGCTTAAGTAATAAAGAATAGAGTACTGTTTGAAGTTACCACAGTTTTCTACCCTCACTGTTTATGCCTTAGCCCACGTTCCCAAACTCTGTATTGAGTTGGTCCAGCTGACAAGTAAGTAGTAAATATTTTGGAACAAGGGCAATTTATTGTACTGAACCTGAATAAACAAAAGTCTGATTGATTAGCTTAATATTCAGCTTAATAATAATTACTTAATAAAAAGATTCCCTTTTAAAAAGAGAAAGTCCTGGGGCACCTGGGTGGCTCAGTCAATTAATCGTCTGACTTCAGCTCAGGTCATGATCTCGTGAGTTCATGAGTTTGAGCCCCGCATCGGGCCCTGTGCTGACAGTGCAAAGCTGCTTTGGATCCTCTCTCTCCCTCTCTCTCTCTCTCTCTCTCTCTCTCTCCCTCCCTCCCTCCCTCTCTCTCTCTTAAAAATAAAACATTAAAAAAATAAATAAAAATAAAATAAATAAAAAGAAAGTCCTATTCCAGTTTTTCAGTCTTCTTCTCAAAGAGGGGCTTAATTATTATTCATTCCACAATATTGACATGAACAGCATGAAAAACACTCTGACTTTGAACACCTTGAAGGAAATATTTTAGATTCTTTGTGTAATTTGTATTGGCCCTTTGTTGTTCTTTCAGAGTGTCTAAAGTTTTCTATGGCATTGCAGAGTTGTTGCATATATGGTACAGCTTAGATACTACGCACTCTGAGCGATGCTGAGCACCATGAAGATTCGTGACCCTTCGATGTCACATCACAGCTCTGCCGCTTATTGGCTGTGTGTCTTTGCTCAATCCTTTAGATATTTTTTATATTTAATTTTATTATTAGTCTGAACTTCTTGGTGCTATAACTTGTAGGTTTGTAAGAGATTAATATGAAAGTTTTGGGGACGTCTGGGTGGCTTAGTCGGTTGAGTGTCCGACTTTGGCTCAGGTCATGATCTCACGGTCTATGGGTTCGAGCCCCACGTGGGGCTGTGTGCTGACAGCTCAGAGCCTGGAGCCTGCTTCAGATTCTGTGTCTCCCTCTCTCTCTGCCCCTCCCCCGCTCATGCTCTGTCTCTCTCTCTCTCTCTCTCTCTGTCAAAAATAAATAAACATTAAAAAAAAAAAAAAGTTTTGCTGAATGCCCGATAGCAAAAATGAAGAAATAGAACCTGTTTGTCAAAATACTTGTAATAGCAGTTCTTTCCATAGTGAGTGCCTGAAGAAATTTTTTTTAATTAATTATAGTTATTTAAAACAAAGTAAAAGAAAACATGCTTGTTTTGAGGTTAGGTTTGTGATCGAATAGCAGATTTTATTCTTTTAAACACACCATCCTTGATCTGAATTTTTGTGGATTTTGCCAATGAAAATGGAGAAAGAGGTGAGCATTTGTTACATGCACTGAAATAGAATTCCATGTAGTAGGTGAGTTGTTGTTTTTATTTCAGATTGCTTTGGCCTTGAACAAAGTGGATGAACCCGATGTGGTAAGAAGGCCTTTAAAAATAGCTACCTTCCAAAAATTTGGTTTAGGTCATAACAAAGAAGGAAATGTAATTTAAGACATGTGTCTTTTTTATTGCTTTACAGTGTAAAAATACATGCTGATTGTAGATATTTTAATAAGTGAATAACTATCATTTTAAAATAGTATAAGTTTAGCTGGTAGAGCATTCCTTTCTCTTGACAATATTTGAATTTTGCGAAAGAGGGCAAACAATATCAGTGGCTGCTCAGATACTTAAGGTTAAGATCTCTGTTCCCAAGGGACATTTGATGGGGGCTGGGGGGAGAGGGAGAAAGGAAAGTCTTAGCAGTCATGGCTCTTTGCTTTTCCTCTATTAGTGTTTCTTAAATAAATTTACTTAGTGTTGCTTCTTATGATTAAACTAGCTCTGAATTTTGTTGGTTTGGTCTTTTGTCTTGCTTGTTCACTAATATTCTTTTAATGCTACGTCCTTCAACTTCCTCTGTAATTGTTTTGTGTACCAAAGGCTCTTAAAGATTCTGACCAAGTAGCACAGAGTGATGGGGAGGAGAGCCCTGCTGCTGAAGAGCAGCTCTTGGGAGAGGTACTTATTTTTTTCCTTTTTAATTACATTGGTAAAGTATGTTATATTTGTTTATCTCACATTGAAATATGGAAAATTTGCTTGACTACTTGTCAGAATGAAATTGGGAGATGTTGTTTTCTTAGAGATTTTTGGGCTAGGAGTCTATTTACTAGTTTGACAGAACTGTCATCAGTGAAATCTTTAGTCCTCTGACCTAGCTTCTGGATTATATGTCTTAAAATTAACAGTTGACATGAGATTGACTTAATTCGGTCAGATGGATATCAGCATGTCACAATGAAAAGAGATGTTGCTCAGAAATCCACAATGCATTGCATATAAAGTTTATGTTTTTTCTTGACACATTAATATTTAGGACCTACGATCAGTGAGAAACAAAGGCTTCTAGATTAGTCTTGAACTTTGAATCCAGGTATAGAAATTTTCACTAATTTGAACTGTCATGATTTTTTGATTGACATGATAAACGTGTCATGAGTTGTAGTTGACAATTTTTATAACCAGTTAAAAAGAGTCCTTGAACACAGAGTTGTATCATTAATTTTTTTCCTTTTGTTTTTCTGGGTTTTTTTTTAACCACTATTAAATAATTCTGTACTTTTCTTGCTTTCTAATTATATTTCATCTTGGACAATTAATTAATCAACACGTTCTTGTTTCTCATCTCATCTTTGACTTTTTCATTGTTCTTTGTGGTATAGAGATACCTTGACTGGAATGTCTCTTACAATCCTTTGCTAAGTTACAAGAGTAATTCATCAGTAAATTTAGACTTTTACAAGAAAATTGTTAAAAAAAACAACTTTCCTTAGAAGTAGATCTTCTGACATTTATTTAATCTGAAAATAAAGAATATGTGTAAAATCTTAGTAAAACTTTGAACCAATTTTGGGACTACCTATACAGAATTGTAGGATACCTTGAAGAAATGTACTTTCATTTATGTACAACTAGACTAACTATGTATTATCAAATAGAAGGCCATTTGGAAATACACTTATGAATGAATAGATCAGAATAATATGCACATAACAAAACGATAGTCACCAATGTGTACTTTTGGAGTATTCAAAAAAAAGTTTAAGGAGATAGGACCATCTCCTTTACCTTGATGATGCTATTTGTTTATCAGACATAGTAGTTTACACATTGAAAATACTCAATATGTAATCAGCTGCTTTTTTCACCATTATTTACATTTCAGAAGTCAATAAATAGATTTTAGTTTTCTTAGAAGGCAAATTTGAAAAATTGTGAGTTAAAAAAAGGGTTTTTTTGTAAGTTAGTGAATATAATCAGATCAGTATCTGATTTATTTCTTAATAGGAATAATTTAAGCTCTAGAATGTTTTTGTTTTAAAGTTCTAAAATGCTTCCCTGTAATTAGGGAAAGAGTTAAGGTTTTAGCTATTTTTCTGTAATAGTGTTAACTAATTAAGCATTGATGATGCTGTGCTGTGCTCTGCACTAAAATTCCCCAATCCAAAAATGCCCCTGACTTTGAATACTAGGTGTTTACATTCAGATGTATAGGTAACACACACAGAAGATAGCTATTTTATCTCCTGCAAGACAGCTATCTTTTTCTTTAAATTTTTCTCTATGATTTCTTTAATATATTTTATTTTTGTCTTCTTGTGACTTTTTATGCATAGAAGAGAAAGCATTTAAACTATTTGCCAGCAATATGCCTTCATTATGTTTCTTTTCTTCTAAAGAAAGAAAATATACTGATAAGTAGTTTCAGAAATTTATAACAGAACTGTGTGTATCTTTTTACCAGACCAACCTGCTATGGCAGGTATGACTAATTTAAGAGAATACAAAGTCTATAATTGAATTTGAGTATATTCATACAGTCTTTTATATAGCATTTGTATAAGGGCACCAAGTGATTTTTCTTTCATAACTGATTCAATTAAAACAAAAATACCTTATAAGTAAACCTAATGGACAGAAGTTTTTAGACATAGAAAATTTTAGATGTGTAGAAGCAGAGTTGTTTTAACAGTCTAAATATGGTAAAATTAAAAACACGTGTATTTTGCTTGTTTCAAACTCCTCTTATTTGAAGTAAAAACAAACATTCTTCAATAATTTCTGAGCTACCAGTAATGGATATGTACACTTATAGTTTGTTTAACATTATTCCTGATGACTTTGGATTTTATTTATGATTGTATAATGGGAGTTAATACTTAGGAAAGTCTTAGATCTGAGAACTTTTCTGGAATAACTGCTCATGTCATCTAGTCAGTAGGTGAATTATATATATATATAGTAAATATATAAATTTTGTTTTGCCAGTAAATTTCTCCACAGTTTCACTGTGGCTAAATTGCTGCCCTTTCCATCTTTTAGTGCATCAAAGAAGGAAAACAAGAATCTGAATTTCTGCCACCAGCAGGAAGAACATTTAACATCTCCATCAGTGGTGGTAAGTACTTATTTCATTTTTATTTTTACCTATTTGAAAACAAATAGTCCCTAAATTTAAGTTACAAATGTTTTGTGACAAGTGGTGGAGGGTTGAAAAGAAGAACCCAGTTATTTAGTATATGTAATCAGGGGGCACCTGGGTGGCTCCATTGGTTAAGAATCTGACTTAGGCTCAAGTCATGATCTTGCGGTCCGTGAGTTCGAGCCCCACGTTGAGCTCTGTGCTGGAGAGCCTGGAGCCTGTTTCAGATTCTGTGTCTCCCTCTCTCTCTGACTCTCCCCCGTTCATGCTCTGTCTCCCTCTGTCTCAAAAATAAATAAAAGTTAAAAAAAAAAATTAGTATATGTAATCAGTCTCTTGGAGATAGATGTTCTGACATCAATGTAATAAAAACTGTGTAATGATCTCTATTATTCCAGTTTAAGCAATCTGAAAATGTGTTATTTTACCTGATTTTACTTACATGCATCTCAATATATTTCCATAGAAATTGATCCACTAGTAATATTCAGAAATTAGCATTGTTTTCTCCTTTGTGTGTGCATGTAAAAGTTGATATGTATAAGATTTTTTCTTTTAACAAAACCTTTTATTAACTTGGGTGTATTTCCTTATTGCAGATATTGATGGTTTAATTACTCAGGCTTTGCTGACGGGTAACTTTGAGAGTGCTGTTGACCTTTGTTTACATGATAACCGCATGGCTGATGCCATTATATTGGCCATAGCAGGTGGACAAGAACTCTTGGCTCGAACCCAGAAAAAATACTTTGCAAAATCCCAAAGCAAAATTACCAGGGTATGTTGTTTTAAAAATAAACTATAACACTGTTCTGAGTATAAAAGCAATACATTCTTAGAATAGATAATTGATATGTAGAAAACAGTTAAAAAACTAAAACAAAACACTCATAGTTCCTTGAACCAGAAATAGTTATTATTGATAGTTTGGCGTTGTTATTTTTATTTTTTGTACTTTATGTATATAATTTTTTAATGAAAAGTACTTTTCATATTTTTATTGTAGAAAAGTTAGAACATAGAAAAATTTAAAGGTAAATATTTTAATTTTTAAATTCTAATTCTTCCATCAAATTGGAGTATTTAGGATGATTGGATAGTTATCCAATTGTATTTGTGGGACGAGGTGAGCCTAGGGTCTTCCTACTCTGCCGCCATCTTCCTCTTTCTCGACCTTGATGAAGTTAATTCTGACTTCATATCTCACGTGTACTCAAAACATTTTTTCTTATCCATCAGAGCAGGTCATGCCTTCCTGTTAATGTTTTGATAATACCCTATACTTTTCCTTCTCAGCATATTTTTTTAAGTTTATTTATTTATTTTTAAGTAATCTCTACACCGAACATGGGGTTTGAACTCACTACGCCAAGATCAAGAGTCGCATGCTCCTCCAGCTGAGTCAGCCTGGCACCCCTCCTTCTCAGCATATTTACATTACAAAAAATGTTTGTGTGATGGGACTTGTTTGTTTTTTGTTTTTTGTTTTTTTTTTGAGGAAAAATAATAACCATCTTTTTTATGTCTGTTGGTTCAGGGATATTCTTCGCTTTGTTGCTGCTTTATTCTGCATGAAATACTGTGAATAGTAGGTTTAAAAGATATGATTCATTGGCCAGAGGTAATTTTTCTAATATACCAGAGATTTTTAATTCTCCTTTATTTTCCTTTCTTAAGCTAATTACTGCAGTGGTGATGAAGAACTGGAAAGAAATTGTTGAGTCTTGTGACCTTAAAAATTGGAGAGAGGCTTTAGCTGCTGTATTGACTTATGCTAAACCAGATGAGTTTTCAGCCCTTTGTGGTAAGAAAATGAGCCTTATATTTATACAATGTATATGGCATCGTATATTTTATATAAAATTAGTAATATATTATTAGAAATGTTTGCAAAGCAGCTAATCATAGATAAGAAAAAGAAGTTCCCATTTGGATACTTTTGTTAGAATTATTAACATTACTTCTCCATATCTAGTCATTACTTTTAATAATATTTCTTAACAGTTTTGGTTTCCAGCAGACCGGACCTAGAGTCTTGCCTCTGCCACTTACTAGTTGTATGACCTCGGAAAAATCACTTTCTAAGCCTTAGTTAGTCTATTATATGTAAAATTACACATAATTAGCTTTCAATTAATAAATATTAACTGGATAAAATTAGTAATTATAACATTTGATTGGAAATTATAAATTACTGTTAAAGGCTGTGACTAGACTGGTAGCTAAGGAATGATACTCCTTACTTGTAAGAACAGAAGCTTCAGAGTGCTAGTATCAGAACAACCAACCATTTGCTACCTTGAAAGTATTATGAGAATATGAAAGTTGTAAGATATTAACTTTATTATCATAAGTGATTTATTATAGTCCTACCTACCATTGATGTTCATTTCAAATGTGCCATATTTCATCTATTTACACAAATATCTGACATGTTGAAATGGAGTTAAATGTTCATTAGGATTTTTCTGTTCAAATGTCCTTTCCATTTATTATTTTTTAATGTAATTCAGGGAAATTCATTCTGCAACTAGGTATATAGAATCTTGAGAAGTCATTCCTTACATACAATTTGTCATGCACTTCCATTCATTTAATAAATAAATACTTACTGAGCATTTACATAACTGATTTTGTTTCTATCTGCTACTCATTGGTTGTGAAGTTTAATTCATACTTCTGAAAATATTATTGGCTTACTTACGACTTCATGTTCAGATTGCCTTGAGTATAATCTTACTTTGTTTTCCTCTTGATCGGTAGATCTTTTGGGAACCAGGCTTGAAAGTGAAGGTGATATCCTCCTGCAGACTCAGGCATGTCTCTGCTATATCTGTGCAGGGAATGTAGAGAAACTAGTTGCATGTTGGACTAAAGCTCAAGATGGAAGCAGTCCTTTGTCCCTTCAGGTTAGTATCTTTGAAACAAGGGGTGCTTACTTTCTAGTGTTGTCTTTCACCCTACTTCTATTCTAGAAATTGACTTGTTCCAGAAGTTCATTGCTTTCACCTTAGTTACCTATGTTTTAGAAGTTCTTTTGCTGGATAACTTATGTGTATTTGTAGCATATTTGGCGGGGCAAAGTATGAGATGATGGGATAGTAAAATGGAGTTGCAACTGCTTGTGAAATCAAGGTTGTGATTTGGTAGTTTATTGGAAGAAGCAGGTGGCAAGAGCATGAAAACAGTCCTAGAGTGTACGTCTTTTCCCCCATGCTTCTCTCCCTGCCTCTGGTGACCCTATCTGCCTTGGGCAAGGAAAGAGGCAATGTGGGGTAAGGAATGGGAGACCTTCCCAGTACCAATAGAGAATCTTAATCGTCATGATTAAGGGAAAATGAAAGTAAGAGGTAAATGGAATCCTATGTAGCACTAAAACCTGGACAAGAGGGGGAGTAAAAAATATGGGGACTATTTTCAGGCATGGAGTAACTGTATACAGTATTTAGATTTTTTTTTCTAAGCATTTAATCAGAGTCTCATAATATTTCATTCAGGTATTTCTTTTTCGCTCTGGAAAGAGATTTTCTCAGTACAGTTGTAACTTTAAAGATCACTTTATTAAAACTGAAAATCTGGTAGGAAATCACTGTTTTCCTAAGTGCTTTTGAGAGAAAGCACACTTGTTTTACACTTCTGGATCTGTGTACTTTTGAAGGGCCGATAGATAGGATATTCTTGTGCTTTATACTTGAGGCTTCCCATTGTTGAAATAATTGGTATTGAAGAGCAATGTGAAAAATTTGGGGTTGAAATAGTAAGCTCATTGGAGGTCACCTCTTAGTAGTAGTGTTTTTATAGTATAGGTAGTATGATGTTTTCAGTCAGTTTCTTCTATACCTGCTGGAACCCAGTTTCTGCCTTTGGACATTTATCTGCTGATCACTTTCACTTTGGATGCTTGCCTACTTTAAGCTCACAAGACAAGTATCTGGCACTTTAAGGATATTTAGGAGAAGGAAATAACCTATGCCCTAACCATGATAAGGTACTTTCTTCCTCCTTACTTTTTCAGTTTACGTGAATGGTGGACAGCTGTTGCAGAAGTTTTTGAGAGAGAGGATAATAAGATATACTTTTAGGAGGTTTTAGAAATCTTAGTATCTCTTCATTCCTGCTCTCTTGCATACACATCTTGGTAATTTTGTTTGCTTGCCCTTCTCTCTCCCTTCTTTTCCTCACTTAGGATCTTATTGAGAAAGTTGTCATCCTGCGAAAAGCTGTACAACTCACCCAAGCCATGGACACCAATACTGTAGGAGTTCTTTTGGCTGAGAAGATGAGTCAGTATGCTAATTTGTTGGCAGCCCAAGGCAGTATTGCTGCAGCCTTGGCTTTTCTTCCCGAAAACACCAACCAGGTAATTAGAATTGACCATTTCTCTTCTTTTAATGTGTGAATAAGGTGAGTCCGGTGGGTAGCACTTAGTGTTAAACATAAGAATATTGGTAAGTAGAATGTTTTGGAACAATTGAATTTCTGTCATCTGACCATAAGTGAATGTTACTGACAATTATTCAAGCATCATTTTAGGTGTACCCAGACGGTATTGGAGAGATAGGATGCTCTTGTAGTACGATAGATCCCTTTGTACTGATGGGCATAGTATTTGAGGGAAAAAATGGAAAAGGACCAACTTCTAATTTCTTGAGCCAAATGCTGATTCTTTGTACATAGTTCTTTGTAGGAATCTTCTGTGTTAGAAAGCTATGAATATTAATACTTAAATAATTGGGGTTGTAGTTTTAAAATTCCCACAAATGCTAGACATAGACATAGATATTAGTGAAGAAGTTCATTCTGTATACCATTTCAGTCTGATACTGTCTGCAGACAAGTACATTTTTAAAATACTCAAGGCAGGGAGAATGACATTTCTGATTTATTATTTGGTATGCATTAAATTGGGCTTTTTCAATGCAATGGAATTAAGTAAGTGACTGACAACATAATGATGGACACGATTGCCAAGATTCTTTTCCTAAGGGAGTTTTCCAAAAGTGATACATAACTATGATAGAGGTAGTAGTGCAGTGGAATCACAGAAGAGGGCAACCTAAATTTAATAATGAAGCATGGGTAGAAATCAGGGAGAGGTTTGAGGACAGTTATCCACAAGTAGGATGTTTGTATCTATATTGTGTGTGTGACAGAGCTTAATTTTGAGCCTTGAAGATATTTTCTTGTTTCTATGTTTTTTATTATAAACTTTATTTTGTTTTTGATGGATTTTTTTAATTGTTTTCAGTATTTTGTCTCTTGTAGGGAATTATCAGTAAATTTCATTGAGTAGTTTCATTGAGTAAAAACACTTAAGTCTATGTTCCAGCATTATGGAGGTTTGACTCTAGTTGGTTTTGAAACACATTTACATGTTGTATCTTTCGATTTTATCTGTGAGAATATTAGGTAGAATAGAAATAGACTTTATGATGACCTTGGCATAATTATTTTATGACTTTTTAAACACCCCTTTAATAGTGAGTTATAAGACCCTTTAAGACTAACTTAATCTAAGACCTTTAGATCTTGTAGCCTCAGTATTAAACTCTTTATCTTCAATACCATTTATAACCACATACATTTTTTCTTTTTTTTTTCTTTTTTTTAAAGCTTATTTATTTTGCGAGAGAGTGTGTGCATGCACACAAGCAGGAGAGGGGCAGAAAGAGAGCGAGAGAGAAAATCCCAAGCAGGCTCGGCACTGTCAGTGTAGAGCCCAACGCAAGGCTTGAACTCACAAACTGTGAGATCATGACCTGAGCCAAAGTCAGATGATTGACCGACTGAGCTGACCAGGCACCCCTAACCACATACATTTTCTGTATATTATTCTTCATGTTTCCTTTGGACTTTTAAAGAACATTCTCTATGTAAAAATAAACAATTTTGAAGTTGCTGTCTTCTATATATTTCAGTAGACCCTTAGTATTTTCTGGGGAACATGTCCTGAGACTTTGTGATATCATTATAGTATCTAACCTTCCTCCCTAATAGTATACCTAACAGTTTAAATGACAACTTTAAACCTTTAGTGAATTTATAGTAATGTATGACTTTTTAAAGTTACTAAAATCAGTTCTTGCTGAAATATTTTAACATTACCTTTTTGTTGTTGTTTGTTAATATCTGGAACATGTATGCGGTCAACTCATACTTATTGTAGATCTGTATAATTGTAGATCTGTGTAAGCTACCATGAGTATGACATCTTACTCTTTTATTTCCAACATCTCTCTCTCTTTTTTTTTTTTAATTAATTTTCCTTCCTTTCTTAGGTCACCATTTTCTTTCATCACATCGTCAGCAGTTGATTCTTTTGGGGACCTTTTTTCCCTATAAAGAAATGAAGTTGTATTTTTTTAAACTACTTTTGTGATTTGTGAAAATTACTCAACTATAAGAAAATACAAAAGAGCAGAGATGATGAGTGGCATTGATCTTACATACTACTGTGTGGTGGGCATAATTCAAATCCTTGCCTCAGTTAAATGATATATCATGGGCCTTTGGTATCAGTCTTGAGTATTAGAAGCCATGATGTTAAACCCTCTTGTGCTAGGATCTGTTATATAGGAAACAGCATATGAACAAGGAGCATATGACCGATCAAGCTTACTTTAAGAAAAGCAACATGCTGTCATATAGTTCAGTAAGTTCTAACATTCTGCTTTATTTTCTTCCATTGCTTGTTATAGCCAAATATTGTGCAGCTTCGTGACAGACTTTGTAGAGCACAAGGACAGCCTGTACCAGGACAGGAATCATCTAAAATTCCTTATGAGAGACAGCAGCTGCCTAAGGGCAGGCCTGGACCAATGGCTGGCCACACACAGATGTCAAGAGTTCCAGCTCAACAATATTATCCCCATGTGAGTGATATGGTCCAGATTAAGTAGGAACATTTATATATTTCTGTTCAAAAATTTGTTGGGTAAGAGACCTTAATCTGCTATGATAAGTCTAGTTGTCTAGTTAGACAACATAATGTTTTAATAGTTTTTCTTTTTGTATTCTTGAAAGTGATGGTCTGTTCTTTTTATTTTTATTTTTTATTTTTTTTAAGTTATTTATTTATTTTTTTAAGTAATCTCTGCACCAAACGTGGGTGGGGCTCAAACTCACCACTCCGAGATCTAGAGTCACATGCTCTTTCCATTGAGCCAGCCAGGTGCCCCTGGTCTGCTTTTTTTTTTTTAATTATCACTTTAATCTGGTCAAACAGATTATATTTTAGATATAAATTAATTTAAGCTCTCTGGGGAGATTTTTTATTTCCCCATCATTCAAACTACCCATACACATGTACATCTGTTCTTGAAACTGCTTCAACTTGATTCATCTGACAAGCTGTAAGTAAAGTAGTGGGAACAATTTGTGGGTGATTTGGTTAATACTATGAAATATTTTTTAGAAAAGGTACTCTTATTTTGAGTATTTTATTCTGAACCATTATTACAGGTTTACTGTGTCTCTTGTATCAACACAGTATTCAGAACATACTTTTTTTGGATAACTTGGATATTAGTGAATGACCAAAGGTGTATGAAATTGTAGGTCATGGGGATTATAAAGATGATTAGATATTTTTAAGTAAGTAAGTAAGTAAATTACAACATTTAGTGGCATAAAATGTGGCATTTTACTGTCTTTTACTATTTCATACAGAAACTTATATTTCCGGACCCGCAGATAACCTTCATGTTCTTGAATGAAAAGTACATTTTCATAAGTAATAAATGGTCTTGATTGATAACAAAGTTAGCAGATCCTCTCCCCATTTTAAAATACATCAGATTACTGATAGAATTGACAAGGTCTTTTTTATAATCTATTGCAACAAAAGTAAATATAAAATCATGGAAAGCTAAAAAAAAGATCAATTAGTGCTCTTTTGTCTATTGCACTTTTGATTAATACTTAATCAGGAATAGATCACATTTGGATTTAACTGTAACTATCTAGAGTATTCTCTGTTTTTTATTTTTTTCCTTTATTTGATAATTTATTGAGAGCTTTTCTATGAGTGCCTGTCTTTATTCTGTCTGTTGATACATTGGTAAACAAAGCAGATTAAGTTTCCCACTATTATGAAGACTTTACTAGTTTGAGAAAAGTCTATGACATAGGTAGGGCAAAGCAGGCAGTGACTGGAAGAACTAAGAGGCACAGACATCAAGTGACAAGCCAGAGTTTTAAGACAGAGCTTGAATTTCTTAATATCGCCTGGCCAACTTGATATTAGAACTCCCAAGCATCTTTTGTTCAATCATGCTATCTTGAAGGGTACTGAGGTGAGACACCCTCTACTTTGGGAAAAGAGAATATTTACTCTCTATGTCCTTGAGTTTATCTGTCTTTCTGGGAAGATATAAAAACACTGAAAGACTTTCATTGTACTTTGACTTAGCAGTCTAATACTTTAACAAAAGAAAAACAAATTCAGAAACTAAGCAGTGATTTTCTTTTTTCTTTTTTTTGTTTTTTTGTTTTTTTGTTTATTTTGAGAGAGAGAGAGAGAGAGTATGTGTGCACACGGGAGCAGGGAAGGGGCAAAAAGAGAGAGGGAGAGAGAGAGAATCCTAAGCCATGCCCAGTGCAGAGCCCAACATGGGGCTTGATCTTACAACTGTGAGATCATGACTTGAGCTAAAATCAAGAGTTAGACGCTTAACTCACTGAGCCACCCAGACACCCCAAGCACTGATTTTCTTGATTAAAGCTTATCATGTACCAAATGAGGACAGCAGCTTGCGGTTTTAAAGGAATGTTTACAGGAAGGGGTAAAAGGGTGAGAGGGAGGCCAGATTAGTAGGAGTTCCACTTCCACTTGGAATTTCTATGAAGATTTACTTGACCAGAAAGATTTTGGTGGCTTAAAAAATTTGTTTTGAAAATCTTAGGACTCCAGGGTAAGCAACATGGTGTAGTATAGCAAACACTGGCCTGGAAATCAGGAGGCCTGGATTCAGTCCTAGGTCTGTCACCAGCTAGTTGTATTGACCTTAGGAAGCCCCTTCATTTCTCTAGGTGTTGGTTTTCTCAGTGGTCATGGGTGGGGATTAGACTGATTGATCTCTAATATCCTTTGATTATATGTTTCTAAGCCTGATATGGGACTAATACGATTTTTGCAGCTCTAATAAAATCCAGAAAAGGGAACTTGTAGCAATATGCTTACAGATCTAATAGTAGCATGAATACTATTAATGCTTCAAAATCACTTTTCTACTCAATTACCTTTTTTCCTCCAATATCTTCTTTCCTTACCTACTTACAGGAACTAGCTTTTCCCCTTATTCTTGACACTTGAATGCTACTTTTTTTTATGCTTTGATTTAGGTTTTCATGTTGATTTTTCTACTGCCTCCCTCTCCCTGTTTTGTTGTGAATGTTTTTTCTTTTGGAATCCCAGCTACCTTGAAAGCAATTGCCTGACTAACATATGCTATCTTGCTACTCTTATTTTTTGCTATGCATCTGGCTGTTAATGCCTTCTGGGTGTTTTTTTTTTTTTCTTCTTTTAACATTTTTATTTTTTATTTTCTGTGATTGGTATTTCTTTGTTCAATTCAGGTTAGAATTGCCCCTACTGTCACTACCTGGAGTAACAAAACTCCTACCGCCCTTCCCAGCCATCCACCTGCAGCCTCTCCCTCTGACACACAGGTATATCCTTCATTATTCATCTTTGAGCAGAATTCTGCTCACTTAAATATATATATAGTTAAATATTCTCTACCCCGCTTTTCTTAATTTCCCCTTCCCCCATTTGTCCGCCTGCTTATTGCATTTTAATGCTTTAGGATGCAAGAAGTTTCTGGACAATTAGTTTATTTTCTTCTCCCCCTCCTTTTGCAGTTCTAAATTGACCTCAGCTAGAAAAATATCAACTGAAGTTCTAACGATGGTTTAAATCTGATTTCACTGAAGATTTTCTTTTTTCTTTCTTCTTTGTTTTTGAGCATTGCAGAAATTGAAGAGAAACGAAAGTTCCCTTGTGGCATTTATACTTATATTTCCAAAGTGTGGATGGAATTTAGTAGAGATGGAAAATCCTGGTGACTTATTATAAATATCATTGACGCTGTTTTGTGAAGTTATTAGCATCTGTTGCCATTTATTGCAATTAATACTTTAGACCTGTCTGATCTTTAAATCACTTAGAATGTGTTGCTCAGAAAATGTGTTCTAAAGAAGACAGAATGTGCAAATGCAGTGTTTCTTACACAGTAAAGTTAAAAAAAAAAATAAACAGTTCCGTTTCAGAGATTATAAATCCATCTGGTAAGATTTTTGGTTCCAAATGTAATCCTCCTTTTTATCATATTCTCATTTCCTAGGGAGAAAATCCTCCACCTCCAGGTTTCATAATGCACGGAAATGTTAATCCAAATGCGACCACAGCTCAGCTTCCCACATCTCCAGGTCACATGCACACCCAGGTACCACCTTATCCACAGCCACAGCGTAAGTAGTGTGACCCTGAAGTCCTTGCACAACAGCATGTCTTACCTAATGTAGTAACATTTTGCTTTAAAGCTCTAAACCCATGATCAAATCAGTTTTAACAAGTAAAGAAAGAACTGTGTAGGATTCGAGAGGGAGAAACACAGTTTCCCTAGGTGACATCCCTGATTAGCATGCTTGGAAACAGCCTCCTATGTCAGTCCATTCAGAACAGTTGGCTCCTGTTCCTGAGCAATTACTAAGAACAGTGAATTGTCCCATGATTTTGGTATTAAAAAACAGAATTTTTGAAATGATTTTGTTATATATTCTTTCCTTTCAGCAAGATGACACAAACCATTTTTGGAAAAATGGTTCCAAGGGACATTTCAATATCCAATATCTCCCCGGCCCCCATGTACAACCTGCTTGACTATCAACAGCCTGCACCCCAGTAGAACATTTGTTATAGTAGTGAATCTGCATTGACACGTCATTATCGCCCAAAGTCCATAGTTTACTTTAGTGTTCTCTCTTGGTGTTGAACATTCTATGAATTTCGACAAATGTATGGTAATAACATGTACCCACCATTGGCTTTTGTTTTTTAGAAAATATTTGCACTTATAAAGTAAAATATCACCACTATTTTAAAATTTACATGAAGAGAAAAAAAAATCTCCAAGCAGAAAATTATATGATTAAACAACTATTACAAAAGCAAGAGGCCACTGCCTAGTAAGAACTAATCTTAATAAGCATGTTCTATGCTAAAGTGGATATTCTTACTTAACATGAATACAGATTTGACACAATTTTTCACTCATGAAAATGCTGTCTTCAGAGTAGAACAAGTACAGTTCTAGTAGATTCACTCTGTAGAGGTCCATACCTACCCTTGGTCATGAAAAATGTGGTAATATTCTCTAATCTGGGCTCAGGTCTTTGCATCAAAACATTAGTTGGCTGCCTGAATGCTTACTAACCAACTGTGTATAGTATATGAAATACTATGTAGTGATTGTTTTGTCAGGGATCTTAGAGAGTTGGCTGTTAATCTGGAACTAAGCTCAAAATCACAATGTGAGTAGCTGATTAGTTTACTAGATGTTGGAGAAGGTATTTGATTCATAACAATAGTGCTTACCCTACAATTCTTCCGGTGGAGGAGATGTTGAGCCTCCAGCAAAGTCCCTGTAATTTACTGTAATGGGGAGTGCTTGGGACGTGTAATTCCTGCATGGTTCCATCTGGTGGCTAGTCGGTGTCACTGCAGTCTTTTCTCAGGCACAGGAAGTCTGAGAAAAGGGTCGGTCTTTCAGTGTTTGGGTTTGATGATTGAAAGATTTTCATAGCCAGAAGCAGTCTGGAGATGGCATATTTCACATATTGATCCAATGGGTATATTTTAGTATATTTAAGGGTATCCAAGTCATCAAAAGCATAACATATAAGGGTTAATATTTGGTGGTAGCTTATTGTTCTAATAATAATGACAAAAATAATTTCCATAGAATGAGACAACTGGTTTTTTGTTGCTGTCAATAAACTTATAACTAATTAAAATTTCTGTTTCTTCTCCTTGGTGTAGCTTATCAACCAGCCCAGCAGTATTCCTTCGGAACAGGGGGGTCAACAATGTATCGACCTCAGCAGCCCGTTGCTCCTTCTGCTTCAAACGCTTACCCTAACACCCCTTACATGTCTTCTGCTTCTTCCTATTCTGGGCCGTCTCAGCTGTACGCAACACAGCCCCAGGCCTCTCCACCTACCTCCAGCTCTGCTGCTTCTTTCCCTCCTCCCCCTTCCTCTGGAGCATCCTTCCAGCATGGCGGACCAGGAGCTCCACCATCATCTTCAGCTTATGCACTGCCTCCTGGAACAACAGGTACACTGCCTGCTGCCAGTGAGCTGCCTGCGTCGCAAAGAACAGGTCTGCGCTTGAAAGGGATTTGGTTTGGCTCCCTCCTTTATTTTTTCATGAACACGTGGGTGGATGGAGGGGAATTATGTCTGACTCTTTGTAAACTGAGTAATCTGAGGTGTTGAGTTTTTATAACAAATTCTGAAACTATTTCTAAAAGTGTGATCGTCCCGTAATGAACTTTAGTTGCTAAATGAGGAAAACTTTAGAGCTTCAAAAGGGTAAGAGTATATAATCTGCCACTAAGCTTAAAATAAGTGGTAAGAAATTAATTGGCAAGATAAGTGGTGTTTGGAACTAGGTTTAATTGACACTAATTTCTTTAGAGCCAAACTTTGCTCTGTTCTTATTGAGAAGTTTAGCATTTTTTAAATTATTTGTGCCTTAAGCCCATTCATGGAGATTAAACATGGTGATTGTATATAATTTTATAGTTACGTTTATTTATAAAGATGAGGGATCTGGATATGCTTATCTAAAGGAAAAAAGTGAGAGAACACAACTCTGACAAAGGATCTCTAATGAGAGAGCAGAAAAGTAGAAAGTCTGTGGACAGTAGTGCAGCGATTCTTCATTAGGGCAGCACCACCCTCAGACAGTTTAGGAATTTCAAGGATTCGATAGATAGTCTAACAGTGTAGTCATGCCTGAAGTTTTCTAATGAAAACCATAATCTTAAATTATTATTATTATAATGAGATACACGTTTTCTAAATTCTTATCTCATTTTATAATTAGAGCATTACATTAATTTTTTATGGGGAGGTTTTATTATCTGGTTTTCATTTTGGCCCCTAGCAAAAGGGACCTCAAAGGCATGTGTTATAAAAAGGGATCGATGAATCAGGGTTAGGAACCACTAACCATACTGGTTAAGAATGCAGGCTTTGGAATTCAATCTCCTGGGTTTGTACCCCAGCTTTGGGTAAGTTACTTAAACTTCTTCAAGCCTCCATTTCCTCAGAATGAATATTAATACCTGCTCATAAGCTCATGAAGAAGATTGAATGCATTAATACATTAAAGCATTTGGGGATAGTGACTGTAAAGTTGGCTGTGATTACACAAAACCTGACTCAAAATTAGAGCTCTGTGCCTTTTAGTATTTGAAAATAGTTTCCCTTTTAGATTATAACCGATGTTTTTGAACTAAAGGAACAAAGAGATGAATGAATCTTGCTTTGCTCCTAATACTTTAGTTGCTCCTGGGGCGTCCAGTATGTATGTGTGTGTGTGTGTATATATATTTTAAGCAGTAGCTGTAATTACTGAAAACAATTATAAAGTAGGATCTATTGAAGAAATATTCTATTCTAACAAAGTCTCATGAATGCAGAATTATATACCTATCACCTTTCTTCTCTGATATATAAAGGCCAGAGTACCAAAAATCTCACGCATACATGCATGCACACGTGTGCGTGCGCGCGCGCGCACACACACACACACAAATATCTCTATCACCCTTTACTGCACAAATAAAATTTCTGTAACTTTCAATATAAATAGTTCAGTAGATTGATATTTTAGAGAGGAGTGCTAATTCAGTTGTAGAGTTCAAAAATTACCTTCTGAAACCTCAATAGTGAAGATAGTATCTATTCTGAATAGTTGGGTAATAGAGTTCTTGATTGAAAGATGAGTTCCAGAAAATTCCCACTTTAAAGTGGTGCAGGGAAATAGAGAGGTGAGTCATCATTTACTGAACATACACTGGACATGTACCATCATTTGCCATATATTTTCTTATTTAATTATCAGAGCCATGAGAAAGAGAAATAAGGTTTTTTTAATTGACATGAGGAAACTTGGTTTCCTAGGAGTTAAACTCATGGTTGCATGATGATAGTCTCCAAGTTGAGATACAAACCCAGGTCTCTCAGTCTATAAAGCCTAATAAGTTCATTCTTCTTTACCAGATGGTCTAGTCGTGATATAAGTCATAGAAGTAGTTATCAATGTTAGAATTACAAAAATCCTATAACAACACTGTTTTAGGTATTTTGTTACTTCATCATCTAAGTTAAATATTTGCATGGGTATTCTTAAGCAAAAGTGTATTTGGCCTTGAGATAAAGTCTTTGCTTATATACAAAGTAACAGAATGTTCTAACCTGGCTGAGAAACAGAGTGACTAATAGGAAGAAGAAGCAAACATTTTTCAGTATTCAGCATGTTCTAAGCCAGCTGCTTTGTTACCTCTTGCCTGTTAATAGTCCCCTGTATTTTACCATATTTTATTTTTTGATTTCCTAAAAATGTTGTTTACGGTGTACAAATAATTGTGAATGAAAATTTTCTCTTCTTTTTTATGTGTCTCATATCATATGGTTCTCTATCGGACTTGGGAATTCCATTTGTCCAGTGGATAATTTTGACAGACACTAGGGTTTGCAAGACCTGTAACTGTTCGTGAGCCTCCAAATTATGCCTGAGGCTCAGAGAAACTAATGTTGCAAATACCAGAACATTCATTGAGTAAATTCTTAATGGGTACTTGTTTGGTCTATAATCCGAATTATTCCAAGCACAGGTAGGGAGACAGAAGTGAACAGTACATTTCTAGTGAACATCACATAGCTTTGCTGTAAGTTGGAACAGAACATTTATATTTGGCCCAAATTTTGGAAAGCTTTATGCCAGGGCAAGAAATTGATAGTTCATACAGTAGGCAGAAAAGTTCACGAAGGAGTTTGAACTGCTGAAAGGCATGGTTTTACTCTCTAGAATAATTAGGATACTGTCTATGACTTTTTCCCCGTCCTGATTTAATCTGTGCTTATTACTAAAGGAGAGCACTTTCAAATATGAAGGCCTTAGAATTTTACTCAAAAAATTATTTTCTGATAAAATGACCTTCAGGCTGTCATGAAACTGTCTTTGAGTAAACATTATTGATTTTATTAAACCATGGAAAATTTAATTTAGGTATATAGTCTCATGCTTTGTCACATAGAAGTCTTGAAGGGGCATAATGTTACATATTTTCATAGAACAGTGTTCTGAAAAATTTTTTTTAATTTTCGTAAATATTCCATACTCAAATTATAAGTACTTGTTTTGTCTTGTGTCATTGGAAAATGACCTCAAGGATTCATATCTTTCTAAACTTTAATTTTTAATTTCATGACCCTCTTGTTTTTAATGTGACATGCTAGGCTTATAGGGGAAATGGGGGGTTGAGAAGGATGCTCTGTTCTTTCTCAAATTGTCTGTTAGCCAGAATTCTTCATATCACTGCACTAATAAAGAATCCACTGAAAAGTATCTTAGCCAGTGCATAGCACATTTTGCTTCTGCTGGAATACCTAAGAACGTTCCAAGTGAGAAGTGGGATTCAAGTAAAGATGCTACTCAGCTGCACTCCTGTATATGTGGGACCATGTGGTTCCTTCTTCCTTCCCCAAAGATACTGGAGAACTAAACCCTACACTAAAGTGGATAAGGATCTCCAGTAACATGCCATATTCAATTTTTAAATTAATTTTCCCTTGATTTTTATTAATTTTTCACTGTAGGATTTTTAAAGACTCAAAATATTATAAAGAATAAAATTTAAATTATCTATAATTCTACTGCCCAAATACCACCAGTGATAATATAGATTTATTTATTCTTTTTGTACACATATATACATATATCTATGTATGTCTATATGCATCTATTAAAAATATTTTTAATGTGGTAAATATACTAACATAAAATTTACCATTTTAACCATTTTTATGTGTATAGTTCAGTGACATTAAGTACATTTACATTGCTGAAGAACCATTGCCACTTATCTGTCTCCAGAAATTTTCATCATCCCACACTGAAACTATGTACTCATTAAATAACTCCTTGTTTCCCCCAGCCCCAGGTAACCACTGTTCTACTCTCTCTCTGTATTTGACTACTCTAGGTACCTCATATAAGTGGAATCATACAATATTTGTCCTGTTTTGACTGGCTTATTTCACGCTCTCCAATATTCATGTATCAGAATTTCTTTACTACTTAAGGCTGAATAATATTTCACTGTATTATATTGCACATTTTGTTTATCCATTTATCTGCATGTGGACATTTGAACTACTGTGAATAATGCTACTTGAACACAGGTATACACATATCTGTTCAAGTCTTTGCTTCCAGTTCTTTAGCATACATACCCAGAAATGGAATTGCTGGATCAAATTCAATATTCAGTATTTAAATTTTTGAGGAAGCATTATACTGTTTTCCACATCTACACCAACACTTGTTTTCTGTTTGTTTGTTTGTTTGTTTGTTTTCTTAATTCTAGCCATTCTAATGGGTAGTATCTCATTGTGTGCATGTATTTTTTTTTTTTTTTTTAACATTTATTTATTGTTGAGAGAGTGTGAGCAGGAAAGGGGCAGAGAGAGGGAGAGACACAGTATCTGAAGCAAGTTCCAGGCTCTGGGATGTCAGCACAGAGCCTGATGTGGGGCTCGAACTCATGAACTGTGAGATCATAACCTGAGCTAAAGTCATATGCTTAACCGACTCAGCCACCCAGGTGCCCCTATTTTTAAAGAATTGAGATCATAATACACATATATACACACACAATTTTACATCTTACATTTTTTCTTAATATTACACCATGAACCATATTTTTCATGCCTTTAAAGTCATGTCATGTTTTAAAAAGAGAGATCTATCTTCATTTTATAGTTTTTTGAAAAAGTAAAAAAGATTCTCTTTATAGTTTTATGGGAGAATTATGTCTAAGATTAGATTATGCTGTATTGATTTATTTTCAATGACTGTTCTATGTTGATTTTTTAAAAATGTTGACCAAGAGTATAATTTTGCATATCTATAATGAACCTCCGTAATACTGTTTCCTAGAGACATTTATTTTGTTCATGTAGTTTGCTTTACCTAAGGTTGCTATTAAAGCGTATTTACAGAGGTCAGTTTAGCTGTGTTTTTAAAAAGTCATATTTAGGGGCGCCTGGGTGGCTCAGTCGGTTAAGCGTCCGACTTCGGCTCAGTTCATGATCTCGCGGTTCGTGAGTTCAAGCCCCGCGTTGGGCTCTGTGCTGACAGCTCAGAGCCTGGAGCCTGTTTCAGATTCTGTGTCTCCCTCTCTGTCTCTGACCCTCCCCCATTCATGCTCTGTCTCTCTCTGTCTCAAAAATAAATAAACGTTAAAAGAAATTTTTTTTTAAATAAAAAAAAGTCATATTTAAACAATTTAAAGACATAAAAGTGAAAAAATTCAAAAGCGAATTATAGCTGAGACAAAACTGCATTAAATTGATAAGAGATTTGAACAAGGATTATCTGGGCTGAAATAAAAATGGCTAAATATATTGCATGGTTTGACATTGGGAGGAGTCAGGCATATATTTGGGGGAGAACTTTGATTATTGTACAATTGTTACTTTCTATTCAACAAGACATTCTCCACCCTCAAGTTATGTGAGCTACCCCACTGGCTATATACTCCTGCTGCAAGTCTTTTTGTTTCTAATTTGGATTGTCATTCCTAATTTTGAATTTGATTTGATTTCATCATAAATTTGGAGTCATTTTACAAAAGGGTTGTGTGAAGTTGCTCCACAAACTTTTTGTGCTTACAGTTTTTGAAATCTCCGGATACCCTCCCAGGCTTTAATACCCAGGGCTTAAGTCACTGCTATGAGAGATTAGAGGGAAAACTGCAAGCTATGGGGTCACCTCTCCACCTCACAATTTCTCTGAGGCACGTGCCTCTTGAGTAGAACTCAAACCGAATTGAACTCATTAATTGCTATATTCTCTTGGTTCTTCTATCCCCAAAGGAAGATAGTTCAGTTTTCGTAAGTTACATATGCATATAATATACCTCCACTGCATACTTTTGATTTGAGGCTGGGCCTGGCCTGACCCTGAATATCTGATAATAATACCTGATAATTTTGGCATTGCTGTGTTAGTTTTCACCCTTTTCTTTTCATGTCCACTGCCAGAAACTTCAGTTCTCTTAAGAGATGTAGTTGTTTCTGAAAGACCTGTGCTAAACAGTCTACAAATCCATATATTCTTACAGAAAAGACCATATGGGATGGTTACATATTTATTGGGCCTGTTCTCATTTATGTTTATATTCATGGTGTGACATGAATTACATGAAATTACAGTTTCATCAGGGTGCAGCCCCCTGTTGCCTCCTAAATCTAGCAGTAAAGTGGCACCACCTTGCTAAAGCCTCCCATTTTTCTTTAAGTCCCCACTAAAAGAGTGCTTTGGCCAGCAGCATTGGCATTACCTGGGAGCTAGCTGGAACAATAGAATCTCAGGCCTTTCCCTGTACTTAGTGTGAATTAGAATCTGCAGTTTAACAAGATCGATCTCTCAGCTGATTTTGATTCACAGCTTTAAATAGTACCAAACGCTCTCCCCCCACACACAGTGATATTACTGATCAAGTAGTAGAAAAAAAATTCCATGCAAACAGGGAAATATTTCAAGTAGGCAGGAAAATTTTTTTCTTAAAAGAGACATGTAGCACAGGAAGAGAAAAAAAGTAATGTTTAAGAGTTAATTGGATCTGGCACAACCTAGATGAATTCAATTTACCCAAAAGCTGATTACTTTCTTAATTAGATAAAAGACATTTCCCATGACTTGACTAAAAAGTTTCTTTCCTTTATAAAATTAGTTTTTTCTTTTTTGGCTTGATGGAGGGAGAAGAAGCAATTACAAAATGAGTTTAGAATGTTTTTCATGATAATACTGTTTAAGTGACTTTTACATTTTGTCTGCAGAAAATCAGTCTATGCAAGACCAGGCACCTATGTTGGAAGGTGAATTAGTTATAAAATATACCTCTGGAAAATTTTCAATCATTAAATATAGTTAATGAATGGACATTCACAATAATGCATGTGAACCTCAAAGTTGATGATATTCGGAATCTGATCAGTATCATTTTTTAATTTGGGTTCTTAATCAAATCAAATCTTAGAGTTGATTGAATTAACATGGTGACACCAGTAGCTTTAAATCATTAAAGTCGTCTATTTTATATAATCATAAAGACCGTGACCATATCAAGATTGTCTTAGCTATGAATAAGATTAGAAGGTGATGAGAGAGATTTGAATGATTCTCTGTGCAAGCCCAGAACTTTAAGAATTTGTTAAGCAGATAGCAGCATGTAGTTTAATGTTTTGTGATTTGCTCTTCAATGTTTTGAGGCTCTTTTGGCATTCTGTCTCCTGGTAAACTTGTAGAAAATTAATTCCATTTTTAGAATCAAGGCAAATGAGGGATGCCTGGCTGGCTGGCTCAGGGGTCGTGAGTTTGAGCCACACATTGGGTAAAATAAATTTTAAAAATAAACTTTTTAAAAAATCAAGGGAAATGAGTACATGCTGGTTAGAAGATCTTATTTTTTAAAAAGTTTCTATGACATTATGTATGGATCACAGGTTCTTTCGTCTAAGCAATTTTGTTGTGATTTCATATCATGGATATCAGTAGAATAAGTAAAAGGTAAAATACTGAAAGGATGTTTAATTTGTTAAAAGAGGAGTAATTTTTGGTCTTTAAATATACAACATACACAAAATTCAATGAAATGTAAAATGATTATATTTTGATTTTGAAATTATCTTTATTTCTGGCATGTTTTCTTTAAACATACTGGCATTAAGATACTTAATGAATTCTGCTACTGATGTCTGTTTTTCACTTTGAGATGAAGATTTGGGGGCAGGGGGTGCGTGTAGAGGAAATTTACTAACGTTGACAGTAGTTTAATTTTATATTTGCTGCCAATCTGGAATTTTTTTTTGTGGCATTAAAAAAAAATCTTATCACAGATACCTGAATGCTTTTTTATACTTCATAAGTAACTCTTAAGGGAAGGATGATGAAATTGCTGGTGTTGTGTAATTGGGACCTGTTTTTTTTGTTTTTGT
The DNA here is from genome assembly GCF_046562875.1 of Panthera onca. Classification (NCBI taxonomy): domain Eukaryota; kingdom Metazoa; phylum Chordata; class Mammalia; order Carnivora; family Felidae; genus Panthera; species Panthera onca. The sequence goes on along the minus strand of NC_138342.1, from coordinate 67,674,245 downwards.
TTTTGTTTTTGTTTTTGACACTGTTTCTACCATGTGGATAATTTGCTTATGTTCAATTGCTTATATTAAATTACTCTCTTGGGAAGTAGGAGATTGTTACTTTTATTTTATTTTTTTAGTATGCTGAATACATCAACGTTTTTGTTTTTTTAGCAGATTCAGGTGATTTATTTTTTCTTTATTACAAGAGAATTCTTAACTGATTTGAAAGTTATACACCAATATAGACATAAACACTTCACCATCCCTAAATTTAGTACAGCTCTTTCACTTTCAATGGAAATAATGTCAAGTTATCTTGCCTCCCTAAGCCAAGACCTTGTGAATATTTGAGGGAATGAGTTTGTGAGTCCAGGGCTACAGAGTGATCCCCACACCTGAGCTGGTAAAACCTTTGTGATGGTTATCCTCAGGTTAGTTAAGGCAGAATTTGAAGGTACTATGTGATGGATACAATTTAGTTGTCCTCTTTTCAGAATTCTAAAGGAAAATGCTCTTTATTATCTGTTATAGGTCCTCAGAATGGTTGGAATGATCCTCCAGCTTTGAACAGAGTACCCAAGAAGAAGAAGGTACCAGAAAAAGATGTCCATCCAGTTGCCTACAGAGGTTCTTTAATCATGTAGCCACCTGGAACATACCACCTTTCACTGATCCTTTTGAAGGCAAAGCTTACTGACTGATAGGTTTAAAGTGCATTTCAGCTTGCATCTTCTCCATGAAGGGAAGGAAAGAAACTTAAAAACAGTACAGTGGTGTGAATTTAACTTCCTTTAGAAGAGAAGATGTAGGGGCGCCTGGGTGGTTCAGTCATTTAAACGTCTGACCTCGGCTCAGGTCATGATCTCGCAGTTCGTGAATTCAAGCCCCATGTCAGGCTCTGCGCTGACAGCTCGGAGTGCCTGCTTCAGATTCTGTGTCTCCCTCTCTCTCTGCCCCTCCCCTGTTCGTGCTCTCTCTCTCTCTCTCTGTCTTTCTCTTTCAAAAATATATAAGTAAACATTAAAAAGAAGAAGATAAGATGTAAATTTCTAACAGATTTCTTTCAAAGAATAGGAAACAAAATTTTCCAGTGATTTTTATGTCTTTTAGGGGTTCCAACAATAGTCAGGAATTTGGTAATTATATTTTGGACTATTTTTTTTTATCACATATAGTATGAATGAAGAAATCACCTTGTAGCTGAGCGTTGTTTAAATGTCAGTAACTGTTGACAGCCATTAAAGCAGAAGTTAAGATTCTTCTTCTTTCTCCCCAAACATTTCTACTTTTTTTTTTTTTTACTCACCGTGATGTCCTTTTCTCAAATATAGTAGGGAGAGGTCATAACAATAAAATTGGGAGACACTAAATGAGCAAAAAAAAAAAAAAAAAAAAACAAACAACAACCCCAAATTTAGGTTAATAATAATCAGAGATTGAATTTAATCTACTACTTTAAATATGATTGAATTGATAGTTAATGTCTATTTAGTGATCTAGGAAAAGGGTATTACATCTTGGTCACATTAAATATAAACACACATTATCTGATTCCACTATTGCTAGATATAATTCTCTAGACTTTGATTTCCTCTTTCAAAAACACCAGGTGTTGGCTCCCCATACGAGGGTAAGTGTGGAAGGCAAAGGGGAAACTGAGAGATCCAGTTTTGAGTTCCCCACCCCTCTGAGCCAGATTAGCTCTACTTTTACGTTTTACTGTAGAATTCTGCATAAAATTTCATTTAAAAAAGTATTGTACTATTAAAAAATTTTTTTAAACCTTATTTAAAGGTGAGGAAATTGTACCTTTTTTTCTTATGCTTAGTGTCTTTTCTTTCTGTCTTTTAAAAGATACCAGAAAACTTTATGCCTCCTGTTCCCATCACATCACCAATCATGAACCCTTTGGGTGACCCCCAGTCACAGATGCTGCAGCAACAACCTTCAGCTCCTTTGCCTCTGTCAAGCCAAGCTTCATTTCCACAGCCACATCTTCCAGGTGGCCAGACCTTCCATGGCATACAGCAACCTCTTGGTCAACCAGGCATGCCACCATCTTTCTCAAAGCCCAATATTGAAGGTGCCCCAGGGGCTCCTATTGGAAATACCATCCAGGTAACAAATCTGTGTTAATGGAATGAGGAGATGGCTCTATTTCAGTTCATTTTTTCTTTTTAATGTGTTAACTTTTCTGTTTACACCTTTATTAATGAGCATCTAACTTTGGTTTCAATTAAGACAACCTAAATAAAAAATAGTAACCCCTTTTTTTAAGATTGATCATGGATGGATATTATTTTTCAATTACATGGCCATAAAGTTTCTAGAAGAGGCTTTTATAATTGCTCGTGTATGTTTACACTAACTTGACAATTGTATTTCATTTGACCTAATCAGTACCCACAATTTAAGATTAGTTGAATCTGTATTTCCAGCCAAGCTTGCTAAGCAGAAGCTATTTCCAAAGGGTTTTCCTTTTAAAATCTAAAATAAAAATGTAATGAGTTATATCATTTCTTGTGTATGTATAAGAGCTAGTAATATACAGCTTTATCTTCAGCTGGAAATATAAATTTGTAGTTGCTATTCACAATATAAACAGCTAGTTGACACGGTTCTAGACGATGAAAAATCAGATACAACTGACTTAACCATACAAAGATGAACATTTTGATCAGTTTGTGAAAAGTAAAGAGTTTGGGTCAAAGTTCAGCATGTGAAGGTGAAACAAATCCCTGCACAAAGTATAAAATTAGTTCTGTTTTTGTCTTTGGTTCATTGAAGTCAAATTTATAAAGGTTGTATCTCTATCACAAGAGTGTGCTTTACTATTAAGAGATAGTTCTGCCTAAGGAATTTCTAAATATTAAAAGTGGCGTTCTGAAAACCAGTGTTTTGATGGAGGTGGGAGGAGTTGTTTCTTTCCATAGGAATATAAATTACAAAGATGCATTGTTAATTTCTTTTCTTTTCTTTTCTTTTCTTTTCTTTTCTTTTCTTTTCTTTTTTTTCTTTTCTTATTACAAGTCTATGCTAGTTTGGGAAGCTACCCAGCCATTCACTTTTGTTTAGACTTTAGGTGCTCATGCAATACTCACCCAGACCAGAACCTCAGTTACCATCGAAAGGGAGAGCTTGCACAGATGTATATGTTCAGCCAGGCCATAATAGCCAGCTACCTGCCCACCTAGATGCCTCCAAGGCACCTCACACTCAACATTTCTACAATCTTATTCATAGTCTTCCTCCCAAACCTGATCTTCTTTTGGTGTTTCCTATTTCAGTAAAATGGCATCATAATCCATATTCAATCTAGCCAAAAACCTGGGAATCATCTTTATACTCTTTTTCCTTTAATCCCTCTTTCAAATCTATCCCCAAATCTTGCTGATATTATTTTAAAATCTCTCTCAAATCCTTTATCCACATACACTTCTAATCTGACCCATGCTGCCTTCATTTCCAGTCTCTGGCAGTGCAGGAGCCTCTAACTGGTGTACAAGCATTGACTTTGATCGTTGTAGCTGGTCTTGTCTCCTCTTTGTTTAAAACATTGTTCTCAGGATAAAGACCAAATTATTTCACATTGTCTGGAAGCCCTTCAGCTTCATATTCCTCCTTGCTGTCTCTCTGCTTCAGCCACACTGGCCTCCTTTTAGTCCTCTTGTATCATGGTCCTTCCTTTGTACACATTCTTTCTCTGACACTCTAACTTCCCCATTTCACCAGTTAACTCCTACTTGTCTTTCTAATAGAATTTCCTGAAGAGAACTTTCCCCTCAGTTAAATTCCAGTTATATTGCCTGTTGGTTCCATTAATGTTAATTTATTAGCTTATAAAATAGCAATGCAGTTGCTATTTTACAGGTATTTGTGGCATTTTATTATTTTACTTTTTGTTCAAGTAACATCTTTCATTAAGATGTAAGTATTTGTAAACTTGCTTTTTGTATGACATTTTAAAACTTCTTTTTCCTTCCTTGAGCTAAAAACTGCCAGAGAGCTGAGATCTTTTCTGAATTGGCTCACAAATACATAGCCAGTGCCTAGAACATAATTGCCTAATATTTTTTGAATGAATGTACTAATAAATCAGAACCCTAAACACTTAAACATACCTTCTTTGTTTTTCCATCTGTACATTCAGTAACATCATGGTCTCTTCTATCCTAACTTTTGACTTAATCTTGCAGTTTGATAATAGCCCAGTTACCAACCTCCAAGAATAAATCAAAGAACATAAGAATGGAAAGATAAACAAAAATGAGCCAACAAGCAGAGCAAGCAGGCACTCTAACTAGCCAGCTTTGTAACTGCCCTTTTATTTCCTACCGGCATAGGTCTACAGTCTCCTTCCCCTCAGGTACATTCAATAGTGATCAACATATGTTCCGTAGTTCATCAAACTCTTTATATCCAATTCTGTTTTTCAAAATCAAAGCTGTAGGAGGAGTGTCTGTACCTTCTACTGAATATTTGATTTTCATTTCTACTTCTCCCAAGGGATTTCACATGTTAATTTGTCACAGCCTGTCTACAAGGTAGTTAGCTGGTTTCTCTTTATCACAGAGTTTCAGGGCTTTGCGTATAGGTAGCTTTTGGTCATTTCTGGTCATTTATGCTATTATTTCTTCCAGCATGTGCAGTCTTTGCCAACAGAAAAAATTACCAAGAAACCTATTCCAGATGAGCACCTCATTCTAAAGACCACATTTGAGGATCTTATTCAGCGCTGCCTCTCCTCAGCCACAGATCCTGTATGTATTTTTTTCTCATATTTTGCTTAATTAAAATAATCTTCAGGGCACCTGGGTGGCTTGGTTGGTTTGGCATCTGACTTCAGCTCAGGTCATAATCTCACAGTTTGTGGGTTCAAGCCCTGCATCGGGCTTTGTGCTGACAGCTTGGAGCCTGGAGCCTGCTTTGGATTCTGTGTCTCTGTCTCTCCCTCTCTCCCTCTCTCCCTCTCTCCCTCTCTCCCTCTCCCTCTCCCTCTCTCTCTCTCTCTCTCCCCCCCCCGCCCCTCCCCCACTCATGCTCTGTATCTCTCTCTTAAAAAAAATAAACATTAAAAAATTTTTTTTAATAATCATTTATAGAGCTCTTCTGTAATTGTATGAAGTCCTACAATATACTGCAAAAGTTTGTATAATAGTAATAAAATTAGCACTTGTGTACTTTGCTTTACATATAAAAATATAATTAATTTCTTTTATATATAAATTTATTTAATCCTTACAACAACCCCAGGGTAGGTAGATCTGTCATCTTTATTTTACAGATGACTAAGTTAAGACAAAAAGCAGTTAAGTAACACCCAAGGTCAGAGCCAGAATTCAAACCCAGTCTGGCTCCAGAATTTATGCTGTCAACCACTGTGCCGCATTGCCTTTCATCAGTAGACCTCATGTTTGGCACATAAATAGAACAGAATGGTGGTATATAAAAAATTCAGGTTAGGGATTTCTTTCTGAGCTTACTCAAAGCTTTTAAAAGTAGGCAGATAATCTTATATGTAACTTTGCAAAGATCTTAAAAATAATCAATTTCGAATTGATTTCGATAGAGTCATATTCATAGTTAAAGCAACTGATTTTACTTAGTTTACCTAGAGGATGCCTGTGTATTGGCAACAACAAAAGTTCCACAAAGCTGCCTTGTTTTAGATGAAATCTCAGTTTCTGCCAGCAAACATTGAATATGTTTATTTAGCCACTGGCCACTTGTCTGCTTGAAAAACAGCTCCTGGAATTTGTTGTTTCATCAAACATTGAGTATTAATATGTGCAACTTTCTTCCGGTCTTTTGGAAGGCAGTTCCCTGTACTAAAAGTGTCAGGAAAGCAGAAGCAAGGAAAGGTTATCATAAATCTTCATGCCTAGCATTCTGGAAGTGATGGAAAGACTGAGCTAGGAACAGAGAGCAGATGAAGCAGATGGCCTAGTATACGCTGTCCCCTGTGCATACCTCTAAATAGGACACAGTCATTCAAAACTAAAAATGAAGGAAGACTCCAGCCCTCCTTCAGGCATGAGTCAGTATAGAGAGGTTGAGAAGGCACATGGTACCCAGCCCAACTCAATAAATTTTTGTTGACTTTAAACTCCTCTAGGTCAACATCTTATCTTCGTTCTGGGTCCACAGGAGGCCTGGGCCAGATGAGAACCACAAAAGACAAACTGTTTCTATAATTCCTGTACCTAGTTAGGGGAGAGGCCCTAATATGCTATCCCATCTAGGTGACTCCTCCACATTGGGGCAGGGCTCCTACTGGAAGCTAGATGATACTAGCTTTGAGCGGGGACTGTAAGAGGTCCCCTCCTCACAAATAGCTGGAATCATTTTTACAGTATAGTTGTATTCCTATTTTCACTTTAGTTATGTTCATACAACAGAGAGCAATTTTGCCAGATGACTTAGTTTCTAATGTTATCCTTAATAGCTTCATCTCTTCCTCTGCCCTCTTCTTTTTTTTTTTTTCTTTTAATTAGTTTCAGGTGTACCATATAGTGATTCAACAATTCTATACATTTTTCAATGCTCATGATAAGTGTACTCTTTAATCCCCATCACCTATTTCACCCATCCCCCCACGTGTCTCCCCTCTGGTATCATCAGTTTGTTCTCTATAGTGAAGAGTCTGTTTCTTGGTTTGTCTCGCTTTTTTTCCCCCCTTTGGTAGTTTGTTCTGTTTTTTTTTTTTTTTTTTTCTTTTTTTTGTGTGTTTATTTTTGAGAGAGAGAGAGAGACAGAGTGCGAGAAGGGGAGGGGCAGAGTGAGGCAGAGAGAGGGGCAGAGACCCAGAATCTGAAGCAGGCTCTAGGTTCTGAGCTGTGAGCACAGAGCCTGACATGGGGTTTGAATTTACGAGCTGTGAGATCATGACTTGAGCCAAAGTTGGACGCTTAACCGACTGAGCCACCCAGGCGCCCCTAGTTTGTTTTGTTTCTTAAATTTCACATCTGAGTGAAATATATGATATTTGTCTTTCTCTGACTGACGTATTTCACTTAGCATAACACCCTCTAGCTCTATCCATGTTATTGGAAATAGCAAAGATTTCATTCTTTTTATTACTGAGTAATACTCCGTTGTGTATGTGTGTGTATGTATATATACATACACATACCACCCCTTCTTTATCCATTCATCTATTGATAGACACTTGGGTTGCTTCCATAATTTGGGTATTATAAATAATGCTGCAATAAACATAGGGATGCATGTATCCCTTTGAATTAGTGTTTTTGTATTTGGGGGGTAAATACCCACTAGTGCAATTACTGGATTGTAGGGTAGTTCTATTTTTAACTTTTTGAGGACCCTTCATACTGTTTTCCACAGGTGCTGTACCAGTTTGCATTCCCACTAACAGTGCAAGAAGGTTCCTTTTTTCCTACATCCTTACCAACACTATGTTGTTTCTTGTGTTTTTTATTTTAGCCTTTCTGATAGGTATGAGGTGATATGTCATTGTGGTTTTGATTTGCATTTTCCTGGTGATGAGTGGTGGTGAGCATCTTTTCATGTGTCGGCCATCTGTGTGCCTTCTTTGGAGAAATGTCTGTTCATGTTTTCTGCCCATTTTTTAATTGGATTATTTGTTTTTGGGGTTTGTACCAATTCTTTATAGATTTTGAATACTAACCCTTTATCAGATAGGTTATTTGCAAATATCTTTTCCCATTCAGTATGTTGCATTTTAGTTTTAACTGTTGAACGTTTCCTTCACTGTGCAAAAGCTTTTTATTTTGATGTAATCCCAATAGTTTATTTTTGCTTTTGTTTCCTGTGCTTCAGGAGACATATCTAGAGAAATGTTATGGCTGATGTCAGATAAATTACTGCCTATGCTCTTTAGGACTTTTATAGCTTCGGGTTTCACATTTAGGTCTTTAATTAATTCATTTTGAGTTTATTTTTGTGTATGGTGTAAGAAAGTGGTCCAGTTTCATTCTTTTGCATGTTGCCCTACAGTTTTCCCAACACTATTTGTTGAAGAGACCATCTTTTTCCGATTGCATATTCTTGCCTCCTTTGTCGAAGATGGATTGGCCATATAATTGTGGGTTTATTTCTGGGTTTTCTCTTCTGTTCCATTGATCTATGTGTCTGTTTTTGTGCCAGTACCATACTACAGCTTTGCTCAGAATTGTGATACTTTCAGCTTTGCTTTTGTTTTTCAAGATTGCTTTGTCTATTTGGGGTCTTTTGTGGTTCCATATAAACTTTAGGATTATTTGTTTTAGTTCTGTGAAAAATGCTGTTGGGATTTTGATACATAAAAAAAATCATTCAGCACAATCAAGTGGAATTTATTCCTGGCATGCAAGGTGGTTCAGTATTCATAGATAAATCTTTGCTCGCTTCGGCAGCACAGATACTAAAATTGGACCAGTACAGAGAAGATCAGCATGGCCCCTGCCTGAGGATGACATGCAGTTCCGTGAATATTCACAGATCAATTGATGTGATGCATCACATCCACAAGAGAAAGGATAAGAACCATCTGATCATTTCAGTAGATGCAGAAAAAGCATTTGACGAAGTACAAAATCCATTCATGATAAAAACCCTCAACAAAGTAGATGTAGAGGGAACGTACCTCAACATAATAAAGGCCATGTATGAAAAACCCACAACTAACATTATACATGATGGGGAAAAGCTCCGAGCTTTTCCTTTCTCCTCTTGTGACACGCTGACACTGTCCTGCAGCATACCCAGCGCGCACCAGCACTCCTCCGCCTGGAATGCTGCTCCCACGTGGCTGCATTGCTTACTGCACACTTGCTCCAGGCTTCTGCTCCCGTGTCCCAGTAGCTTTCCAACCTTTCTTTACCGCCCGCACTCCAGTGCTTCTAGCCCTTCACACTGTTAGCTTTCCTTCCTGGCACTCATCACCATCTCATGTACAACATATTATTTATTTAGTATCTTTTTCCCACCCAATAGAATCCGAGCTCCATGAGACATAAGCATGGCAAATAATAGGCACTCAATAAATATTGAAGACCAGTGTCACTTCTAAGGTTACTGCAAAATGTAGGTCATTAAGTTAATCACATTGTAATTGAAGCCGGTAATTTTAGTTTTAGAATAGTTTTCTGTCACTGGACTTCTAGTACGTGGATTGGGAGGTAGGAAGACTCCTTAATTTAAGAACTCATTTTACTACTTCCGTCTTAGTAATCTTAAGCCACCAGAAGATAATTTTCTCTTTTTCTTGGTGTTCTAACAGCTCAGAAAGAAGCAGAATTAACTATCAAATGGACTAAGCGTACAAGTAATATTAAAGTATAAAGGTTAAAATAAGATTCCAGTTCACCTCTGTGTAAGCCTGCTAGCACCCATAATTTACAACAACTGTCCTTAGATCTTCTTTTCTGGTGTACAATGATGCACTGCTCCTCCAGATGGCCCTTCCTGTTTTTGTGAATAGTGCAGTTATACGTGCACACACCTTGTCAGATGAGCTTGCAGTCCACGTGAAATCCACCACTACTCCATCTTGCACTCCAGAAGGAAGCCCCTTATCCTCTTACCTTTCTCCCCCGACCCTCCCGTTAATAGGTTACTGAACTCTTTCAGTAATGGTCTTTCAGGTTTCTGGTTCATAGTTGCCTCTGTTTCTTTATAAAATAAAGCTGGGCGCCTGAGTGGCTTAGTGGGTTAAGCGTGTGACTTTGGCTCAAGTCATGATCTCACAGTTTGTGAGTTTGAGCCCCGCATCGGGCTCTGTGCTAACAGCTCAGAGCCTGGAGCCTGCTTCGGATTCTGTGCCTCCCTCTCTCTCTGACCCTCCTCTGCTTGCTCTCTGTCTCTCTCTGTCTCTCAAAAATGAATAAATGTTAAAAAAAAAAAATTTTTTTTTTTTTTAATGAAGCTTTCAGCATGATGAGTGTCAGGGTTAGTGAAATGAGTTAAGGCAAAGTCTTTGGATTAAAGTTAACGTTCAAGTATAACATCATCTGTTTTTCCTCTCCTGCAGCAAACCAAGAGGAAGCTAGATGATGCCAGCAAACGCTTGGAGTTTCTATATGATAAACTTAGGGAACAGACAGTAAGTTTGTGGGAAAAAGAAGGATCTATGATAATCATTTTTTCCTAGTAGCTAGTAAATGAGCATCTCACCAGCACACGTATATAATGTATTTGGTGATAAAATTGTGGTGACAGTTATAGAATGGGCTTTCTCTAGCTAGAGTCTTAAATGTCATTTATTGGGGATGGGAGGGTAGTGGGGAGAGGGAGAGTATGTGTTTGTCAGGCAGGGGTATAGTTTTAACTCCTCTTGTAACAAAGAGTAGAAATACATACTGACTTGTAGTGGCCCTGGGGTAGCTGGTCTTCCGTTCATTATATATGTCCTGTATTGTTTCCATTTCAGCATTCTTTTCCCTACCCTCACATGAGTCCCATCACTTATTTCACAAGAACCAAACCAAAGGAAGTTGATGTAACAGTAGAAGTGGTGTGGTCCATGGACTGATCCAAAATAAATTCTTCCCTCAAAAGTATGGGCATGTAGGCCAAATAATGGGGGACAGAAACTATAGATTTTATGGTTTTAAGAGATGGTAAGATTACAAAAAACCGTTGAGAATTGATAAATTGAGTACCTGGTAAGAACTATTGTCCTACACATGCAGGTAGGCCACAAGTTCAAGATCTCTATTGTAGACAAGGTTTGAGAATAAATAGGGTCCTTACTCTGAGATATAGTGACTAAGAATTTTTAAACTCCTTTATATACATGGGAAAATTTTTAAAAGGTATGAGGCTATATCTAAAATAATTGAAGAAGTAAAGCTCTTAAGTGGAGGAAGATGTTAGCATTTCAGCTCGGGGTGGAAATCTGGCTTCATTTCTATAAAAACCAAAAAAACAAAAAAACCTGGCTTATACATGTTCATAATTCATAATAGTTTCCTTACATAAATCATTTTGTCATGGTTCTGCTTTATAACTTAAAGAGTTGCTTGGTCCAAGAAACTATTTCTAGAAATGCTAAATGGTTTATTTGCTTTTTTATAATATTTATTTTAAGTTCCTTTTAAATATCAGTGTTTATGGGAAATTCTTCCTTAATTTAATTTTTTCTCTTGATTTTACCTTTATTTCAGCTTTCACCCACGATCATCAATGGTTTACACAACATTGCGAGGAGCATTGAAACTCGAAACTACTCAGAAGGATTGACCATCCATACCCACATAGTTAGCACCAGCAACTTCAGTGAGACCTCAGCTTTCATGCCAGTTCTCAAAGTCGTTCTCACCCAGGCCAATAAGCTGGGTGTCTGAAAGGACATCTTTATTCCCAGCCCATATTGCCATTCTTCCAAAGAAGCATATTTTAAAAAATGTTAAGATATGGACCAATCCTCATTAGCATGTTTCCATAGCAGCCAGTCAAGAGCATTTACACTATTCCTGCAGATATACTCACTTTAGAACTGCTCAAAACCCAGGTGCTTTCTTTTGTTTTAATCTTTTATTGCCCATGACGATTTTCCTATTCTGCAAATAGTGTATTTCCTGGATTACACTAGTATGTTTTCCTGAAGTATTCTGATCAAATGTGGTTTTTAAAACCTCAGTATACTTTTTGGGAAAGAAGCATCTGGTTATGCATAAAGCAGAGCTAAAACTAAATTTCTTTCACATCCTCCCTACTTCCTCCATGTCAATCAGATTAAAGTGTGTAATCCTATTTTATGTGTACGTAGTCTTTTTTTTTTTCAAAACAGCTGCTCACAGGTTAGTTTAATCCCTGTTTTTTTGTGTCTTTGGCTTCATTCCAGTCCTGAACAAATAACTAAATCTAGAAGGTGTTACATAGATTTTAGCAAATATTAATGAAAAGTGGGATCACTAGCTTTAAGTATCTATTGGAAAAGACTGAGCATTTTCATTCTGTAGAATTCATTGGACTTTCTTCTATTAATAAATGTTTCTAGTATTGAGTTTTAAGATTGAATTATCTCCATTTTATATTTAGAAATTCATTCATCCATTTTTTTAAAAGTCACCCAGAATTCTGAGGTTTAAGTTTAGAAAGAAAACTTTAATTTCTGTCAGCCTCCTGAATCAAAGGAAGACATTTATCAGCCAGTTTTTCTGTCAAGTGATTTTATTATAATTTTGTCTTAAGAACAGTGCGATTAATAAAAGATAATGGTCCCCGTAGAATCTTGAGAATTAAATACTAACAATTCTTCATTGTTACATTATGTAATTTTACCTAAGTAGATTGGAAAACTAGAAAATAAATACTGTGACTACTATGGAGATAGAGTTGCTGTTTCAAGGATTAAGAGTAGCTCCAGTAAGAGTAGTTCATCAGGCTTTGTATGTCCTGAGTGAAATAGTTTGCAAGAGCCTCTCGTTTTCTTTTGCTGGGATTCCCTACTTGCCAAATTAAACCCCTCTTTTAAAAATTAACCACTCATTGTTTAGCTCAGAATAGTTTTATAACTAAAAAGGAGGACCTTGATAGCATGTGTGAGCATTGGAGCCTCAGGACTGGGGTGATATACTGGGGCACCTACCCTTCAGTCTCCTGGGAGTTGAGTAGTCTGAGTCAGTTCTGTGACTCACTGACGTCACAGCTTGACCTTCTGGACCTGGTCCCCAACTGCAGTGTCAGCCCCAGACTCCATGGGAACAGCAGGTTGGCTTCTAGTAATTTTTTTCATCTATTGCCCTTACATTACAATTTGTGTTATGGCTGCACATTTACCCTGATAGGATAATAGCATCATTGGCAGCATTTCAGAAAAAAAAAAATTCCCAAAAGAGAAAGAAAAGTACGTGGCAGTGGAGTCCTGGCCAACCCCAAAGATTTTACAAGTAGAGGGTAAAAAACTATTTGCCACTGACATCTGAGCAGCCATTACCTCTCCTTTCTCAATACAGCATTGTGATATTTTTTTTCCCACAGTGGAGGCATTTTTTCACGTGGCTTATAACCTTGGAGAATTTTCACGTAAATGGATGGTGGTAAGAAGAGCTGAACCCAAAACACTGTGTTGTGTGAAGTATGAAGATATTAGATTATGGAAAGAGCACACTTTGTTTTCTTGAAGAAAAGCAGAACAACTTCAAAAAGTTTTCTTTTTATAAAAGTAGAGAAAAAAACTTCAACTTGATTTTGTAAATGAGCCTGTTTTTAACATTTTCAACTCCAATGACACTGCACTGTATTCCTGCACGATTCAGGCACCTCTGTATAAAGTTACTCTTACACGATGATGTGGTGGATCTGTTACTTAGTTTGGGAAAGTTCTAGCTGTACCCTTGAGGTTATTTTGTGTATAGTGATGAATCAATTCATCCTGAATCCCAAATTCCTTCAGTTTTGCCCCTTTGTTGGTGTGCTTTATATTTTTTGAACCTACTTAATTTTAAAACAAGGAAAGGGGTGTGAGGGAAACTGGTAGGTGGGGCTGGGTGTGGCCAGGAGATGTATCAGACCTCTGGGAGGTGCTTTCCTTTTTTTTTAAATTTTTAAACGTTTATTCATCTTTGAAAGACAGAGCACAAGCAGGGGTGGGGAAGAGAGAGAGGGAGATACAGAATCTGAACCAGGTTCCAGGCTCCTAGCTGTCAGCACAGAGCCTCACGGGGGGCTCGAACTCACAAACTGTAAGATGACCTGAGCTGAAGTCGGAAGCTTAGCCAACTGAGCCACCCAGGCACCCTTGGGAGGTGCTTTTTTTGTTTGTTTAATGTTTGTTTATTTTTGAAGGAGAGAGACAGAGCATGAGTGGAGGGGCATAGAGAGAGGGAGATACAGAATCTGAAGCAGGCTCCAGGCTCTGAACTGTCAGCATAGCACCCAATGCGGGGGCCTGAACTCACAAGCTGTGAGATCATGACCTGAGCCAAAGTTGAAGGCCCAACCGACTGAGCCACCCAGGAGCCCCTGGAGGTGCTTTTTAATATTGCACCTGCTCTTCATTCTTCATACGGCCCTTTGTGCTTGGTGGGGTGGATGTATTCTTAGGCCTCATTTGAGAATCTTTATATGTAATGGCATACATAGCTGATGGAGGTAGTTGTTTATTTGAATAGTGTGGCAGCAGGGAAAAGTTGGGAACACCCTGCTCTATGCTTGACTGTTGAGAGCCCAGTGAGCCTATATATATTCCTCTGGCCTCAGAAAACTCCTATGTATCCTGGAGGACAAAAAGATACAATGGAGTTCCGGGCAACCAGATGTACCTTGGTTAACACCTGCCTAAAAGGTAAAGGGAGGGATGATGACTGGTTAACACTGATAACCACTTGTCTCCTGAGCCAGAATTGTGTTCACCTAAGAGCGACTGCAAGGCCAACTGTTGACTCTTCTGCTGTGGTGGAGACTTCGTTTGGAACTGTCATGAAGATTGAGCAAATAGTGTGTGCACATCCGTGTATGCATGCGTACATAAGTATGTGTGCTCCCCTCTTTATTTTGTTGTTCCCCTGCTGTGATGGCAGCATTCCCAGATAGAACCCCTGACAAATCTGTGGGTGTTCATCAAATGCTAAAGATGTCACAAGTAGCATCTCAAATTACTCTATGAGTAAAAGGGACTGTCTATGCACAGAAAATCTTTTTTTTTTTTAAATATAACTTATTGTCAAATTGGTTTCCATACAACACCCAGTGCTCATCCTGACAGGTGCCCTCCTCAATGCCCATCACTCATTTTCCCCTCTCCCCCACCCCCCTATCAACCCTCAATTTGTTCTCAGTATTTAAGAGTCTCTTATGGTTTATCTCCTTCCCTCTCTGTAACTTTTTTTGTTTCCCCCTTCCACTCCCCCCTGGTCTTCTGTTAAGTTTCTCAGGATCCACATATGAGTGAAAACATATGGTATCTGTCTTTCTCTGCCTAACTTATTTCACTTAGCATAACACACTCCAGTTCCATTCACATTGCTACAAATGGCCAGATTTCATTCTTTCTCACTGCCAAGTAGTATTCCATTGTATATATAAACCACATCTTTTTTATCCATTTGTCAGTTGATGGATATTTAGGCTCTTTCCATAATTTGGCTATTGTTGAAAGTGCTGCTATAAACATTGGAGTACAAGTGACCCTATGCATCAGCACTCCTGTATCCATTGGATAAGTTCCTAGTAGTGCTATTGCTGGGTCATAGGGTAGGTCTATTTTTAATTTTTTGAGGAACCTCCACACTGTTTTCCAGAGCGGCTGCCCCAGTTTGCATTCCACCAACAGTGCAAGAAGGTTCCCGTTTCTCCACATCCTCTCTAGCACTATAGTCTCCTGATTTGTTCATTGTAGCCAGTCTGACCAACGTGAGGTAGTATCTCAGTGTGGTTTTGATTTGTATTTCCCTGATGAGGAGTGACGTTGAACATCTTTTCATGTATGCACAGAAAATCTTAACTATTTGGTCTTATGGGTGAATACCCCAAATCTTTCAACCAAACTAGATTACAAAGAAAAAGCAATCAAATTAGCTCTGTATTTCCACTTTCCCCAGTATACTACTTGTTTCATCTACATTTCTGTAGCATCAGTGCTTTCGTAACTGAACCAGTCATTTATGAACTATGAACCAGGTTACGTAGTGCGCATCTAAGCCTGACTGAAGTCAAATTGTATCATTTTTTGTCCAGTTGTTTGCCTTTTTACCCCCTCTTGGAGGAATGGGATGTGTGGATTTTAAGGTGGTTGGTGTAGATCTAGAAAAAGCTAGTAAAATCCAGCAAAGGGAACTAGACTTTGATAAAACTCCGGTACCTGTTCTTTGCATTCTGGATTCATGCTTCCAGAGATCTGCTAAAGTATTTATTTAGCAAACAATGTTAATGTTGTTAGTCTGAAACACCTAGAATGACTTTGTACAAACATCATTACTCCATAATGTCTAAGATCTTCATTTTAATGGAGTTGTACTCCCTGTAGAATTTGAATTCAATTTTTGGCTGATATTCCATAGACTTAGAAGGCTATTGTTATTGTTCATCAGGTAAGCCTGTTCCTGCTTTTATTGCTGTCTTATAATTTCCTGGTCCATGACCTTTCTAAGCCACCTTTTATGTATCAATGGGTTAATGTGCAAGCGGGGAGGGGGGAAGGGGAGATGGCTTCAGAAGCCTTGTGAAATAGAGGAAATATTTCTATTTCCTTTCTTTTTTAAAAATGTTTACTTACTGGGTGGTGGGGGGGGGGGCACAGCGCAAGGGAGGGAGGAGCAGAGAGAGGAGAGAGAGAATCCCAGGCAGGCTCCACAGTGTCAAAACAGAGCCCAACGTGGGGCCTGATCTCACGAAACCGAGAGATTATGACCTGAGCTGAGATCAAGAGTCAGACGCCCAACCGACTGAACCACCCAGGAGCCCCAAAACATTTCTGTTTCAAAAAGATACAAGACTTGTTGGACTTTAGCCTATGTGAGGTAAATTCTAATGGAATTGGTGTCTCAAACATCTACAATTATCTCTCTTATATCTTTAGAGGCTTTTACACTTCTCAGGTCTAGAGCATAGCATTTTAGCATTATTAACTTGGTTTCTTTACTTCAGTAATTAATATTTGTAAATGGCTTCATGCAGTTCAGTAGAGACTTCATTTCCAAACAGATGTGTTTCCAGTAGTTGATGTAAAATGAACCAGGAGGGAGCCTATCACAGGAACAGAATGGATTCAAATTTGATTAGAAGAGGAAAGTTTCAAACCTTTTTTTCTGGTAAGTAAAAGAGTAGTGAGTATAATATATAATTTAAGGGAACCATTAAGGCAGCCAATAAGTATGATGAGTTGGCTAATGATGAGAAATCAGGGGGGCCTGGGTGGCTCAGTCAGTTAAGTGTCCAACTTTGGCTCGGGTCATGATCTCACGGTTCGTGAGTCTGAGCCCCACAGCAGGCTTGCTGCTGTCAGCCTGTCAGCGCACAGCCCTCTTCAGATCCTCTGTCCCCCTCTCTGTTCCTCCCCTGCTCACGCTTGCAAAAAAATAAACATAAAAAAAAAATCAATGACCCTATTAAAAAAAAATTATGAGACATCATTTCTTCTTGTACTTTGTCCAATAAAGGAGTTCGCTACTCTAGGAGAACTAGAGTACGTGGTGGAATTGAATATGAAAAACAGGCTTCAGTAGTAAAGAGGGAAAGCAACCATCTCCTAAAAGTGACCTAAAAGTAACTACCTATCCCTCTAGCTATCTCCATATAACCGATGACCTTCCCTGACCACCTTTTTTGCTTGAAGGAATCTTTGGGAGAGAACTAGTCAGTTTTAACAGGTAAAAATCAAGTCCACAAAGAGTTTTCTGCTGGAAGGTACTGCTTGGACACCTTGAAGGGACCTAACCTTTCCTTGATCTGGGCACTGAACGAGGTACTTAGCTCTCTCTCTCTCAGTCCTCATCACATCAGCCCAGGAAGCTAAGCTATTAGTTCAGTTGCCCGATGCAGCTAGTGAGCAGTAAAATCTGTATTCAAACCCAGATCTCAGCCTGGTGAGCATGTTCCTTTCACAAAACCAGTTTTCCCAAAATAAGAATAACTGCTACTACAACGAAAACACATTATGCTTTTTGAGTTTGCTATTTTCCCTCTTAGTCTACAGAGACCTGGCATTTCCCACAAATGAGGCATGTGGTTATTATAAATGGATCAACTGGGGCGCCTGGGTGGCGCAGTCGGTTAAGCGTCCGACTTCAGCCAGGTCACGATCTCGCGGTCTGTGAGTTCGAGCCCCGCGTCGGGCTCTGGGCTGATGGCTCGGAGCCTGGAGCCTGTTTCCGATTCTGTGTCTCCCTCTCTCTCTGCCCCTCCCCTGTTCATGCTCTGTCTCTCTCTGTCCCAAAAATAAATAAAAAAAAAAAAAAAAAAAAAAATAAAAAATAAATGGATCAACTTACTGAGCATTATGTGTTGGCTTCTTTTTAGGCAGGTTCTCTTTATGTGCTGGGAAAGATGGCCCCTGGCAACCCAAAACCCGTATACCCCTCTACTGCTTGGGATATACAAAGGGGAGAGGAAACCTCTCACAATACCCAAATACTGCTCACAAAGACAACTCCAATTGCTTCTGTTTGGGTCTCGTGCCCACTCCCTAACTGAGTTCTGTGCCCAGAGAAGTAGGATACTAGAATCTGCTGGCCCACATAGTGTGCCTATGTATGAACACAGTGATTTGTAAGCCCCACCAAGAAACCCATGGAACGGTCTCCCCACAGGAAGAGGTGCAATTTAGAAAAGAGTGGGGGAAAGAGTAGGCCAAAACAATCCCTTACCTACTGGAGAGAAGCCCTGGGTGGTCCCAGTGCAAAATTTCATGGGGAGACAGTGTAGAAGAGCACCTCCCGAGTGTCCAGGACCTGGATTTCGGCATCTTCTCTGCCACTTACTGTCAGTCAAATGTTGCCGCTTTTTGCCTCCAAATCCCTGTTTGTAAAATGAGAGGGTAGGACAAGAAAACTCTCGTTTCACTTCCCAGCTCTGGAAGTCTGTTATCCACCTACCTTTCCTACAGCGTCTTTGTGTATTAACTACAAATCTTCAAAAGGAATGGAAAACAAATTAGGATAAGCACCGAAGCTTTGAAGAAAAATGACAAACAACTCAGGCCTATTTATATTTGGATACCTTTCTTTCTTTTGTAGAATTAATTTTATCTCTAATCTGGAGAAAAATCAATGCAAGGCTTTCCTTGGTTGGAAATAAGTGGGCAGGCGTTAAAGCAGTTTCTAATTTGAGGATTTGGGATAAATATATTTGCTTGGCATTGAGGTCCTTAGGGGTGAGTTCCCTCTGTAATGATATATATTTCCATGAAATTAACCTTTCTAGACACCTGTTTCCCACATCAAGAATAGGCCACATTTGATTACATAGATACTCAACAATGAACTAGCTTTTTCTCTGGTGCTGCAAAATCTGGGTCACCCTTTTGACATTCCTGAACTCTATTTACAAATGCCCCCTCCCCACTAAAGAACAGCAGGGGCCTTTGCCTTTTAAGAGCAGCCTGTGGTAATTGACACAGCAGGGAGAGAAAGAGGTCATTGAAACAGAAACAATAACTGCAGCTAATACTGAGAAATAAATAAGAGCTTGTTTATCTGCCCTTGGAAACCAAAATAACTATCCTAAAAGAAATTGGGGCGGGTGTTTGTAGGGGAAGGGGAACTGGAGAGCTGGAAGAGTTGTGGGTGAAAACGTTTCAATACTGTCTTTCTTCTGTCACAATAATAGGGATTGTTCATTTATTTCAGAGAGCTGGGATTTGGGAGCAGGGAGAGAGAGACAGTGGGGAGGAGCTTGGTTTGGTTTGTATACCTTGTTTTACCCAGATGTTGGTCAAAGGGGGGGTGTGGTGTAGGTTTTCACAAATGTTAACTTGCCATGCCTGGCTCTTAAAAGATGCTTAGTGATTCTTCCATAGCATTTGTTAGAGTTTGTGGTATATTCTTCTCATAGTGAGGATTTGATTGCCTTCTGGCTGCCCGGCTGGACCTTGAGTTCCATGAGCACAGCCATATACTCCTGTCTGTGGAGCTGAACTTATGCTTGGCTTCTACGAGAGGCTCAAATAAATAGATGTTGAATGAAAATGTTAATTTCATTCCAACTGAAGATAACTTGGAAAGATGCAAAGGACAGTATATCACTGACAGAAGAGACAGGTTTGGGTTGGTTTCGGTACTCCAGTTTCTCATTAAGTAGATGCTCTTCTCTAAGAATTAGGAAGTAAAGGCCTTCAAATCCAGCCATCTCCCCTGCCTAGGTTCCTGCTGCTAAATGGTAGCACTTTGTTGTTTTGTTTTTTTTTTAATTTTTTAATATTTTTATTTATTTTTGAGACAGAGAGAGACATAGCATGAGCAGGGGAGGGGCAGGGAAAGAGGGAGACACAGTCCGAAGCAGGCTCCAGGCTCCGAGCTGTCAGCACAGAGCCCGACATGGGGCTCGAACACCCAGACCATGAGATCATGACCTGAGCCGAAGTTGGACACTTAACCGACTGAGCCACCCAGGTGCCCCGGTAGCACTTTGTTAAGAGTGGTCAGGAAATATGGGAAGGGTCTTAAGCAACAAGGCTGGGCTTTGTTAAAAGAAAACCCCTCATTCCCTTCATATCCAAAGCAATAGAATCATTCATTTTTTAGGAACAGGTCCCCCCTCATCCACTGCTATAAAATCTCAATAAGAAAAATTTCCAATCCATTTAATACAGAAAAGGGGAACCCAACCCTTCTGTGACTGGAGGAAGCTGAGAAGACTAATTTTATACTAAGCCCATGGTGTTGCTGTATCTCAAAGCCACTCTTCTGGTCATCTGGGAGGCAAACTTCCCAACTTTATGTTCCCCTGAAATTATTCTAACCTAAAGCCTGGGAATGGCTTCCTCACCCCTAGGTGCACAAAGATTGTTTACATGTGAAATTGTTGTCCATGCCTCTCATCCAAAAGGCGGCTCGCCCCCCTCCTTTAATTCCACAAGAGCTGCAGGGTGCATCCCTTCCTTAGGCCAAGGGAGTTGCCTTGCATGATTACCTCTGATACTGTGGTAAATAAAACTGTGATTTTATTTCACAGTTGCCTGGTGTGGCTAGAATTTGTTCTTTGAAGGCCTGAATCCCTCCAACCCACCCAGTCTGGAACCCTCAAACACACCCTGGCTTCCAGGTCAGGGAGGTTTCATAACTGCATCAAGTCCATCTCTCTAGGTGATTAAAAAATAATGAAATACCCACATAATCTTGGAAGCGTTCATTGACAATTGAGAGCTGTGTCTTGTCCTTGTTTAGGAAGCCCCCTGCCACCCAAACCACTGAGCACCTGGCTCATAATCTTCTTCAGCTAAATCTGGACAACCACTCTGTGTGATTTCAAACTCCTGTGAAGGTCCTGTCCAGTAAACCTCAACCTCCTCAGCACCAGACTACCTTTGACCTACTCATCCCAGGGACAGCCACCTCCACTATAATCCTGTGGCCTCACCTTGGAACTGATCATTGGAAAAGCAGTGGAAACGCTTCTACCACTATAGGTCTTAAGTCCCAAATCCCACTCTTGGAGCACAGTGCCCATTACTCCCTTTATTCTCATTCCCCAACAGAAATCGGCCTTCAACTGTTTTCAAAACCTTGGTGCCTTTGATTTCTCTACTATATATGAGTTCTTAGCTTCCTTCTGATCACATTTCCTTCTCCTTTCTCCAGCCTGGACTCCATATAAACTTCTCTCTCACCAGCACCTCAGTTACCTGACTCTCCTGTCCTCACCCCACCCCTAGGGCACCTGGGTAGTTCAATTGGTTAAGTGTACAACTTGGGCTCAGGTCATAATGTCACTCTGGAGTTTGAGCCCACATGGGTAGGGGGCGGGGGGCGGGGGACTCTGCCCCTCCCCCACCCCCACTCTCTCTCTCAAAAATAAACAAACATAAAAAAAAATTTTTTTTTTAAATCCCCATCCCTACTTCAATTGGGATATTCCATCAGACTGCTGAGTTAGGCTGTATAACCGTTACTGTGCAGACATCATGATGCCATTTTAAGCTTAGAGCATCCATTCTTGGTTGGGCCCTTAATTTGGCTCAACAATCTTTTAAGCATTTCTTGGTCAGCTTCCTCTTTCGTTCTGCTCAATAGCTCTTGGAAGCCTTCATCACCTTTCTGCAGCTCTCTACTAAATTCCCACTCTGCTTACCCAGCAGATGATCTGACCTTTCCCTTCAGAAGAAACAGGCTGTCATGGCACCCTCCTTCACTTTACTGGCTCTAAAAGCTCTATCTGCCCTCATCCTCATTTCCTTTCAGTCTCCAAGAACAAGCTGTCCCTCTGCTCAAAGTTCAACCATCTGATCACTCCATCCCATCCTGCCTAACCCCCTCCCCAACCCTAGAAAACTAGCTCCATCAAGCATTCCCTTCCTCATGGTTTTGACCTTTGACCTTTCATTATATTTCTGCTAGCCAATGAGTGTGCTCAAATCCCTCTTGTCTGAACACTCAGACACACACTCAGTTTCGTTTCTTTACCCTTCACTCCAAGCTTCTTGAAAAATTGATTTCCATATATATGCTATGCTTGTCTCCTCTTCCTCATTCTTAAACTTCTGTGTAAGGTCTTTTCCCATAACTCGCTGAAAAGGCCTCGGCACAGGTCAGCCATGACCTTTGTATGTAGTGGGCTCCTCATTCTCCCTCCTTAGTAGCTTCTCTATAACATGCGATTTTGTGAATCCTCTCCCACATTTTGCTGATTCTCCTAACTCTTCCATTTTCTCAATCCATGCCACAGGCTTCCTTTTCTTTGCCATTCTCATGAATAGCACTTCACTAGAATTCTACCCAGAATCCTTCCTACCTTCCCAGGGCAACTGCTTCCACGGCTAGATTTTACTCTACTCAGTTATGACTAAGATGTTCTCTCCAGCCTACATCTTCGCTGGGCTCCAGGCCTATGTATTCAACAACCTACTGAACATTCTTTTTGGATGTCTGACAACACGGGACCTTTTTTTTCCTTTTTTTAACTTGCTCCTGCTTCTTCAGTCCCAATCTCAAAAAATGATTAGATGATTATGGTGATGCTGATGATTAATATTTATGGATTCCTTACTACCTGCCAGGCTCTGTTCTAACCTTTAGTTGCCACAAGAATACTATAAAGTAGGTATTATTATTGAGTATTATTAAGTATTATTAAGTGTATTATTTTACAAAAAATATAAGCACAGATTTAATATCTCAATAAGTGACCCTGTCTTTCACTTGAATACCAAATCCAGAGAGCCAAAAAGGATCCAGTATTTTTTATTCCTCCCCTTCATGTTCAATCAAGCATGAAGCCTGCTGGTTCTTCCATTTTAGTTTCTTTGGATTTATCCCTCCTCTCCATAACCTCTTCTCCAGAATCTGTGCCTTTGCCTTACTTCAGACCCTCATCATCACTTGACCAGACTCTTAAAACAGTGCCCTAACCGGTCCCCTTGCCTTCAGTCCTACCTCTCTCTACCTCCAATCACGTCATTCTCCACACCTCTTCTAGAGTGGTCTTTCTATAATACAAATTTGATCACATTATTATGCTTCATAAAGCTTTCCCATGTCTCCCCTCACCTACCACATAGCTCTTTTGGCATGACATTCATGAAACCCACCTACCTTCATGTGCTGCCCACTGCATGGCATTTCAACTTCATCTCCTACTGTTTCCCTACTTTCACCTCAGATATTTCAGACACGTCCCTAAATGCCAAATGCAAAAGCTTTCGCTTGCACCATTTTCTCTACCTGGAATGTCCTCTGCCATTTATTTGTCTGATAAACTACTTATTCTTCAAAACTCTGCTCTATGAGATGGTAGCCAGGAGCCACACATGGCTATTAAGCACTTGATATGTGGTAACCCGAATTAACATGTTATAATAACATCTGCCATAATAATAAACAATGGATTTTGAAGGTACAGTGTGGGAAAAAGTATAGAAGTCTTAATAATTTTATATAGACTACACGATGAAAAGATAATATTTTGGATAGATTGGGTTAAACAAACTACTAAAATTTATTTTTTCTACTTTTTTAATGTGGCTACTAGAAAAATTAAATTTATACATGTGGCTGGAATTTGTGGTGTGTATTATATTTCTATTACAGAGCACTCCTTGAAGATCCTTTCTTGGCAAATTTAACTAAGGGGGCAAAAGATTTATACACTGAAAACTACAAAAAGTTGCTGAGAGAAATTAAAGAAGACACATAGAAAGAGATCTCAAGTGTTGGGATTAGAGACTTAATACTGTTAAGGTGTCAATACTAACCAAAGTGATCTTCAGATATATTGCAATCTTTATCAAAATCCCAGTGGAATTTTTTGCAGAAATAGAAAAATCCATCCTAAATGTATATGGAATCTTAACAGATCCAAAATGTCCAAAAGAATCTTGAAACAGAAGAAAAAAGTTGGCAGTTTTATGCTTCTTGATTTCAAAATGTATTATAAAGCTACAGTAATCAAAACAATGTGGTACTGGCATAAAGACACACCTGCAGACCAGTGGAATAGAATAGAGTCCAGAAATAAACCCTCAAGTGTATGGTCAAATGTTCTTCCGTAAGGGTGCCAAGACCATTCAGGGAAAGAAAAGGAGAGTCCCTTTAACACACGGTGTTTAGAAAACTGAATATCTACATGCAAAAGAATGAAGTTGAACCCTTATCTTATACTAGGTACAAAAATTAACTCCAAATGGATCAAAGACCTAAATGTATGAAGTAACTAAAAAAGTCTTTGAAGAAAACAGGGGGAAAGCTTCATGACATTGGATTTGGCAATGATTTCTTAGATACGACACCAAGAGCACAGGTAACAAAAGTAAAAAAGGCTCATTGGACTACATCAAAATTTAAAACTTCTGTGCATCAAAGGACACAATCGACAGTGAAAAGGCAACCTATGGAATGGGAGAAAATATTTCCAAACCATTTATCTAATAAGGGGTTAATATGCAGAGTGTAAAAAGAACTCCTGTAACTGAACGCCAACAAAAAACCTGATCAAAGGATTAGAATAGACATTTCTCCAAAGATGCCATACAAATGGCCAACAAGCCCATGAAAAGATGCTCAACATCACTATTAGGGAAATGCAAATCAAAACTACAATGATATGTCAGCTCAAATCCATTAGAATAATGGCTGTAATCTAAAAAAAAAAAAAAAAAAAATCCAAAAAACAAAGGAAACCCAACAAAAATGACAAGCATCAGTGAGGATGTAGAGAAATGAAAACTCTTGCACATTGTTGGTGGGAATGTAAATGGTGCTGCTGTTATGGGAAACAGTATGGAGCTCCCCCCAAAATTGAAAATAAAATTACCATTAAATCCACCAATACTACTTCTGGATATAGATCCAAAAGCATTGAAAGCAGAGTTTCAAAGAGATAGTTGCACACCTATGTTCGTAGTAGCATTATTCACAAGAGCCAAAAGGTGGAAGCAACCCCAAGTGCCCATCATAGACGAATGGATAAGCAAAATGTGGTAAATACATACAATGGGATATTATCTGGCCCTGAAAAGGAAGGGAATTCTGACACATTTTACAACATGGATGAACCTTAAAGACATGGTGCTAAGGGAAATAAGCCAGTCACACAAAAAGTCAAACACTGTATGATTCCACTTATATGAGGTATCTAGAGTAGTCAAACTTATAGAAACACAAAATCCAATGATGATTGCTGGGCTAGGGAGAGGGAGAAATGGGGAATTGTTTTCATGTGCATGACTTTCAGTTTTGCAAAGTTGAAAAAGGTCTAGAGATGTATATATTTATTTTATTATATATTTAACACTACTGAACTGAACATTTAAAAATGCTGGGATTTATGCATATTTGACCACAATTAAAAAAAAAAAAACTTTAAATATCCAAGTTAAAAAATCCTTACTCAAGATATCACCCTTTCTCCTTTCCCCCTACCTCTTCCTTCCTTTGTACCTCCACTTTGCCTTATATATACCACTATTAGGGCTCTTACCACATTTTTTGGTAATTATTTGTTTGACAGGATAAAGGTTACTATCCCATTTGCCCCCATTAAGGGATGAAATGAACACTCACCCATGTCTGGGGTCTTGACCAGAAGCTAAGAAAAGAGACACTAGCCCTGATAGCATAATATGCTACAGGGGAAAGTTGATATTAGCAAGAGTATATCTTATATCTGTAGAGGTTTCACTCTGAGATTAGATAGGGAAGAACCATTTTTCTTCAGTCATCCTTCTGAGGTCTGAAAGACCTCATGGGCACTTGCCCCTCCCCCCAACACATACAATCATTCCCTTATCCAGCCTGAGTCCAACCTGCTGAAAGGAGTGGCCCAACCCAGGCTAAGCCTTTGGAGGGAAGAGAGGAAGATGTTCATTCAAGACAGATTCAAGATAGAGTAGCTTATCTAACAGATAATGTACCCAGGGGTTAAATAACTGTTTTGCTGCCTCCCCACCCCCCCCCCCCCCAGACTCTTGTTGTGTATGCTTGATATAAAATAACTTTTTTTCCAGATAATGGACTGGATCTTCCTGCCCTTTGAAGGTCATAGCCAAGAGGTTACATTTGTTTGCTCTGTCTTCCCCCCTAGATGAGGAGCTCCTTTAGAGCAGGGACAGCTTATTCATCCTTGTATCCCCAGTGTCCACTAGTCCCAGCACGTAGCAGGTGCCCAATAAATCCCACACAAATGATCGAGTGGTCAGAGCGTGTGTGGGGTGAGTCATTACGATAACCCAGAGATTTTTGGCCAAGCAACTAGTCCATCCCTGAGAGAAAGGACAGTCCGAATTAGAGACCTGCAGGGAGTATATGGGTCTAATGGGAGTGGGGAGGAGCAGGCACATGTGAAGAAAAGTGGTTCATTATAAAGCCCAGGTTGAGCAGGATAATGAAGTCTATACCCTCTAGTTTCATGTTCTATTGTCTCACTAGTCATTATATAATGTCAACATTTATCCAGTTTCCAGGCTAATTTCCTTTCATTCTAAAGTATCAGCTCCATCTGAAGCACCACCATAACACCCCTCAGGGGTCCCAATTCCACTGCCACATACAGTTTTAAATCAGATGGTATTTTTTTAATGTTTATTTTTGAGAGGGAGACAGAGCGTGAGCGGGGAGGGGCAGAGAGAAGGAGACACAGATCCAAAGCAGGCTCAAGGCTCTGAGCTGTCAGCACAGAGCCCAACGTGGGGCTCGATCTCTTCAACTGTGAGATCATGACCTGAGCCAAAGTCTGACACTCAACCGACGGAGCCACCCAGGCGCCCCATAAATCAGACGTTATTGTAACCTGGCTGATTGGACTGTTTCAGGTCTGCTAACAGAAAGATGCTCTTGTATGGCCCTTTCATGCAGCCAGTTCTTTGTAATTTTTTCCCCCTCTCCTGGAATCTTGGAAAGGATGGGTAACCCAAAAATCAGCCTTATTTGTCAACATAATGGTACTCCTTCAAACTCACATTCATAGAATTGCAAGCTGGAAGAAAGAGTAAACATTAGTTCTGTTTCCCGGGTAAGAAAATTTGTGTCTGGAAAGCCAAGCCGGGTCACACGACTCAGAACTAGAACTCAGAGCCCCTGATTTCCAGTCCTGAGCGCTTTTTCTTCGGCTACCACAAGTGCAGTCTCACCTGCTTAGAACACGACCAGCTCACCCCGTCAGCATTTCTGTGCAATTAGGGCTCCCTCTGAACAGCTCTGAATTGTCTGCGAGAGAGGAATGAACAAACACAAATTTTTCTCGGGGTAATTTTCCTTGGAACGTTCTGGGTGATTTTTCTAAAGCCCCGTTCACAACGGTGCTGACTTTACGGTACTGTTCCATCAGCGGAGTCCGGAAGGTCGCTGATTAGTCCAGAGTTAGCCGTAAGCAGAACTCCGCCGCGGATGGGCTGCGCGGTGGACAGGGCACTGGTGCTACTAAATCACGTATCATCTAAAAGGCACTAATTGAGTACCTACTGTGTGTCTGGTTGCGGCTGCCTGTTAAAAGTTGAGCAGCTGCCTCCATCCCTCCACTGGCCCAAGGAGCCAGTTGAACCTGCAGACGCGTGCGCTTCTGATTCTCATCTCGGATATGGCCTTAACCTGTGTTGCGACCCCAGGCAAGTATTTTAAATCCGCCAACACCAGTGAACTGTGGCTTCAAAAAAAACAAAACAAAACAAAACAACGTATTTTCAAAAGGGAAAGGTATTTTTTGGAACTGGAGAAGCACACAAAAACGACAAAAGTGCCGTGAGCCGCGCTGCAGGCTCCCTGGCGGGGGAGCCACATGCCCCCACCCTCGGGCGGAGGGGCCAAGCGCCTGCCCCGCGCGCCCGCCCGTAGCGCTCACGGGAGCCCGGGGCAGCCGAGGCCAGGAGGGCGCCTTCCTCTTTAAGAGCCCCACAAGCCGTCCTGATTGGCTGTAGCTATGCAGGTCTTCCTTCCTCGACTCCCTCGGAGGGCTCCCTCCCGCTCCCTCTCCGCGCGCCCTCCCCCAACTCCGCGCCCCCTCCCGCCCCCTGCGCTCGCCTCCTCTTCCTCGCAGCGGAGTTTGGCCCCAGCAGCCGCCGCGGTGATTCGCCAGCAACAGATGCCGGGCGCCCAGATTGGCATCCTTAGTCCCCGCTGAGCGCCCGAAGAAGAGGGCAGGAACCAGAGAAGGGCCGGGAAGGCGGGGACGGGAGTGCAGAGACCACCCCTCCCCAACCCCAAAAGGCAGAAGCCCCCGCCCCCACCGGAGAGCTCCGCGCCGGCCAAGCGCCTGCCTGCTGCCGCTGCCGCTGCCTCTGCCTCGGGCGCCCACCTCTCCCCAGCCATGCCCGGCCCGGCCGCCGACGCGAGGCAGGTCCCCTTCCGCAACGCCAAGGAAGAGATCCGTGCGAGGATCGAAGTCTCGGAGGGCGGCGGCGACCCGCAGAGACTGGGCGGGCGCGGGCAGCGGCAGATCGTCTGGAGGAACGTCGTCCTGATGAGCCTGCTCCACTTGGGGGCCGTGTACTCCCTGGCCCTTATCCCCAAAGCCAAGCTGCTCACCCTGCTCTGGGGTAAGTCCCGCCGGCGCCCCCTGTGCCCCGGGCGCCGTGGCGAGGCCACGGCGGGGCGCGCGGAGTTCCCGGCCGCCGCTCCGCTGCCGGTGGTGCGGGGAGCCCTGTCCGCACTCCGCTCGCTTCCCCCACGCGCCCGGCCCCTTTGCCCTGCAGTGGTCGGCCCTTGGGACGGGCTGCTGTCTCAGTCCAGGTCTTTGCAACTTCTCCCTTCTCCGCTGTCTGGCTAAGTAGGCGCATTTGCCGACTCTTGGTTGGAGAGCGGGAGGGACCCGGGGTCCGGTCGGTCCACCGCTGGGTGCAGAGGCGCGCCGAGGGACGTGCTGGGCGCCGGCTGGCCGAGGCTTCCGGGGAGGGAAGACGGGCGGGATTGTTGTGTCGTCCGTGCTGGTCCCTGGGGTCCTCCTATCTGCCGCCTTTCAGGTTCTCAGTCTCCTCCGCGGGCCGCGGACCTTGGGGCCGAGTTAAGGACAAGAAAGGGAGTGGAGGAAGGTGGAGAGACCCGGCATAGGAACGGTCTTGATTCTCGCGCGTGAGATGGATGAAACCAGTTTCCCTCCTGTCCCCGCAAGGCTCCTGCCTCTGCCCCCTCCGTGATCTGCTATGTCCAGTTGCACTTACACGGTCCCAGAAGTTTCTTGGCGAGCAAACCGAGACCTTGGCGAGATCGCTCTGTCGCCAGCACAGAGCTCTAACTGTGGCTGGGGAGAGCCTCCTCCAGGCCCTGTCTTATTCTGGCAGGTGCGGGGCTATCGCCGCATCTGTGACTCTCCCACCGCGGTTCTTCCTAGCCAACCCCCCCCCCCCCACCCCGTCCTTGTTGGCAGGGGAGGGAGCCCAAGAGTGGACCTGGTCACCCACCCACTCCTTGATCTCCTGGGCCCCTGAAACTCAGTGCCTGCCTTACACGACCCAAGTTGCTGGCCTCTGAACCACCTGGCAGACCCCTCTGGCCCCAGTAATGGGTTTTGACTTCAATCACCTCAGGGGCAATAGCCAGGACAGAAGGTGCAGGCATTGATATCCCAGGCTGAGAACTTGATGAAGTTATCCAAGAAGCCCTTTCAGCTCCCATTTCGGGCATCTCCAAGGATCAGGGGCAGGAGAAGCACAACCTGCTTTTATTTCCAGAGGGGAAAAGGAAGGAAGAAAATAAGAAGACTTCTTTCTGCAAAGCTTATTTGGTACAGTGCCAGCTTCAGATGCCGAGCTTGATAAAGGGCCACTCTGGTTGCAAGCCTTCCCTTGAAACCCTATAGCCCCTGTTGGAAGTGAACCCATCTAGAATGGTGTAACTCTTAGGGGGTGTGACTGAGAGAGGGATGGTGAGAGGGGGGTCTTTGGCAATCCATGGAGCCTTTTCTCCCCCCTTTAAGTAAGCTCCACACCCAATGCACGCCCTCAAACTCACTACCAGGGGTCAAGAGCCACTTACTCCAACTGAGCCAGCCAGATGCTCCATGAAGCCTTTTGAAGTTCAGTAAAAGCCCTTGGCAACCCCCTGCTCATGCCTTCCCCAGTCAGTGCACCTCCTCAGTTCCTTCTTTTTCTTTCTTTCTTTCTTTCTTTCTTTCTTTCTTTCTTTCTTTCTCTCTCTTTCTTTCTTTCTTTCTTTCTTTCTTTCTTTCTTTCTTTCTTTCTAAAGTGAGCAAGCAGGGGAAGGGCAGAAGAGAGAGGGAGAGAGAGAATCACAAGCAGGCGCCATGCTCAGCTGGACTGGGGGTTAGACCTCAACCCCATGAGATCATGACCTGAGCTGAAATAAGAATTGGATGCTTAACCAACTGAGCCACCCAGGCACCCTGTACCTCCTCAGTTCTGTGTCCTTTCCACCATCATCTTTGTGATCATGTATTGGTTTAATTCTCTATCCTCCTTCATCCCTTATCTCCAAGTGACTAGATTGTAAGATGCTCAGCCATTGCTTCGTGAACATACCCCCCCCACTGCCATTTAAAGCCCTTACAGCCCCAGAGCCTCTGTGGAGCTCCTCTCTCCCTTTCCAGTGGTTCAGATTGTGCCATTGGACTTCAGAGTCCACCTGCCTCCAGGGGATTAAAGCTTAGTCTTAACAGCTGCAGTGTCAGAGAGAGCTCAGAGAGAAGTGAGCACTTAAAACATTTCCTTACATACCCGGAGCTCCGGAGGACCCACAGGCTCTACCCCCTACAGCCCCCAAGGCCTGCTGACCCTGGCACCCCACCAGGAGCCACAAGGACATGGCCTTCTCTCCAGGCTTGCCAAGTCACTTCTGCCTTTTCTAGGCTCTTCTCTGTAGTGAAGACAGAATCTTTGTTTCTGAACGACCTTGGCCGGAAGATGCCTCCCTCAGCCCCAAACTCCTTCAGCTTCCCCAGAAAAGCCAACACACTGCAGGAATCTGGTTTCCCTCTGTGGGTGATGTTGCCAACCCCATTCTTGTACCTTCCTGCATTGTCTTCTGCCTTAGCTACCTTTCATCAGCTCGGTTCTCTGAATCTTGATTCTCTCCCTACCTGTGCTTCATTGCATCACTAGAAAGAGAGAGAGAGAGAGAGAGAGAGAGAGAGAGAGAAACAGAAAGAAAAAGAGAAGGAGGGAGTGAGGGAGAGAGAAGGATGGGGGGGAGAGAGAAAGAAAAGAAAAAAAGAGCATATAGTGGTGGCTGTTGTGGTTTCACAGTCCAAAATTTTGACTTAGAAACATTCTAAACAAATGAATCTTATCTGATGGACATTTTGTGAGAGAAGAAGGAGAGACAGAGATGAGCTAAGATTTGTTGTGCTGATCACTATGATAGATAGGGTTATTTTCAGTGAAAGCCCTGGGGTCTTGAGCCACAAATTTCCCCCACTGGATACCCTGTTTCACCCACTTCTGCTACTGGCTCTATCCAGCTTTAGGACTGAGTTCATGCACTAACGGGCTGCTCATCTGCTTCAGGGACCTAAGTTGTCAAGGAAATTGGCTTAGCCCATCCATTGCTTGCCACCCTTCATCCCAGGTGAGGTTGCCCTGGGAACAAGAGGCATTGATGCAATGCACCCAGCAGAGACTGTGTGTTAGGTGTGCAGCGTGATTTGTGGAGTGGGAGAATGTCCTCCATGAAAGGTCCATCCAGTTATCCTGCCCAGCCTCCTCTGTTGCCTAGCCCCCTACCCTTTTATGACTTTCCTTGGGACCAGAGCAAGTTGTTTCCCTTCTTCTCCTTGCAGTTTCCTAAGTGGGCAGCCTACCAGAACAGAATGCTCTTGGTGCCACAGGTCCTGAGGGATGAGTTAACAAGTTGATTCAAGGACAGAACACAAACTCCAACTGAGTTGGAGAAAAATCTTCACCTGCAGGGCTGAGCTCACAAAAGTGCCTGCTTTGAGAGTTTTTGGCCAAAGGCGCAGTTAGTCCATGCCCTGAGTCCCAACATGAGTGGGACAGAAGAGTGAGTGGCAGGAGTCATGGTATTAAGACTCCCGGGCTCCTTTCCAGAAGGCTTTGGCTTCGCCTGTCTCCGGGCATTCTGCTGTTGGTTTCCAGAAATGTCAGGGAGTTTTCTGGTTTCTCTCTAAGTGTCACTGAGTCCCCTAAGTGTGTTTCATGGTGACATCATAGCTTTTGTGTCCTCTTGGGACAACTTCAGTGGAAGTATGAGGCATGCGAACAGTAATTAGCCCTGTAACCCTGCTCCCTTCCTCCATCCAGTCCTGGGGCAAACCATTGAGGCTATTCCGGATTCCCTGGTGCCCTTGCTGGAGCTTCTGGACTCTCTGAAGTGGGGTTTAGCCTATGGGGAGGAAGCTAACCTATGGGGCGGGGCGGGGGGGGGGGGGAAAGCTGGGAGGGGGCAGGGATTAACAAAGCACTCCGGGCGCGGGGAGCATTGGGAGAGGCTGGGGTTTGGAGACTGCTGGTCCACCAATCAAATTCTGTGCAATTCCGAGACTTGCCCAAAGATGGGCTGTCTTCTGTCAGGCATTGAGTAACCTCACTCCAGGACTTGGGATCCTCTTGATGTCTTTGTTGGGTTGTGCTTCTTTTTCTATCAAGTCCCTACAGTTGTCACAGAGCCCCAAGAAGGTGTGACTTCAGACTTCTGGCTTGCCTCCATATTTTCTAGGGGGAGTGTGTCTCCGGAGAGAGAGACATATCTGAGCAAGAATCCTTGCTTTCCTACTTACCAGCTACATGACCTTGGACAAATTAACATCTCTAAACTCCAGTTTTCACACCTGTAAAATGGGTATATTAATACCTCTTGCTCTAAATTTGAGAGGCGTGTAAATCATAGCATGGTACCTTGCTCTTGGTTGGTGTTCAATAATTATTAGCTGCCATTATTATTGGTCCTGATATTGGCTCTTTTTCTTTAATAGAAGGGAAAAAGGTCCTCCTACAGCACAATGAATTCTGCAATGCTGGCACAGAACTTGGTTTTGTTGCCTCTCTTGTATGGAAAAGAGTGCTTTGGCTTTGGAAACAAAGGTTCTTTCTCAAAATTCCCAAAGAGAAATGAACACATCCCTTCTAGTCTTTCCTCCCTCCCCCATTCCCTTCTCTTTGATTCTGTCTTCCTTCTATTTTCCTCCAAAAGGTCACTATTCTGTAGATAAGAATCTTTTTGTTTAGCTGACAACTCACCTGGTCTTTGGTGTTTTCTTTAGGGTTTTTTGAGCACAGCCCAATCATTTCTAAATCTCTAACAAGTCTCAGTTTTGACTTGTGTTTTTTTTTCCTCCCATCCCGGTCTTCTTGAGTCATGTTAAAAAAAAAACCAAAAACAAAAACAAAAAACTTTAATGCTCAATTAAACTACTAAAAAACGAAAAACGAAAAAGAATCTTCCTTTTTTTAAATCTGTAATTCCCAGCCCATTGTTGCAACTGTTGCATTTTTAATAAATGGGCAAGCTCTAAGAGCCTTACCCAAGGCTGGCGTGCAGCAAAACAGGAGAGAAGAGAGTCTGCTTTTGCTGGCTTAATAGTCCCGCCAAGTATAAATATAGGTTTGAGGTTAACATTATTAACTCAGTTTTTTCTAAAGCTGGTCAAGGTCCCTGCAGACTGTACTGTGATCTGGAAATGAGAAAGAGTGCTACAGAGTAGAAACCAGGGCTGGAATGAATGTGCTGCCCCTAGTTCAGCCTCATACATGTCCCCTTCCAGTTTGTGAGCCTCGGCTTCCTTGTCTGTGAAAGGGGGGTGGTGATACTGAGCTGAAAGTTGTTTTCAGAACTGGGGCACACAGGAAAGTGCCTGCCAGAGAGTAGACACTCAGTGCTGCCTGCTGTTATTACCTCCCACGATGGGGGCCTGTGTCATGAAATCTGCACTGGCTTCATCGTTTGTCTAGGACTTGGAGCACTTGGGGCTCAAATGTAAAAAGCACATCCTTTATTTATTTATTTTAAAGTTGTTTTAATGTTTATTTTTGAGAGAGAGAGAGAGAGAGAGAGAGAGAGAGAGATCGAGCGCACAAGGAGGGGAGGAGCAGAGAGAGAGGGAGACACAGATTCCAAAGCAGGCTCCAGGCTCCGAGCTGTCAGCACAGAGTCTGATGCGGGGCTCAAACCCATGAACTGCGAGATCATGACCTAAGCCGAAGTGGGATGCTTAACCCACTGAGCCACCCAAGCGCTCCAAGGCACAGCCTTTAAATCCAAATGTTCCATCATGACCTTGCTGTAACATTTTTGTTCTTGCCTTGTCTAGTTTTGTGTATGATATAAAATTATAATAATTGCCTGAAAAAGCCATTGATCGATTTACAAAAGGATGACATAGCCATGGTTAGGATTTCGCAAAACACAGTGATGTCTTTGGGTGACATTATTCTCAATGAGTGTGTATTTTGACATTCTTTAGTTTCTGGCATGCAGTCTACCTGTCCCTGCTGTCTCATGTATGGTTTCTTAGCCCTGAGGTTAAGAGTATGGGCTTTGGAGTGAGGGTCTGGGATCAAAACCCAGCCCCCAGGGGCACCTGGATGGCTCAGTTGGTTGAGTGTCTGACTTTTAGTTTGTGCTCAGCTCATGATCTCACAGTTTGTGGGTTCAAGCCCTGCGTTGTGCTCTGTGCTGACAGTGCAGAGCCTGCTTGGGATTCTTTCTCTCTTTCCCTCTCTCTCTCTGCTCCTACCAGCCCTAAAAATAAATAAATAAACTTAAAGAAAAAAGCCTCCCAAGTTCAGCCTTGGGCAGATGACTACCTTCCCGAACCTTAGTGTCCCCAGGTGAGCAGTGAGGTTAATTACTAGGTCAACAGTATTGCAGCTGGAGGGAAATGAAACAATGCAGTAAAGAACTTGGCCTGACCTGTGATGAGCACAGGGTGATGTGTGAAAGTGTTGAATCAGGGGTGCCTGTCATGATCTCACAGTTTGTGGGTTTGAGCCCCACGTCGGGCTAGCTGATAGCTTGGAGCCTGGAGCCTGCTTTGGATCCTCTGTCCCCTTCTCTCTCTGCCTCTCTCTCTCTCTCTCTCTCTCTCTCTCAAAAATAAATAAACATTAAAAATTTTTAAAAAAGAAAGTGTTGACTCACTATATTGTGTACCTGAAACTAATATAACGTTGTATATTAACTACTGGAGTTAAAAAAAAAACAAAAAGAAAAAGAAAAAGAAAAAAAGAACTTGGCCTGCAAGCAGCACAGAGGAAATGTTATCCCTGTGCCTGGGCCCACATTCCCTTACTGCTTCCCTTCTCTCCTTCCCTCTGTTTAGCTCATCCTTTGGAGGCTGGGCCTTGTTCCAGCACCCTCATTGTCAGAAAGCCTTGGTCATGGGGTCAAGGCTGTTGCCTCTGATTTTATTTCGTCAGGTAATGGGGTGGTGGCCCCACAATAGGTACCAGCTGTGTCCCCCCCCAGAAATGCCCATCCTTCGTTCATTATGTGTGCCAGTGGCCACGAGAGAGGTCCTCACAGTTGTACATGCAGTCACATACTCATCCATGCACGAATTCATTCATTTTTTTCCATTCCAGTGATTGTCAAAACAGGCTGCACATCAGAATCACTTGGGGATCCTTTGCAATTTTTGGAAGCCTCAGCCCTCACCCAGACCTACTGAATTGGAATCTCTAGGAGTGATGCCCTGGCTTCTTCCTCCCCTCCCCTCCCCTCCCCTGCCCTTCTCTTCATTTCCATTCGGATATTTCTGATGCACAGCTGGGCTGAGAACCATTATTTAATTCCCTTGCTGGATAATGTTTATGACTCACCCATTACCTACCAGGCGTTGGCTCTATCCCTGGCTTCATGGCACTTAGAGGCCAACTGGAGAGACGGACAGGTGCACCGTATGCCAAGGCAGCATTAGTTACAGAGTGCTGGCCTGGGGAAGCTGGGGAGGCTCCCCGCAGGAAGAGATGGCTGCACTGAGCCTGGCAGGAGGCCCGAGGCTGGGGCTGGCTGGTGGAGGGGTTTGGGTGAGATGGCATTGGGGGGGGGGGTGGGGAGAGACAGAGAAGGCCGGTTCAAGGACCTGATGGTCCAGTGAGGCTGGAGGTGGTCAGGGGCCAGATGCAGGGCAAGGAAGATTCCTGGGGACTAGCAGGATGGGGCATGTGGAGAGGCTGCCCTCAACCTCTCCCTGACTCTCGCCTTCTCCTCTCAGCCCATCACATGCACCAACAATTCCTGCTATGATCGAATGGTCTGGAGTGAAATTTTTTGGCCAGACACTTGCCGGTGGGATAAGTGAGTCTGAAGTTTTCCAGGAAAGACCCTGGGGCAGCCACCTAGAGCAGGTGGGCAGTGGAGCACGGCTGGCCCTCAGGCTGTCCAGAGCTGAGGGGAGGCAAGGAATAACATCTCGGCTGGGCATCTGATTTCACAGACTCAAAGGTACTGTTCCGAGACTCGTTTACGAAAACGCCTGAGTACAAGAGTACAGGCAAACCAGACCCAGCATGCCATATTCCACTCCCCTCCCTGTTCTCTACTCTTCCTTGTTTCTGGAAGATGCATATGTATGGGGGTGGGGGACGGTGTCCTTGCCTCACTTTCTCCCTTGAAGGCGAGTTTAAACGGCTGGTTCTCACTAGCCCTCATTTCAGGTTAGTCCTCTTTCCGACATCCTGCTCCCCATTTCGCAGCTTACTAGGATAGGTTAGAGGGCTCTGTGGGCCAGCAGCAGGGTCACCAGGGGCTTGTTAGAAATAAAGTCTTTGGGGCCCCTGATGGCTCAGTCAGTTAAGCATCTGACTTCGGCTCAGGTCATGATCTCATGGTTTGTGAATCTGAGCACCGTGTCGGGTGAGCCCTGCTTCTCCCCACCACCCCCTGCCCTTCGTGGGATTCTCTGTCTCTCTGTCCCTCACTCACTTATATCCTCACTCTCAAAAAAAGAAAGAAAGACAGCTGTTCAGACCCCATTCCGGACCTACTGAGTCAGGACCTGCCTCTTTTTCTTTTTAATTTTTTTTTAATGTTTATTTATTTTTGAGAGAGAGAGAGAGCGAGCACAAGTGGGGAGGGGCAGAGAGAGAGGGAGACACAGAATCTGAAGCAGGCTCCAGGCTCTCGGCTGTCAGCACAGAGCCTGACACAGGGCTCGAACCCATGAACCGTGAGATCATGACCTGAGCTCAAGTCGGACCGACTGAGCCACTCAGGTGCCCCAGGACCTGCCTCTTAATAAGATGTCCAGGTGATTCATCTCCACGCTACAGTTAGAGAAGTGCACCCTTAAGTGCAGCCACAGGCTGAATGTCCAGAGGAGCCGGATGGACGTGAGTGGGATTTGCCAGCTCTTCCTTCTTCCTTTTAATGGCCTCCTCCCCTCACCCTCTCCTCCTCCCCTTCTGCCTCCTTGTAGCTTATTTTAGAATATGTCAGGATCCTGCTTCTCTTGCCAACAAAAGGCTGTTGCTAAAATCTTTCAGCCGGCAGAAGCAATGTTTAATTCATGGGCTAGAAAATTAATTTTATTTTCATGAATAGAACTGGGGAAAAATAACAGGAAGGCTCTGTGCACAGCCCTTGGGGATTCAGCTTGTCTATTTAACAGATGAACTGGTAAAGGTGAAGAGGCCTCAGGGGAGGGCTGTCTTCCACAAAATTATGAAGTAAATCGGATCAGTTAGGATGCTTTTGGCCACAGCACAAAAACTCAAGTTTAAGTGGCTTAAATGATAAGGAAAATTTCTAATTTCAACTGATAATAAATCCTGAGGTAGGGTACTTCTGAGGTAGGGCACTCCTGTCATCAAAGGGCAGGTTTTATTTCTGCCACAGTGGCCATGTCAAATTTAGTTTTCCTCGTGGTTACAAGATGGCTGCCAGAGTGCCAGGCAGCACATGGAGTTACAATGTCCTACAGAAGAAGAAAGAGGATGTCCCTTCCTGATGTCTCAACAGAGAGATCTTTCCCGGGCACCTCACACCTGATGTCTCCTCCAGTCTCACTTGCAGGATTGTGTCCCAAGTCCCTTGTTAAGCCAGTCATTGGCAGAGGATTACTCAAGGTTGGCCACCAAGCCACATGTGGTAGGGGTAGAAGGAGTGGGGATTAAGAGGCAAGCAAGATCCAGGCCCTGCTCGAAGGAAGAAGATGGCTTGGCTGCTCGGACAGCCAACACCTCTACTCCAGGGACTTCCTTCACCCTCTGTCTTGACTTTCCCTCTTTGGTGTCACCTCCATTCCCTGCAAAGGCTCTGGTTTCATATGGTAGCCTTTTTCTCTCTCCTCTGTTTCCCACCCCCTGAACTTTTCTCAAATCCTGCTGTCATTACAGTGATTTGTAAAAGTCTGCCTTTTCTGTGAGGCTCTGACCTCTTCCATGACACCCCTGCCTCCCCAGGACCAGGCACACAGCCTCTGCTCACATATCAGTGTTGGGTGAATGGATGAAGGAGTAAATGAAGGAGTTTAAGCACTGTGTGGCCTTTCCTTCTAACAGAAGATAAAGTTTTATCCTTTAACTTTAAAAATGTCTTTTTCCCCAGGGGCGCCTGGGTGGCTCAGTCGGTTAAGTGTCCGACTCTTGATTTCAGTTCAGGTCTTGATCTCACGGTTCGCGGGTTCGAGCCCTGCATTTGGCTCTGCGCTGACCGTGCAGAGCCTGCTTGGGATTTTCTGTCTCCCCCTCTCTCTGCCCCTCCCTGCTTCTGCTCTCTTTCTCTCAAAATAAATAAATAAAAATACATGTTTTTTCCTCTTGGCGCCTGGGTGGCTCAATCAGTTGAGCATCGGACTCTTGATTTCGGCTCAGGTCATGATCTCACGGTTTGTGAGTTTGAACCCTGCCTCAGGCTCTGCGCTGACAGCGCGAAGCCTGCTTGGAATTCTCTCCCCACCCCCTCCCTCTCTGCCCTTCCCCTGTTTGTGTGCTCACACGCGCGTGTGCACGTGTGTTCTCTAAATAAACAAACTTTTTTAAAAAATTCTTTTTCCCTTGTTAGAGAACTTTCCATGTGATTTGGGGGTAAGGATTGTGAAGCAAGAAGCCTTTCTCAATGCCCCAGAAGTCAGCCTGTCCCCCTGTACGTGTGTCCGTGCAGTGAGTCACCCAGACCTCACTAGGAACTTGCAGAGCTCTCTGTTGCTGTGCTGGATTTTTATGGGGGGTGAGGTAGGGCTGGGGAGATTTTCTCTGGGCATGGAATTGTTAAATCCCCCATGAGAGAACTGAATTAAAAAGAAGATGGAAAATGCGTGCTTTAGAATGTTTTTTTGTTTGTTGTTTGTTTTAATTTGAGAGAGAGAGAGAGAGAGAGAGAGAGAGAGAGAGAACATGAGCAGGGGAGAGATAGGGGGAGAGAGAGAGAAAAATCTTAGGTGGAGCCTGATGCAGGGCTTGATCCCAGGACTCTGGGATCTTGACCTGAGCCGAAATTAAGAGTCAGACCCTCAACCAACTGAGCCACCCAGGCGCCCATAGAATGTTTTTTAACCAAGGTTTTCCATGGTGACATACTTTCCCCTGAAAAGTAGTTTTCTTGGTTGGTTATTTTCTTCATCTTTCAGGTGACACAGAACCTCAGTGATGAAGTCATGTCCAGATTTCTGTTCTCTTGCTTCAGATTTTACTTAAAAGGGCCTTTAAAAGTCCACTTAACCTCACCCAGCAGGTACTTTGTATTTGCACAAACAACCTAGAAAGAACTATCTTACATTTAAGGAGAAATTGCTCACTGTGGGATCAAGGAAACAAAGCCATAGCTTTTGGCTAGAGATTTTGGAAAACCATGTTTTAAAGTGCTCCTGGGGAGAATGTCTAGAGCAGGGATGCAGTGTAGCCATTGTATAAAACCCGCCAAACACTGCATGTGAAGTGCCTACTTAAGGTAAGTGCTCAATCGATGGTCTGCGGGTGGTTTTTAGATGTCTTAGAAGCTGTGTTAGAGGCTGGCTGGTCATTACTCTCCATACATGTAGGTGACCCTGATGTGGTAATCAAGGTCTTGTGGGATTGTGGACGTTTTCTGAGATTGCCCTTAAAGTGGGGGGAAAAATCCAATACCAATGGACTTGGAGATGAAATGGGACAAGAAAAGAGTTTAGAACTCAGGTTTAAATTTATTTTCTTCCTGTCATCCAACACTTGCAATTTGATTGCGTTGATTTTAGCTTGGTTCCCTGAAGAGACAATGGCTTGTAAGTGCGACCTGTCACTGGCACAAACCCTTACTGGGAGGGGCATAACCCCTGTACAGGGGCTGAACACCCTGCCGCAGGCACCCATCCGGGAAAAATAAGTAAATACTACATGAGGTCTGCCATTATGTTCACCTGCTAGGAAAAGACAGCTGTCTTATATTAAGTAAAATAATTCCTGCAGGAAAAAAAAAAAAAAAAGCGACCTGTGACCCAGATGGGAAGGTCACCTCCTTAGCATTCTCCACCTCATCATCAAAAAGCATTTATCAAGCAAGTGGCTAATTACTTATGGTCTTGAACCAGGCACTGTGTAAACCAAAACAAACCAAAACAAACAAAAACTAAGTTTCTACCCTCATACCTTTTATAATTCAGAGGAACAGCTGTGATTTTTCCCAGTACAGTAACCAACTTAATGTTCTCTCAGCTTGGGTATATAATGGAAAATACTGTTACTTCTTTAAAAGGCCCATGCATGAAATTACAAATAAATTTCTAAAATTTAACTGTTTCATGGAGTAGCTTGTCATTCACTCCTCTAATAAATATGTTCATGAGAAGCCTTCGCAGATGGTTACACCATAGCTCATCCCTATTCTCAGCCTATGACTCACTTGAGTGTCCCCGAAAGCATTTGTTTTGCCCTGAAGGCTCTATAAGCAAAAGGAGATGTTTATTAGCAAGTGTGAACAATGCTCACATGTCTCCCCTCTCTGTCTCCCACCCCCAAATCCATTGTGTGGGGCTCAGTAGTTCTTGAGAAGTGGGCGAGTCATTTAACATTTTTGAGCTATACTCCAATTACTCCAGGGTCTTGACTCCATCTGACTCTCTAGGAAGAGTTAAGTCACTACCCTCTGAGTATAGACTGGATATGAACCCAAATTTAGAATACCCCCATGAAGATTGGAATAAACCACAGTTATTAGAGCTAAAATTCCTTCAGTTGGTATTCAGTTGGTATTCAATAAGTGTATACTATACTGAGTACTGGTGCCTTTTGTGGTACTCCTGGAACTCCCAACAATCCAGGAGCTTAAGGGTCAATGCCTGGCCCAGCTGCAGGGCTGAAAATCTCTGCCCGTTCTGATTGGTTGGGCTGGTTGGTGCCATGTGGCCTGCCCAATATTTTCAATATTACCTCTGCATGTGCATCCTCTTGTTATATATCACATGATCTATATAATCTCTCGCTTCTTTCTCACAATTCTATTCTAACTGAATGAGAACTTTAGAAAAATCAGTCTGTCATTATGGTTTAAATTTATATCCCCCAAACCATGTAAGTAAGGACAGGAGTTCAAGCCCAATGTAAATTCTGGAGTTTTAAGTAACTCACCTTTCCTAATAAAAAACTCCTTTCGGGGGCTCCTGGGTGGCTCAGTCCGTTAAGCGTCAGACTTCGGCCCAGGTCATGATCTCACAGTTTGTGAGTTCAGGCCTCATGTCAGGCTCTGTGCTGAGAGCCTGGAGCCTGCTTCAGATTCTGTGTCTCCCTCTCTTTCTGCCCCTCCCCCACTCATATTCTCTCTCTCTCTCTCTCTCTCTCTCTCTCAAAAAATAAAAATTAGAAAAAACCCTCCTTTCGTAATGAGGGCAATGTGTGTCTGAAAGGCGATTTTTCTTTTATTTTATAACTGCTTCTTTGTAAGATTTCTCCCCTAAAAAATATTAATTGTACCATCAGAAAAAAATAACATTGCCAAACTCAGATTGTGGAGTCATTTCCTTTCAGTGCTGGGGGTTGGCAGGACGAGACATGCAGGGCGGCACCACAAATCCAGGGGGCACCTCCCAGCTCATGCCTCACTGCCCACAATGTTGTAAATGGTGCTAGGCTCTCAGGCTAGCCTGCTGGTGCCCCTCAAGCCATACCCGGGACAAGGTACAGGGAATTGACTCCTACTCGCTGACACCCCCTACTGGCCTGGGATTTTTTTTTTCCATGTAACTTTTTGCTTTGATATGTGATGTCAGACACACTGAAGAGTTCTAAGAACGGTGCAGGGAACTCTGTATACTCCACCCAGACTCAACAATTTATGTCTTTCCTGTTCTTTCTTTATCATTTTCCATATGTGTATGTGTCCACATGTATGTGTGTGTTATTTCTCAGAGCCATTTGAGAAGACTTTGGAGGCATCATGCCCTTTTATCTCTAACTGCCTCAGCACGTATTTCCTACGCATAAGAAATATAACCACAGTACAGCTACCAAAACAAGGAATTTAACCTTAGCATTATCTCACCCACGGTGGATAGACAAATGTCATTAGGTCCTAGTAATGTCCTTTGTAGCTTTCTTTTTTCCTTTGGATTAGATTGAAGTGAATTTCAGACACTTGTATGTATAAATATCAGAGTATTGAGTATTAGTTGGGGTAATTCTGACTACATCATCCACATGGAAAACCGAGGGAGCTACTCTTCCCCTACCTACTGCCCCAGCTCTCTGGGGGAAGACAGCTTTGAGAGGCTGTTTTCAAAAGCAGAAAGGGGTAGAAAGTGAGACACAGGCATAGGAGATGGGCCTTTCAGTTCTCTCTGTGTGGTGCTGCAGACTGTCTGCATTGGAGTCCTGTGAGTTGCTCACTGAATGTGCAGATTTGGGGGCTTTACCAGACCTGCAGAACCAGGACCTCTGGGAGCTGGACCCAGGGGTCTGCATTTAACAGGCACCACAGGTGGCCCTTACACCCTGTGGATTGGAGGTGCTGTCCCAGGGGCAGGTGGCCTGGGGGTGACGCACTTTAACATCGCATCCCCCTGCCTCAGGGTTGTCGTGTGGCCTCCCTATTGTATTGCTTGAAATTCCACTAGCCCAAGATTCCTTAGGGTTGATAAGAGGCAGCATTTTAGGAATGTGAATAGCTTGCAGACAGCTTCCCCTAGGAATCCACACGTTCCTGTGAATTGCTTTCAGAACACGTCTAACATGGGTC
Source organism: Panthera onca (assembly GCF_046562875.1). NCBI lineage: Eukaryota > Metazoa > Chordata > Mammalia > Carnivora > Felidae > Panthera > Panthera onca. The sequence continues at coordinate 67,631,163 of NC_138342.1, read as the reverse complement.
AGACCGCCTAGGAGAGCTGGGTTTCTCCACTGGGAGCCTAGAGAGGAAGGAAGGCGGATATAGAGGATATCGTACCTGGAAGGCTTGGTGGGGGTGGAGCAGGCTTGTGTTGTGGGCCGGGGTGAGGACAGGTGCTTGGATCCTGCCTTAGGTGCCTGGGGGAAGAGCTGTTTGGAAGAGGTGAAGAAAACCCCTGGAGAAAGACCCAAACGGCCTTAGGCAGACACCTTCACCTGCAGGGGAGTGCCCCAAGCCTCCTTTTGTGGGGGCTCCTGTGAGGACTCAATTAGGTACAGCAGCGGCCTGCCCAGCATCAGTGCCCCTGCAGCCCCACCCCCACCCCAGGCACCGACCGCCATCACTCCCAGAACCAACAAGCACGTTGGGGCTGTGAGTCCACTGTACAGATATGTCTGGGTCGAGCACGCTTGTTCACTCCTCATACAGAGGCCACAGGAGCCCCGCAATAAGACCCCTTTCATCTCTGAGGGTCGGCAGCTTTACCATCATCATTTCCGGAAGAGCACACACTTCTCAGGTCCGTCATGACCCTGCTTCTTGGCGGTTGGAGACAAGGTGCAGCTGTCCTGGGGCAAGACACGTGTTAGTGGACATCCTGGACCCAGGCTCCTCTGCTGCCTGAGATACAAGGCCCTTGGTAAAGGTTTCAGACCCACCAACAAATGAGAATGAGGGGGAAAGACACTGGGCTCTCGATGTTAACAGTGCACCTGAGGGGGGCCGAGGGGTTAATCCTAACCTGCATCCTGTAAATGTGGCTGCGTGACTTAGGTGGTCTTACTGGGGGTGGGGGTGGGGGGCGGGCAGCAAGGGCCTGTGACCTTTCTCACCGAGGACTGAGGACCGTAATGCAAATGGATATTTCAGTTCCTCCTGCTGTTGGATCTTCCCCTTCCTTTCTTCTGGAAAGGAGATGTGCTTTCCAAATCCCTTTTTCTTTTAGCGTGAGTGCTTCTCAGGAAGCCGGTGCTGGTTTAGATGTCAGGGCTCACTCAGCCTTCCATGAGCGCCCCCACCAGTTTCTCTCACTCAGTGATGCCAGCGCAAAGAGGCAGGCAGGAGCTTCCGAACTCAGCCAGGCCGGCTTCTCGGGACTGAGTCTTCCTAGGGAAGAACTGCAAAGCACTAAATGCAAATCTCCCCTTGGCCCTCTGCCCAGAGTGCACCTGACGTATGGCAGCGGTCGCTGGGGAAGCGGAGGCCCACGCTGGCCTCCCAGACCTCCTGGGAGACTAAGAAGTCTGCTTCTTTAGTCTACAGGTTGGAGGGAAGATTTTGGACTCGAATAAAATAAATTGTAGCTGAAGGGCTGATCTCCCAAGTCTCGCTGGCCAGCGCCATTCCTAGTGGATAACAATTGGGTTTTTGAAAAAAATGTATTTCGAAGTGCAAAAGAGGTTCTCCAGGCACCCTTGTGAGGATGCTAAATATGCACATTAGCGTTTTTATCTGTGCTCAAGTTCAGGAACAATGAGGGAACACTTCTGAGATGCCCTTTTCTGCACCTGCTTGGAGACGGTGGGCTGGGAGATTTCGATGTCTAATTAAATTCCATTTCCCACACATGTGGGGACATGGGCCTAGGGCTGGCCAGGTGCTCGGAACACAAAGGTTAGCAAGCGGTCCTTCCTACCCACGGGATGCTGGGGATCTAGAAAGGGAGAAGACCTAGGCCAGCTAAGATTCAGAGAGATGAATGCCAGGACGGAAGCAGGCCGGGATGCAGGGATGAGCTGTACTAGGGGGCGCTGTAACTCTTAGTTCACACAGCAGAACCCTAGGGAGTTTTGTTTTTTTGTTTTTTGTTTTTTAAATTTATTCGTTTTTGAGAGAGAGAGTGCAAGCGGAGGAGGAGCAGGGAGGGGGGACAGAGGATCTGAAGCAGGCTCTGCCCTGTCAGCACAGAGCCCGATGTGGGGCTGGAACTCATGAACCACAAAATCATGACCCGAGCCTAAGTTGGACACTTAACGGACTGAGCCACCCAGGCACACCAGGGCCATGATGTCTTAACTGCAGTTCTGAAGAACAACAATAACATTTTGAAAACAAAGTTCTCTCACAACTGATGTGGAGGGATAACTTGATCCAATGAACTCATTTGGTAGCAAAATGTGACCTAAACTATGTAGTCTGAATACTCACGTTCTTGTGTTTGATGACAGACTCATTATATGCCTTTGTGCTCTATTACTTTTCTAAAATCTGAAAAATTCTGAATTTTGACAGACGTCTGACCCTAGGGCTTTGCTAAGAGACTGTCCACTTGTCCTGGTATCATCTGTATTTTGGATTTGAGGAAGCAGAATGTAGGGAGGACTCATTTGCCCAAGATCACAGAATTGGCAAGGGGTGGTAAGGGCTTGTGCGAAGGTTCTTCTGACTGCCGAGCCCTGCTGGGCACCCCCAGGTGACACTATCTTGAGAGACACTGACTTCCTACACAGCAGAGATTTGGGCGCCGGACGTGGGCACATCTCTGGAGCGGGGGTGGGTGAGGATAGCAGTGCCCACAGGTACATGCCTGGTGGCAGAGATCTGTCCTCTTGGTGACAGTGACGGGGGATATGGGCTTCCATCTCTCCCCTTGGCCGGGGCTCAGCCACCCTCACTCCGGTGGTAGTCAGGCACTACATAACAGGGCATGATGCTTTTGTGTCTCTCTGCCTGCAGGGCTGCTATTGCCTTGTCCAGAAGCCACCCCCTGCTCATTTCTCATGTCTCCTTTCCCCAATTCCTCATTCGTCTCTCATTTTATTCCCATCACTGGCTTCTGGTCTATGACCCTGAAGGTCTCTTGGACCAGTGGGAAGGAGGTACAGGTACTTAGAAGTGATTCTGGAGTTTTGTAGGTCGGAGCCAGGGTCTGCCTAATGTGTGGCAGGAAGTAGGTAGCCCATGGTGAGAAGTGATTTTAGGACACAGGCCTGAAGCGGCCCTCAGATTACCTTCCTCAGCTGGCCTAGCAATTAGAGCGGGGGTTCCGGCCTGGGGCTGGATGCTTCAGGGGCTTCACGAGCTGAAATAGATTCTGTGCATGTTGGATTCCCAACGGAGCCTGTGACTTTAAAAAGGTTAAGTGCTGCTGGTTCTAGAGCGAGCCACGTTAAACATGCCAGCATTTCCTAAAAGGATAAATAGTGAGTATGTGTTTATATATTATCATCCATTATTCCTCTGTGTATCTGTAGTCAATATAATCACTTTCGTGCTATATCTAATACATAGAATCATTAAGCTTTGACAGGATGAAGGGAAAACTTGGGAGCTTGTGGCTTTAGTAGGTCTTTACGGGGTAGGTCTTAATGGAGTCCCTCCCAAATGAGGGATCTACTTGGATTGTGGGACAACCCAAGGACAAAGAACAAAGGGTGTTTTTCATCTTTTCATTTAATTCACACTTTTGCCATGGTGCCCTCATTGTGAGGGGAGCAGCGATGGTACTCCTGAGGGCCTTTCCCTGCCGCTACTTAGCTCTGTTTGTTAAAAACACTCTGGTGATGGGGCGCCTGGTGGCTCAGTTGGTTAGGCATCCGACTTTGGCTCAGGTCGTGATCTCTCAGTCCATGAGTTCGAGCCCCATGTCAGGCTCTGTGCTGACAGCTCAGAGCCTGGAGCCTGTTTCAGCTTCTGTGTCTCTCTCTCTCTCTCTGACCCTCCTCCGTTGATGCTCTGTCTCTCTCTATCTCAAAAATAAATAAACATTATAAGAAAAAAACATTCTGGTGATAAGAATCCTAGGGACCCAGTGTATTTACTCTTTATGTAACAAATTATCACAAAGTTAATGACTTACAGCAATACAAATTTACTGTCGTACAGTCTATCGGTTAGCAGTCTAACCCAGGTCTCACTGGGCTAAGGTAAAGAAGTCAACAGGGCTGCTTTCAGAAGGCTGTATGGGAGGGGTGTCTGGGTGGCTCAGTCAGTTAAGCAACTGACTTTGGCTCAGGTCATGATCTCACATTTCGTGAGTTTGAGCCCTGTGTCGGCCTCTGTGCTGTCTGCTTCGGATTCTGTGTCTCCTTTTCCCTCTGCCTCTCCCCCACTCTTGCTCTGTCTCTCTCTCTCTCTCAAAATTAAACATTAAAAAAATTTTTTTTAAAAAAAGGACAAGCTTGGGGCGCCTGGGTGGCGCAGTCGGTTAAGCGTCCGACTTCAGCCAGGTCACGATCTCGCGGTCCGTGAGTTCGAGCCCCGCGTCAGGCTCTGGGCTGATGGCTCGGAGCCTGGAGCCTGTTTCCGATTCTGTGTCTCCCTCTCTCTCTGCCCCTCCCCCGTTCATGCTCTGTCTCTCTCTGTCCCAAAAATAAATTAAAAAAAAAAAAAAAAAAAAAAACGTTGAAAAAAAGGACAAGCTCTCCTCGAAGGAAGGTCAAATATAACTGAACATTTCTGTCCAGGTGGTACCTATAATAACCAGAAGAACGAATGCAGATTAGTTTTCTTTGGTGTCTGGGTGTGATAGGCAGACTAATGGCCTCCCAAAGATGTCCCCAGGGATATCCCTGTCCTAGTCCCTGGTACCTGTGAATATGTTACATTACATAGCAAAATGGAAGTAAGGTTGCAGATGGAATTAAAGTTGCTAATCAGGTGACTTTTTATTTTAATTTTTTAAAGTTTATTTATTTTTGAGAGAGAGAAAGAAAGAGAAACACATTGTGAGCAGGGGAGGGACAGAGAGAGGGAGACACAATCTGATGCAGGCTCCAGGCTCTGAGCTGTCAGTGCAGAACCTGACACAGGACTCAAACTGACGAAATGTGAGATCATGACCTGAGCTAAAATCAGACACTTAACCAACTGAGCCACCCAGGCGCCCCTAGGAGAGCTCGTCCTTGTGATGGGCATATCAAAGGGTCATTGAAGTTGCAAGTTCCCTCCTTATCCTCAGATGGCCTGCAGATGGCCTGGCCATCTCACAGATTATGGCCCACTTGCTACAAACAGCTCCCAGAGCACGTAGCCCTCCTAGGGACCTTCCGGAGGACATCTGCCAACGCTAATATTTGACCATCCACCTCCGACCAGTCCCTGGGGTGACATATGTCAGTAAAAATTGGCTGGAGCCAGCTTAGGGTATTAAAGCCATCTTTTTTTCTTTTCTTTTTTTTTTTTTTTAATTGGGGATGGGGCTTGGGAGACGTTCTTGGCCTGCCTGGAATATCCCTTATGATTGTGTGCACAGTTTGTTAGCAGGCATGAGAGGATAGAGATGGGAAAACAGAACAACTAGCAATGACAGTAGCAACAGAAATAGTTGCAAAATTATGCAAGAAAATACAGAGAGGGTTAAAGAGCCCCTGGTAATTTACTCATGAGTCACATAAAAATGATAGTAAGTAAGACCTTGAGAGAGAAAAGGGATCTGTCTCAAGGGGGCAGTATCAGCTTGGGGGGAGCGGCTTTGTCTTGATGAGGAGATATTATTGGCTAATTCCATGGATTTGAGGCTTTTGTTTTGGTTCCGTTGGGTTTCAAACACTTGTTGGGAAAGCATCCTTCACTGTGACTGTGGAGTCGTGACCCTGCATGAGGCAGTGAGGTGGGGATAGGGAAGATAGGGAGAGGTGGCCGGGAAGCTTTCCTGGAAGCAGGACCAGCTACATAATTTGCAGAGCCCTGTGCAAAATGAAAATACAGGGCCCACTTGCAACACTTGTTAAGGATTTTAAGATGGTGACATCTAAGTGTTTAACCAAGCATGGGACCCATCTAAGTGTGAGGCCTTGTGTTCTTGCACTGGCCATGCCCCTGTCAGGAAATAACATACCCTATGGATGTCCTTGGCACTCTGATATCACGAATGGTATCCAAAGCCTGTCTCCCAGGGAACCACCAGGACCATGGGCCTTGGCACTGAGACCTCACTTTCTTATCACACAACTTGTCTTGATTGAACTGGATATTTATTTGGTGCTTTTGAAAGGTTCCATTTTGGGGAGAGCTCCCGTTTCAGGGGCGGGAAGGGAGAGGGGGCTGAGGAGGAGAAACTTGGAACCCAGAGCCTTCCTTTCCTGGCTGTGGGACCAGCAACTTAGATCTTCCCCATCTCAGTTCTTCATCTGTAGAGTCGTGATCACCTTCCTGACTCCAAAGTGACATCGTGAGGCTTATTGCTTAAGGTGCTCTGAGAGATATTCCAGGACTGTGCCTGGCATGGAGGGGTTACAAGGAGGACCCTCCAGACTTCTGCTCATCAAACAGGTCTCTGGCCAGAACTAATGGTCGAGAGGTCTGTAGAAGAGCCAGGGCACAACAGCTGAGCACCAACCTGGTTCAGTATGGTTAACTAGATGCTCCGGTTCCCCAGCTTTCCCTTCCGTGCCCTCAGCACACGGATACCCACACCTACACCTGTGGATGCGCTTTCCTCTGCAGGACCTGAGAGCTGCTGAGCCAGACACCTGAGCTTGCACAGCACCCGCCCACCCAGAATCCATGCCTACAGGCAGCTCCCAACCCAGCCCCAGGAAGACAAGGAAGGGACCGGGGGAGGGAAGCCATGTGGGAGGAAAAACAGGCAACTGTGGTCCAGTGAATTCAGGGGATGGCCACAAACTCACCCCAGTCAGTGCTTGCCACCTCTTTTCCAGCAGTCAGTTTACCCAGGCAGTGCTGACAAGAGGCAGACGCCATGGCTTTGTCTCTGTCTCTTCTGCCTGCCCTGCCCCGGCTCAGCCTGAGGTGCTAATGACCAGTCAAGAGGCAGGCTGTGGGAGGGAAGGAAGGAGCCAAGGGTCCAAACCCTTTGGCCTAGAGAATTTGGAATGTGCCAAAGGAAATACTGGCTGCTGCAGAGAGCTGGCCCATGGGGAGTCCAGGCAGCCAGGCTGAGCCAGGGGTGGTCAGGGCACATGGCTTTAGTGACCTCCCCATCCCACTTGCCACCTCTGAAGCTGACAAGTTCTTCTCTTCTCAAAGCTGATACCTCTCTCTCTCTCTCTCTCTCTCTCTTTCTCTTTTTTTTATAAGTAGGCTTCACACCCTGCACGGAGCCCAACGCAGGGCTTGAACTCCCAACTGTGAGATCAAGACCTGAGCTGAGATCAAGGGTCAGATGCTCAAGTGACTGAGCCACCCAGGCACCCCTGATATGCTCATTTTTAATTGGAATCCTGGGAGGACAGAGTGGATAGAGAAGTAGGCAGGGTAGGAGAAAAGCAGAATACGAAGACCGGGTCTAGTTAACAGTTGCCTCAGGCAATAAAATTTCTTTTATTTACTGGGAGAAGCAAGGAAGTGCCTGAGACCACTGTGTTTCTGAAGCATTTTATTTTACATCTAATAAATTAAGCAATACGCGTTCATTGGAGACAGCCTAGAAAATACAAGCATGCAAAAGAAAAAAATATTGCCTGTATCCCCCTCCCCCAATGTAGAGATGTGAACATTTGGGGCCATATCCTTCTAGACTTTTTTCTCTATACAGAGCTGTAGTCTCACTCTCAGCAATTATACCATAACCCTGTTTTGTCATGAGCTTCTTTCACTTGTTGACGTGTCATAGACATATTTCATGTCCGCAGATGGGGATCACAGATTATTTTAAATGGTATACAGTATTCTGGAGTTTGGATGTACTTATCCCCTATTGTTGGAAATTTAGGTGATTCTCTTGTTGAAGCTGTTCCTCTTAACAAACTCCATGTACATCCCCAATTGTTTCCTCAGAATAAAGTCCTAGATAGATTTCCATAGGATACATTTCTAGATGCATTTTTTTTTTAATTTTTTTTTCACCCTTTTTAATTTATTTTTGGGACAGAGAGAGACAGAGCATGAACGGGGGAGAGGCAGAGAGAGAGGGAGACACAGAATCGGAAACAGGCTCCAGGCTCCGAGCCATCAGCCCAGAGCCCGACGCGGGGCTCGAACTCACAGACCGCGAGATCGTGACCTGGCTGAAGTCAGACGCTTAACTGACTGCGCCACCCAGGCGCCCCTCTAGATGCATTTTTAAAGCTGTAGACCAAGGGTTCTCAACCAAGGTGACCCCTCTCTCACAGGGGACATTTGACAATGTCTAGAGACATTGTTGGGTGTCAAAGCCAGAGGGGAAGTTGCCACTAGCATCTAGTGGGTGGAGATGGGGTACCACAATTATTGGACAGCCTCTCCAACTATCAAGTCCAAAATGTTAGTTAGCACCAGGATTGGGAAACTTTGCTTTAGACACATGGATATTTTCTCCCAGCTTTATTGAGCTACAATTGATACATAATATTGTGTAAGTTCAAGGTGGACAGTGTGTTAATTTGATACATTTATATACTGCAGAATGCTTATCACCATAGCATTAGTTAAGACCTTCATCCTGTCACCTAGTTGCCATTTCTTTTGTGTGGTGAGGACATTGAAGATTCACTCTTAGCAACTTTCAAATATATTGAGAGTATTTTTGTCTCTAATCACTATGCTGTACATTAGATCCCCAGAACTTGTTAATGTTATAACTGGAAGTTTGTACCCTTTGACCAATATCCTCCCCCAACTACTCCCCCCAGCCCCTGGTAGCTACCACTTTACTGTCTCTCTGAGCTCTGACTTATTTCACTTAGCATCATGGCCTCGAGGTCCATCCAAGTTGTCTCAAACAACAGAATTTCCTTCTTTGTCATGGCTTAATAATCCTCCATCATGCACGCACGCACGCACGCGCACGCACACACACACACACACACACACAGAGATATTTTTATTCTTGGTAATATTTGTGGGACTGGAACATCTAAGTCTCAGAGGAAAATGAGGTCTAGGTATTCAGTTTAATTGGAGCTCAACCAAAGCCAACCCAACCCATCCTGTCTTTCACTTGGAAAAGGAATTGAATGCTCAAGCTGTTTTGGAGTAGGGAATAACTAATGTGAGCCACTTGGAGCCTGTCCTTGCATCCAGGAGAGAAAGGAGGGCAAGATGCCTTGGGAGGAGGTGTAGAACAGAAAGAGAAGCCGAGAGGGAAGGAATAGGAATGGGGGTGGTGCAGTGCTGGACAATGCACTCCTTGTTGCAATGAAAAGAGGATTGTATGCAGCTCTTTGGGGACCTGAAGGCTAGTTCCGGACACTGAAGACCCAGGCAGGGAGAACACATGCCTTTGCAGAGTGCAGGAGGAGGGAGCAGCTCAGAAAGCCTCTCTTGTCTCTCTTGGAGTGGCATAGAGAGTGTGAAGTCTTGTGTTCCGGGGCGCTGGCCAGGGCCCACCCCACCAGAAATGAAAAACATCAGTGCTCCCCACACCATATGTCACAGTGCTGTGAGCTCTGAAATGTTGCCCTATCTATGAAGTCTCTTTCTCAGGTAAATGCCTTTGATTGAAACAGGCTACTTCATTTATTCATCTTTGGAAAGTCTTACAATCATTCATTCATAATACAAATACTTACCAAGTACTTACAAAGGCAGGTGCCATGAGAGGCAATGAATAAAATAGACACAGTCCTTGCCCTCATGGAGCATAGAACCTCTAACAATGCACCAAGCAGTATAAATGCTATGAAGAGGGACCTACAGGTGCTGTGGTGGGAACACAGAGTGGGAGCACCCCATCTAATGGGGGTGTGGGAGGTGGTGGAAGGGACTGATGTCAGGGAACCTTCTCATAAGAATTAATGTCTAAGTCAAGAACTAAAGGACCTATTGGAGTTTGCCAAAAGCAGGGCAATATATACTTTTGTCTGGAAATCTTTGAAAACACAAAATGTTCTGGCCTCCCCAAGGCCATTACAATGTGGTTCTCCCTGAAGGAATGTAGGTGGAATATGCTTTCAAAAATCAAGGTCTTTCTCACTCATCTTTTTATCATTATGAATATTTCCATCATATAGAAAAGTGAGTTGAATAATAACAGCAAACCCTTTTACAGCTGCCTGGTCCAAGGCCCCCTGGATGATTGATTCTCTCACAAAGTCTCCGAGCTGCTGCCCTTGACCCTTTTAGTCCATTCTCCACACAACACCCGGAGTTGTCCTGTTACAATGTAGCTCTGATCCTGTCTCTTCTCTGCTCGGAACCCTCCTACCCCTCCCATCTCACTCAGTCCCACTCACTCATAGTCCTACACGATGCCCTTCCCTGCCTGTGACCTCTCAGAGCTCAGTTCTGCCTCATCCCACCGGGCTTGCTGCAGTCTTACAGGCATTACAGGCACACTAGGTACAGTCCACTAGAGCCTGTTCCCTCTGCCTGGAACACTCCTCTCCCAGGTAGCGACAAGGCTTCCCACTTTGAAGTCTTGACTCCCTGTCACCTTCTCAGTGAGGTCTTTCTGGAAGACCGTGGAGGTAGGCAGAAAAATGCCCCCTGCTACCAAGTCCCTATCCTAATCCCTGGAACCTGTGAATATATTCCCTTACAGAGCCAAAGGGACTTTACAGATGTGGCTAAGTTGAGGATCTTGAAATGAAGAGACTCTCCTGGGTTGTGTGGGTGGGCTCAATGTGATTACACAGGTCCTTATAAGTGAAAGAGAGACAGGAGAGTCAGAGTCCAAGAGATTCCATGTGAGAAGGACTCAAACTGCTGCTGGCTTTTAAGTGGAGGAAGGACTATGGGCAACCTCTAGAAGATGGAAAAGGCAAGGGAATGATTCTCCCCTAGAGCCTCTGGGAGGAACTCAGTCCTGCCAGCACATTGACTGTAACTCAGTGAAATCAGGTTGATCCTCTAACCTCTAGAAATAGAAGATAATAAATTTGTGTTGTTTTAAACCACTATGTTTGTGGCAACAACAGGAAACTGTTATAACCAAAGTACTTAAAACTGTACCCCAGTCTGCACCCCGGCACCCCTTATCACCCATCATTTCTTTATTTTTGTCCATAATATTTTTTACCAGCGAACATATTTTGTTTATTGCTTGTCTTACTACCTCCACCCTTAAGAATGTAGGCTCCATGAGGGCAAGAGTTCCTCTCTCTTTTGTTCACTATTGAGTTCTAGAACAGTGCCTAGAACACAGTAGATATTCAGTGACATCCAGCTTTGTCATCCATTCATTTCTTAATTCAACCAACTTTGTTCATGATAGGACCTGGGAACTAGAGGCAGTCAAGATAGGTCCTTGCCCTTGAGAAGATGATATCCGGGGAGAGAGACAGACACAGAAATGTCTCTAATAAAAGGTAGTAAGTGCAATAGTTGAGTGACCTACTAAGGTACTGTAAAAAACTCAGGGAGGGAATTAGTGATACATTCATGGATGGTATAGACCAAGAAGTCATTCAGTAGGTACTTATCGAACATCTACTTTGCATCAGCCCTATGCTAAGTCCTGAAGACAGAGCAGTGAACAAGACCAATGTGGGCAGTCTCTAGAGGCAAGTTGAGCAAATCATTTCCAGGACAGTGAAGGAAAGCCATAGGGAGCCCCTGAAGGATGAGTTCATGAAGGAGGGACCAGCATTCCAGATATGAGGAATGGCATGAGCAAAGGTATGGAGGTATGGAGGTGTTTAAGCAGTGGTGAGGGATTTGGTCTGGTTCCAGGGAAGGTTTGTGGTATAAAGTGAAACCAGAAAAAAAGGCAGGTGCGAGACCATGAAGAGCACATCATGCTCAAGTGTTTGGATCTGAAGAATGGGATCATTGATGTCATGAAGAATGGGAACCATTGAAGAAGTCTAAGCAGTGGAGCCATATGATCAGATTTACAAAGATAGGTATGGTGGTAATGTGGAAGATGGACTATATTGGATGGAAAGTGGGAAGAAGGAAGACTAGCTAGGAGTTTGTCCATTTAAACCCATTCTCGATTCTTCCTCACCCTAGGTTAAGCCCTGGAGACTGACTTGGATGGACTGCAGCAATGGTTCCTTCGCCTGTGGGCTTCTGGCTAGGTCCATGCAATTTCAAAGACACAGAGGGAAGAGAGAGAGGTCAGGTATTTATTCTGATGGCTCCCGCTCTCCTGTACTGCAGGATGGCTGAGGCTGTGGGCCCTTCTTGTAAGGCTACAGCCCCCAGCAGGCAGCTCCTCTCCTGGGCTATGGTGGCCTATGCCTTTCATGATTAGGCTGCAGTGGCTTCCCACCTTGCTAGTCCTTATGGTGCTTCAGCACCCTTGTTGGTTCTCTTGGCCCTACCCACACCTTTGTCTTCTTAGTCACCCCTTTTAAGTGCACCATGTGTTTCCTGCTGGGACACTGACTGACTGACAAGTCTGATTCAGTGATCCAAGTAGGAGATCAATAGAGCCGGAGGAATTGCAACAGTAATGGGAGTGGAGATGAGGAGAGACTTGAAAATTACAACTTCCTTTTGCTGAACCCCTACCAGATACAGGATACTGTCTTAAGTGTTTTACATATTAACTCATTAACCTTTACAAAATGCCTGTGGTTGGTTTCTATTTGTCAGCCCTATTTTACAGATAAGGAAACTGAGACCCAGAGAGGTTGCAAAAGTTGCCTAGGGTTCAACATGACAGATTGGCTCCAGCACCCTTCATCTCTCTACTGATCACTCTTTAGTCCTGTTTGTTCTGCCTGTGCAGAATTGATAGAAGAAAAGAGGATGGATCTGAGGTTCTCGGTTTAGGAAGTTGGAGGATTGTTGTGCCATGAACTGAGAAGTGAAATGCAGGAGAAAGAAAAGCTCTGGAGTAGAGACTTGAGTTTTGAAGTGTGAGGATATTATTTTCAACCTAAGTGGAAGGTGCCTTTGAGACATCCTGCCCTGAGGGTATTGCTGGCAAAATCGAACAAACCTCACAAAAGAGGCCCAACAAATCCCCTTGAGGTCAGAGAATTTGGGGTAAGTGGCCTTGGTGATGGCAGGAGCTGTCACCCACTGACACTGCCTGCTCCAAAACCAGAAAATGCACCTTATATGACAGAGGCTGGGCTGCCCTCAGAGCAGGACATGTTGCCCAGTGTTACTGGTCTTCCAGAGTGGCTTGCCTGCATGGGGCTGCCTGGCATGGTATGGGGGTTACCATCAGGGAGGAAGAGAGATTAGCCATCTGGCCCCTCACATGTCCTGCTCCATCCAAGAACTATGGGATCATTCGACTCTACAGTCTGAAGCCAAGATCTGTAATGTGATTTTTTTATCAAGTCTGTGTCTAGACCTCCTGTCTACCTTCACTGGGCCTCATTTGACAAGTGCTCCAAGAGGAATACCAGGAGCCCTGAGATGGTGTCATGAAGGGCTTGCCTCAGGAAAACAGCCTTAGGGAGGAAGGGTTGGGGAAGATACTTCCCTTCATCAGAAGCAGCTGAAGGAAGGTGGTTGAATTAGTCTGTTTCCATGGGGCATAACAGAAACCAAAACAAATCACTTTCAGAGAAAGGTACGTATTAGCTCAAGTAGCTGGGAAGGTCTCATGGGAGAGATAGAAGAACTTCAGGAACCAAGATTTGAGACCCTGGCCACCAAGCCCCCTAACACCTCTCAGGTTTGGTTGTTCCTGCCTGATTTCATCCTGCAGACAGGTACTCTCCGTGGGGTGGGAAGGATGGCCCCAATTTGCACTTTCTCAGCATATTAACCTAAGCAGAAAGAGAAATCATTTTCTCAGAACTTATGTTTCATTCCCAGGGAAGGGCTCTGACTGCCATTTTAGGGTCATGTGGTAAAATGAAAAAAAAAAAAAAAAAGTCCACATGTTGCACTTGCCTCACTGAGAAATAAGAGTCTATTTCTCTATCTCTTGAATCTGGGCATGGCCATGTAACTTGATTTGGCCAATTGGTAATATGACACAAGTAGAGGCTTGAAAAGTGCTTGTGCATTGGAATTAGGCTTTTGCTATTGGGAACCTTTCTGCCTCCATGTGAGGAGAAATAGCCCAGCCTGTCAGAATATGAGAGATCACATGGAGAGAGACCTAGACATCCCAGTGGAGGCCCCAGACACAAGTGACGCCATCCTAGACCAGAAGACCCACCCAGACAACCCCCAGAATTGTGAGAAATGATAAATGGTTGTTGCTTTAAGTGGTTGAGTTTTGGGGAGGGTAGTCTGTTCAGCAGTCAAAGCTAACTAATACAGGTGAGGTACCTGCTCAAGCATTATTGACAAAGGTGTGGGGTGCTACAGTTGGGCAGCTCAAGAGCCCACCCCAATGGCCAAGAAACTGTGCTCTGAATCCAAGGGCTGTGGGAAAGCTTGCCTGGCTGGCCCAAAGGATGCCTCCCACTGTCCATTCTAGTGATGCATGAACAGAAAAGGCTTCAGCATCTTCCAACCTACTCTTTCTCTTGTATTCTCAGTCTTCGTTAATGGTACCACCATCCACTTGGACAATCAAGACAAACTATGAGAATCATCCTAGACTCTTTCCCTTCCCTCAGCTTTCACCGTTGGCCACTACATTCTGCTGATTTTACCATCAGAATATCTTTTGGTTGTGTCCCTGGACATTCTTGCATTCTTCACAACCCAGGCCAGACTTATATTCCTAGGAAACTTTTCTGAAACCCCAGGTTGAGCTAAATAATCTTCCTGAGTGCATATCTGTGTCTTGTATCTTAGCTCCTTAGATGTCCATTGTTTATTATGGGCATTTCTGCCTCCCTGGACTGGAAGCTTCCTGAGGGTAGAATGTGGCAGGATGTGGTAGTGATCATGCAACACATGTGTGAACTGAATTCTCTGTTTTGTTTTGTTTTGTTTTTTTATTGACTTACTCAGACTCCAGGAAGAGTGAACTCAAAGCTTTTTGTCTCTGAGGGACTTGGGGGAAGTTGGCCAGTAGAGGACTGCCAATTAATGAAGAGCTTCAGGAACCATGATGTTGAGGTAGTCATAGAGCCATGCAATCTGATGGGCATAGGTTTGAAAGCTAACTCCTCCTCAGCCTCCCCAACCTGTGTGATCTTGTGCAAGATATTTACTTTTCTGAGCCACTAGTGCCATATCTACAAAAACAGGATAATTGTATTTTTCTTGTGGGGTTGTTGTGAAAGTCAAATGAGATAACAGCTATAGCATCTAACACATACCTATACCTATGTTATACCTCAGTGAAACTTAGTTTCTTTTCTTTCCTTCTGGAAATGTCACCTGCCTTGCAGTGTGTTCCCCCAGAAGCAGAACCTGAAAGAAGGAGTTGAGCCCAAGTAGCTTATTTGGGAGGAGAACCCAAGAAGGGAGGTAAGTGAGATAGGAATGAGAAAAGAGTTAAGGCGAGGTATGTTAATAAATTGGTTGTCACTGTGGGAGACTGGGGCTCAGTCTCTCGGGTGAGAGCTGGGAGATTGTGCAGATTAGAACATGCTTGGAAGGGAGAAGAAGTGAAGGGTATTTACCCTCCAAACTCTGTCCATTTCAGCTGAGGGCTGCTTTCAGAGACATTAATACCCAGCACATCCGTTCTGCTTTCTGCTCTGGGAAAAGTGCTCAGGTCAAAAATCAGAGGAGTTTGCAGTAAGAAGCCACGGGCACCTCTGTGGATGGTGAGAACCAAGGGGGCTCCGACCATGCCAGCTACCTTTCCCCTGAAAGAATATTCTTAATTCCCATATTTATTCTCATCCTTGCTCTGTAATCTTCTATAACGTAGTGAAACATTTATGGGCCTTGGAAAACATTGCCTACTTGGTTAATATCCTTTCCCCGAAATAGTCTGCTGCAATGCAATGGCATTTTATTAATTTATTAACCATCACATTCCTAGTAAGAGACGGGGTTGGAGCCAGAAGTTATCTTAGATATTCTTCTGACTCCGTTTTACAGTTAATCAAACTAGGGACCAGAAAGACATTGCCATGACAGCCTTAGGATGGTGGTTGGTAGTGGAACCCAGGAATGCTCACTCTAGACTTGGAAGGCCCTTCAGATAGTATCAGTCTAGTGTGAGTGAGGGGAGCCATTGGGCTCTTTGGAACCAATCAGGATCGAGAGGGTGTATGGTAAGCAGGAAGCATGAGACCCAGCCCTCAGCCTCCAGCTTCCATCAGACATCCTGGATTTCTCCTCTGTTTCATGAATTGAGGTTCTGCATAAGATTTTCTGTGAAGGACATTACTACTTAAAATACATAGGCCTAGTGAAGTTTAAACATGGACTCATTATTACCCAGCAAGTTGATTAAGAGTTGGGGTGAGAGCTTGAGCCTTCTACCTCTGTCCAGTACAAGTTCAGCTCTATCTCCACATCACACAGCCTCCTCTCATTAATCTTGCTTGACCTCTAATTTTCAAAAGCAAAACCATTGCCTTGGTGAAGCTAGGGGCAAAACTTATTTAAAAAAAGGTTTTGGGGCATCTGAGTGGCTCAGTCAGTTAAGCATCCGACTTCAGCTCAGGTCATGATCTCACACTCCGTGAGTTTGAGCCCCGCGTCGGGCTCTGTGCTGACAGCTCGGAGCCTGGAGCCTGCTTTGGATTCTGTGTCTCCCTCTCTCCGACGCTCTGTCTTTCTCTGTCTCAAAAATAAATATTTTTTTAAAAAAAGGATTCATCTTATTAAAGGATGACTTCATGTATCCAAAGCCCTCTCCCTACCATTTATTCTTCTTCCAAATGTACCTTTATTTTTGCACTTACCAAGAATCCCATGATACGCTTCTTGAGTCAGGATGCTAATCTTACTCTTCCCAGATTATCACAGTGTCTTCATAAAAAATACACTTCATTACAGATAATTCACATAACTACTGCTCTGATTTATAATACCAAAACCACCAACCTTTGGAAGCCTTACCTTTAGCTTCCACCAAATAGCTTTATAAAAGATGACATCTTATTTTTTATTACTGTACTCTTCCTAATTATTGGTCAGAGTTTTCTATCTACTAGAGAATATCATTCCTTATTTGAAATGTTATTCTAATAGTTATTTTATGCCAATGTTAATTTTCCTCCATCAAGCAATAGTGTTTCCAGTTTGCCACAGCACTGCCATATAGAATGGGCCTTAGTGTCAAACAGATTTCAGATTCACAGATTTACCATGTAGATCTGTAATGTAATGTAATGTAATGTAATGTAATGTAATGTAATGTAAATGTATAACCAGATATGGTATGTAATGAGTATCTATAATGTAATGATATGTATTCACTAGTTATTTATTTATCTTATAGAGAGAGAGAGAGAGAGAGAGAGAGAGAGCATGTGTGCAAGCAAGGGAGAGGGGCAGAGAGAGAGAGAGAGAGAAAATCTCAAGCAGGCTCAATGCTCAGCACGGAACCTGTTGCCGGGCTCAGTTCCATGACCCTGGGATCATGACCTAAGCTGAAATCAAGAGTTGGATGCTCAACCGACTGAGCCACTGAGGCACCCCTCACTAGTTATTATTTTTATATAGGAGCAATTTTTGGTTAATCTCATTTAGCCAAATAAATGAGAAAAGTCTAATCTTTAAAGTATGGGGCTCTTTTTCCTTGTAAGGTTGGCACTTGAGTCATATCATATACTAGAATTATTTTTCTTTCAAAAAGTGGACCTATGGGAGAATGTTTATGCAGCATGCTGTGGGTAACTGATGGAACTAGAGGGTCCTCTCTAGCCACGCATGTGGAGTTTACAGACTGATTGTTGCTGCTGACATTCCTTTTGGTAAATTCCATCATTATCTTGTGCTGTGGGATTTCAGAGTGAATCTGTCATCCACGTGTCATTAGTTTTTAGTACCCACCAAAGAATGAAGAAGAAAAAATAATGTATCAAGGACTATTTTCACAAGAACAGAGAGAAGTAAGGGAAAAAGACAGAAGCCAGAGACAAGACCAAAATATGTAGAAACACTCTACCCAGCAAATCCTCTGGAGAGAACGAACGTAGTAAGACTTCTACTTTCAGTCAAGATCGAGTAAGAGGAACTGGATTTATCCACCTGACAGAAACAACTGCAAAACCAGACAAAATATATGAAAGGGCAGTTTTTAGCAATTGGACATCAGGTGGCACAGGACAGAGGTTCCTGAAAAAGATACACAAATGAGGTGGGCCCTACTTCTAGAGAGAATTTTCAGGCTGTGGGGTAGGGAGTGGGAATCTAGGTGAAGCCTAGCCATCTCTTTAAGCTGAAGATATGAAGCTAGGAATTCAGGGAGGCCAGTGTGGCCAGAGTTCACAGAGAAAAGTACCAGGGAGAAGAGTTCCACAGAGGGAAGATGAGTTCTGGAGATGTCAGAAAGTCTTCTCCAAATGTTCTAAGTAAGTACTGATTAGTGCATGCATGTGAGGAAACTGCTTGAGGTCAGAGAAAGACCACCCCAAAGGGAGCAGAAGGAACAATCCCCAGAGCTCGCACAGGGCTGGGAATAGTTTGTGTTACCACCAGTCACAGTGGGAAGCCACATAATTCATGGGTCATTGGGTAGATTGCTCAGAGGTATTGCCACCTACCAAAGCTTCAAAAAAAAAAAAAAAAAAGTAAGATTTCAGGTATAGAGTTTCAGTTTTGCAAAATCAAAAGAGTTCTGGAGATTGGTTGCATAACACTGTACATATATTTAAAACTACTAAACCAGGGGTGCCTGGGTGGCTCAGTCAGTTAAGTGACCGACTTCAGCTCAGGTCATGATCTCACAGTTTGTGAATTTGAGCCCCACGATGGGCTCTGTGCTGACAGCTTAGAGCCTGGAGCCTGCTTTGGATTCTGTGTCTCCTCCTCTGTCTGCACTGCTCTCCCCCATAGGCTCATGCTCTGTCTCTCAATATAAATAAATGTCAAAAAAATGTAAAACTACTAAACTGTTGTTAAGATGGTAAGTTTTATGTTATGTGTATTTCACTAAAATTAAAAGTAAACTAGCCCACACAAAAAAGAAAGGACGAAACTGTGTCAAGTAACTCAAGAATACTTATAGGAACATGAAAGTATCTAGTGTCCAACAGGTAATATTTGAAATGTCTGACATCCAATACAAAATTATGGGGCATACAAGAAGAAGGAAAATAAAACCCATAATGAGGAGAAAAGATAATAAAAAGAAACAGACTCCAAATGACCCTTCTGGTAGAATTAGTAGACAGGAACATTAAAACTACATCATATGTGTTAAAGAAGATAGAAGAAAGATTGAGCATGAAATTTAGAGACATGGAAGATATTTTTTAAAAGCCTCAAATTTCTAGAGATAAAACATACAGTATCTGAGATGAAAAATACATGAGGTGGGATTTATGTCAGAGTAGATACTGGAGAAGAAAATCTGTGAATCTAAGGACATAGAATAGAAACTATTGAAAGAATATAAACTGAAAGGAAAAAAGAACAGCAGCAGTGAGCTACGAGACAGTGTCAGGTGGCCTAATATGAGTATAATTGGAATCCACCAAGTGGGAATGGAAAAGAAAAATATTTGAAGAAATACTAGTCAAATTTTTCAAATTTGATCAAAACGAAAACCCCATTGATTCAAGTTTAACACAAGCTCAAGAAATATGAAAAAAATCCTGCATAAACATCAAAGTGAAAAATTTAAAAACCATAACAATGCAAAAATCTTAACGGTATCCAGTGAAAACATATCACATACCTAGGAACAAAGACAAGAAGGACAGCAAACTTCTTGTTGGAAACTATGCAAGACCAAATATGGTGGAGCGTCTTTAAAGTTCTGAAAGAAAAAAAAAAACTATCAATTGAGAATGCTATATCTGAAAAAAAAAAATCTTTCAAACACAAGGATAAAGTACTTTTATAGACATATAAAAACCTAGAGAATGTATTTCCAGCAGACCTGCACTACAGGAAATGTTAATGGAAGTTCTTCAGTTAGATGAACAATCTACCAGTGTGAAATCTGGATCGATATAAAGGAGTGCAATATCAGGTATGCTAAATATATGGGTAAATATAGAAGCCATTTTTCTTCTTTTATTTTTTTTAATGTTTATTTATTTATTTTGAGAGAGAGAGAGAGAGAGAACAAGCAGGAGAGGGGCAGAGAGAGGGAGGGAGGGAGAGAATCCCAAGCAGGCTCCATGCTGTCAACACAGAGCCCCATGCAGGGCTCAGTCTCACAGTCTGTGGGATCATGATCTGAGCCAAAATCAAGAGTCGACTGCTCAAGTGACTGAGCCCCGCCTTTTTCCTTATTTCAAAAATATTTTAAAAAAATTTTTAAATGTTTATTTATTTTTGATAGAGAAAGAGTGCAAGCAGGGGAGGGGCAGAAATAGAGGGAGACACAGAATCTGAAGGAGGCTCCAGGCTCTGAGCTGTCAGCACAGAGCCTGATGCAGGGCTCAAACCATGAACCATGGGATCATGACCTGAGCTGAAGTCAGACACTCAACCGACTGAGCTGCTCTGGCGTCACTTATTTCAAAAATATTTTTAAAAGATAATGACTGTTGAAAGTAAAAATAATCACAATGTTTCTGGAGTTTTCAACGTATGTAGAAGTAATTACACAGAGGCCAAGAAGAGGCAATGCAATAGACTGTTTAAAGATTCTTCTATAATATGTGATGTTAATATTATTTGAGGGTAGATGAGGATAAGCTAGAGATGTATACTATGAACATTGAAAGAAAAAATCAAAGAGTTATTACTAATAAGTTAACAAAGAACATAAAATGGAATCAGGAAAAATGTTCAATTAATTCAAAGTGGGTAGAAAAAGATTAATGAGAGAACAAAAAGCAGCTGCATAAATAGAAAATAAATAACAAAATGGCAGATTTAACCAGCCGTATTAATAATAGCACCAGATGTAAATGGTCTAAAGCGGGCTGTCCAATAGAACTTCCTGTAACGATGGAATGTTCTTTATCTATGCTCTCTAATACCTAGTCACGTGGCCATTGAGCACTTAAAATACGGCTCATGAACTGAATTTTAAATTTCATTAAATTTTAATTAAATTAAAATATCCACATGTGGTTAGGGGCCTATCAGACAGCACAGTTCTAAATACCTCAGTGAAAAGGCAGACATTGTCAGATAGGCTAAAAAGCAAAGCCCAGTCATGTGCTGGCAAAAGAAACCTTAAAATATGAAGACAAATAGGTTAAAAGTAAGAGGATGGAAAAAGATATATCATGCAAACATCAACCAATAAAGGTTGATTTATAATATCATAGTGGATATCAAGAAGACATAACCTCTCTGAAGACAAAAATTTTAGTGATCTTTAGTATTATGTTGTTGCTGTGGGAGCAGCTGAAGAAAAAATGTATTAGTTTGCTAGAGCTTCTTTTTTTTTTTACTATTTGTTTTTATTTTTGAGAGAGAGAGAGAGAGAGAGAGAGAGAGAGCATGAGTGGGGAAGGGGCAGAGAGAGAGGGAGACACAGAACTGGAAGCAGGCTCCAGGCTCTGAACTGTTAGCACAGAGCCTGACGCGGACTTGAACCCAGACTGTGAGATCATGACCTGAGCTGAGGTCAGACGCTTAACCGACTGAGCCACCCAGGTGCCCTAATTTTCTAGAGCTTCCATAACAAAATACCACAGACTGGGTGACTTCAATGTCAGAAATTAATTTTCTCACAGTTCTGGAGGCAGAAGTCCAAGTCCTGGGTGCCAGCAAGCTTGGTTTCTCTTGAGGCTTCTCTCTTTAGCTTGCAGATGGCCACTCTTTTGCTGCCTCTTCACATGGTCAACCTTCTATGCACATGCACCCCCGGGGTCTCTCTGTATGTCCAAATTTCCTCCTCTTATAAGGACATCAGATGGATTGTATTAGGGCCCACCTTAACAACCTCATTTAACTTACTCAACACTTTAAAGACCCCATCTCCAAATACGATCATATTCTAAAGTACCAGGGTTAGAGCTTCAACATGTAAATTATTTGGATGGGGACACAATTCAGCCTGTATCAGCGAAGGACATTGCTTATCATAAATGTCCTTATAAGCACAGTATCTTTGGGCTTTCATGGTGTGGTATAATTATCTGGAGAAGACAGTGCCCTCCTGGCCTTATGATGACTGTGAGGCAAGAATCAACCCAAGAGAGAAGGGGCCAAAGTTGTGGGGCTATGGTTCACCTCTCAAGAGAGTCACGGAGGACGCAAAAATGAAGAGGAAGGGAGTCGGGTCTACCCAGAATCTTGTGCTGCCTCTCTTGTTTCTCTTGAACCTTCTAACAACAAACTGTGCCTCTGAGATACTTTTGTTGTTGTTGATAAAATTACCATATATTTTCTCCTTCTCAATTAATGAAAGGAAGGCTTCAAGCAAACACTGTTTCTTCTGATGTGCAGAAGAAGAACCAATTGAAAATGCTGATCCTGGGGCGCCTGGGTGGCGCAGTCGGTTAAGCGTCCGACTTCAGCCAGGTCACGATCTCGCGGTCCGTGAGTTCGAGCCCCGCGTCAGGCTCTGGGCTGATGGCTCGGAGCCTGGAGCCTGTTTCCGATTCTGTGTCTCCCTCTCTCTCTGCCCCTCCCCCGTTCATGCTCTGTCTCTCTCTGTCCCAAAAATAAATAAAAAAACGTTGAAAAAAAAATTAAAAAAAAAAAAAAAAGAAAAAGAAAAAGAAAATGCTGATCCTTCCATAAGCCCACCAACTCTCCCATCCGTGGCAAGCTGCCTCCTGTTGCCATGACAACATTCATTCTCCGCTAGTGTGGAGATGATAGTTCTGGCTTCACTTCGTTATATGTTAGGAGACTGGAGCTAGTTCATCAAATTCAGCCCCGAAGGTGCAAGGTTTCTAGGTGAGGTTTGAAATTTGAAGGAGAGGAAAGAGGCTGCAGAAAGCTTTTGTGGGAGAGAAGGCTCCAGGGGCCCTGAGCTCCATGATCTGTAAAAGAAGTTAGAGCAAGTCTATAGAACAATTTAAAACCAGATGGTTTTCCTGAAATCACCATTGTGTTTCCATGGCAACTTCTCAGCTGACTCTGTCGGTTACTGTACAGTGTTCTCTCTGTGTGGACAGAATCTTGGTGTCAGTTGGAGGGAGGGACCCAGGGCAGAATAAATTGGACTAAACTTAGAAGGGAGAACACAAAATCTGGGTTAGCTATTAAGGAAGATTCTCCTGAGAGTCAGGCCTCAAGTCACTAGGGAGGGATATCAGCGGTCACCTGCTCTCCGGATCTTAGTGGGAATCGTGGCAGCAGCTCTTTGGTTAGAAAGACCATGGCAGCTCCCCTCCTGCCTCCAGGCTTTGATAACCAGAGGCTGTAATTCATTCATGTGATAAAATATTTATAGATTACCTAGCATTGAATTCTACCAGAAGCATCCATCACGCTGGTGAAATGCACGCCTGCCACAATGAATGCTGATTGCTTACATTTCCTGGGGTAGATCTGCAGCAAATAAAGGCTAATACTTCAAATCCTCCAAAGGGCCACTTGCTTCTTTTCACCCACACTCTTGTGGTATGTGTGCTGTGCTTAGAGCACTGTGTTAGGTTTTGAAATTAGGAGAAGGAGTGAAACCAGGCAAAGGTCCTGCGCCTTGGGAGGCTTGTGGTCCAAATGGAAGGATGAACATTGGCATGACAAGAATAAATGGTAATGCAAGGTGGCATGGGCTTCAGATCACTGGTGCAGTCAAAAAGCTCCATAGGAACTCAAAAGGGCAGCCTTTCTTCCGGGGCTGGGGTGATCAGGGACAGGCTCAGGGACTTGATCTGGGCTGGAATGAAGGGCAGGCTGGGGTCACGGGGAGGATCTTGAAAACAAATGAACGAGGACAGTAGTGGGAGCGCCAAGTACTGAGACAGGAGTGAAAGTGGATAGTTGTTCAGGGAAAGCGGCAGACTTCTGTGAGGACAGTGAAAATAAAATTGACAAGGGAGAGTCGGGGGCTCAGGTTGTCAGGATTCTGAGGGGGCATGGCAGAGTGTAGACTTTATCGTAGGCAGTGAGGGATTGTCAAAGGTTTTAGAGCAAGGGGGGTGTTGTTTTTTGCAAAGTAACGCTGCAGGATTCTTAATCTGGGAGCCCTGTATAGGATGGTTTGAAGGAGGGAAGGAAGAGGCAGAAAGATTGGATGGGAAACTGCTTCAGGGGTTAGAATAGAGGTTGCGGGAATGGAAGAAATGAGTGGAGGCATGGATGGACCCCAGAGATACTGAGAAAGAATAGCTTCTCACTGACAGGATGCAGCAAAGGAGGCAGAGGAGAGTGTGAGGTTTAAGTCTGAGTCAGTAGGAAAGGAGTTTACACCTTTAAACGAAATGATGCTCACCAAGCCCTGTGTTAATCAAAAAGGTAAGAGGAAAATTCTTGCCCTTAAGTAGCTCACACCCTAGTTGGAAAAGATGAGTGTGATTAGGGGGTCTAGGATAAAAGCATGTACGAAGTTCATTGAGGGGCTCACAGGAAGGACTGGTTAGTTCTGGGGAGGAGGAAGGACAGGAGTGTCTTCACCAGAGAGGGTCTTGAGCTGAATGTTGTGGGGGGAGTTTGAGGAAGAAGTGTACATTATATTTGACTTCAGAGTTTATTTTGAGGGGAAGCAGAAAGCCTAAGTGGGAAGCATCCATTCATTCATTCCTTCTTATGGAGGGACCTCCACAGGAGGTGGCCCCAAGGCAGGAACTCTAGGAAAAAAGAGGTGAATAAGGCTGTCTCCCTGTCTTGAGAAAGTGTTCATCTAGTAGGGGAAAAAACTGTTCATTCTAGGGGCATCTGGGTGGCTCAGTTGGTTAAGCGTCCAACTTCAGCTCAGGTCGGATCTCACGGTTCATGGGTTTGAGCCCCAGGTCAGGCTCTGTGCTCACAGCTCAGAGCCTGTATCTGTGTCTCCCTCTCCCTCTCTCCCTACCTGATTCATGCTCTGTCTCTCTTTCTCTAAAAAATAAATAAACATTAACCAGAAAAACATTTTTTAAACAAATAAACATTTTTAAAAAGTTAAAAAAAAAAGACCGTTCATTCCAACATTCAGATTTCATGTGTTGAGACCCTCCTACTCACCAGGTGCTACCGTGGGTGCTGGAAATGCAGAAGGGAACAGAATGGACTAAATTCCCCCTCCTCACTGTTAAGAACTTACTCAAAAAGGTGAACCTGGGTGGCTCAGTCCATGAGCATCTGACTCTTGATTTTTGGCTCAGCTCATGATCCCAGGGTCATGGGATTGAGCCCCGAGTCAGGCTCTGCACTGAGTGTGGAGCCTGCTTGGGATTCTCTCTTTCCCTCTGCCCTTCTCCCTCACTTGCGCACTCTCTGGAAAAAAATAAAATAAAAATAAATTTAAAAAAAGAACTTACTCAAAAAACCAGCAGAATTAGGCTAAGTAGTGAAAGACAGGTTCAAGGAAAGTGTGGAGGAAAAGAGCAGGGTTCTGCTGGGGCCATCGCCGAGAGGCGTGTGCTGTCGGGAAGGGAGAGGTGAATGGCAGTCTCATCACACAACTGTTGGAGATGTAGACGTCTGTTGGGAGCAAGGGTCAGGTCAGACTGCGGAAGGAGTGCAGACATCCGTGTGTGCCTCATGATTGTGAGGTGATGTGCTTGCTGTTTCACAGTGGGGGCATCTTTGTAACTGTGGCGGCTGAAGCCAGGCATGGGCAGCCCTGTGTGTTCTGTGCCCACCGGGACCCCTCTCAGCAGAGCCTGGGGCTCTAGAAGTGCTGGTTCGTCTCACTGTGTTTACTCGGATGCTGATGGAAACTAGATCCTGTCACACTGATCCCAAGGCGTATTTACTGGTGATACGGAATGGTCCCTGGAGAGAGAGTGGGGGTCTGATGGGTTGAATTGCTTCCCCATAAATTCATATGTTGAAATCTTAACCCCCGGTGCCTCAGAATGTGACTTTATTTGAGCGGGGGGGGGGGGGGGGGGGGCGGTCTTTACAAGGTCATCAAATTAAAACGAAGCCATTATGGTGGACCCTCATCAAGTATAATCAGTGTCCTTATACAAGGAGGAAATTTGGACACAGTCACACACACACGGAGAACACGATATAAACATGAAGGCAGAGGGGGAGGAGGACGCTTCTGTATGCTAGTGAACACCACAGATTGCCTGCAAGCCACCAGGAGCTAGGGGAGAGTCAAGGGACACAGTCTCCCTCAGCGCCCTCAGTGGGACCAGTCCTGTCCACGCCTTCATTTCGGGTGTCTGGCCTGCAGAACTGAGACTGTAAGTTTCTGTTGGCGAAGCCCCCCAGTCTGGGTACTTGGAAGGCAGCCCTTGCAAATGAATACAGAGCGTCGGTAACTATGAAGTCTTTCAGACCAGGAGCCTGTGGGGCCTGTTCCCACTGCTGACCATGCCACCGTCACAGTCTGTGAGGTCCCTTCCCTGATGTCGTTGAAATCGGCGTTTTCCGTATGGTCCCTGAGAGTCTCGCTCAGAAAGTTTAGCTGTGACTGACTGGCCCTCAGTTCCTTCAGAGAATTGGTCAACATCTGTGTGTCCCCCTTTCCCAGCTCTTTCCTTTTCGGAGGATTCTTATTACTGAAAGTGGTAGAACCTCAGGATACGCTCCGCCAGACAAGTGTTAGATTTGTGAGGAGGTCAGTTAAAAAAACAAAAAATCAGTACGGGTTCATGGGATTTACAAGGGGATGTAGCATTTAGTGAGCCGTGAGGGTTTTCACTTAAATTCCTGGCATGAAGGGCAGAGAATCATCTCCGATTACCATCAGCAGCAGCTGTCTGTGCTGGGGCTGAGGTACAGGGAAGTCATGGAAACAGAGATTAGTTAAGCAGGTCTTCTGGGCAAAGTACAGATCAATAACCTGTTGTTTGAAAGAGTTTGGCAAAGCCTGGCTCTGACAAGTTGATCTCCTGTAGAGACTGGCAGGTGGGTCCAGGGTTCTGTTGACTGTCTCCCCACCACCCCCACAACCCCCACCACTCCCACTACCCCCCCGCCCCCCCCCCCCCCCCCCCAGCTCTCTGGCTTCTGCAGCGGGTGAGCAACTTGCTCCAGATTCACTGTTATCCTCCAGAATCCTCCAGAATGTCTCCACTTGCTCCTCACAGGACTGCTGTCACTAACCCTCTTGGGAATGGGACTCTACCCACTGACTCCACTGTTTTCTCTTGTTTACTATGTTCTCTTGGTTTTTTTTTTTTTTTTTTTTTTTGAAGTCTCAGAAGCAGCCAGATGAACATCATATCCAAGATTTTCTTGGCATTATCCGTTAAAGAATTCTGCACTGCAAAAGTGTTTGAAGCTGGTGGCCATCCCCTCCCCCCCCCCCTTTTTTTTAAATTTGTATCCTATTGCTATTTTTTATTTGTCAGGACTTTGTTGCCCTGAAGTTTATATCGTTGCATCCACACAACTCCTGAAACTGAATGCTACGGGGACCAGTGACAGTCACAACAAAGTTTATTGCAATGAGAGGGAAGGCCGACTGATCAGGACGAACACTCTTGATAAGAGTGCGGCCTCGAACAGCCGGGGTACAGAGTTTTTATGGCAGATCACATCGTTTTATCATCACCTGGGAACAGAACAGAGAAACAGTTCCCAGATGAGTTAGAAACAGTTGCCGGATGAGGTGATTATTTTAGACTTTCTGCCGCTAAGTTGCAACCAGTGGATCTCCTTGACCTTGCCTCTGATGCTCTTTTCTTTGAGCTTTTGTTTCTTTCATTGGTGAAGCCTGATTTACAAGAGTATGAATCGTAATTTACAAGAGTAAAGCAAGGCTGTTATCTCTTGACCTTCAGTGTCAGAACAAAGCTGTTATTTTTCAAGCTACAGTGTAGCCTTATACTACAATTTAACCCTTACAATATGTGTGCTTAGGATGTGCAAGGTACGGAGCTAAGGACTATGTGTTAATTGTGTCCATTCTTCATAATATCTCTGTGAAGGAGGTAGTACCACATCCCCATTTTGTAGATGAGATTCTACAAGGTAAGTGGCTTGGCCAAATTAGCCAGTACATGATGGTGCCAGGATATATGCCCAGCACTCTGGCTCCAGAGCCCATGCTTTTTTTTTTTTTTTTTTAAATTTTTAAAAAATGTTTATTTACCCTTGAAGGAGAGAGATAGAAAGTGAGTGGGGGAGGGGCAGAGAGAGAGGGAGACACAGAATCCGAAGCAGGCTGCAGGCTCTGAGCTGTCAGCACAGAGCCCAATGTGGGGCTTGAACTCACGATCTGTGAGATCATGACCTGAGTGAAGTTGGTTGCCCAACCAACTGAGCCACCCTGGCGCCCCACCAGAGTCCATGCTTTTAACCACCACACATCAAAATAAGCACTTTGGGTTTGGATGGTTGTGCAGGGGGCATAAGGGTGCTTGGGATGAGTCCTGCTCTCAAGCTCCGGAAAATTTTAGTATGACTTGGTGGATGGACTGCAGGAGAAATGCACCAGGCTTTGGGAACCCAGAATGAGGAGCTTTCCCAGGGTTGGGTTCTGGAAAGCCTGTCTGAAGGAAATGATGACTAAACAGGGACCTATAGGACTTTCCCAGAGAGGATTCACCCAGACTAAGGCATAAAGACTTGAGACATCGAGATTGGAGATGAGAATCAGTTCAGTGTAACTGGTTTGGAAGGCAAGGGGATGGGAGAGAAGGTGGGGAGGAGCAGGGTGGGGAAGGTGGTTAACATGACACTGTAAGAAATTTGGATTTCCCCCATGTGGAGGTCGAGGTGCCATTGAAGGGTTTTGAGAGCAAGAATGAAATGTTCGATTTCATGTTGTAGAAAGATCAATGAAGTGGCTCTGTGGAGGATGGTTTGAGGGAGCAAGAGTACAGACAAGTATAGATAAGAGACCAGGAGGAAGGTGTTATATGAATCCAGGTGAGAGGTGGTAAGGGTTTCAAGTAGGAAAGAGTGTGGGGGTGGGGAGGATTCTGAATTTGACAGATGGTGCATGTTGAGTGGATATGGGCTAGAGGAGCAGGAAGTCTCAGTCACCACCGAGTGTTTAGTATGTGTAAAATATGGTTCTAAATGTATGACATACTTTAACTCATTTACACCCACCACAACTTTACAGGGTTTATAGATGATGAAGATGACATACAAGGAGGCTCAGTACTTGGCCCAAGGGCACTGTCATGACCAGCAAGGAACAAACTGGGGCTGGGGTTGGTATTCTGGTTCTGTCACCTGCTCTCTTCATCACCATGCTGCACCACTCCTGAGTGAGCCCTGGGGGTAGGGAAAGGCATCTGGATGACAGGCCACCGCCACCGCCGCCATCGCCTCCAGATGACCAAATGGATGGTGGCGCCATTGACCAAAGACTCCAGATGGGAGCAGAGAAAGACACTGGACTCCGTGCTACGCGTGTCTGTTGTGAGGTGCCTGTGGCGCTCCCAGTGGAGGAATCTAGCTTAGGCTCTTCCTCCAGGAGCCTCTCATCACTGAGCCATGGGGCTTAAGTCGTTATTCTGCTTTACATTTAGATGACAGGCTGATAAGAAAAAAATAATTCGGCGCTTCAGGTCCTAAAATCTCTCATAATCTAATGTGATTTCTCTCTGTTTCCAGTCTACTGACAGGATGGCAGATTAAAATGTGAAGGTTTGACAAAAAAATGATTTAGCCGTGCCAACCTTCAGTGTGTCAGGCATAAAATTACATTTAACATTGCATTACGCATTTGAAGACTTGTCATCATAAGGCTGGCCAGACAAATATGATTTAGAGAGTTAGGTTTTGAGAAATGAATAGGAGAAATAAAATCTGAAATAAATTAATTGTAGAGATGACACATTAAAAAAACATATCTGATGGTGTTAAGCAGCCCTTTTATCACATTGTTTAAGATTGTCTCTCTTATTGGGGCACCTGGGTGGCTCAGTCTGTTAAGCATCCAACTCTTGATTTTGGCTCAGGTCATGATCTCTCAGTTTGTGAGTTTGAGCCCTGAGTCGGGCTCTGAGCTTACAGTGTGGAGCCTGCTTGGGATTCTCTCTCTCTCACTCTCTCTCTGCCCCTCCTCTGCTCTCGCTTCCTCTCTCTCAAAATAAATAAATACACTTAAAAAAAAATTGCCTCCTTTATTGCCTATTTAACCAAGGGACTACGATGTGTTGGACAGGTTCTCCTCCTGAAAGCTGGAAATTCAGTTGACCCCTCTATCCCCATCCTGACCACTCCTTTTCATCTCTTTCACATCCTAATTTTCTCCTTTCCTGAGCATTTGATCTGTGCAAACTCCACCCCTCCCCCCATTTTTCTTGTTAGCTGCGTGGTTCGGGCTGGCTATGGACTACTTTCCAAGCTGTGAAGTTAAAGCTAAGATCTGGTTCTTTCCCTCCAGTCTACCTGACTGCACCTCTTACTCAGACCTGCCGGATCCTTCTGTTTTAGTCCCAGTCTCTGTCCATGGTGGAGTTTTGGTGTCTTACCCCTACTGCTCCTCTGTGCAAAGCCTTCAGAGGGCATCTGCTTGGATCTGTGTCCTGGCCTTCTGGGCTTGTCATGTCTGTCAGTATAAGAAGTGAAATATAGGTCAGCCTCACGGAGCCCGGTGTTAAAAATAAAAGCTTTATCCCTAGGCTCTGCGGGTTTGTAGGTTGGCGGGGGTTCCTGTCTTCCCACCACCTCCACTTCTAAATTACCTCTTGGAGCTTAGTTGACACTACCCTCCGTTGAAGAGGGAACCGGAAAATAGACGAGGAGCTGAAATTCTCTCCTTTAGCTGACTCCATTCCAAAATGTGACAATGGCCTGAATGGAAGTCGTAGGTAGAAGCACTGAGCCTGTCTCCTCCCTGTGGTGAGGGGAGGAGTGCTGGCTGCTTCAGTCCCAGTTTCTGTGAAAGTGGGTCTGCACTGGAGCCCGGCGAGGAGCCCGCTCCCTCCATGGACCACCCAGGAGGCTTCCTGAGCTGCAGCCATGTCACCAGGCCTTCCAGTGGAATGCCTCCAAATCGTTCCTAGTCCTTGCATTTGAGCTATCTCAGAAGGTTCAGCCGTTTTTCTCAGGTATCGAAATTCAGAAAGTGAAAAGCAGGGCCTTTGTGATTTATTTTTAATAACTACACATTTCTCTCCCCCTGAATTCTTGTTCTCTCTCCTCCTCCTCCTTCTATGCTGATTTTTCCATGTAAGTCCTTTTGCCTTCGTCCATTTTGCCCTTCAAACTGCCGAGAAACAGGGAGATAAGCCTTTCCTCCACATGAAAACCCCCCAGCCTCGGAGAGTCTGAGTCTTTGAATAGATTTCCTCACGCCTACCCCTATTCTTAGGTCTCATTTTTCAGGCTGGTCTGTGCTTGATAAGGAGCTGCATTCTCTGTGAGAGGATCCCAAGGAGCAGGGACATTTGGGCTTTCCATATGCCATCTCTGCAGTGCCCTGGCAAAATCTCATGACCAACTTTTTTGCCCTCCACCTACAGGTGGTAGTCCCACGGCTTTTTGAATTAAAGATGGCAGGCCCCAGTCATCCTCCAATGGAAGCATTTCCCCAGGGCTTCGAGGAAATGGAGTATGCACTGTCTTGTCTTTTAATTCCCCTGAGCTGGGTTTTCTCAGAGATTTTTGTCAGGGTGTTGTGTACTGGCTGCTTTACCAGAGTGGGGGAAAAGAGTGAGCCAGCTAGGAGGGCAAATATGGTTGTTTCACATGCCCATGTGGTGGGTCAGACAGAAATGTAATGGTCATGTGGTTTTCTATGGCTACACTCCAAGCCAGAGTGAATGATTTCTCTGAGAGTACAGGACGGCTCAAAAGAGTAATTTGGATGACCCTCTATGAATGTAGCCTTCTTCACACGTCACTCAGCCCAAGAAGAGCCAGACTCCAGAGGGCACAGAAAGGAGACACTCCCACTGTGGGAGTCCAGCCTCTTGAGGAACCCTAGGGCACATGGCTTGGTAGATTTGAATTCAGCCCTGCTACTAGCTTACTCTGTCACCTTGGCCTCTCTTCAGTTCTGTGTCTTCATCTGCAAAATGGGAGATTTGGACAGGAACAGTGCCACTCAGCCCTGGCTGTGTGACAGAACCTCTGGGAGCCTTTAACCACACCAGCCTCCTGACATTGCTGATTAATTTGCTCTCAGGTGAGGGGGGCCGACTGGGTAGCCTTTGAGGCTCCCTAGGTGATCCTCACGTGCAGCCAGGCCTGAGAAGTGCCACCTAGACCAGCGTCTTTCCCACTGGAGTGTGCTTGTGAGGCACGTGGGATCTCGTTGCAGGCACACTCTGATTCTGCAGGCTCCAGTGGGGCCAGAGGGTCTGGCCCTCCAGCAGGCTCCCAGGTGAGGCAGCTGGTGCTCATGCCCCATCTATCCACCCTCTGGTGGTAAAGTCTGGGTGGCGGGGGTGGGGGGGAGGTCCTTCAAGCTTTTGCAGCTCTGATACTATAGGGTTTCTTTTGTGTGTGTGTGTGGTGTAGAAAAGGCAGGGAATAAGTGAAAGAGACATTTTGATGGTAGTGGGGAAGAGTTCCCTTTTGTCACTGGGGCAAAGTGACATGGTCTTTGGGAACATGTGACTCAGTATTTGGTGGTAGAGTTCAACCATTTTCAACACTGGAGCAGGTGTATTTAGGGAGGAAAAGGAAGACAGAGATGGCAGTGTGCTTTGTGTGTGTGTGTGTGTGTGTGTGTGTGTGTGTGTGAGAGAGAGAGAGAGAGAGAGAGAGAGAGAGAGAGAGAGAGACGTAGGGGTGCTCACGGGTGAATATTCCATCTTGAATGAATCTTAGGGGTTGGGAAGATCAAAGGGCAACAAATGTGTAAGCTTCTCCCAGTCCAGTTACGGTGAAGAGATGAGAAGAGGCAGTTTTTATTCAGCTAGGATTTTAAGGTAAAGCTCTTGCTTTTCAGAACTCAAAGCCCAAAGATTCCATTTCCTCAGCCCTGTCTTTTTCCTGTGCTAAGCAGCCATTTGCTCCAATTATTCTTGATTTATAGTGACAGCTTTTGGTTTATGCTGGGCTTCAAATCATCTGAACCTAGGAGCAGAAATAAAAGTTTGCCTTTCTTGGTCAGATCATTTCAGCTGGCTGCTTTTAAAAGGCTGTCTCCTTCCCCTCCCCATTCCCCCAGCCTTCCACCTCCCCATTCCCCCAGCCTTACTGTGAGCTATAGATACCACCTTGGAGTTGCAAGATTCTGTCTGACAGGGGCGCCTGGGAGGCTTAGTCGGTTGAGTGTCAGACTCTTGGTTTTGGCTCAGGTCATGATCTCACCGTTCAGTTTGTGGGTTCGAGCCTCGTGTCAGCTCTGCCCTGATAGTTCAGAGCCTGCTTGGGATTCTCTCTCTCTCTCTCTCTCTCTCTCTCTCTCTCTCTCTCTCTCTCCTTCCCTTCCTCCCTCTCTCTCTCCCTCCCCCTTTCTCTCAAAATTAATAAACAAAAAATTGAAAAAAGATTCTGCCTGACTTCTGCACGATTACCTATATGTTTTAAAGTCAAAGTCAGCCTCAGAGAATGTTGCCTACATTCTGTTTTCTGGGTGTTTTTTTCCTAATTTTTATAGAGCTACCAATTGCCAAACAGGAGCAAATTCCTCTGGGTTAAAATTATGTTTAATTAAGATTTGATACTTCAGATTTTGTGGTGGTGATTCCCTTGCCCACATGATTATGGGGATTTCTTTTGCTTTAGAACAAGTCTCTAACAGAGGAGTATTTCTTGCTAAAATGCACACAGTCCAGGTTTTTGTCATTGTCCTGTTTTCAGTGGTTCCTCCAACTTGTGGTTTAGGGAAGAAGAATGTTTCTCTAATGAGGACATTTTCCAATTTTCCAATCTAGAGAAATAAGTGGGAATTAGCCCGGCAGAGAGAACACAGTAGTGAGAGAACATGTGATGTCAGCAAGCTAAAGATAGTTTGGGTAGTTTTTATGGGAACTGAGCAATCAATAATGAGATTTCTCCCAGGTAGTATTGTCTTCCATGTGGTGTGAGTGGTTTCCTGACCCACTGTGGAAGGATGGGTATTCTAAATTATTTGTTCCAAAAGAATAAGGGATTTTCCTCCTGTCCCATCCTGCCCATGCCAAGGATGGGCCCTGTTGAAATGACTGTCTAGAGTTAGGCATTCACTGATGGCTCAGGACCTCAGAGTTAGCAGGGCCCAGTGGGGCAGAAGCTCATGGTTACAGGAGCCCAGTGCTCTGTCCAACTAACTCTGGACCAACTAACTCTGTCCAAGCTAACACAGTTTCCTCATGTTGTTTGCCATGACCTTAGAATTTGGAAGTCACAGAGGTAGTCCTTTATAGCAAAGTTCTTATATAGATTATAAAATCAGTAGTTTGCCAGCGGCATTTTGAAAAATGAGATAGAAGAGAAGAGAAAGTCAGAATACATCACACAAATACGGGCTAGTGTTATTTAGTGAAACTTTGTGTGTGTGCTTGATGTGAATGCCTTATTAAATGCTTTAGAATATATACTTGTAGGCCGAGGAGGCAAAGCTATTTCATTTTGTATTCCAACACTAATTGATTTGTAGTGGCTGGCTAGGATACTGTATTGAAAACAATTCAGAGGCACTGTCTAGACTCAGAGAGAAAGTGCCATCATGGATTAGCAATGTTTTACATGGACTTACAGCAGGGGCATGGGGTCATGTGGTCTGTGTGTTTGCCATCCCTGTGGAAAACACGATGTAAGCAATAAAAGTAGCTGCCAGCAGGTGAATTACGGTGCTTAGTTATAACTGAATGTGCCAATCGGCTGGGTTTTCCTGGGTGTGACTAACCCCAGGAAATGGGAAATATGCATATGTGTGTTTGTGTATGTTATACATGTATATGTATGTGTCTATGTGTGTATGTATACGTGTACATATACATACATATGCATATATACATACACATATACTTTATTTTTCTAATTGTTTTTTTAATGTTTATTCATTTTTGAGAGGTAGAGAGCATGAGCAGGGGAGGGGCAGAGAGAGAGGGAGACACAGAATCTGAAGCAGGCTCCAGGCTCTGAGCTGTCAGCACAGAGCCCGACGCGGGGCCCGAACCCACGAACTGTGAGATCATGACCTGAGCCAAAGTCGGACGCGTAACCGTAACCGACTGAACCACCCAGGCACCCCTAGACACACATACTTTATTATGGTTTTTCCATTAGCAATAAACCTTATTATAGTAAAAAGCATAAATAGTGATCATTTGCTAATGAGATTGTTTAAAACATTTTGATCTATTAAATGGTTTTGAAAGATACTTTTTGGCCAATCTAATTGGTGTCCTTTTAGAAAGTAGAAATTCAAAAGGTTTACCTGGTTAACCCTTGTGCTCTGAGGCAGACATTTGTAACTTGAAAATTGCATATATAGAGAAGTTACCTCCCTGACTGATACTCATAGGATCCGATTTTCTTCAGTCCTCTGAGACCCAAAGAATTTAGTTGAGATATAATGGAAATACTTAAAGCAATACCAATAATCAGGCCCAATGTAAACATCCCCATAAAATATTGTTTTAAGTTTATTTATTTGAGAGAGAGAGAACAGGGGAGGGTCAGAGAGAGAGAGGGAGAGAGAGAATCCCAAGCAGGCTCCGTGCTGTTAGTGTGGAGCCCCACGTGGGGCTCTATCTTCCAAACCGTGAGATCGTGACCTGAGCTGAAATCCAGAGTCACACGCTTAATGGACTGAGCCACCCAGGTGCCCCGTAAACATCCCCATAAAGAGCAGAATGCAGGTGTTCAGTCCTCAAGCTACTGTTCTCGCTCACACATTTGCTCATCTGCTTATACGTTAATTCCGCAGGTATTTGTTGCAGGCTTATTATATGCTTTATGGTATGCTTACATAGCTCTTAGCTAAGCAGTTAAGATGCTATGGAAAACATAGCATCAGACATCCTGAAGTCTGAAGACTGGCATGGGAGACCAATAGTGGCAGTGATGAATGAGTGCACACAGTGGAAGGAGGAGAGTACAGAGCTGAGAGCACCTAACAGAGGCACGGACCTGGCCCCGGGCCTGCTGTCCGTGCATGTTTTGCCACGGCTGGGCAACTCTGAGGAAGGCATATTCTTTGGTATTTGCTGCAGAGCTTTAGAAGAACCCGGGCCACAGAGCCCTCGGCCAAGAATAGCACTTGGGTCTGACACATGAGATCAGCACTGCGTGTAATACGGGCCTCTGAACGTCCACCCCCCAGACCTTTTTATCAGAGCTTCCTCTTTTTCGCCTGCAATACTTTTCTTAAAACAGACTTAATTAACAGCCTTTTGATTTCACAACTTCTTTGCTACAAGCAGTTCTCTGGCAGCGGGCGGAAATAAAGCTATTCTCTGAGACTCAGGGGGCCCTACATGACTTCCCTGGATCTTTAACAACATTTTTCTAGAGGTAATTTTATTGGCTTCAGGGAATACTCTCACCCATTGTGCCCATCACATTCTCAATCCTCACAAAGTGTGCTTATTTGCTTTCAATTCCAAATTTCTTTTTATCTTTTGTATATGAACCAGTAATTTTTCTTGAGGGAGGGGAGGGGCAGAGGGAGAGGGAGAGAGAGAGAATCTTAAGCAGGCTCTGTGCCTAGCATGGAGCCCAGTGTGGGGCTTGATCTCAAATGACCTGAGCCAGAATCGAGAGTCAGACTCTTAACTGACTGAGCCACCCAGGCACCCCAGAACCAGTAATTTTTAAGCAGGGGTATTGGATATAATATTTCCTCATGTGTTACTCCCTCAGACTGTTACGTGCCTCTTCCTTGTCTCTGTGCACGCACCTGCCTTTAAACATGAGAATGGGGAGGTGGGGCTCAGAGGTATCAGTGTGGGAGCCCCCAGTTGTGCAGGGCCCTGGCCCCTTCTGGGTCCATCATGCACCAGCTCTGGCTCTCAGCCACCTCAGTTGACAATAACAACGAAAGGAAAGATTCTGTGGGCTGTGTGCCATCCTCTGAGCTGTGTACCTTGTGGACTATTTTATGAAATCCTCACTATGGCTATATGAGGCAAATCCTATTGTTATTCCACTGACAGATGAGGAAACCAAGGCTGAGTGAAGTAACTTGCCACACTTACACGGCTAGTCAGTGTAGAACTGGGATTCAAACCCAGGAAATCTGATTCCGGAGTCCTTCTTAAGCCACTCTACTTGTTGCCTTCCTAAATAAACATAAAATATGCTGAAGGTCTAAAGCCTAAAGTCATTTTAGATGAGTAACTCCCAAATCAGCATGAGGCTAAAATGAACAATTTTAAATTTTTTTAATGTTTATTTATTTTTGAGGGACAGAAAGAGAGGGAGAGAGAAAGAGACAGACAGACTGCGAGCGGGGGAGGGGCAGAGAGAGGGAGACACAGAATCTGTAGCAGGCTCCAGGCTCTGAGCTGTCAGCACAGAGCCCTATGCGGGGCTTGAACTCACAAACCTAAGAGCATGACCTGAGCCGAAGTCGGATGTGTAACTGACTGAGCCACCCAGGTGCCCCTAAAATGGACAGTTTTAAACAGCACATAAGGCAATTGTCTAATGTGTTCTCAGGCAGTGATTCCTAATGTCTTAACATCACAGCTCTCCTGTTAAGCATGGGTCTGCTGCATGGTTGGATGGCTTAGAAGGATGATCAGTGTATCCTGTTGGCATTTGGGGCTTTTCCTCTGAGTCTAGCGTCACCTGCTGGCTTGTGCCCAGCAAGGTGGGTATATATTTTTGTAATATGAGGATTCTCAGCAGCTTCCAAGAATTGTTACCTTACTCTTCTGTTTATGTACATGTTTTGTTTCCTTAGATGGACTGTAAGCTTCTTGAGAACAGTGTCCTTCAATGACACACACACTGTAGCGAATAATATTTATTGACGACGGTGCTGATAATGACAGAAGCTACTGCTGTCTCTTCCTTCTGCCTTTTTTCACTGAAGAGTGTTGTTCACTGAACATGTGACCGTCTGCCCACTGTTCGGCCCACTTCTGCTGTCTAATGATGAAGTTAGCACCCTGGAATCTTCTTGTTTCTTCCTGTTTTGCTTTCTCCTCCCACTAACCTCTGTAAACTCACTTACACTGTTTCTTGGGTCTTAGAGTTGTTTGGGACCCTCTATAGCAGGGTTCATCGTATATATTATATCCAGCCATCTGCAGATTCAAGACCATATGTCTAAATTCCACATTGCTGGGATAACAAAGATGCCTTGCAACTTTTTTGCCTACGTACCCCAAGGATTTCAGCAGATGCATTAATTCTCAGACGGGCAGATATTAAAAATAAATGTCATTGCCTATTGGTTATTTAAACTTACGTTTAAAATCCTGGCATCCTTGGCCTGGCAGAGCAGAAATGAATACAGCAGAATCTGATGCCCTCGTCTAGCTGATCCCCTCCCCGCAGAGAATGGAAATACTGACAGTTCATCTTTGTGCCCTCTTACCCCCACTCCCTCCCCATGCCCTGTCCTTGCGGAGTCAAATTAGCTCTTAAACCTGAACTTGGGCACTTTTCCCACAAGCACATGTTTTCCTTTTGATTTCTGGAAAGTGAATGAGTCTGTCTCCTCTTTTCTCTTCCCCTGGTTTGATTCAGTCGGAATTCTGTTTCCCATTTAAGACTTTGGAAATCAAATCCTTCTCTTTTAGGTTAAAATGGGCTTGTGAAACTGATTAAATTCTTCCCAACCCTAATCCTTTAGTTCTTCTGTGGGACTACTCCTTCACCTGGTAACATGAGCAAGAGCTTCCCCTTATATCCCCAAGGAAGTTGTTTTTCCCCCAGTAGTAATCTTCCTGTCTTCCACAATTTATTGAATTTGTCTTTTATAAGACTAGCTTCACGGTGGTCTTCAATAGCAGCTCTTTCTTTCTGTCTTCCTGATACCATAGGCAGAAACAGAACCTTTCAGATGGGTGCTGGTTTCCTTTTTTTTTTTTTTTTAATTTTTAAAAATGTTTATTTTTGAGAGACAGAGCATGAGTGGAGGAGGAGCAGAGAGAAAGGGAGACACAGAATCTGAAGCAGGCTCCAGGCTCTGAGCTGTCAGCACAGAGCCTGACGCGGGTCTCGAACTCACGAACTGTGAGATCATGATCTGAGCCAAAATCGGACGTTTAACCGACTGAGCCACCCAGGCACCCCCGCTGGTTTCCTTATTTTACCCTGCTGCTCCATGCTTCTGTCCTCGGTGCTGTCTCGTTTCCTCCTTGTGCCAGTGGCAGGAACGACGTGCCATGGGAAATGCCTTTATAGAGAGAAGGGTCCAAAGGCAGTTGGCCAAATGGCACATTGTTGGCCAGCCCGGTCCACTGATCATCCATATTTAATGTTTGCAATTGCAGGCAGCCTCGCAAGGGCTGGCATGACAATAATGATAATTGGCATCTATTTGAACATTTACCGTGTGCCAGCCACGATGTGAAATACTTGAATAAACATCTCATTTAATTTTCACGAAATCCTGTGAGGAAGCTAGTGTTTTCACCCCTGTTTTATGGAAGGGGAAATTAAGCGAGGTTTGGAGAAGTTAAATAGCTTGTAAGTGGCACAGCTGAAATGCAGACCCAGCGGGTCTGGTTCTGAAACCCTTGCGGTAGTGAGTGAGTGAAGAGCCTGAGTCGGGGAGTCCAAGTTGGAAT
Source organism: Panthera onca (assembly GCF_046562875.1). NCBI lineage: Eukaryota > Metazoa > Chordata > Mammalia > Carnivora > Felidae > Panthera > Panthera onca. Next base: position 67,591,837 of record NC_138342.1, on the reverse strand, counting down.
GCTGCCCTACCACGTACCAGCAGTGAGCCTCAGACGGTCCTTGATGTTCTCCTCACCTGTCGTCGTAAATAGTACCATCAACCTTTCTGAACCGTTGTGAAAAGTATGATTCATGGTTATGAAGGGCTTAGCACTGTGCTTGGCACGTGGTAGGTACTCAGTCTATGGTAACTATTATAACTACTCTTACTTCTATTTGGATATCATTAACTCTTCCCCATTTACTGTGTCCTGTCTTCCTCAACGATATCTTTTCTTCTTGAAATATATTTTAGTCTCTTGCCTCTACCTTACCAGTCACCTTTTGTTTGTCCAGATTTCTGTGGAACATGAAAAAGTATATGAAAGGAGGACTTGTGGTATAGCGTGGAATCGTCAGTTGGTATAGCTGACACTCTTAAAAGCGAAGATGGGAATTCTGATTGATCTGAAGAGAGGAAATTCAAGTTCAAGTTTAAATTTAAACTGATGATCCATTCTAGTGAACCAAAATATGTCATCAAGGTCTCAGATGAAAGCCAGAAGGCAAGAAAAAAGGCAAAGCGTACAGCAGAGAATGAGAGTTCTCTCCAGGAAAGAGGTATTTATAGCATCTCGATGCAACAAAAGCACTTTCAATCTTCATTCACTGAAAGGTACTCTTCGGCTTAAAGAGAGCTCTAGCCTGGTCATCTGAGATATCCTTTTGGATCATTTCCTCCAGTTCTCATTTTCCTGAAATTGGCATTGCTTCCATAATGTTCTGATCCCCATACAATGGCAAATACTCCTTCCCCCCATTCTCCTCATGGGCTGCTCAGCACGTCTGACTCCAATTGTCATAGGAACTCTATTCTGGTCTCTCAGCTTGTGGGCAACAGTTTCACAAAGCAATTCTTACCAGTAATGAAAACTCATATAGCCAGGCATAGTTCTATGCCCTTTGTAGGTATTTAGCCATTTAATTTTCACAATACCCTTAGGAGGTATGTAGTGTTAGCATTCCCATTTTGCACACAAACTGAAGCATAGATTTAGCAACTTGCCTCAGGTTGTATGACTGGTATTTGGTCCTATGGAGCCTGTATTTAGTGCCTACCCTCTTAACCACCACTTTGTACTGCCTCTTACTTATCTCATTTATATGCAATACTTTCTGATACTTTCTATTCTACTCTATGTTTTATTATTTTATTTTATTATTTTTAAACTGTATTTATTTTGAGAGAGACAGAGCCAGTGCAAGTGGCGGAGGGGCAGACAGAGAGAGGAAGAGAGAGAGAATCCCAAGCAGGCTTAGCACTGTCAGTGCAGAGCCTGACACTAGGCTTGAACCCGTGAAACCCCAAGGAAGTGACCTGAACCAAACCAAGAGTCAGACACTTAACCGCTTAACTGACTGAGCCATCCAGGTGCCTCTATTGTTTTGTTTTTTAAATGGTGTCTGGGAGTGGCTCGCAAAATGCTTTTACAATTCTAATGGTACGAAGTTTGAAAACCCTTGGCTGGACCTCCCCTGTTGCGAGATGGACACATCAGGTTGTTTCGGCTGGGTGCCTGAAACATTCTATCCGTATCTCCCCTGGTTCTGGTGCCATGCTCACCCAGCTACCCAGTGCTTAGGATTTGGACGCTGACAGAGGTCTGCCTGCCGGGAAAGAATGCATTGATTCTTGAGTATCCTCATGAATTAGTAAACTGTCATTTTGGTTTAGGCTGTGAGGCTGAATAATGTGAATCTGCCCCCAAGAAACGGGTCTTGCGAATGGAGTCACTGGATCAGAGTCGGTGCCAGTGAGGCTGAAGACTGTGCGTTGAACCTTGACAAAATCTTCAAGGTCCATGCTGTGACACCTTTTGTAGGACAGCCTGCAGGTTTCTCCCAGGGGTGGTGGTTCCCAGCACCGAGCAGGGTTTTAAGCTTCCATGGCACCGAGCACTGTCTGTTCCGTGGTCAGAAAGAGAGCCCAGCACCCTTTTCTTCATCAGTACACGTCCTCGTTGACTCGCATATTTTTTTTTTTAAATTTTTTTTTTTCAACGTTTTTTATTTATTTTTGGGACAGAGAGAGACAGAGCATGAACGGGGGAGGGGCAGAGAGAGAGGGAGACACAGAATCGGAAACAGGCTCCAGGCTCTGAGCCATCAGCCCAGAGCCTGACGCGGGGCTCGAACTCACGGACCGCGAGATCGTGACCTGGCTGAAGTCGGACGCTTAACCGACTGCGCCACCCAGGCGCCCCTGACTCGCATATTTTTGAGAAAAGAAACTGATGCACTATTCCCACCTGAGCTCTATTATACTACATGAATAAATGCAGTGTATCCCCTGCAAATAATTGATTGAAATGTGATCCCTTTCTCTCTCAGCCCAGCCAGTCTCCCTCCTAAGACGATATCCAGTGGGGCCATGTCTTCATATATTATGCATCTCTGTGATTATGCATTAATTTCTTGAGAACTAGCAAGTGATACCTAAATTTTTCAAGCATGTTTGGTTATGCTAAATAATTGATTGCATCTTTTATTTATAAAAATTTACTTGCTGGAAGTTCTGACATAGGTTCTGCCAACCCATCTTCCCTGTTGGATTTCAGCTTCCCGGCATGAAGTCCAAAAACTCACCAACAGATTTCAGTCTTTGAAAGCTTTTAGGCAAGTAGCCAGATGAAGTCCTGCATTCCAGACAAGTGAGACTGGCCTTACGCCAACAGACACCTGTGCTGACCTCTTCCCACGGTCATGGGGAGAAAGCTTGCCAGGGCCTTAAGCACCTGGAAAGACCTGTTTCCAAGTTTGTAGCCTCAATGTCTTCTCTGTCCTAACCGATGAGCAGCTAGGGACTTTCTGGACCTGGTTGAATGTAATCACATGATGAGATAAGTTATAAGCCCACATAGTTTGTACGAGTAGGAGGATAATGTGATCAAAGAGACATATGGGTAACTGGGAAAAAGAGAATTGCACAAAGATAACTTTTTCATCCCTAGGAACTGTATTCCTGAGAAACGGTGAATAGACGGTGAATAGACAAAATATGTAATTAGCATGTCCAACAAATACAATTAACGAGTTAATCAAAATATTATTCCCCCCCATTGCCATTTTAAATTTTATTTAATAGGGGAAGTTTGATGTGAAAACTCAGTCGGCTTATGACTTTTCAACTCATACTTTAAAATTTTTTTTTAGTATTTATTTTTGAGAGAGAGAGAGAGCGTGAGCAGGGGAGGGGCAGAGAGAGGGAGACACAGAATCCGAAGCAGGCTCTAAGCTGTCAGCAAAGATCCCGACAGGGGGCTCGAACCCATGGACCGTGAGATCATGACTTGAGCCGAAGTCATATGCTTAACCTTAACGGACTAAGCCACCCAGGTGCCCTGACTTTTCAACTCATTCTTAGGAAATCGATAGGACTTGTGTCATTCTAAGTTGAACTCTGTCTCAAGTCAGAAATCAGAACTTCTAGCCCAAGACGAGGGTTAAGCCTTGAACCTGATTTAATGTCAATTCCCCTCCTCCTCCCCATCTCTAGCCTGCATCAGGCTGGGGGGTTGGTGTGGGAAGGGGTGTTGGGTAGCTGGTGGCCTCTCTGTGGTCTCTGCCTTCTGCTTTTCTCCTGCCTGTAGTTCTCAGTTTGCTAGCTAGTTTCTGAACTTCCAGGATTGGGGGGCAGGTAGGGAGTTTGGGACAAGGGAATTAGCAAGGTGGGTTTCCCACTCTCCAAGCCTGGCCAGTGTTTGATGTGGACCCTCTCCCTTGTTGGGTGTTGTGGTGGGTTCTTGAGAGACCCCCACTATTGGCCATCCCTCCTGCAATTCTCGGGGCATATGAAGATGTACCTTTATTCTAGGAGGTCCCTCTGGATTTCTTTCTAAGACCCTAGCAATCCAATGCCCACTTCCAGCTTTTTGCTGCTGGCGTCTCTCTGCCTCTCTAGGTGGTCCTATGAGACAGCACCCAAGCTGACCACATGCCAGCTCTCTCTTCTGAGTGACCACAATTGGTCCACAGGACACACTCTACCCAAGAAACCCCACAAAACCAGATCAGTCCCCTGTGCCCCTCCACCCCACTGTCACAGCCCACTGTCAGTGTCAAAAGCACAAAGCTGGGACCCATCATGTGTTGTTTCCTGACTGTATTTCAGGACACTCCAGGTGGTCCACATAAGCCTGCTTCACCGGGCTTGAGATGAAGGAGATGCACCGGTAGCCCTTCTTTCCTTGGGGTGTTAAGGGGACACTCACAGCTCATTAACAGCTCTTTACAAAAAACAAAAAACAAACAAAAAAAAAACCTCTTTACCTATGTTTCCCGGCCACATCGCCCTCCGACCCCTTTTCATATCCTTGAGCTGAGTGAGGCATCCAAGAATGAAGCAGCCAGGTCTCGAAATGTCCTTTGTGAATTCTGGATAAGGGGGCTTGTTCCACGTTCACGCGGGTATCTGATATCTCTCATACTGGTGCCTTAGCTAAAGCAGAGGCAGAAAGAATCCCATCCTAGTATCTTATTCCATAAACAATAGAGAAAAAGGTAAAAGTGTGCATTTCAGTTGTCTAGTGCTGCGTAGCACCCTGAAACTGAGTGGTTGAAAACACCACTGGTATATCATTTCTCGTGCTTCTGTGGGTCGGCTGGGTCACTCGTCTGCTGGTTTCACCGGGGCCTGCTTCTGCAGTTGCACCGAGCTGGAGGGTCAGCCATCGCTCCCGTGGCTGGCATTTAGTGCTGACTGGTGGCAGGGTGCCTCGGGCCATGTTCTTATGGCTTCTCATTATCTGTTAGGCTAAACAAGCTTCCTTTTATGGTGATCTGGGCAACATTTCAAGAGACCCGAGCAGAAGCTCTAAGGCCTCTGGAGGCCTCGGCTCTGGAAATCACACAGAATCACTATCGTACACTTTTTTGGCCAAAGCAAAACCACAAGACCAGCCTAAACTCAATAGGTGGGAAGAAAAGACTCTGCCATTATCATTTACAGTCTTTGGCTCTCCCCAGTTCACTCACTACAGGGCTTTCTGTCTCTGCCAGCTCGAGCAGACGTGGGGTGGAGGGTTAGGGGAGGGATTAAAATGAGTCTCTGTTGGTTTGATGGGCTTATACTTGAAAGGATGGAAAGGAAGGGAAAAGATCCAGAAGGTAAGAGCCAGGGGAAGAAAGCAGAGCCAACTGAGGGGTGCTTTGGGGAAGCATTCCAGGGGAATGGACCACAGGCTGGGAACCAGGAGCCCTTGGTGTAGAGAACAGGCCAGGCTAGTTTTTTCCATTCATGACGGTAGAGGCAGTCAATCTCTCTGTGTGAATTGCGGTGGGGGGGTGGGGGGTGAGATCTTCTGGAACTTCACGTGAAAACGGACTTTACCGTAGATTGGATTCCTCCTCTCCCACCTGCCCTCTTGGACACATTTTCCACCCCCCATTCTTCCTCTCTCTGATATGTTCATAGGGAAGGTGAGTCCCAGGAGAGGTGCGGGGTACTGGCGAACAGCCCTGTCCTCAGGTGTGAGGCTTCAGGAAGAGGTGAATGGGAGAAGCTAGGAGACCCAGGCGATTGGCTGCCCTATTGCTGTGCTGTGGGCTGCAGATTCGATGCTCAGAATTTTCATTTTTTAAAACCATTCCTAAAGCCTTGAAATGTCATTGTATCATGTGTGTTTATCTAGAGTCTAAATGGAAAGGGCCTGTGTTTCCCATCAGATGCCCCAGGAGGAAGGGAACAGAGGCTGATGACATTGGAAGGGCAGGTCACTTTGCTGAGAAGTGAAGTGCTTGGGGCTGGTTTTCAGCTACAGAGGTGAGCAGGCCCACACAGCACATAGCTGACGCTGATAAGCACCCTTGGGGGAAGCACAGAACCTTTACCTGCCTTATATTTTAGACGAACACACAAAATCCATAGAGTTTATTTTTCACTTTCAGAGAATGGATATATGCCTGCCTTTAAGAGACTATACCTTACTTTAAAAGAAAAGCATTTTTTATGAAAAAAAAATTGTGGCTTTTCATGATCACACAAGGACCTGCCCCAGCCCCCACCGCCTGACTCTCCCCTAAAATATTCTGTAATCCTCCTGCCCTCTGTAAAACCTTTGCCTATCTGAATCTTAAGCACATTTCTCTCAGCGGACACATGGCGATATATACTTTAGAGAAGAGCTGGGTGAGTGGGGGGCATGCCTGAACTGCTTCCCCCTTTGCTGGCCTTTCCCACAGTCCCCACAGCCACCGCCCCCCCCCCCCCCCCCCCCCCCCAAGGACCAGCAGGTTGGAGTGCTGAGCCAGTGACCACGACCTCACTGCCAAGCGGCTGCCGGTAGGGGGTGCTGTGTCTACACCTGTAGCCACGGGTATGCTGACACCACCAGGCTTATTGTTAGACAATTAAAGTTGGAGTGGATGTTAGAAATCATGTCAACCACGGGTTTCCTTTGCCCATGAGGAACTTCTGGTTCAAAGAGATGAGTCAGTGGTAAAAGCTGGGCCAAAACACAGGCCTCTTGGCTTCCACGCTGGGATCCCTACCCTCTGTCCTCCTCCACCTCTGCCCCGGTGTGATCTCAGATATCTTACCAGTGTTGAAAGGAACACAGCTAGCATGTGGAATTATTAGAAAAGAACAGGAGATGGTAAGGTGGTTGGTGCTGTTTGCCTGGGAAATCACAAGTTAGGGCTTTTTGCATTTGCCTTCATAGGAATGGTCAGCTCTTAACTAGTAGTTGTTTGTTTGTTTTTTTTAACAGTTAAAAATAGCACACTTGTGGCAAAAGTTATAATTTATTACAAACAATCAAGACATATACCCATACTATGAGAGGCAAGATGTTAGAGAGTGTCAGTCCTGTCTGTGATCATCAGCTGGGTGACCATAGCCAGGCTTTTAAACATCACTTGGCCTCATCTGTAAAATGGGATAATAGTGGTAGTGAAAATTAAAAGAGATAAGGTATTTAAGTGATTATCTTAGGTCATGGCATATTCTAAGTGTTCAGTAAGTGTTAATAATAATAGTAACAATAATAATGGTAACTCTTTGGCACCTGAACTTTGGAACTACAATGTAGTTGTGTCTACCGCAGAGGAGAAATGCCCCTTCCCCTCACCAGTTAGGTATGTAACTCTTCAGAGTAGCTTCTCTACCACCAGTCTCTCCTCTCCAGAGACCCAAAGTTGTGGCCAGGAGTTAGCCTGGTTGGGAGAGTGGGGATGGAGAGGTGGGGGGCATCAGTGTGTGACTGCATAATCTAAGCTTGTGGTGAGAAAGAATTGAGTGAGAGAGAAAGCGTGCTGAGACGCCTTCTTCCTCACCTTGGGATCCTTCTTATAGGTAAAAAAAAAAAAAAAAAAAAAAAAAAAAAGCCAAGGGATAGACAGCAACAAAATTTTTTTTAACAGAAATCTTTTGGCCATTTTAAAAATTAATTAATTAATTACTTTTTAAATTTACATCCAAGTTAGTTAGCACATAGCGCAACAATGATTTTAGGAGTAGATTCCAATGATTCATCCCCTATCTACAACAGTCTGTGCTCATCCCAACAAGTGTCTTCCTTAATGCCCCTTACCCATTTAGCCTATCACCCCTCCCACAACCCCTCCAGCAACCCTGTTTGTTCTCTATATTTTAAGTCTCTTATGTTTTGTCCCCTCCCCGTTTTTATATTATTTTTGCTTCCCTTCCCTTATGTTCATCTGTTTTGTATCTTAAATTCCTTATATGAGTGAAGTCATATGATTATCTGTCTTTGACTGACTAATTTCTTTTAGCATAATACCCTCTAGTTCCATCCACGTAGTTGCAAATGACAAGATTTCATTCTTTTTGATTGCCGAGTAATACTTCACTGTATATATATATATACCACATCTTCTTTATCCATTCATCCATCGGTGGCCATTTGGGCTCTTTCCATACTTGGGCTCTTGTCGATAGCACTGCTATAAACCTTGGGATGTGTGTTCCCCTTTGAAACAGCATACCTATATCCCTCGGATAAATACCTAGTAGTGCAATTGCTAGGTCAGAGGGTAGTTCTATTTTTAATTTTTTGAGGAACCTCCATACTGTTTTCCAGAGTGGCTACATCAGCTTGCATTCCCACCAGCAGTGCAAAAGAGATCCTCTTTCCCTGCATCCTCGTCAACATCTGTTGTTGCCTGAGTTGTTAATGTTAGCCATTCTGACAGGTGTGAGGTGGTATCTCATTATGGTTCTGATTTGTATTTCCTGATGAGTGATGTTGAGCATTTTTTCATGTGTCTGTTAGTCTTTTGGCCATTTTTGAAAATCAAATAATTTGTGCAATGTTTAGCATTTCTTGTACAGTTCTTAATTATTGTTGTTGCTTTACAATTTTGTGTGATGCCCGCAAAAGGTAGATATATTCCTAGATGGTGGATATCCTTTGAACCAACTAAATTGGCCTTATGTCCATTCTGTAACATATTTCAAACACGTAAGTTTTGTTTTAAGTTAATCTTATCCTGTCTATGACCTGGTTTTCTTCCCCTGCCATCCTACCCCTGTATGCCATAGATTCATCTTCACTTTGGTTCTTCTTCCCTTTTCAGAATCTGACCCAGTAGTCACAGAAAGCTTTGCGATCAATCAGTAAACGATACCCTACCAGAAAGGCATCATATAAATCAGAGATGCCCAGAAAGGCAAATATTAAAACAGTTTCCCTGATTTTTTTTTCCTAGGAGCACCTGATACAGCATTGAACAATTGGTGGGTATATTTGACAAATCGGGAACCGAGTTCATTAGGGAGTTGGGGAACTTAAAATCAGGCTGCCTGCAGGAAAATGTATGAAGGGATTATGCCGTGCAGCCACCAGTAATTAAAGCACCAGGAACCCGGCCTGAATGGATGATCTTCCGCCTGAATGGAACCTTCATGGACTGAGCAAAACTTTCTTGAGTCAAAGTGACTTAGGAGGGAAATCGTTTGTGATAAACAGAATGGATGGAAAAAAATGAACATCCAGAATCTCTAGGGAACGAAACCAAATCCACAAGGGCAATACTATTTCTACTGAATTCGTGGTCAAAGAAAATCTGAGCATGTCCTTCACACAAGAGGCAATAGAAATAGAAAACAAATCCATGGAAAAGAATTCAGCCTTCCTAGTAATTATAGGAACTTAAAGCACAAAGTCACGCAATGCCAGTTAAACTGGTAAAAGCAAATTATGATTACAAAACCAAAATCTGGCAAGGCTTTTGAGAAAGCTGTATTCTCCTAGTAACATAAATTAATACAATATTTCTGGAAAGCAACATGGCAAAGTGTAATGAGCCATGAAATATCACATCCTTGGCCTGGTAAACATATGCTTGAGACCGTATTCTGAATAAATAACTCAAAAAAAGAAAAATCATGGGGCAGAGAAGAGGCAAAAAGAAAAAAAATGGAAAAAATACCAAAAAATGATGAAATAAAAGCATATTATGATATATAATGAAATATAGTATTACTATTAAGAATGTTACATTTGTGTATGATGAAAGGAATAGAAATGTTGATATAAAATAATGCTAAGTGAAAAATAGTTAAGCCCAAATTTTGTGAATATTGACTATAAGTATGTTAAAAAAAAAAAAGACCAAGCAACAATGAAACTAAAAAGACATTATTCACTTTTGTTACATGGCAGCGTGAGAAGTGAATTTGATTTTTCTGTTGCTTTGACATTTGTGTTTATCTTTCTAAAAAAACAATTTTAGGGGCTCAGTTAAGTGACTGACTTCAGCTCAGGTCATGATCTCACAGTTTGTGAGTTCGAGCCACACGTCGGGCTCTGTGCTGACAGCTCAGAGCCTGGTGCCTGCTTTGTATTCTCTCTCTCTCTCTCTCTCTCTCTGCCCCTCCCCCACTAGTGCTCTGTCTCTCTCTCTCAAAAATAAATATGCATATAAGAAATAAAATAAATAAAAAACACAATTTTAAAGGCTGCTCTCTAATTTCTATTTAATATAAGATTTAATATATAATTTATCAAGGACAGAAGCACAGTAAATTCTTATCCCTTTGTCATGTGGTTTCTGACAGCTGCCCAGATCTTAAACATGAGCTGGAATAGCACAGAAAGTGCATCTCCTCACTGCACAGATCCCCTGCTGATTACGCAGAGGGGGTATGTGATTACCAAGAGCCTTGAGTGACTGTAGAAGAAAATCACGTCAAATTAGCTATCGGGTTGGCTCATCTGATGCCAGAGCCTTATCTACTTGGTCCCGGTGGTTGGATCATTTTGGCGTTTCTGGAAGAGAGGGAGGCCAGTCTGGGAGAGAGGAAGAGGCAAAGTGTTGGCTCCTTTTTCTACTTATAAGACTCTCCCTCCTTAATTAAGTCAATACATTTCAGCATCCTAGGCGCCCTTTACCTTTGCACCTGGTCCTTCTTGCCCCACAGGCTTGGCATCCTCTGATGCTTATTTTTGCTGTCTTATCCACCTCGAAGAGCAACAATAACCCTAATAAAATAGAGTCACATATTTCCTCTAAATAGCTAGATGTTCTTAAGGGTTTAGATTCAGACTTTATTTTATTGACTAGTGGCCGTTTTTCTTCTTGTCCTTGCTCCTGTGGAAGCAGGGCACTGAATCTCGTAGGTCCCACTTTATTTGCTTCTTTGATGCAGCAAACATCTGTGATTCTCTGTACTTTGACATGGAATTCTGCTTACACCAGGCGGTTCTCAGAGTTAGAGGTGGTGGGCCTGGGTCAACACCATCTGCTTTCATGGGAAGATGAAATATGTGCCTGAGACCCAGAATGAAGAGATTCACATCTCCTCCCTCAGTTGTGCACAGAATGCTTCATTAGTGTGCGCTTTTCCAGCAGAGGGGAGAAGGGGCAGGGACCTGAATGAGTGTTTACCTGAGGAGTTGTCACAGAATTCTCAGGCTGGTGTTCCCAAGTTCTTTTTCTCCCTCTCTTCTCCTTCCTATATGTGTCTTGCTTTTTTCCACCCCTCTACAAATTAGAGGCCTTCAAGAGAATAAGGTGACATTTACTGAGCGTGTGTTATGCATCAGGCACAATTACGTGTATTAACCAGTTTAATCTTTACGACTGCCCTATGGGGTAGATGGGCACAGTTATTATCCTCATCGTACAGCTGAGGAAACAGACACAGAAAGCCTAAGTTACTTGTCCAAGTTCACAAAGTGGTGGAACCAAGCTTTAAACCCAAGCATTTGGCCCGAAGTGGTTTTTGGCCACTGAGCTGTATAATGCACTGGGAGAGTGAGCCAGGCTGAGCTTGCCCATGTTCTGGGAGGAGATCACTGAAGCCAAGTGAGGAGTCAGTGAAGGTGTGTGTGTGTGTGTGTGTGTGTGTAGCCCGACCTGTCATCCTGTTATTTACTCTGACGACACCAAGTTGCCTAACCCTCTGTTCTCAGTTTTCTCATTTGTAAAATTGCAAGAATATGAATAGTACTTAACTCTTCCGAGAGTTGTTGTGATGAGTAAGTGTGTTAATAAAATCCTTAGGACAGGGGCCGGTGCAGAGTTACTATGCTTAACGTCAGCCATTATCATCACCACCATCATCGTTCATGCCGGTATTTGGGAACCACTGCCCCACCTCCCAGACTAGTGGTGATGAAAGTAGCATTTCTTTTTCTTTTTTTTTTTTTTAATTAAAAAAAAATTTTTTAATGTTTATTTATCTTTGAGACAGAGAGAGACAGAGCATGAACAGGGGAGGGGCAGAGAGAGAGGGAAACACAGAATCTGAAACAGGCTCCAGGCTCTGAGCTGTCAGCACAGAGCCCGACGCGGGGCTCGAACTCATGGACCACGAGATCATGACCTGAGCCGAAGTCGGACGCTTAACCGACCAAGCCACCCAGGCGCCCCGAAAGTAGCATTTCTAACAAGCCCAGGTGCTGCCGCTGCTTCTTATCCGGGAACCACACCCAGAACGAAGAGGAGGATCTGTTTCCCAGCCACTGGAGTTCCGTTTCTCTCCTGGAGCTCGGTCCCTGAAGTACTTGCGCTTGCTGACTGTGCCTAGAGTGGGGGGACCTGGGGGCTGTGCCTCCGCTGGCAGGGCTGGCAGTGATCAGTGAAAGATGTCGTCTCAGAACCTAGCCAGGGGCCCCGGCTTCAGCAGGATCTGACCGTGACATCTTAGCCAGAAGGGGACTCGAGCTGGTGAAATGCCTGGGCTATCATTTGTTGAACACGTGAGAGGCATGGAGACCCCTGGATGAGTGGCTCCATGACTGAAATCAGCAGGTCACTCTGGAAGTAATAGGAGAGGGGAGAAAAGAATCTTCCTCCCAAGCAGAAAATGTTCTTGGAGCAAAAATGGAAATGAGGAAGGTTGAGTGAGGAGAGGAGGTGGGGAGGGGCCCTAATTTACAACACTTACTGTTGGAAATGTGGGGTTTGTAAGAAGCAAAAGCTGGAGGCACCTTGGTCTGAACCAAGGAGATGACATTTCTCCTTTTCTGAAGTCAAAGGTGTACAAGAGAGGAAGGTGGGAACTGCAGTCATTTTGCTACCAAGGGAGGGAAGGGAGTGAGGAATAAGTTGACGTGTTTCGGGCCGGGCGGAGGGCTTATGTTTGTGTGGCTGTGAGGTCTGAATTCTCTCCAGCTCACTCCGTCTTAGTGGATAGAGTGTGACAGGGCTCCCGGTCCAGGGCTCCGAACCATGGAATCCACCCTCGTGGAACCCGTGCTGCCTCCTTGCACCTGGAGAGGCTCTGCGTGGGAAGCGGATGAGCTTTGAAAATAAACGTTCCACTTGTAGGCTGCAAGACCGGAGCTGGGATGTGACTCCAAGTCCCGGAACACGTGTCCCCCAGATGCATTCCCTGCTTTTAGTTGCTGCAGCGGTGCTGGCAGCTGCAGTGAGCTCTCACAGCCCCGAGCCCGTCCCACTGTGCTCACAGCAAGTCTCATTGCACTGAGGCTGAAAGGCTTTGAGAAAGTTACCTCTGGATTAGGAGGAGGGAAGGGGAGGGAGCTGGTGCTCTCCCCAGGTGACCTGCTCTGCACTCACGGCCCCTGCAAGGTTCCTCAAAGCTGTCCTAGCCAGGCTAGACCCATGCCAGGCCTTGGCCCAGGAGCTGTGTCCTGCACCTTGGATTCCTGATGGAGGCAAAAGAAGTGCTGGTGCCAACTGCAACCAGCTGGCCGGCAGAAGTCGCCCAGGAGAACTCTGCCATGTCCTCCACATCCTGTCCCCCGATTTTGCTCTCAAGAATGGCAGGCTTGGTGGGTACTCCGCATGTCAATCACAGAGCTGAAAATGAAAATGAAATGAAAGGGTTGAAAAGCACCGAAACATCCTGATGGAGTGAGCATCCCAGACTGGTAGTCAGTGGGTCTGGGGGCCTCCTTGCACCCCAAGCGGGAAGGGTAGGCTTGCTTTGAGGAACCTTCCCGAGAAGAAGCAGTATCTCTCAAGAGAGTGAGCTCTTTGTGTACAATCAGACAGTGGCGTGTTGAAAATTCTTTCTCTTAAACACATCCCTTCCATCCTTCCTACTTCCACTACTTCCAAGAATGCTTACTATTCCATTGGCGAACTTTTCTTTACTCGGAACTGCCAGATGTACAACTGTGTGCTGCTGCTTTTGGAGGTGGGGTGAAATCCAGAGCTGACCGCTGCTTTCAGGGAGCTTACAGTGGAGCTTCTCAGACGAGGTTATAGATGCAAGGAAAGATACCTGACTAGGACTCTCTGCATTCCTAACCTGGTATTCAGCAGCCACCTGCCCAACCTCCAACTTGGCCCAACCTCCGTGCTCCCCAAAATGATCCCCTTGGTTCTCCTCCCCCCCTGAGGTGCAGCTTCTCTCTTCAGGAAACCCTACTCCACCCTGCCAGCCTCAAACGAATCCCTCTGCCTTCTGAACAGCAACCTACTCATCTTCACAGACTTGGCCACTTATCACATCTTTGGGATGGATACCTCTTGGTGGATTGGATTCTTTAATTTCAGTGTGACAGTGTCAGCTTTTGGGAACTCAGAGCTGGTTCTTTCCCTTATGAGGTGGACTGGTGAGGTCTGGATCAAAGAGCTGTGGCTCCCTTGGCCCTTCTCCAAGTACTTTTGTGCCTTTCTCCCTCCCCTCTGCCTGGGAAAGTCCCATTCGTTATCAAAAACCCAGGTCAGAAACCACATCCTCTCTGCAGCCTCCTCCTCCTCCTCCTCCTCCTCCTCCTCCTCCTCCTCCTCCTCCTCCCTACGGGAGTCACTACTGCCTGTAGCGCTTCTTCTTCCTTTGGGTTTGCCATCTTAATCCTGGGGCCCTAAGGGTCTCATCTTGAGAGATGAAATCCCCCTCAGTATTTCTTCCTGGGACCAGGGCTTCTAGAGCTGGTGGGCAAGTCAGGTCCCCGTTGGCATCCTCACATCTGTGTTGTGCTAGGGAATAACAATTGGCTTTATTTTTATTCAAAAGACTGTTTCTCTGAGATGCACGTTTTGGCTTGAGATGTGACCTTTGCAAGCAACCTTTTTGGACAATGGGGATGGAAATAGTCTTCACTCTGGAAGCTGGAGCTTCTGTCCTACTGGCTACAGAAGTGTCTTAAACATAGAAACATGCATTGTAAATGGGAACAATAAACAGTGGTTGTCAACCTTGCCTACTTTGGAATTGCCTGGAGAGCTTTAAAAATATCATGGCTGGGCCCCACCCCCAGGTCCTGATTTAACTGGTCTGGGGTGTAGCCTGGGCTCCTGAGACTTTTGAAAGCTCCCTAAGTGATTCTGATGTGCCACCCAGGTTGAGAACAACTGCTGAGCTGGGCCGCCTGATGACTATTTGCAGGAAGAGGAGACTCTTAATTAGCATCTCTAGGGGGTATGCAATGCCAGGGAAGAATTCTGAGAATTAAAATAAGTCATTAAAGGGGAAAAAAAGGACAGGTAGGCAAAACAAGACCTGCACAAGTAAATTCAGGATAAGGATTCCTTTTTTTTTTTTTTTTTTAATCTTCGTGTCCAACGTGGGGCTCGAACTCATGACCCAGAGATCAAGAGTCCCATGCTATACTGACTGAACCAGCCAGGTGCCCCTGGGATGAGGGTTCTTAAAACAGCCTATTCTACTGGACTAGTGGAAGACAGGGAAAAGATTCAGAGGAGACAAAGGAAATAGGTAGTTTTGCTCATTGAAAAGCTCAAGGCCGAAGAGGGGAGGCCCAAGGGAAGCTGGACCTTCCAAGACACAGGGAAACACCAGTTGGCAAGGGATTTACCTGTGAAACCAGAATGGTTTTGACTGGCTGTCCATGGGGATGTCCAAGGAGCAGACAGGAAAAACCATTACTTCTCAAAAGAACCAAAAGGGAACCAAAGCCTGGAGCAGCCCCTATCTCTGGGAGATGAAAGTAAAACTGTTCACAGAGGCCATAACCCCTGATATGGGGGAGACCACAACCCATGGGTGGAGCCTGTGCACTCAAAGAGGGTAAGGACAAGGGCCTCAGAGCATTTGAAACATATTCAACTCCTTGCCAGTGGGCCAGGATACACAGCTCTCCAAGGGTGCCATCCTCACTGTGCTCTACGTGGATGGCATCCCTTCATGGAATATTCCAGAGACAATGAAGGTTGTACCTTCAGCAGTTGGGCAGCACTTGGCCTTGTCCACCACATGTCATTGTTGCACCCAAATCCCCACGTCTCATAGCGGAGCTTGGGGTTTCATTTGAATCCAAGGATCAGGAATTCAGAATTGGGTGCGTCTGCCTGATGGGGAAATCTCTCCTCCTTGGATGGGAACCCAAGAGCCTCAAGATGTGAGATGGGGTGACCCTAACACACCCCTGTGTTATCCTGTGATGATTGTGAAGAAAAATAGACCTTACTCCATTAGAGACAGGATACCCTCCACCTAGTAGGATGAGCCTAGCAGCAACAATGCGTGCTCTTCCAAACTTTACAAATGCAGGGATGCCTGGGTGACTGTTGGTTGAACATCCGTCTTCGGCTCAGGTCATGATCCTGTGGTTCGTGGGTTCAAACCCCATATTGGTCTCTGTGCTACAGCTCAGAGCCTGGAGTCTGCTTCCCATTCTGTGCCTTCCTCTCTCTCTGCCCCTCCCCTGCTCACAGTCTATTTCTCTGTCTCTCGAAAATAAACAAACATTAAAAATAGAGTGTGAAAAATAGGCAGAAGGTTTATTTGAACAAATTAGCTGAGAACAAATTTGTTTATTTGAACAAATAGCTGAGAACTTCCTAACCTGGGGAAGGAAACAGACACCTGAGTCCAGGAGGCACAGAGAACTCCCTTCAAAATCAGCAAAAACAGGTCAACACCATGACATCTCATAGTGAAACTGGCAGAATACAAAGAGAGAATTCTTCAAGCAGCTAGGAACAAACAGGCCTTAACCTTTAAGAGTAGACACATAAGGGTAGTAGCAGACCCTTCCACTGAAACTTGGCAGGCCAGAAGCGAGTGGCAGGAAATAGTGAATGTGCTGAATAGGAAAAATATGCAGCCAAGTATCTTTATCCAGCAAAGCTGTCATTCAGAATAGAAGGAGAGATAAAGCCTTTCCCAGAGAAACAAAAACTAAAGGAGTTCATGACCACTCTGCGAGTGGAATGCTACAAAGACTACAAAGGATCAGAGACATCACCACAAGCACAAAACCTACAGATAACACAATGGCACTAAATTCATATCTTTCAATAATCACTCTGAATGCAAATGGACTAAATGCCCCATTCAAAAGACATAGGGTTTCAGAATGGATAGAAAAACAAGATCCATCTATATGCTATCTACAAGAGACTCATTTTAGACCTGAGGACACCTATAGATTGAAAGTGAAGGGATGGAGAACCATCCATCATGGTAATGGATGCCAAAAGAAAGCCAAAGTAGCCATACTTATATCAGACAAACCAGATTTTAAAACAAAGACTGTAAATGTAAAAACTGTAAATTTTAAAACAAAGAGATGAAGAAGGGTATTATATCGTACTTAAGGGGTCTATCCATCAAGAAGAGCTAACAATTATAAATAGTTATACCCCCAATTTGTAAGCACCCAAATACATAAATCAATTAATCACCAACATAAGCAAATTCATTGATAATAATACTATTATTGTAGGAGAATTTAATACTCTACTTACAACAATAGACAGATCATCCAAGCAGAAACGTAACAAGGAAACAAAGTCTCTGAATAACATACTAGATGGACTTGCTTACTTTCATCCTAAAGTAGCAAATACACATTCTTCTTGAATGCACATGGAACATTTTCTAGAATAGATCACATATTGAGTTACAATTCAGTCCTCAACAGGTATAAAAAGATTGAGATCATACCATGCATATTTTCAGATCACAATGCTATGAAACTTGAAATCAGCCACGAGAAAAAATTTGGAAAGCCCTTAAATACATGGAGGTTAAAAGAACACCTTACTAAAGAGTGAATGGGTTAACGAGGAAATTAAAGAAGAAATTAAAAAATACATGGAAGCAAATGAAAATGAAAACATGACAGTCCAAAACCTTTGGGATGCAGCAAAAGTAGTCCTAGGAGGAAATTCAGGCCTGATTCAAGAAGCAAGAAAGGTCCCAAATTTACATCTTAACTTTACACCTAAAGGAACTAGGAAGAGAGCAGCAAATAAAGCCTAAAGCCAGCAGAAGAAGGGAAATAATAAAGATTAGAGCAGAAATAAATGATATAGAATCCAAAAAAAAGTATAACAGATCAATGAAACTAAGAGATGGTTTTTTGAAAGACTAAACAAAATTGATAAACCCCTAGCCAGACTTCTCAAAAAGAAAAGAGAGAGGACCAAAGTAAATAAAATCACAAATGAAAGAGATCACAACCAACACCACAGAAAAACAAGCAATTATAAGTGAATACTATGAAAAATTATATGCCAACAAACTGGACAATGTGGAAGAAATGGACAAATTCCTAGACACTCACACACTACCAAAACTCAAACAGGAAGAAATAGAAAATTCGAACAGGATCATAACCAGCAAAGAAATGGAATCAGTTATCAAAAATCTCCCAAAAAGAAATTAAAGAAGAGTTAATACTCTTTCTCCTCACACAGTTTCAAGAAATAGAAATGGAAGGAAAGCTTCTAAACTCTATGAGGCCAGCATTACCTTGATTCTAAAACCAGAAAAAGACCCCACTAAAAAGGAGAATTACAGGCCAATATCCCTGATGAATCTGGATGCAGAAATTCTCAACAAGATACTAGGACATTGAATTCAACAGTACATCAAAAGAATTATTCACCATGATCAAGCAGGATTTATTCCTGGGCTGCAAGGCTGGTTTAATATTCACATATCAGTCAATGTGATACACCACATTAATAAAGGATAAGAACCATATAATCCTCCCAATATATGCAGAAAAAAACATTTGACAAAATACAACATCTTTCTTGAGGGTTTTTATCAAGAAAGATGTTGTATTTTGTCAAATTTTTTTTCTGTATATATTGGGAGGATT
Organism: Panthera onca; assembly: GCF_046562875.1. Lineage (NCBI taxonomy): Eukaryota > Metazoa > Chordata > Mammalia > Carnivora > Felidae > Panthera > Panthera onca. Next base: position 67,573,363 of record NC_138342.1, on the reverse strand, counting down.
ATATGGTTCTTATAAACTGAGAAACTATCAGTTTCTCAGATATCAGATCTGAGATATCAGATCTCAGGTATCAGATATCAGATATCATATCAGATATATGTAACTATCCCTACTGAGAAAGTAGGGATAGGATGAACATAACTCAACATCATAAAAGCCATATATGAAAAGCCCACAGCTAATATCATCTCAATGAAATAATTAAATAATGATATCTCAATGAAATAATGATATTTCTCAATGGAGAAAAACTGAGCTTTCCCCCTGAGATCAGGAACATGACAGGGATGTGTACTCTCACCACTATTGTTCAACATAGGACTAGAAGTCCTAGCCTCAACAATCAGACAACAAAAAGAAAAAAAGGCATTCAAATCGTCAAGGAAGAAGTCAAACTTTCACTTTTCACAGATGACATGATACTCTACATGAGAAACCTGAAAGACTTCACCAAAAAACTGCTAGAGCTGATACATGAATTAAGCAAAGTCACAGGATATAAAATCAATGTAGAGGGGGCGCCTGGGTGGCGCAGTCGGTTAAGCGTCCGACTTCAGCCAGGTCACGATCTCACGGTCCGTGAGTTCGAGCCCCGCGTCAGGCTCTGGGCTGATGGCTCAGAGCCTGGAGCCTGTTTCCGATTCTGTGTCTCCCTCTCTCTCTGTCCCTCCCCCGTTCATGCTCTGTCTCTCTCTGTCCCAAAAATAAATAAACGTTGAAAAAAAAAAAATTTAAAAAAAAAAATCAATGTAGAGGAATCAGTTGCATTTCTATAAACCAATAATGAAGCAGCAGAAAGAGATATTAAGGCATTGATCCCATTTACAATTGCACTAAAAACCGTAAGACACCTAGGAATACACCTAACCAGAGGTAAAAGATCTGTATGCTGAAAGTTACAGAAAGTTTATGAAAGAGATTGAAGAAGACACAAAGAAATGGAAAAGCATTCCACCCTCATGGATTGAAAGAACAAATATTGTGAAAATGTTGATACTACCCAAAGCAATTTATACATATAATGCAATCCCTATCAAAATAACACAGCATTTTCTACAGAGCTAGAACAAACAATTCTAAAATTTGTATGGAACCAGAAAAGACTCCAAATAGGCAAAGTAATGTTGAAAAAGAAAACCAAAGCTGAAGGTATCACAATTCTGGACCTTAAGCTGTATTACAAAGCTGTGATCATCAAGACAGTATGCTTTTGGCACAAAAACAGACACGTAGATTAATGCAATAAAATAGAGAACGCAGAAACAGACCCATAAATGTATGGCCAACAAATCTTTGACCAAACAGGAAGGAATATCTAAAGGAAAAAAGTCTCTTCAGCAAATAGTGCTGGGAAAACTGAACAATGACATGTAGAAGAATGAAACTGGACTACTTTCTTATACCATACACTAAAATGGATGAAAGACCTAAATGTGAGACAGGAAACCATCAAAATCTTACAGGACAAACAGGCAGCAACGTCTTTGACCTCAGCCACAGCAACTTCTTACTTGACATGTCTCTGGAGGCAAGGGAAATAAAAGCAAAATGAACTATTGGGACTTCATCAAGATAAAAAGCATCTGCACAGCAAAGGAAATAATCAACAAAACTAAAAAGCAACTGACAGAATGAGAGAAGACATTTGCAAATGACATATCAAATAAGGAGTTAGTATCCAAAATTTATAAAGAACTTACCAAACTCAGCACCCCCCCAAAAAACAAATAGCCCAGTGAAGAAATGGGCAGAAGACATGAATAGACACTTTTCCAAAGAAGACATCCAGATGGCCAAGAGACACATGAAAAGATGCTCAACATCACTCATCATCAGGGAAGTAGAAATCAAGACCACAATGAGATACCACCTCACACCTGTCAGAATGACTAGAATGAACAACTCAGGAAACAACAGATGCTGGTAAGGATGCAGAGAAAGAGGAACCCTTTTGCACTGTTGCTGGGAATGCAAACTGGTGCAGCCACTCTGGAAAACAGTACGAGGTTCCTCAAAAAGTTAAAAATAGAACTACCCTACAACCCAGCAATTGCACTACTAGGTATTTATACAAAGGATACAAAAATGCTGATTTGAAGGGGCACATGCACCCCAATGTTTATAGCAGCACTATCGACAATAGCCAAAGTATGGAAAGAGCCCAACTGTCCATTGACTGATGAATGGATAAAGAAGATGTGGTATGTACACACACACACACACACACACACACACACACACACACACACACTGGAATTCTACTCAGCAATGGAAAAGAATGAAATCTTGCTATTTGCAACAACGTGGCTAGAACTAGAGGGTATTATGCTAAGTGAAATCAGTCAGAGAAAGACAAATATCATATGATTTCATTCATATGTGGAATTTGAGAAACACAACAGATGAACATAGGGAAAGGGAAAGAATAATAAGATAAAAACAGAGACAGAGGCAAACTGTAAGAGACTCTAATACAGAAGACAAATTGAGGATTGCTGGAAGGTGTTGGGTGGGGGAGAGATGGGCTAAATGCATGATGGGCATTAAGGAGGGCACTTGTTGAGATGAGCACTGGGTGTTATATGTAAGTGATGAATCACAGGGTTCTACTCCTAAGGCCAAGACTACACTGTATGTTAACTAACTTGAATTTATAAAAAAAATAAAAATAAAAATAAATGTAAAAAAAGGCACCTGATGTCAAGTTCTTCCACTGTTACTGATGCTAAGTTTCATCTCTTGGTAAAGTGCCAGATTCCTCCATGGTAAAATGTGATTTTCCCCTTCACAGCTAGTAGGCAGTCTGGAGGGTGATGCTTTGACACCATGGGAATATCCTGCTTCCTGGCAATCCTTTGACCTAATGATTTTAGCATCTGTATTCATTCGCAAGGGCTGCTCTCATAAGTACCACAGATTTGGGGGTTAGCCAGCAGGAATTTATAATTCATTGTTCTAGATGGTAGCAGCCTGAAATCAAGGTGTTGGCGGGATTGGTTCCTGCTAAAGGCTGTGAGGGCAGCATCCGGTCCAGGCGCCTCTCTCCTTGGCTTGTAGATGACTGTCTCCTCGTGTCACCTCACATCCCCTTCCCTCTCTGGGTGCCTGGTCCAAATCTCCTCTTCTTATAAGCACCCTGGTCCCATTGTACTAAAGCCCACACCCTAATGAACTCCTTTTAACTTGAATCTGTCTGCAAAGACCCTATCTCCAAATAAGGTCACATTCAGGGGGCAGTGGGGGTCCAGACGTCAACATAAGAATTTGAGGAGGAGGGAGCACAATTCAACCCACAGCAGCATCCATTGATGATTCTCACTGGAATCCATTATTTATTGGGGTCTTAGTTTGGGTTCCCTGGGAAACAGATTCTGGGAGGCAGATTTGTGTGCTGGCTTCTCAGGGACTGTGCTTGGTGACATCCATGAGAGACTAGGAGAAGCAAGACTGGGCAGAGAGAGAAGATGAGGTTCACCACAGCTGCAACAGAGACCTCAGTCTACACTGCAGGCAGCTGTATATCTGGATGGGTCTTCAGGGATATTACAAATTGAGGCAAAGGGCCAGGCCTTTGTGCCCCTTTATCAACTAAACATTAGACACAGCCTCCCACCAGGGAAGGACAAGCCCTTGGGCTTGCCAGCTTCCTCCATGAGGGCAGTGCCCAGAGAAAGGCTCAGCCGTGAGCTTTTGGACACCAATAGTGCGGGCAGTTGGGGGTTGAGTGTCCGGGCCGTGAAGCTGAGGCGGGAACCATAGCGCCTGGACAACTGGGGATGGCAGAGGGTGATTTTCCCCCAAATCTCCATTTGTTACCTGGCGCTTTTCCAAAAAGAAGAGCTTTTTCTCATCAACTGCAATGAATTATATACCCCTTTCTAAAAATATGGGGAAAATCTTAAATGCTTACATTTTTCCCGTTTAATCATCATTTTCCAAGTAAGGAGTTGATATAATTCAGCTCTGTTCAGAGTGGCATTATTACTTTTGCCAAGGTGGACCCCCTTCTGCCATAAAAACATCAGAAGTTACATTTTGCAACTGTGTTGGTATAAAGAGAAATACAACCTAGGTCTGGGTTCATTATCATGTATTTCATGTTATATTCTCTTGTTTTCCTTTGGAAGGAAATGTACTATGGGCTTTCAGCACTGTGTCTACTCTACCTAATGCATAACTTAGTCCAGGTTATGCTCCATCCAGATCCAGATCAGGGGCCAGGCAAGCAGTAATTGAAGAAGGTTGATTCTGAGTGCATATAGGTGCATGGGGTCAGTGGGGGTGACTGTCTAAGGGGAAGGGGCATTTAGCTCTAGTAGAAAGTGGCCATGTAGGAAAGTGAGGTGGCCTGATACATCTTTCCATTTTTCCAGAGAAGCCAGAAATAGAGACTTTTGAAAATTTGAAATTATTTATTTTTAATTGTTGGCTCAGTTTTTTAAAAAAGTCTTTGGGCTGATTGTAGAAGGAGTTGGCTAGCCATGGGCCTCCCTGGGGAGAGATGCTGACCGTTCTCATACTCGGTACCTTGCAGAAAACCCAGTACTTGTTTGCTCAGAAACGAATGAATGGATAGTTACATTTTGCTAAGGCAACCTGTTAAAATCAGGTTGGCTTTTATGCATCAAAACCAGGGAAGATCAGAAAACCAGGTCCTGGATTATGCTGCAAAGAAAAAACAAATCTTCCCTGGGTTATTCACAGCAACTTACAGACTTGGCAAAAATAAAAATGTGTGAAGAAAACCCTTGAAACCAGAGTTCATGAACTAGGTCAGGCTGCCTCAGTGATGCAGTCACTAACCAGACAATCAAAGGGGATTTCTTACTATGTTGATAGAAGGCTTTATTATTCAATTAAATTTTTTTTCCTACTTAAGGCAGATTCATTACTGTGGTAAAAAGACTGTGTTTTGTTATTTTTTCCTTTGCGGGCACCGAGTACACCTTACCACCAAGAGTTTTTCATCTGTGTCCTTGGCCTGTGGTTGCTAGGTGGGGGAGGTTGGGTCAGAATCCACTGGGTTCATGCCAAGCCCCGGGAAGGACCTTTCTCTGGTCAGAAGAGAGCATGAGGAGAATGAGGAGAGCCTTGAAGGGAATGGGGACAGAAAGCAGTACCTCCCAGGGGGCTTTCCATAGACTTTTTTTACCAGCTCTTTTGGCTTAGACATAAAGGCAGCAGTGGCGCCCTGTCAGAGCTTTCCCCCAAGATGCTCCTCCAGGGCTCGGCCCTCTGAGGGTCTGGGTCTCCCAGTCTTTATGCTTCATTGCTGAGAAGGTGCCTAACTCCTGCCCAAACTTCCGGGTCCTAGGCTCCAACCACTAGCTGTCTTGATTTCCTTAGAGAAATTGCTTGTTAGGAAAAAGAGAGAGAGAAGGATGATGATCCATAGTTACCCAGATATTTCAGACGATGAGGGCAGAAATTATCCTTTTTTTTTTTTTTTTTTTTTGCCACTTCCCCCAAATTGATTAGTTTGGGTCATGATTTTAATCTTAGTCTTCCTTCAGAAGGACCAACGTTTTTGACATTGTCCTTGCTCATTTATGGTCAGAGACATTAATGAGCATGTACATAGCTATAGCAAAATGTATGTATGCACACCTCCCTCCCCCCCCCATAAACATACTTACTGCCCAAGAGAAAATCAAAACCAAATAATTAATGGAAAAGGAAATTCAGTGTATCCATAGTGCAGTAAATTATTCTCTTTGTGCGCAATTATCTGTAATTCTAATTTCAGTAATTGTGTTTGATTTTAATTGTTTGAGAGAAAGAGAGATGGATGATGGGAGTTATCCTGAATCACAAACCCTGAATGAGTTTGCTTTTCTAAATTCACCTCAGAGAACCTGGGAGGGCTGAGGATCAGGGTAGGAAAAAGAGTCTCTGCTGGGACCTGAGGCATTTTTTTCCCCTGAAGTCCCTGCTTCCTGGTCACCCAGCCTCAGCCTTGCAAGGGTAGCCTAGTGATAAGAATAATGGTGTTTGGGGGAGCTTGGGTGGCTCAGTTGGTTAAGATCCAACTCTTGATTTCAGTTCAGGTCATGATCTCATGGCTTGTGGGTTCCAGCCCCACGTTGGGGTCTGTACTGACAGCACAGAACCTGCTTTGGATTCTCTCTCTCCCTCTCTCTCTGCCCCTCCCCTGCTTGTGCTCTCTCTTTCTCTCTCTCTCAACACAAATAAACTAAAAAAAAAAAAAAAAAGAATAATGGTGTTTTCAGTAATGGTTATTGAGATATTACTGTTTACTAAATGCTTTATATACATTTTCATTTGTCTTAAACTGTTTGAGATAGTCTTTTATTTTGTTGGTTTGTTTGCTTCACAGATAAGAGAGCTGAGACAAAGAAAGTGTAAGATAACATCCTGCCCCTGTCCCCCCCGCCCCCCAGCTAGGAAATGGCAGGTGGGCATTTCAGTTACCTGTGTGTCCCCTCACTTTGTGAAAGGAGCCCGTAACTCCTCCATGAGTTGTTCCAGTGAGCTCTGAGTCTCACGCCTAATAAATGATTCCCACCACCCCTGCACCCAAAAAAGCTTTGCATCAGTTGAGGGAGAGGAAGAGCTTTGAGGAAGAGAGTAAGAAGACATAAAGGAAGCAGGAAGCCACTTGGAAGGGTAGAGAAAGCCAAGTCTAAATTACTTTGTGTTTTTGAACAGCTGTCTCTCAAGGATTTGCTTTGGTGTCATACTGAATACTTATAGATAATAAAATAATAAAATAACTTTGATTTTTGCTTGTTTTGTGGGGTTTTTTTTTGCATTTTTACTAAAATATTAAGCAATTGACCACTTCAGATAAAGCTGTTCTAACACTTGTGTGGCCACTCCTACTGGACGCCAGACATTTTCAAAAGTGAACTGGAAGCAGAACGGTATAAGTCTGACATTTTCTCTCTTTTTAAAAAAAAAAAATTTAATATTTATTTTTTGAGAGGGAGAGACAGAGTGCGAGCGGGGGAGAGGCAGAGAGAGAGGGAGACACAGAATCTGAAGCAGGCTCCAGGCTCTGAGCTGTCAGCACAGAGCCTGATGCGGGGCTCAAACTCAGGAACTGTGAGATCATGACCTGAGCCAAAGTCAGAAGCTCAACCAACTCAGCCACCCAGGCACCCCATAGTCTGACATTTTTTTAAGAATAGAGGAAAATAACTCATCCCCTCCCTTTCCCCAATCTTTCAGTTTGGTCAACTTGTTTTACAGACTTCCCTTCAGGAAAAAGGCTGTCAGCACCATTCTATGATTATTAAGAGCCATTAACATTCTGTTTAAGAAATGCTTACTCCTATCAAGGGATATTTTTGCTTTAATGAGACTTCTTCCCACACTGAGGTGTGAAGGTAGGGCCCAAAGGCACAAATGATCTTCAGTCTTGGTTTTTTGTTTTTTTTTTTTTAAGTTTTATTTATTTATTTATTTATTTATTTATTTATTTATTTAGAAAGCATGAGCAGGGGAGGGGCAGAGAGAGAGAGGGAGGGAGAGAATCCCAAGCAGGCTCTGCACTATTAGCACAGAGCCTAATGTGGGGCTTGAACTCACAAACCGTGAGGTCATGACCTAAGCAGAAATCAAGGGTCAGACACTTAACTGACTGAGCCACCCAGGCACCCCTTCAGTCTTGGTTCTTTTAGCAGCTCACTTCTTGTGTTTTTATATTATAGAACTGTTTTTGTGATGCTTTGAAAGCAATCCTTGTCTCATCCTTTAGTACACTTAAGTATACTTTTCTCCACTCCGTACCTGAAAAAGACAGAAAGCAGGAAAAGAAGGAAGGAAGGGAGGAAGAACGTGTGTAGGGCATGCTTCCATCTGGGCTCTGTCACTAGAAAACCTTTTGCCCACATCACTAAACCAAGAGAGAAGCTAGGTTTCCTTGGTTGTAAATGAGTCTCCGCAGGGATCCCCCCTGCCTTGCAACTCAAAGTGTGGTCCTCCAGGCAGCAGCAGTGGTGTCACCTGGGAGTTGGTTGCACGTGCGGAATCTCTGGCCCCACCCAGACCTACTAGAGTTGTATCTGCAGTTTAACAAGATCCGCAAGTGATTTGTGGGCACATTGATTTGAGAGGCGCTGTCCTTGTCCATCTCCCCCATAGCAGGCTATGTAACAGGATCACCCAGGGGGAGCCCCCCGAGTTGCCTTGTCAGTGTGAGGCCCTAGGATACATGTATAGAGTTTAGAGCTCTTCAGGTAATCTGAGGCAGCTAGCCCAGCCCAGAAGCCCACTGTGCCTCATATAGAGGCTAGCCCCCCAGGGCACAGGACAGTGTGAGAGGGGAGGGTGTGTCTGCCTTGGCACATGGAGGAAATCCTGCACATTTTCTCTACTCTCACCCACTAGACCATCTTCCACGATGATTTCCTGTCTGTCTTTCTAAATTTGATCACATGAAATCCTTACTGGGCACCCTACTGTTCTCATGATCAGATATATTCTACGTCTCAGCATCATACATAAGTCCCTTTCTGGTCGGGCCCCTGTCTGATTTTCTTTTCTTTTCTTTTCTTTTCTTTTCTTTTCTTTTCTTTTTTTTCTTTTCTTTTCTTTTTTTTCTTTTCGCTTCATTTCTTTCCTTTTCTTTTTTTAAATTTTTTTAATGTTTATTTGTTTTTGAAAGACAGAGAGAGACAGAGCACAAGCAGGAGTGGGGCAGAGAGAGAGGGAGACAGAATCTGAAGCAGGCTCAGGTGGGGCTCTAACTCACGAACAGTGAGATCATGACCTGAGCCAAAGTCAGACGCTCAACTGACTGAGCCACCCAGGGGCTCCTTTTCTTTTCTCTTCTCTTCTCTTCTTTCTCTTCTCTTCTCTTCTCTTCTCTTCTCTTCTCTTCTCTTCTTTCTCTTCTCTCCTCTCCTCTCTTCTCTTTTCCTCTTCTTTTCTCTTCTCTTCTCTTCTCTTCTCTTCTCTTCTCTTCTTTTCCTTTTCAGAGAGAGAGCACGAGTGCGAGCTGGGAGGGGCAGAGGGGGATGGAGGATTGGAGGCAGGCTCTGTGCTGTCAGAGAGAGAGGTCTGACCTGAGCCCAAGTCTGATGCTCTACTGACTGAGCCACCCAGGTGCCCCCCTGTCTGATTTTCTTATTTCATTGTACTCCCCCAACTCTCCTCCCCACCAGGAGCCAAACCAAATCCCTCTGCTTGAATACACTGAGCCTTCACACCTCCAGCCTTTCCTGGTGCCATTCCTCCTACCCCTCAGGAGCTGCCATGGTACGGGTGCCTCTCCTTCATTGTTCCCCTCACCCCGTGATGGTGTGTTTAGTACCCATCTAGAAACTGCCCACAAGTGAAGAGACCAATTCTGTCTTGTCTGGACCTGGGTAAGAACAGTTTTGGCTGGGGGTGGGGATGGGGAAGAAGGACAAAAACTTAGTGGGCGTAAGAGAGAATGGGCAGTGAAGAACTATAATCTCCTATAAAGAGACCAATCTATCCAGTAAGCTTTTCTGGGAAGGGAGCAGGGAAATGGAAAGGATCTAGGTGGGGAATTGGAGTCAAGAGAAGTGTTTTGGTGTTTTGTACATGAGAGAAATAGCAGTGTGGTTGTAGGCTGGTGGGAATGATATAGAGGGAGGGTATTTCTTGATGACACAGAGAGGAGAGGAGAGTTGCAGAGCAACAGAGTAGGATGGAGTGGATAAGATGCACAAGGAAGGCCAACCAGCCTTAAAGGGAGTGTGGATTGGCCTCTGTAGTAATAGAGAAATCTGGGGGTCACAGGCTGAGATGCTGGAGGGTGGACTGAAGAGATTCTGGTATTTTCAATGAAATCAGAAGCAAAGCTATCAGATCAGGGGCTGGGGGGAAGGGATGTGTTGGGGATGAGGGGATTGGAGCAGGTATGAAACTGATGTCCAGGCAAGAGAGAGCACATATGGACCAGGGACATGTAATGATCGCTGAGTAATATTACATCCAAGTGAAGCTAGTGGTCATGAGTTTTAAAGTGAGACCAATCAGCATGGTTGTGTATCTTTCTCTGGCTAAGTTAGTTGCACAGGCACAAGAACACATGTTCCCTGCCCTCCCGGAGATTATGTTTTAGAAGGGAAGATGGCATTAGATCAATAATTCCTTGTTTATTACAATGTGATGGCTGCTGTATTGAAAAACACAGAAAGCAAGAGAGCATCCAACATGGATACCTGGCCTGGCCTGAGTGCCTGAAGTGAGTCTTGTATGTTTGGAATGAGGTACTAGAAAAGACTTAAATTCTTGCCTTTTTTTTTTTTTTTTTTTTGAGAGAGCGAGCGATCAGGGGAGGAGCAGAGAGAGAGAGACACACACACATAGAGAGAGAATCCCAAGTAGGCTCCGAGCTGTCAGCACGGAACCCAATGCAGGGCTTGAACTCATGAACCATGAGATCATGACCTGAGACAAAACCAAGGGTCGGACGCTTAACCGATTGAGCCACGCAGGTTCCCTGTTTTTGTTTTTGTTTTAAATTACAAATAGTGTGGTACAGTAGCAGAGTCATAATGAGTTACCCAACAATTTTGTGTTTCTTAGTGATCTGCTATGACTGTCATTCTGTCATATAAGCCATAAACCAATGAGGAAAAGTAACATTTACTCAGAACTTTAGAGCATGTTAAGTGGGCCTAATTGAAGGCAGGAAGGATACTTGAGGAAAATAGGCAGTACATGTAAGATGCATGAAATATATCTTCTCTCTCTTGTTCCATTCGCTTTCTGTTAAATCTTCCTAGAAGATGCCGGCAGTTGCTTAAACATTCATGCCATGGGAGGAGAGAACATATCTTCTTGTGGTCCATGTGGAGCACAAGAGAAGGAGGTTTAGTGGAGGGAGATGGGAATTGCAAAGAGGGGCTGGTGGATATTGTAAATCTAACAGAAGTAGAAGGTTTTAACAGTAAACAGAAACCTTTTGCTTTTCAGCCTGTAAGACCCTGTGAAAATGTTCTGCTTTCGAGAGAGCTGTTGAAATAGCACCTAGGAGAAATTTGCCTCAGGATCTTGAAACCTGTAAACCCAAACCTTTAAAGGGAAGATGTCGGGTCTAGTTGAAATTCTTTGTTAATACCATTTGGTGAGATGAGTGGCCATGGAGGGCCTTGTTCTGTCCCTGGCAGCCCCATATCAGGACCTCTCTCTCAGGGCTTGGCCAGTCAGCAAAACACTCTGGGACCCTAGACTAGTAGCATCAACACCGCCCGTGAACCCTTCACAGACCCACTGAATCAGAATCTCTGGGACGGGGCCCAGCATCTGCATGTAAACATGATCGCCTGGTGATGTGTGTAGCACATTAAAGTTGGAGAAGCGGTGACCTAAAATACTATCGATCTTTCATCCCAGTCCTTTGTTGTCAGCCTATTTGTTAAATAATTTCAGAGATAAATTACTCCTACAGCTCCCAATGAAACCAAAGAGGTGTAAAGAAGCAAGGGCAGGTGCAGTCACACTGGGAGAATGAACAAGAAGTCTTTCAGGAACTCTGCTAAGAGTAGAGCAGGATTCTCTACCTTCGCACTGCTGGCATTTTGGTAATGATAATTCTTTGTTGGAGGGAGAGTCTGGGCACTTAGGCAGCATCCCTGGCCTCTACGCACTGGATGCCAGGAGCGCCCTTCAAGTTTGGGTTTGTGACAACTAATAATGCCTAAAGACTTTGCTCAATGTCCCTTGGGGGGTGAGGAGACAAAATCACCCACCCCCTTGAGAAAGCACAGGCTTAGAGTGATAAGGAGTGTAGGTGTCTTCGAAGGGGGTTATCAGGAAAGGGAATATTTTACAGAGGCAGTGGAGTGGCGTTCCTAAGAGGGGCAATAATATGTGCCAGTGCTCACTGCTCACCAGGCATGGCGTGCATTTTGCGTGCTCACCTCTTTTCATCTTTATAACACGTTTGTTGTGAAGCAGGTACTATTTTACCCACCTTATGGATGGAGGAACCAAGGTTTAGAGATTGTCACACTGATAAGTGATATGCAAGGGATTCAGTCCCAGGTTCATTTCATTATTTTTTAAAATGTTTATTTATTTATGAGGGGGGGAGGTTCAGAGAGATGGGGGACAGAGGATCTGAAGCGAGCTCTGTATGGACAGCAGAGAGCCTGATGTGGGGCTTGAACCTCTGAAGCATGAGATGATGACCTGAGCTGAAGTTGGACACTTAACTGACTGAGCCACCCAGGCCCCCTCCCAGGTTCATTTTAACCATAATGCTACCATAATTGCCAATCGTATACATATATGTGTACATATATGTATATGTATCTTTTATATGTATTCCTTATCTGTGTCTCTGCATCTATGGGTCTGCTGGCCTCTTAACTATCTTCTGAATCTAGGAAGGACTGGAGAGGAGAAACAGCCATTTACTGGCCAGAGCCCCAAACTGACTTTCAAAGCACTTGAGCAGGCTGGCAAGGCAGGTATCCAAGCACAGTATCTTCTCCGTGGCAGCTTCCGCCCCTCCCCCAGGAGGCTTCACCCTGCTTGTTTGCTCTGATTGCAACCTCTCCCCTCCCCTTGGTGGAAGACAATTCGTTGGTGCTAATCACATCTTCCTGCAGCTTTCTGCAGCAGGAGCCCTGCTGCACACGCCGTCCCCCAGCCGGGTGCCTAGATATCAGAGTCCCGACTGTCTGGAGCCTGGTGGGGACAGCTCACACCATCAAAGGGAGCCACTGGGAGGGGAATGCTGACAAGACCAGAGTTCACATGAAAGGGCAGCCTGGGCTTGCCTACCCGGAGAGTCACTTAGAATTTATGGGTCCCTGAGGCCCCTCTGGAGCCCCTGGCTCTGCATAGGGTCAGCGTCTGGGTGGGTTAGAGAGAGCACCTAGCCCTCACTGGATCTCAGCTGCTCCATTTGTAAATTGAGAGGATGGGACCAGATGGTCTTCTAGGGTGTACCTCATAGGGCAGTGGTTTCTCAGCTCTGGTTGTGCATCAGAATCACCTCTGGAGAGAGATCCTGGCTCTCCTGGCCTTCATCTCGAATTCACTCTGCTCTGTGGACTGCAGCATGTAAAAGCCCAAGACACTGCAATGCACAGCCAGGGCTGAGAACCACTGCATCAAGGGCTTGGGGCTGGACTGATATAGTGTTGGGGCCCTAGCTCTGTCCTGAGATCCCCAGGCATTTACTTAACGCTCTGGGCCTCAGTTTTGCAACTCTGTAAAATGGGGGATATGATGTCTACCTCATGGAAGTAAAGCAATAAAATTAGGTATATTGGCAAAGTGATGGTCCATGGCAGGCATTCAGTGTGAGCAGGCTCCCTTCTCCAGCCTCCTTCTGACACTCTGTTTGACAGGGGTATGCATTTGTTTTTAAATTTTTTTTAATATTTATTTATTTTTGAGACAGAGACAGAGCGTGAACAGGGGAGGGGCAGAGAGAGAGAGGGAGACACAGAATCTGAAACAGGCTCCAGGCTCTGAGCTGTCAGCACGTAGCCCGATGCGGGGCTTGAACTCACGAACCGTAAGATCATGACCTGAGCTGAAGTCAGACCTTAACCGACTGAGCCACCCAGGCGCCCCTGTGCATTTGTTTTTAAAGAGGAATTTTTATTTTTATTATTTTTATTTTTTAAAAATGTTTATTTTTGAGAGAGAGAGAGAGAGAGAGAACATGTGTGAGCAGGGAGGGGCAGAGAGAGAGGGAGACAGAGGATCTGAAGTGGGTTCCTCACTGACAGCAGAGAGCAGGATGAACTCACGAACTGTGAGATCATGACCTGAGCCAAAGTCAAATGCTTAACTGACTGAGCCACCCAGCTGCCCCTAAAGAGGAATTTTTATACTGTGCGTTGGTTTAGGAAATTAAGGGAACCAAACTTCCTTCTGCACTCTGTTCCCAAATATTGATCTTTTCATTCGATCACTGTTGTAATAGGAGTTGTAATGATCTTATGTATGCAGAGTATTTGAAAGTGAACAAAGGAAGATTGTTTTAAAGGACACCTGGGTAGCTCAGTCAGTTGAGTGTCTGACTTCAGCTCAGCTCAGGTCATGGTCTTGCTGTTCTTGAGTTCAAGCCCCGTGTTGGGTGCTGTGCTGACAGCCCAGAACCTGGACCCTGTTTCGGATTCTGTGTCTCCCTCTCTCTCTGCCCTTCCTCCACTCACAGTCTTTCAAAAATAAATAAACATTTAAAAAAAACCCGAGAAGATTGTTTTAAGAAGTATTAGAGGGACTGATCTGGTGTGGTGACTGGTTTACCCTCCTCTACTCTCCATGCATTTTCTAAGTACTTCATGCTGAACGCCCTTTAAAAGCTTCCCTTGGCCTGAGCCCAGCGTCCAGTCACCTCAGTGCAGCAAATAAGACCTATTTGGCCCTACATTTAAATTTCTTTAACCTTTTTTGACCTCCCCTTCCCCTCTCACCCTGGACTTCAAACACATGCTTTTAAAAATTGTGGTAAAATATACATAACAAAATTTATTATTTTAACCATTTTAAGGGTGCAATTAACTGCATTCGCAATGTCGTGCAAACACCACCACTATCCATCTCCAGAACTTTTTCATCATCCCAAACTGAAACTCTGTACCCATTGAACAACTCCTCATTCCCCGCACCCCTCCCCCCCCCCCCCAGCTTCCTCCATCCCCTGGTAACTTTTATTCTACTTTCTGTCTTCATGAATTTGCCTCTTCTAGGTACCTCATGTAAGTGGCTTTATAAATTTCTTTTTGTGTCTAGTTGATTTCACTTAGCATTATGTTTTCAAAGCTCATCCATGTTCTGTGGCATGGGTCAGAATTCCATTCCACTTGATGGTCAAATAACATTCCATTGTGTATACGTCACATTTTGTTTATCCATTCATGTGTTCATGGACTTTTGGGGTTGTTCTCACCCTTTGGTGAAAAAGTACCTGTTTTCAACTCTTTGGGGATATATACCCAGAAGTGGAATTGCTGGACCACTTGGTAACTTTATGTTGAACTTTATGAGGAACCACCAAACTTTTCCCTGGTGGCTGAATCATTTTTCATTCCCTCCAGCAATTCACAAGGGTTCCAATTTCTCTACATTCTCGCCAACACTTGTTATTTTCTGTTTTTGTTTGGTTCTAGCAGCCATCTGAGTGCGTGTGAGGTGGTCAGATACAGGTTTCTTGTCAGATCCCTTTCCCCAGCCCAGGTCTGTGCATTTGTGGGTCCCTCTGCCTGAATCTTGCCTTCTCCTCATCCTTCAAGGGTTAACTTAATTTTCGCTTCCACTGCGAAGTCCTCTCTGATCCCCCAAACTAAATTATCTCCTATTTATTTATTTATTTATTTATTTATTTATAATCTCTACACCCGATGTGGGGCTTGAACTCATGACCCTGAGATCAAGAGTTACATGTTCTTCCAACTGAACCAGCCAGATGCCCCTGAATTATCCATCTTTTAATCTCTTTTTACATTATGCTGTTTGTGTCCTCTGCAGCACTTGCCATAATTTATAATTATACAGTAAGTGATTTACTTTTCAAACTCCTATTGACTCCAGGAGGCAAAAGCTCGTGTTTGTGGTCACCTTGTAGACCCAGTTCTAAGCTCAGTGCATGGTCTATAATAGGAGCTCAATAAACTGTCTCATGAAGTCTTGAGTTGCCTGGAGTTGCCAAGGCAAGCTGAGGCTGAACTGGATGCAGAATTATGGTGAGGGTGATTTTAGAAGTGAACTTGCCAGTTGGTAAAGGCAAAACACAAAGCAAGGGTCTTGACTTTCAGCCTATTTTCTGAGCTAAGAAGTCTTGATGCATTTAGGCTCCTCCCATTAGAATTAAGCCAACCCTGAGAAGTCAAGCAGCCAGCAGGGGTGTGGAATGTGGGGCTCTTCCTGCCTTAGATTACGTCCTGGCTGCATTACTTTCTGTCTTGTTGCCTTCATCTGTAAGATAGAGATCATATTACCCACCCCCTTGAGGTGAGTATTCAAAGACTAACTAGGGATAAATTTAGAAACACGGACTGGCACCTGGAAAGTTCTTGGTCAATAGTAGTTGCTACTATTATTTAGTAGCTTTCACTCCAGTGCTAGAGGGACATAGATCATGCACAGTTAAAGAGTTCCGCTAACTGCCTCCTCTGTCTAGTGCTCACAGATGGGTCTCAAGGGGAGCTGTCCACCTCTCCCTCTGGTCAGGTCCAGAATTAAGGGAGTTTTAATTTTTGGTTCTTAACATCTCTCCAGGACAGTTCTCTGGTTGTGTGGTCCAGAGGGGGTCACTACAATAATTCTCTAAACATTGCTCCAATAGAGTACTCAGGATAGATGGGAGGCTCTGCCTTCCACCCTGGAAACCAAAGGGGCTGCGGGTACTCTCTCTTTTGTTGCTGGCAGCTGGGGCTGGCCTTGTGATCCGAGCATGGACAAATAGGTGCTTCTGCCTTGGAATCTTGGGTCTTGATATATTCAGGCATAGGCCAAGGGTCAAATAGGGACTCTTCTTGGCAGTTGTGGAAGATTTAAGAGACCACAGTATGACATGAGTGTCCAGTGGTGCCCAGTGTCCAGGGGTGATGATGCCTGTAGTGGCATCCTAGGCAAATGGTTGATTTTTGTTTGTTTTGTTCTATTTTGTTTTGTGGCATGTCTATTTTATTCTGCGTTTAGAAAATATACATAATAACAAAGTCTATTAGGAATTCAGTAATAGTTTTTTTAATGACTGCTTTATTAGGTTATTACTCATGGCATACAACTCATCTATTGGCTTTTAGTATATTCACAGAATTGTGCAACCATTACCAAAATCAATTTTAGAACGTTTTTATCACTCTTCACACCAATCCCCCCCATACCCATTAACAGTCACTCCCCTCCTCCCTCCCTGCCCTCCCAGCTCTTCACAACATGAATCTACTTTCTGTCCCTATAGACAGCAAACTATTATTTTTTTTTTTAAAGTTTATTTATTTATTTTGAGAGAGAGAGCATGTGAGCGGAGAGGGGCAGAGAGAGAGAGAAGGAGAGATAGTGAATCCCAAGCAGGCTCCACACTGCCAGTGCAGAGCCTGATGCAGGGCTTGAACTCAAAAACCATGAAATCCTGACCTTAGCTGAAATCAAGAATTGGGCACTTAACCTACTGAGCCACAGACACCACAACAGCAAACTGTTCTTAAACCAGGATTTAAAGTATACCTTCCTTCCCTTGAGGTAAGGTTTCTACTTAAGTCTTGCATTACTATTGCCACAGAACAAATCACCCCAAAATTTCTCAACCTAAAGCAACATACATTTATTTTCTCACAGTTTTTGTGAAGCAGGAATCCAGGTACCACTGGTGCTGGGCCCTCTGCTCCAGGATCTCTCACAAGGCAGCAGTGTGTTGACCCAGGCTGCTGTCTTATCTGAAGGCTTGACTGGGGAAAGATCTGCTTCCAAGTTCACTAACACTGTTGTTGAGAGGACTCAGTTCCTTGAGAATTATTGGACTAACATCTCATTTCCTCACTAGCTGTTGGCTGGAGGCCACCCTCACTTCCTTGCCACGTGGGGAAGGATGCCATTGGGTCATCCCAATGTGGTGACTTACTCTAGCAAAGCCAACATAAGAGAGAATCTGCTAGCAAAACAGAAGTCACAATCTTTTGTGACCTCATCATGGAACTGACGTTCCCTCAATGTTTCTACATTCTATTGGTTAGGAACAAGTTACTAAAGGGGAAGAAATTACGCAAGGCATGAATATCAGGAGGCAGGGAGCATTGGGGCCATTTTGGAGGCTCTGTACCAAAACTGTCCTGCAAATGTCCTGCAACCCACCCCCCCAAGTATGAGATCTGTAGGCTATTTAATATCTTTTTAATACATTTTTAAAATTATTTTTAATGTTTATCTTTTGAGAGAAAAAGAGACACAGGGTGCTAATGGGGGAGGGTCAGAGAGATAGGAAGACACAGAATCTGAGGTGGGCTCCAGGCTCTGAGCTGTCAGCACAGAGCCTGACACAGGGCTCAAACTCACGAAAGGTGAGATCACACCTGAGCTGAAGTGGGATGCTTAATGGACTGAGCCACCCAGGCCTCTCTACATTCTTTTTTTACTTGAGATAGCCTGAATTGGTGACTCTTCTTTGCATCCAGACCAATATAGGTGTTTGCTACTTACTATTCTGTAATACTGTGATTCTGAATTCTGTTGATCTAGTTCCTTTCTCTGTGAGGTGTGAGCTACTTGATAAAATTATTGACCCTGCTTGTTACTCCTTTTCCCCCCAAAGTTATCAATTCTGTTTCTGAGTAGTTGACTCTCTCAGAGCCAACTAGGCAGCATCCATCTGAAAACTAGTTTGGGTATCAATCTCCACAAAGATCATAGAAAAGAGGTTAAAAATCTCTTAAATTAGCCCTATCAAAATAGGAAAACTGAGCCCTGTCAATATAACAGTCTCCTATTCAGGTAAGGGTTTTTGTAGTTTGTCCTCATTTGGGCTATGGCCAGAGGTTGCTTTCTTTCCCAGAGGTTCTGAAGAATTTTAGTATCAGAAATCCAGGGACACTTGGGTGGCTCAGTCAGTTAAGCGTCTGACTTCTGCTCAGGTCATGATCTTGGGGTCCATGGGTTCGAGCCCTGTGTCAGACTCTGTGGTGACAGATCGGAGCCTGGAGCCTGCTTCAGATCCTGTGTCTCCCTCTCTCTCTGCCCCTCCCCTGCTCATGCTCTGTCTGTCTGTCTCTCTCTCTCTCAAAATAATAAACATTAAAAAAAAAAAAAAAAGAAATCCAGAGCAAACTAGCAACAAGAAAAGGGAATTTGTCGCCTCACATAACTATGAGAAATACCAGGGAGGCTCACAGCATCAAGAGAACTGTAGAGCTCTGGGGGCTGCAACCAGTGGCCCAGGGCAGGCAGCTCTCCTCTCAGCTCTTGTTGGCATCTCCATAATCTTCTTGTCTCACTTACTTGGCCTCATTCTCTACTATTGTAATCATGCCTTGATATGTGACCTTTAGTCTTTGAGCCAGAAGAGAGAGAAAAGTTGGGTCAACTGTTTATTCCAGGGCCAGGAAGATGGAGTCATATGCTAGGCCAGGCCTGGGTTACATGGCCACATTCTTGTTGCCAGAAGAAGGACCATGAAAAACCAATAGCCACTACTGCCCAGCTCAGATCAACCATGTAAGTGATCCCTGAAATAGTGGAGATCCCATACTGGGAAGCATTGTCTGTGATAAGGCCCTGTCTAGGAAATGCGTTGGATGGATTCTTTTTTTGGCCAATGTTTTTCATTGTCCAGTGTCTTAGTCCACTGGCAAAATAGAGTCACATTGAATTTTTCCGTTATAGATTTCTTACTCCCTAACTACTTGACAGTTGGGAAAAAATTATTGGTAGAGACATGAAGGCCAGGGATGACATGGAAAATAGCTGTCCGTTTCATAGACTCATGACCAAGATTAAATTATAATAACAAAAGAGGCCACAACTTTTTATATACTGTTATTTTTTGTGATTTATGGGCAGATTGTCATTTTTTGTTTTTATCCTTTCAAGTAAGGAATGATTTGTCAAGTTTATGAAAAGCACATGCATTCAGAGACTCATTAATCTTAGTGCCAAGGGTAAGTCTTGTTTTCAGACCCATATAAATATGGATTGAGGTCAAGATAAGACTTGACCTTTGGGAGATGTAATATGGTTCTACTTTTGAATACGTATATTGACACTGAAGTTACCCTAGTAATTCTTCTAGACAAGTGCTATAATAGTCTCCCTAAAAACTTGTCTTGTCCTGGTACCATTCACAGTTGATCAGGGATGTTCTGACAGCCAATCACTTGTTCTTTGCCACATCTTTATGGAGGGCCTTGTATGTGCTAAGTGCTAGAAGCAATTGTGTGGGATAATATGCCTGATCCTACCTACTTTATAGCTAGGTTTAGAGTTCTCCCCTCAAGTAAGGAAGAAGCTCACTTTTAAATTTAGACTGGAATCCAGTATTAAGGATGGCAGTGGGGTGTAAAAAAGTAAAGATGAAACTTACTTGATGTCTCCCAGAGGGATAGGGGAGTGTGGGGTCAGGAACTTGGTTCTTGGTTCAGACAGACTAGAAATTGACTCTTAGCAAAGACACCTCCTAGCTTTGTGACACTGGGAAAATAGTTAACTTCTTTAAGCCTTGGTTTTCTCATCTGTAAAATGGGATTAATAATAATATAAACCCTATAGGATTGTTTGATGTGTTTTTAATAAGATAATCCAAGTAAGACATTTAGCATTGTGTGGGCATATTGCTTTAAAAGCACTAAAGTAGTTGTAATAATCTCAGGAATAATAATTTATTGGGGGGGTCCCTGTGTCCCCTTTATACCACACTTTTTTTTTTTTTTTTTTTACCATCTCTGAGTCAGTTTTTTTTTTTATTTATTTTTTTTATTTTTTAATATATGAAATTTACTGTCAAATTGGTTTCCATACAACACCCAGTGCTCATCCCAAAAGGTGCCCTCCTCAATACCCATCACCCACCCTGCCCTCCCTCCCACCCTGCCCTCCCTCCCACCCCCCATCAACCCTCAGTTTGTTCTCAGTTTTTAGCAGTCTCTAATGCTTTGGCTCTCTCCCACTCTAACCTCTTTTTTTTTTTTTTTTTTTTCCTTCCCCTCCCCCATGGGTTTCTGTTAAGTTTCTCAGAATCCACATAAGAGTGAAACCATATGGTATCTGTCTTTCTCTGTATGGCTTATTTCACTTAGCATCACACTCTCCAGTTCCATCCATGTTGCTACAAAAGGCCATATTTCATTTTTTCTCATTGCCACGTAGTATTCCATTGTGTATATAAACCACAATTTCTTTATCCATTCATCAGTTGATGGACATTTAGGCTCTTTCCATAATTTGGCTATTGTTGAGAGTGCCGCTATAAACATTGGGGTACAGGTGCCCCTATGCATCAGTACTCCTGTATCCCTTGGATAAATTCCTAGTAGTGCTATTGCTGGGTCATAGGGTAGGTCTATTTTTAATTTTCTGAGGAACCTCCACACTGCTTTCCAGAGCGGCTGCACCAATTTGCATTCCCACCAACAGTGCAAGAGGGTTCCTGTTTCTCCACATCCTCTCCAGCATCTATAGTCTCCTGATTTCTTCATTTTGGCCACTCTGACTGGCGTGAGGTGTATACCACACTTTTTTTTAACAGTTTTTTTTAAGTTTATTTATTTTGAGAGAGAGAGAGGGAGGGAGGGAGGGATGGGCAGAGAGAGAGAGAATCTCAAGCAGGCTCTGCACTGTCAGCACAGAGCCCAAAGCAGGGCTTGATCTCACAAACCATGAGATCATGACCCGAGCAGAGATCAAGAGTTGGTCGCGTGACTAAGCCACCCAGATGCCCCTACACAGGCTTTTATAAACTCTCCCAGGTCTTGGTGTAAAAAGTAATCCACCCCCACCACTGGTCAGGCAGCATGGGGTCTCTTGGCAGAGGCTTTGGAACAAGGCTGACTTGGGTATATAGGCAGGATTTAACTCTCAGAGATCCAGTTCCTCAACTGTAAAATGAGACACTACAACATGTCATGAGGATTAAAGATAATATATTTAAGTGTGTGGCAGATAATAAGCTCCACTGTAGGCTGGCTTTAAAAAAATTCCCCACCTGGCCATCTTTGCCATCCCAGGTCATAGGGATGGTGTAAGTGGGGATCTCTAGAAGGCAAATCTCAGTTGTCCCTACTGTCATTTTTATTCTCATTCTCACTGGTCCTGAGCCAGACTTCACTGCTTTTAGATCTGGCCTGATTTCCTTCAAACAAAGGCCTATGAAGCCATGATAATGGCACTGCCATTTAGAAATATGGTCTTCATATAACACACTTCCTAGCACAGGTGCCAGTCAAGAGGCAACATAAACATCAATCTTAGCTCTACAGAGAATGAGCATGTAAGACTGAGTTATAAATACACACTAACGTGATTAAGACTTTGCATCAAGACTGGCAAGAAACATTAGCAAATAAAAGATTTGTTTGATAGAGAAAAATTAATGTTCAAAGGTCAAAGTTTCCTGAGGAAAGTTTTCACCACTTCTGCCTGGTACTGAAAAGCTACAAATCAGTAAAAAGTCTGCATTTCCCCAAGTTATCGATTCTTCCTTCACATTGCAGATTGTTCTAACACCATTTCCCATGGGTCTATGCAGAAGAGAAAAAAGCATAGGGGAAAAAAGCTTGTGTAGGAGCTTGGTGACATTTACTGACATTTTCCCTGCTTGTGTCTTACAGCGTACTTCTGCTTCCTCCTATCTGCTCTGGGTGTGACAGCTGGTGCCCATCGCTTGTGGAGCCACAGGTCCTACAAAGCCAAGCTGCCTCTGAGGATATTTCTGGCTGTTGCCAACTCCATGGCTTTCCAGGTGGGGAATGGAGGGTCCTCTCTGCCTTAGGGACCCAGCGCAGATGGCACTGTGGGTGGAGGCACAGACCTGCTCCCTGTGGACTGATCATTCCTTCACTTCCATTCCAGGCTCAGTAATCAGGTCCCTAAGCATTCCCCTTCTGTCCCAAATTTCTATCTCCTTGTAGCTTTAGATATGGTAAAATGTTCCCTAGGGGCTTTGTGCCCCTAGGAATACTAAACCACAGAGGAGGAACGAGATTCCTCCACCCAAAACGCATGCCCCGAAACCCTCAACATTTGTCCGGCTCTACCCATGGCCAAGTTCTGTGCTGAGCATGCTATCTGCATATTGCGTTTGACCCTCATAGTAACCCCATGAGCTAGGTGTCCTATGTGTCCCCATTTTACAGATGAGGAACTAAAGCTTAATGAGGTTAAAGAACTTGCCAAATTACATGGCTGAAAGCGGTATATCCTGGATATATATATGCCCTGGATGCAAATGCAGATCTGACTCGAAAGCCATTCATTGCTCCTAGAAAACATACCCTATCATTTTGTGGTAGAGGTCTATTAAATATGGTGCCGGAAGACAGGATTTTAGCCCTACTCTGATGGTTGTTGGTAATCACTTACTCATCTTCAGTTTCTTCATCTATAAAAATAAGAATATGACTTCACTCCCATAGTTGTTATGAAATCATTAAAAATTGCAGGGAAGTATAAAAATGTAAGAGAGTCATCACTGCATTAGGATTGGGCCATATCCTTTAGGACTATTCCAGTTGTAGAACATTCCCCACCACCTTGGGCACTTTCTGAGCTGCTGGATTTTGAGTTGATTATGAATTTTTGTTTTCCCAGCTTCTCATCTGATCCAGGTAGGGTGGATGGGAACAACGTGCTTTCAAAGTTTCTGCCAATATATGAATGCAGATGATTCCAGGCTCCATGTATTTTCACCCATTGGGAAGAAATGGTGATTTGCAAAATGGCTTTAGGGTTCAGGGAAACAGGCAACCCTCAAACATGCAAGTCACGTGGCTATCTCTGCAGTGGGCCTCCCATCCCTACAAGACAACCTGACCCTGAGCATTTCTCCAAGTTGCTCACATGTCTAAGGGTTCATTTCCCTATTTCCCTCCCACAGTTTGAGCCTTCATAAAGCACATAGGATATAACACAATAGACCTTAGGGAACACAATTCATATTATGGATATCTCTTGGTTATAATTCAAGCAGTTGGGAATTACTACCAGGTCCTGGAGAAAAAGCTATTGTGCACAGAAGAGCAGTTGGCAAATTCTTGTTTTCATGTTCTTTTGTTCATCATCGGCAATGTGAACTACACCACACTTTGTTTTGACTTCAACCATCTTAGTTTAATGTTGTGCTTTGTTTATCATAACAATGAGTTATGATAATGATAATTTAGAAACTCATTGACTTGGGCCTTAGATGTTATTTAGGACTTAACTCTGTAATTTTCATTTGTTTTGTTTGAGCAGTTTATTATTTCTAACCTTCAATTACACACTCATGTAGTTACAAAGCACCTCCATTATTAAAATTTTTTTCCAACCTAAACAACCTGAAATTGAGAACATAAAATTCTTATTTCCCTTTTCCCAATGAAACTATTTACTTACAACTCAATTTTTGATGACCTGAGTTTCCTCAGCATAACATCACATAACAGAACATCACACTGTGATTTTAACTTGACTTTGGGGAGAAAACACATTCTAGAGGAAGTACCCAGGTCCTGGAATAAATTCTTGGCACTGCTATTTGCTACATGTGGGTTTTTGTGCAATTCCCTCTTCCTTTGTCTGTGAAGGAGGGGGGAAATAAATAATGTTTACTTCACAGTTTTTTGGAAGGATGAAATAATGAATAAAAAATGCCCAACTTACAGTTACATTCAGTGAATATTGTTCTCTCTTCTTTATGAGAATTGGCGTAGTGTCTCATTCATTCATTCATTTCTGTGTTATGGTGCCTGGCACATAGAAGGCACTCTGAGAGTTTGTTAAAGAAATGAGAAATGAATTAATACTTTCAAGAAGTATTTTTGGAAACAGTCAAATTTGAACTGTGCCTACTTCTTTCAGGCTCACATTGTGGCGGATTCCCTACCCCCCCCCCCATTCATTTAACAAATATTTATTGAGTACTTACTCTATGCCAGGCACTGAGCTAGGCACAGTGGGTATAATGTTAGCAAACACAGTCCCAAGCCTTGTCTTCGTATAGCTTTCCATCTAGTGGAATATTAGAATTCCCCCAATTTCCAGGTGGAAATGTCAGTACTTCATGGGTCTGGGGTTTATAACAACATCATAGACCTAGGTAAAAGGTATCTGTAAGGTCAGCATAGGGCCAGCTTCCATACAGTGCAAAACTGTGTCAGTGGGAAAGAGTACAGTCGATCCAGACCACTTAACCCTGGAGAGAGAAGAACCTAGGAAAGTAAAAATGTGCTATGATCTGTCCATGTAGGGTACAGACCTGCAACCCTGATTTAATGCAGAGTCATTGATTTAGCTTCCCTTTGATGTCCTCATGGGTTTTTGAAGATAATTTCAAAGGTTCTCCTGTGCTTTACTCCATCAGAATGGTCATGCCTTTGGCCATAATGGACGAGTCATGCCATGGTTATCTGTATTTGAAGACAATGAGCAGGGCTTTTGCTAGAAGCTGCAAGCAAGATCTTCAAGAACAATCTTCTTAAAATTGGGGCTTAAACATTTGAAACGTCCTGTTCTCTTTCTTCTGTAGAAGATGTATGCACATGGGGCAGGGGTGATAGTGGGAAGGTGTTTTAGTCTGAAAGATGAAGACAGGGCAGGAATGATAGACAAGGAGCTATGATAATCCTCTGTCCCTTTCATTCAGCAGACACCCCCTGAGCTCCTCTCTGGCCCATTCTCCTTCCATATCAGTAGGATGCCAGTCAACCTAAATATGGGTTGCAAATTCCTTGTAATTTTCTGCTAGCTAAATATGGACCCAGGTGAGATATTTCTACCATCCAATGGTACCCAAGAGTTCAGCTTTCACAAGCACTAGCCAGGGCTTTGGATTTGTGCTTTCACATTCATGCACACACCGCTTCTGGGTGCAACTGGGTCTTTCATGAGCTTAGCCAAATAGCACCTGTTAGAGATTGCAGCCTCCTCTCTGCCCATGATTACTCATCAGATCCTAGTAAAGAGGCATTGGGTTTTGAGCTGGAAGGGAGTTAGTCTAACTCCTCTTATTTTGCAATAAAGGGTCAAGAGTAGTATAGAGAGGCCCAGAGAATGTCAGTGACTTGTGAAAGGTCACATAGCAAGTTAGTGGGTGGACCAGAGGGAAACCTGTCTCCTGACCCTCAGGCCAGGGATGCTTTAGGCTCATCCCTGGGTGTTCTTGTGTGATGTTCAACAGTGTGATCTGTGAACAGCTTCTAGTTGGCTCTTGTTTTTGTATCCACTGTGACATCTTGGTTTTTAATTGGTATATTTAAACTATTCACATTTAAAGCGATTACTGATATAGTTGGGGTAACATCTACCCTGTTTCTGTTTGCTACTCATTACCCTTGTTCTTTGTACCTTTTTTGTCTTCCCTAGTTTTAACTGCACATTTTACATGATTTTCTTTTCCTCTCCCCTTTTAGCATATTAACTATACTTCTTTTTACAGTTGTGTAATGGTTGCTTTAGAGTGTGTAATACACATTTAGAACTAATCCAAATCCACTTTCAAATAACATTATGGCACTTCGCAGCAACCTTATAACAGAGCATTTCCAATTCTTCCTTCCTATCCCTGATGACATCGCTGTCATTCATTTCACTTATCCATGAGCTCTAATCAACAAATACATTGTTGCTACTATTATTTTGAACCAAGTGTTATCTGTCAGATCGATTAATAAGAATAATTGAAGTTTTGTTTTACTTTCATTTTTTCACTCTCTAATGCTCTTCTTTCTTTATGTAGATCTGGGTTTCTAACCTATGCCATTTTCCTTCTCTAAAAAAATTCTTCTATCATTTCTTGCAAGGCAGTTCTACAAATGACAAATTCTCTCAGTTTTTGTTTGTCTGAGAAAGTCTTTATTTCTCCCTCACTTTTGGTGAATAACTTTGTTGGATATGGAATTCTAGGTTTCCAGGGTTTTCTTTCAACACATTAAATAATTTATTTCACTTTCTTCTTGCTTTCATGTTTTTTAAGATACATCTTAATAAATAATAAATCTTAATAAATAAATCTTAATAAATAAATCTTAATAAATAAATAAATAAATCTTAATAAATAAATCTTAATAAATAAATCAATCTTAATAAATCTTAATAAATAAATCTAAATAAATAAATAGGGGCGCCTGGGTGGCTCAGTCGGTTGAGCGTCCGACTTCAGCTCAGGTCACGATCTCGCGGTCCGTGAGTTGGAGCCCCGCATCGGCTCTGGGCTGATGGCTCGGAGCCTGGAGCCTGCTTCTGATTCTGTGTCTCCCTCTCTCTCTGCCCCTCCCCCGTTCATGCTCTGTCTCTCTCTGTCCCAAAAATAAATAAACATTAAAAAAAATTTTTTTAAATAAATAAATCTTAATAAATCTTAATAAATAGAGGTAATAAATACCTCTATAGGGAAGATATTTTTCCCTCTGTCTTCTTTCATTATTTTCTCTTTGCTTTTGATTCTCTGCAGTCTGAATATGATATATATATATATATATATACATATATATATATACATATATATATACATATGTATATATATATATGTATATATATATGTATATACATATATATGTATATATATATATATATATATATATATATATATATATATATATAAAATATTGCTATTCATCCTGCTTAGTGTTATCTGAGATTCCTGGATCTATGGTTTGGTGACTGTCACTAATTTTGGAAAAACTTTCAGCTATTATTACTTCAAATATTCCTGCTGTTTGTTCCTTCTTTTCTCTCTATTTCTTCCCCTTGTGGTATTCTAATTATACATTTGTTATACCTGTTATAATTGTCCTATGGTTCCTAGATATTCTATCTCTTCTTTTTGCATTTCAGCTTGGGAAGTTGCTATTTATGTATCTTCAAGATCACTGATTCTTTCTTTAGCCATGTCCAGTATTGGTGAGCCCATCAAAGGCATTTTTCTTCATTTGTTACAGTTTTTCTGACTTCCAGCATTTTTCTTTCATACTTTCTTAGAGTTTCCATCTCTCTGCTTATATTACCCATCTGTTCTTGCATGGTGTCCACTTTTTCTTTTAAAGCTCTTAGCATGTTAACCATAGTTGTTTTAGATTTCCAGTCTTCTATTCCAACATCTCTGCCATATGTGGAATCTAATTCTGATGCTTGCTTTTTTCTTTCTAGATGGGATTTTTTGCCTTTTAGCATACTTTGTAACTTTTTGTTGAAAGCTGGAGATGATGTACTGGGTAAGAGGAACTGAGGAAATAGGGGTTTAGTGTGAAGTTTTATGTTTACCTGGCTAGGAATTGGGCTGTGTGCTTACTATGCACTCTAGCTACGGTGTCAGGGGCTAAAGTTTCCTCTGGTGTCCTTGTTTTTTTCTCTCCTGTATTGTCTTTGGGTTTTCCTAGAGATTTCTTCTTAAATGAGGCTTAAGGCTCAGTTCTTTCAGTTGAGGTCCTGTCATCATACAGGAGCACTATTGACATAGAGATGAGGGGACTAGTTCTCAGTCTCTGAGCCTGAGGTGAGTATTTCCCCTCCCCAGGTCAGTTAGGCTTTGGTAAAACCCCGGTTGATTAGGATCTGGTAAAATAGTTTCTCTTGAGGACTGGTCTTGAAAAGAGAACAGAGAGCACTGTGTGTATTTCAGAATGATTACTTTTCTCCTCCACCTGCTGGGAGAACCAGCTGTTCACAGTGAGAACCTGATAGGGCTCCTGGAGGTAAAATTTATGAAAGTTGGGGCTCCCTAGTCCTGGACCTTCTTGTTTTTAACTCTCAAGCTTGTCCACACTAAGACTTGAGCAGTTCATCAATTACGGTTTAAAGGTGCCTGCCCATCCTGGCACCAGCTGCGGGCTTTTGCTCCTGAGTTTCTGCCTCTGGGAGGCAGTGACTCTCTGTAATGGCCTGTTTATGTCTCTAGTTTTGGGGGCAATAGTGTGCCCTGCGGCCTCATTTCTCTGATGCATCTAAGACGAGTTGTTGATTTTCAGTTCATTTGGATTTTTGTTGTTGTTGTTGCAAGGCTGGGGAGTGACGGACTACTTCCAAGCTCTTTACATGTCTGACCAGAAGGTGGAAGTTGGTGTGATTTGTAAATGGACCAACTTTGTCTCTAAATATGTCAGATAAATCACATGGTCATGGGCCGTAAACTTTGGCAAGTCTAAACTCTGCAACAATAAAACAAAACAATTATCTAGAGCTACTACATACTGTCACTTCACTAAGTGCTTTATATGGTCTTCTGACAATACCCCTAAAAGGTATTTGTTATTTGTTATTTGTTCCATTTGATAGGTGGGGAAATGGAAAGAAAAGAGCTTACATAACCTGTCCAAGGACACACGTACTGAAATGACACAAGGGGAATTTTAAGTGCAGAGGCTCGACTCCAGAGGTCCCGCTCTCGCTGCGACACTCCAGTGCCTCTCCCAGGATCAAAGGATATGTTTATCCTTTCATTCAGCAGATAGATGGACTAAGCATTCTTCCAGGCACTGGAGAACACGACAGACAGGCGGACAGGTCCCTGTCCTCATAGAGTATATATTTCAGGGGGAAAGAGAGCAAATAAGTGAGCAAATGAGTCAAGAAAGGTACTCAGAAGGGAGAGAAGAAGGTGAAGAATTTAAACACAGCGATGTGACAGAGTGCCAGGGTGGTGGCTTCTTTGGAGAGGTTGGTGAGAGAAGTCCTTGCTAAGGAGGTGACATTAGAGCTGAGACCTGAGGGAGACAACTGGTAGGGGAAGGGGGATCCAGATGGGAGGAGGAGCCAAAGCCAAGATGGGAACAAGAATGATGTATTCAAGGAAGAGAAAGGTGGCCAGTGTGGCTGGTCCACGTGGGTGTGGGAGACGGTTACTGAAGAGATTATAGAGATGGGGATGGACGCCACATCAGTGCAGGGCTCCGTCAGGTATAGCAAGGAGGTTGGATGCTGTTCTAAATGCCACGGCAAGGCACTCTGGAACTTTAGGAGGGGGAACAACATGGCCTCATATGTTTTAGTGACATGATTAAGCCTCAGACCATAGTCATGAGACCCTGGAGGTGTTGTGGTGGATTCAGGATCATAGACCAGTCCCCAAGGCTGGGTCTGTGTGGATGTGCATAAGAAGGAGAGGGACCTGCATATGAAGCAGTGACCTCGCTGCCAGCTCAGGGTGTTAGCAACAGCCCCTGGTGGCAGTTGGGTGGGAGAATAAAACATCAGAACACTTACTGCAGGCTCAAGAATCCTTACCTTTACATGGTTCCCTGGGCAGGCTCTAACTCTGTCTGCAGAGATCCTGTTTCAGTATTTGCCACCTTTCCTAACCATGAGTCCGCACCTCAGACATACAGCTTTTCTGCTGCACGAAACAAGTTCGCCTTCCTCCTTTCAAGTTGGGTAGACGTTGTTGGTTTCCTTCCAGTGTAAACAGGGAGTAGCAGAAGTGGCCCTGACCCAGATGCCGTGAGGTTTCTCCGCATGCTTTTGGAAGATGCTTGCATACCACCTCACGTTGTCTCCACCGCTGCCAGCCCTCCGGGACATGTGTGGAAGCCATGACGGAAGAGCAAACAGCTCAGTTTTCTTTGAGCAACCTCTCTGTTCGTGATGTTGGTGACTTATGGAATCATCAGAGCATTGTTGTCGTATGCATACCGTTCTGTAACTCCATCCGTATTGGCAAGGCACTCCTACCGATGACGATGACGGGCTGGAGGCGGAAGGGGAGGGAGAGAGAGAGAAGAAACTTCTGAGGTGGCCGCAGGAGGCACTGCATCTTCTGAGTGTCCTTACCTGGTAGGATTTCCTACCAGTAAAAATGTACCTTGTAAGGCAGAGGTCAAAATGGCTCCTGCCCTAAGATGCCTCACCTCCTTCCTTGTTGTGGATCTAGGTCAGTGAGAGCTGGGGAGAGGAGTGAAACGAACCTCAAGGGAATGAAAAGGTGATAGCCTGGGATGGCCTGAGAAAAGGGAGTCATTCCACAGATGCGTGTACGAGCCAGAGGGCTAGCCTGCCTGTCACATTGCCCTAACCCCGCATCGAGCAGCCACTCCCCATGCAGTCTCGCCCTCTGTACAGCGGTGTTTTCCTAAGCATTTCAAGGTGATTACATTTTTATAAAGAAAAAGATATATACTTTAAAGGCACCCAGAGAGTTTTTATTCAAAGAAATAGTTGGTAAAGTAGAGGGTATTTTTACAAACATGTAGCTATCAGATTTTATATATTCGTTTGGCTCCACATCTATATTGGAAGAAATTACACTTGTTGAAGATGAATTCCACATGCAGGCCTGTCAATATAGAATCTATTCTGAAACATATTTTCAAGCTAAGTGTTTCATTTTGCCTGTTTTTCATAAGGAAGTTCTTCGGAGGAGGCACTCAGACCAGGCACCTCCGTAACCGGGCCCTTTTTCCCCCACCACTCTCTTCCTCTCTTAGAACCCACCAGAAGGTTGGAGTGGGAGGAGGGGCTCAGAAGCTGAGTCTAATCCTTTGTCTAACAGCTGAAGAAACTGAGGCCCAAATGTCTGAGCTGATTTTTGTTTATTTCTCCGCATTGTCTCGAAAATTCTGTATAGGTGTCGAAGGACACTGTGTCGCGATTCAATACCTTGATGAGCTATTTCTTCCCAGACCTGCCACCGAACATTTGGGCTGAGCTAGCACTGAGTTGTCACTCCTTACTCTTTATTCCCACTGCTCTCCTGCCAAACACTCCACGTTGTTGCTTTCTAGGTTTCCCTACCCACTGATTATTTTGCATTTTGGATGATTTCTCTCCCAGCTGCCTTCATTTGCATTTTTCCTAAATCAAATCTCATTGTGATAATTTCTATTCGTATTTCCAACCTCTTTTTAGATCCATCTGTGTTATTTTCCTGTCCTCAATGATGTCTGCAGCACCTCCTAATTTGGTAACGACCAAAAAACGTTATCAACAAAATGTGTATGCCTTGCCTCTCAGTCATTAATGAAGATGCTAAATAAAACTAGATCTCTCAGGCACATCGGGACCTTCCATGCGCTCCCTCCCCTGCCCCCTCCCCCTCATTAGGTAATTGAGCTGTTTCTCATCTCTTGTCCTTGTTTATCAAAGTTCAGACTTTCAATCATCCTGTCTTAGTTCCTGCTAGTGCCAATCAGAGCTCTTGTCCCAGCAGTGTTTCAGGGATGCTATTTCACATGATTTATTAAGCTCCAAAGGTACAATGGCTACAGGAGCCACTGAATCAACAATTTTAATTAATGGTAAAATTGTTATACTTTTATATGCCAGAGGAAATTTCTAGCCTTGCTTTTAAAAACTCTTAGAAGACAGACACATTTGATTATCTTCATCTTCTCCAGTTGACTCCTCTATGGCTTTTTGTGTAAATCTGCTAGTTAAGTCCTTTCTAATTTAAAGGTGCATAAACCCCTGTGTGCTTCTGAGGAATACAAGAGATGTACAAGAAATGGCCCTTGTCATAAGGAGCTGACAGTCTGAGAGAGCCGGCTAGCCTTTTGTGTGATAAAAGGGGACTTTTACAAGACAGTGTGGAGTTAAATTGTCTCCAAAGCTTCATCCTGAGTCTTAGGGCTGCCGAAATATGAATACGGGCTAGGGTACTGGGATAAAACCTAATGCAGAAATGGAGTTAGACCTTCACAGGTGAGAAGGATTTGCGTAGGCAAGGAAGAAAGGGAAAAGTAGGGGCGCCTGGGTGGCTCAGTCGGTTAAGTGTCCGACTTCAGCTCAGGTCACGATCTCGCAGTCTGCGAGTTCGAGCCCCGTGTCAGGCTCTGGGCTGATGGCCCAGAGCCTGGAGCCTGCTTCCGATTCTGTGTCTCCCTCTCTCTCTGCCCCTCCCCCGTTCATGCTGTGTCTCTCTCTGTCTCAAAAATAAATAAACGTTAAAAAAAAAAATTGAAAGGGAAAAGTAGGGGAAAGACTTGAGCACAGGTGGAGAGAGAGGAGTGATAGTGGCATGCTGGAGGGGGTCCCCGCAGAGTAGAAAGTTGATCTGACTGGAGAAAGAAACTGACTGCCATAGCAGGCTGCAAGCCCAGCTACTTGCAGGACGTCTCTCCCTGGACGTCTCTTAGGCATCCCCAAACCAATGTGCCCAAAACCGAAGTCGTGACTCTACCGTCTCCCCCTCGACCACTTCTAGTTTTCCCTGCCAGAAATCTGGGTGTCATTCATGATTCCTTCATTTCCCTCATCATCCCTCACTGCTCTCTTTTATTTTTTAAAAAAAAATTTTTTTAACGTTTATTTATTTTTGAGACAGAGAGAGACAGAGCATGAACAGGGGAGGGGCAGAGAGAGAGGGAGACACAGAATCCGAAACAGGCTCCAGGCTCTGAGCTGTCAGCACAGAGCCCGACGTGGGGCTCGAACCCATGGACCGCGAGATCGTGACCTGAGCCGAAGTCGGCTGCTTAACTGACTGAGCCACCCAGGTGCCCCACTCACTGCTCTCTTTCAGCCAATCTCTTCAAGTTCCACTTTCTAGGTAATATCTTGCATCTGCACACCTCTCCTCTGTGCTCCCCTCTGGTCCAAGCCACCACCATTTCTTGGTTACACTACTGCAAATGCTTCATAAACTGGTCTTCCTCCTGCAACACGTGCCCCTCTCTGCACTGCAGCCAGACAGAAGTTATCAAAAATTAAACCACTCTCTAGCAAAAATAATAACAATAACAACAACAATAATAATCTTTTGGTGGCTTGGCGTTGCATTTGGAATGAAATCCAGCCTTGTTGTGATGGCCTCAAAGGCCCTGAGTGATCAGGCTTTTGCATCCCAATACCCGCTTTCCACCCCAAGCACACTTCACTACAATTCTGACACTAAGTCCCTGAGCTGGCAGCAGATCCCACAAGATAAAGCCTCAGCCCTCCGCATGGCCACCTCCACTTCAGGTGACAGCCGCAAGTAGGGTTTCCTGGCCCTTGTGCCTTTCACCAACCGGCTACAAACTCCCACAATTCCCTCAGGTGTGATAATTCACCAGAACAATTCAGAACTCAAGAAAGTGTTGTACTTCTCATTACAGTTTTAATTATAAAGGATCTGATTATCTGATTAGAAAATCAAGACCAACCAATGGGAGAGACACATAGGGCAAGGTGTGAGGGTCCCTCGGGCAGAGCTTCTGTGCCTTCTCCCGATGGAATCAAGGTGTGCTACCTTCCCCGCACATCAGTGCCTTCATCAGTCAAGAAGCTCCTCTAAGCCTGTGTCCAGAGTTTTTACTGGAGTTTCCTTACAGGGGTATGGTTGATTAAATCACTGGTCACATGGTTGAACCCAGTCTCCAGTCCCCCTCCCCTCCCAAAGTGCCAACCCTCTAGTCACCTGGTGGGTCTTTTTGGTGACCAGCATGATCCTGAAGCTATCTGGGGGCCCACCACAGTCACCCCATTAGCATAATAAGGAAACTTTTTATCACTCAGGAAATTCTAAGGGTTTGTAAAGCTCTGTGCCAGGAACCACTGGGGGCAAAGACCAGATATAGTCTTTATTACACCACAATACCTCTCAGACTTCACTCTTGCCCCACCTCCTTGCACACAACACGCCGGTCTCCTACTTCCTGGATCCTGCCCAGTCCTTCCCTCTGCCCCAGATAGCTCCTTTCTCCCTTCCATCCAGCTCTTCCCAGCCTGCGGATTACCTGATAAGAAAGTCCTTGCCTATCTTCCTGTCCCTTCATTATCTCCCATACATATTTGCTTCATAGCACAAATCTGAGTCTGAAATGATTTTATTTATGTTGACTCCTTTAACTTTATGTTTGTCTCCTCCATACAATATAAACTCCTTGAGGATAGAGCCTTGATTGTCTTGTTTCTTATCTCCTAGCACATACCAACAGTCAGTAAATATTTGTCCAATTAAAGAATAAATGAAGTGGGAAAGATAAGGATGATCAGACCAATTGAAGCTCTTTGATTGTCAGAAGAAGAAGTGTTTAGGCTTGGTGAGAAAAGTAGCACGGAGAGGTTGTTGGATAATAAACAAGAGGATGATAGGTATTTGGGGAGTATGAATATGGAGAGGATGGTCACAATGTACCACATGTATTGCCCAGGGGGAAAGGACTGAAGGCCCTGTGAGCCAGAAGGCTATTACAGGAGTCAAGCAGACTGACAAGAGCCTGAATGGGGGTGGCAGGGTAGAAATGGAATGGAAGGAGAAAATCTGAGATTTTTAAAGGTGCCCTTGACATTTTTCTTTGCAGTTGTGACTTCTTATTTTGAAATAATTTCGAACTTACAAAACACTTGCAAAAATACCATGAAGAATCCTGGATACCCTTTACCCAGACTCACTAATTATTGACATTATTGCCTCATTTGCTTTATTACTCTCTTTCCTTTTCCATATATGTGTATATGCATTCTTCTGCGTTCCTTTTTTTTTTTTAATCATTTGAGACTGTTATAAACATCATACCTTTTCATTCCTAAAGACTTCACTTTGTAGTTCCTAATAGGAAAGACATTTTTGTAAGAACACAGAACATGGACCAAAATCAGGGGATTTAATGTTGATAAAATGCTACATCCATGATCCTAGCCCAAGAACCTGTTCTGGATCCTGTATTACAATGAGTTGTGATGACCCTTTAGTCTCCTTCCAAGTAGAATATTTCCTCAGTCTTCCCTTGATTTTATGACATTGACATTTTTGAAATGCATAGACTAGCTATTTTGCAGAGGGTCTCCCATTTTGGTTTGCTCATGTTTTCTCTTACATTCTGTGCATTTTTGTCGGGAATGCATTAATAATCCTGTGTCCTGAGCATCAAATAAGAAGCATATGATATCGCTTTGTCATTATACCATTATAGGTAGTATGAACTTTGATCGCTTAGTTAAGGTGGTGTTTACTCAGTGTCTCCTGTAAGATGACTATTTTTCCTTTTGTAATTAATAAGTGATTTATGCTGAGATATTATAAGCCTATGTAAATATTTGTCCTCCATCAACCTTTTACCTAGTAGTTTCAGCACACATGGGTGATTCTTGCTGGAATCAACTATTGCCATGGCACCTGCAAAACAATGATTTTCGCACTCCATGATTTCTTCTACCTATTTATTTATTTATTTATTCATGGATTTTTATTTTATGAAATGGTTTTTAATTCATTACTGTTAGTCATCTTAATGCCTCCAATTATTTATCAAATTATCCCAGTTTGTTCAATGGGAGGCACTACAAGTGGACTCCTGTGTCTTTTTTCATACATTCCCATCATGTTTTGAGCAATTCTTGACTTTCTGGCACAACAAAATATACCACATTCCTCTTGTACTTTTCCTGCCTTAGGCCTGACATCGGCCATATCATCAAAGTCCCGACTCCTTTCAATGCGAAGTGATATTTAAAAAGCAAGATCTTGGGGCGCCTGGGTGGTTCAGTCGGTTAAGCGTCCGACTTCAGCTCAGGTCACAATCTCGCGGTCCGTGAGTTTGAGCCCCGCATCGGGCTCTGTGCTGACAGCTCAGAGCCTGGAGCCTGTTTCCGATTCTGTGTCTCCCTCTCTCTCTGCCCCTCCCCCGTTCATGCTGTGTCTCCCTCTGTCTCAAAAATAAATAAACGTTAAAAAAATTTTTTTTTTAAATTAATAAAAAAATAAATAAAAAGCAAGATCTAGGAGCAAAGTATATCCTTGGCTACTGGGCTGTCATTATTATCGAGGCCCTTTCTTCCTGAAATTTTGACTCATTGAGGGAAGGAGATATAGCTCAGGAGACTAGAACAGTGGTCACATCACTGACCAAAAATACCTCCAAAAATCAAATTGGAAAGATTCACAGGAGGTCAATTTGTCTACCAAGAGGACCTCCCAAGCCATTTTTAGAATGTGTGTTAAAAATGTGTTTCTCGGGGCACCTGGGTGGCTCAGTTGGTTGAGATTTTGACTTCGGCTCAGGTCATGATCTTTCAGTCTGTGAGTTCGAGCCCTGCATCGGGCTCTGTGCTGACAGCTCAGAGCCTGGAGCCTGCTTCGGATTCTGTGTCTCCCTCTCTTTCTGCCCCTCCCCCACTCATGCTCTGTCTCTCTCTGTCTCAGAACTAAATAAACATTAAAAAAATTGTGTTTCTCATTGTAAGAGATTTAAACAACGGAGTAATAAAAGAAAACATAAAACGCCCCTTTCCTTCTTTGCAATCTTTAAGTTTTGTCAGCACTTTTTAAATCATGAAAGTTGGCTTTCAACTCTTAACCATCTTATAAAACCTCCCCAGGCCAGGGTGCCTGGGTGGCTCAGTTGGTTAAGCATCTGACTTCAGCTCAGGTCATGATCTCTCAGAGTAGCTCAGGTCATGATCTCACCCTCTGTGAGTTTGAGCCCTGCATCGGGCTCTGTGCTGACAGCTCAGAGCCTGGAGCCTGCTTCAGATTCTGTGTCTCCCCCTCTCTCTGACCCTCCCCTGCTCATGCCCTGTCTCTCTCTGTCTCAAAAATAAATGAAAACATTAAAAAAAATTTTTTTTAAATAAAAAAACCTCCCCAGGCCAAGTGCCACCTGAAGGCTGGTCGGCAGGTGGTAACTTGTTCTCTGGAAGCTACAGTTTGCCAGGTGGTATAGACTTCTGCCAGGCCCTTCTTGGGGACTTTCTGGGTTCTTCTTACAGATTGTCAGTGTTATCTGGAGGGATATCAGTGCTGACCCAGTATCAACAATGGGGAAAGCACTGAGTGTTCTTCACTGTTTGAATAGTACAATGTTGTCATCTGAACTGGAGGAGATTAAATTCAGACCCCAGAGACTGAGATAAAGTCTATTTCAAATGAGCTTTATGGGCCCTAAAGAGTGGAGGCAGCAGTGTCTTCTCTGATCCCCTTGGTAGAATGACTCTTTTTCCAGATAAGATGCCATGCATTCTCAAGACACTCTCTCTCTCTCTCTCTCTCTCTCTCTCTCTCTGTGTGTGTGTCTCTGTCTCTCTCTCCTCTAAAACCTGACTGTCGGAGCTGACATGTTGGTCCTAGTTTGTTTTTCACTACTGACTAGAAACAAAGATGTGTTACGGGCACAGACGGAATTCCCTTTGGCTCTGTGTTGAGGCCACCTGGTAAATTTCCCCTTTTGGAACAATTGAGGTAGGGGACAGAATGACCTCAGTGGTGTCTGTTCAGAAGCACACATCTGTTTGCAGCTAGGCTGGGGGAAAGCTGATCGACGCTCTGGTCTCAGATCTGTTGACTGGGACAAGCTAAAAATACAGTTTACATTTAGCCTTCATCTTGCTAACCAGTGGAAATTATGCGGGCTTCAAAAGACAGGCTCCCCTATTGCCATTTTAGAGGACTAGATTCGAGAATTATTTTGATCATAAAAGGAAGTTGGGGAAAAGTAGTTCTGATAGAGCGTGTTGTTTCATAATCTGCTTCAGTGGAGCTTTTGAGATTGATTACCTTTGCTCAAGTCCCAGATAATACTCAAAGGCCGTGCTTATGAAGGAAAAAAATCACCGCACGATCAATTTCAATTTTCACAGTCTCAGCAGGGACCCTGTTCAGGGACGTTACCTATGACGGAGAGTGAAGTATTAAAGGTACAAGACACAGGGAGCACTTCAGCAAGGGCACTGTCACACTGATTGAGGTGTGGTTGGTTGATGCGTGCTAAGAACAACAAAAGATAGAAGAAGAACGGTGTGAAGATGTGGAACTGACCAGATTACTAGACAAATCTTACTCTTTCATGTCGTTTTTCCTAACATGGAGCTAATGGCAGAAGCTGGGTTGTTTAGATTCAGGAGGATAGAAATGTTTTTCAAAAAATCTGTTTACCCCATATTCCAAAAATCAAAACAAAACAAAACAAAAACCTCGTTTATTATAACAATTTAGAAAATACAGGCAAACTAAAAGAAAAATTTTAAAAACACCTGCCATGCCATCTCCTAGAGAGAACCACTCTAAAACAGGTTGACTTGCACACTTCCTTTATTTTTTCTATCTTTATGCACACATTTTGATTAAAATTGTACTTATTATTTTGAAAACTATTTTCTCTTAACTGTTTTCCCTTTCATCACTCCATGTCAATGTTACAGTAACCTTTTGTTGTTGTTGTTGACTGGTTTTTATTTCAAAACCAAGAGATGCGTTTGTTAAAAATTTCAGAGTATAAAGTAAAATATAAAAGTTTCTCCTCATCTCCTCCCTCCCAGTCTCACTCCCCTGAGGTAACCCTCAGGTTTTTCTCTTAATAGTTATCTCCAGAAACTTTCTATGTACACACACACGAATATATCACAAGGTACTCAATCAAATCCCATTATGTGGAAATTCAGGGTTTTTCCAGTTTTCACTGCATCTCTGTGGTTAAATCTTTGCATGCAACTGTGATTATTTCCTTAAGATAAATTCTAGAAAACAAATTTCTAGGGGTGCCTGGATGGCTCAGTCTAGAAAACCAAGCATCTGACTTGGTTTCGGCTTAGGTCATGATCTCACGGTTTTGTGGGTTCGAGCCCCTCATCAGGCTCAGCGCTGCCAGCATGGAGCCTGTTTGGGATTCTCTGTCTCCCTCTCTGTTTGCGCCTCCCTCATTCGAGCTGTCTCCGTGTCTCTCAAAAATAAGTAAATAAACTTAACAAAAAAGGTAGAAAACAAATTGCTAAATTGAAAGACACAATTTTAGTGCTTTTGATATGTGCAGCCCGTTTGCCCTTCACATGGCTTGTGACAATTTGACACTCTTCCCGGTAAACAACACGGAACTTTTTTAAACTTTTAAAAGTATAACACCGGGGTGCCTGGGTGGCTCAGTCGGTTAAGCGTCCGACTTCGGCTCAGGTCATGATCTCACGGTCCGTGAGTTCGAGCCCCGCGTCGGGCTCTGTGCTGACAGCTCAGAGCCTGGAGCCTGCTTCTGCTTCTGTGTCTCCCTCTCTCTCTGACCCTCCCCTGTTCATGCTCTGTCTCTCTCTGTCTCAAAAATAAATAAACGTTAAAAAAAAAAAAGTATAACACCCATATAGAAAAGTGGACAAGCCCTAAGTTGGAACTGCACTATTCAATATGGTAGCCACTAAACACATGTTGACTGCTGAGCACTTGAAATGTAGCCAGTCTGAATTGAGGTACGCTAGAAGTGTAAAAAGAAACACTCACTTTCAAAGAATTGGTGCCAAAAAATAATGGAAAATGTCTCATTAATAATTTTATGCTAATAATATATTGAAATGATATTTTGGATGTATTAAGCAAAATATATTATTAAAGTTAATTTTACTTGTGTCTTCTCACTTTTTTAATGTGACTACCAGGGAAGTTTTCGTTATATATATTCTTGCATTATATTTCTCTTGGACAGCACAAAGTAGGACATAGTACGGCTCAAAACCTACCACCTGAGCCATCCACTCCTCATTTGCTTCTCTTCCCCTGCCTGGTCTTCTCCAGCGCCCCCAGCTTCCTGTGCCTCAGTTATACCCTGGGCTCTTAGAGCTAATGTAGCACTCTTTGCCACTCCAATCCTTTGCCAGGAATGATCAATAAACTCGATAAAAGTGAGTGTCCACTTATGAAGGTAATGAGGTGGCAGATTAAGACAGTACCGTAAGGTATAAACTCTGAGTCGCAAATGGAATCATTTGTCAATTGATTTGTTAGGATGTGTAAGTATTTAGGCTTCAGAAATTGCCACTGAGTTTAATATCATGTCCTACCTAAATGTGCACACGGGGCACAGACAGAATACACATACTCGAGAGTCAGTTCATTGATGGAAGTTCGCTATCCTTCTAGGCCTCAATTTTGTTTTTCTTTCCCGTGAAGTGAGGATGATGGAGTAAGGCACATAGTTCCAGACAAGAGTAGTCAGCACTTTGTAAACTCTGGGGGCTGAAGAGATTACCAGGAGATTGCTGGGGCTGTGGGAGCAGCTAGTGGCCGTTTTCTCTCACTCTCCGCCTCCTGAGGTTTGCTCACCCTTCCCATCAGCCCTCCACTTGCCCTTCCACATATATTAACCGTACCAAACACACCCTAGGTACACACAGCTTTTCATCAAAGACAAATGCCATTCACAGGTTGGCTCCCATTCCCAATCCCTCCAGGATAGAAGCAAAATGCAGATAAGGAGGAGGAAAAAGGCCCTTGGGTAAGCATACGAATCTTGCTCGCTTCTGCCCTGTTGTTGGCTTACATCTTGTCCTTTGGATCGCTTTTTCATTGGACTCTGCTTTAGCAAAACAATAAGAGAAGATTTTTTAAAAACAATAAGAACATAACAATAAGAGAAGATTTTTTAAAAAATTCATCTTAAAGTATTTTGGGCTCGATGATATGCTCGGACATTTGGAATCTGGCCAAAACCCTTGCTTCATTTCACTGTTGCAGGCTAAGTGGCCTCTTTTGGGAAGATATCCAGGTAAGAGGAGTTAAAGCAAATAAACATCTCTGTTCCGACCTGTCTTCACCATTCTTTTGTTGTGATTGTATTATGCTTAGTTGTGTGAGAATAATGTTTCTAGTTCTTCAGAAGCCTCTACTCAGAGTTTTTATAAAATTGCATTGTGATAAAGAACAAATATAACCTTTTAACAAGGAAAATGAGAGTTCTCTGTAAAAGACTTCCTGCCTCTAAATTTAGAGAATAAGGGAAATACCTTGTTGAAAGAGAGTGAACCAAGAATTGAAGGAGCACTATCTTTTTTCCATTACTGTTTTGACCTACTCAATGAACTTCAGCAAAATTCTTCTAAGCCTTAATTTTGCTGTCTGTGAATTGGGGACAGAGTATTCCCCTTTCTTCCTACATTAATATGGACATTGCAATAAAGCAAAGGAATAAATTATTCCTTGGGCTGCAGTGGTCTTGACTGACATTTGAAATTCCGTTCTAACTCCAGATTCTATGGTTATAAATAATAAATACTTTCTCTTTCCAATCACTGTGTTTAAATACTCTGGTAAAATCTAAAGACTTCTTTCTTTTTTTTTTTTTTAAACATTTATTTATTTTTGTTTTTTTTTTTTTTTTTTTTTTTTTTTTTTTTTTTTAATTTTTTTTTTTTTCCAACGTTTTTTATTTATTTTTGGGACAGAGAGAGACAGAGCATGAACGGGGGAGGGGCAGAGAGAGAGAGAGACACACAGAATCGGAAGCAAGCTCCAGGCTCCGAGCCATCGGCCCAGAGCCTGACGCGGGGCTCGAACTCACGGACCGCGAGGTCGTGACCTGGCTGAAGTCGGACGCTTAACCGACTGCGCCACCCAGGCGCCCCAAACATTTATTTATTTTTGAGACAGAGAGAGACAGAGCATGAATGGGGGAGGGTCAAAGAGAGAGGGAGACACAGAATCTGAAACAGGCTCCAGGCTCTGAGCTGTCAGCACAGAGACGCGAGGCTTGAACTCACAGACTGCAAGATCATGACCTGAGCTGAAGTCGGACGCTCAACCGACTGAGCCACCCAGGTGCCCCTAAAATACTTCTTTCTTATCTCACTAAGCCAGGCTATAATTTTTGCCTTGCACAGGCTACCAAGAACCTTTTTTCTCTTTTTATAGTCAAAGCTGAGCACACAACTCTTAAGGTCTTTCTACCTTCCCTCTCTTTGTCCTATTACCCAAGGGTGAAGCAAATTGAGAAGCTTTCAGGGGTGCTATTGGATAAACAAAGTTGAGTAACCTTCCAGCAGCATTGGATGAGCCAGAGACTCAATGAACCCCCTTTTGGTTAGAGAAACTATTGGAACTTTGAGAATAAAACAGTTCCCTCTCTTCTCATCAGCAGGATGAAGCCAATACCTGTAAAATGGCAGATTTCTAGTGAAAACATAACTATGTCCTGAATAGTATGGTATAAAAACATTATGATCTTTTTTTAAAACAAAGGGGCTTATGCACTACATAAATTTATTTTTATTTTATTTTTTAAGTTTGTTTATTTTGAGAGAGAGAGAAAGCACGAGTCGGGGAGGGGCAGAGAGAGAGCAGAAAAGAGGGAATCCGAAGCAGGCTCCACACTGTCAGAATAGAGCCAGATGAGGGATTCAGACTCACGAATTGCGAGATCATGACCTGAGCCTAAATCAAGAGTTGGACACTTAACTGACTGAGCCACCCAGGCACCCCTATAAATTTATTTTTATTTTCAGACTAGTTTTCCTATCAAAAGCACTACTTCCCAGAATGATTTGCCTGCTCAAAGTTTTGAAAACATTGTCAGCGAAAAACAAAACTGAGTATAAACTGAAAGTCTATAGATACCACTGGCCCATGGGTACTGATAAAGTTTCATTAATAATATCAGCCTAAATGACATTGGTTGGTGCCCTTGATAGCTCACCCAGGACCTCCAGTCTCTGGACACCCTTCTTCTGTCTCCCATCATAGGGCGGTCAATAGGATGTATCCCCCATGTGTGCCTGGGTTTGGCAGAATCTGCTAGACAATGCTTCTCTTTGCCTGGGCAGCAGAGTCTCTCTTGGGATTCCACTAAGAACAGCCTGTACCTTAAGCATTTCTTCTCCTATGGCCAAGTACATCAGATTCCTCAAAGAACCAAAATCACTTCCCCTCCCTTCCTGTGACACACTGTTAGAGCACTCCTCAAACAGTATTATTTGTGTCTTGGTATTTTGCAGAGATTTGGTGAAGTAGCTTTTGGGTTTTTACTTACTGGCTTTCTGCTCTCTGTAAGTTGGAGATGAAGGCTATTAATGAATGAGATGGGGGCACCTGGGTGGCTCAGTCGGTTGAGTGTCCGACTTCGGCTCAGGTCATTATCTCGCAGTTGGTGAGTTCGAGCCCTGCGTTGGGCTCTGTGCTGACAGCTTGGAGCCTGGAGCCTGCTTCAG
This sequence comes from Panthera onca, assembly GCF_046562875.1. Lineage (NCBI taxonomy): Eukaryota > Metazoa > Chordata > Mammalia > Carnivora > Felidae > Panthera > Panthera onca. Next base: position 67,529,968 of record NC_138342.1, on the reverse strand, counting down.
ATTCTGTGTCTCCCTGTCTCTCTGCCCCTCCCCCACTCATGCTCTGTCTCTCTCTCTCTCTTTCCCAAAAATAAATAAACATTAAAAAAAAAATTAAAGGGGCGCCTGGGTGCCTCAGTCAGTTAAGGGTCTGACTTCAGCTCAGGTCACGATCTCGCAGTCAGTGAGTTCGAGCCCCGTGTCGGGCTCTGTGCTGACAGCTCAGAGCCTGGAGCTTGTTCCAGATTCTGTGTCTCCCTCTCTCTCTGCCCCTCCCCCATTCATGCTCTGCCTCTCTCTGTCTCAAAAATAAATAAACGTTAAAAAAATAATAATAATAATTAAAAAAAATAAAAAAAATAAAAAAGAATGAGAGGGAGGCCAGAGAGATTCAGGCCAAGAACCAGCCTTCTTTCATACTCAAGATTGCCCCTCTCCTCTGACAACAAGACTTCATCTTGAGACTGGATCTCTCTTTTCTTGATATGAATGCTCTCCCAGGAGATTTCAGTAACCCCCACCAGAACGTTCAGGTTTCCCCTCTCATTCACTCAACAAGCCTGGATCTCCTGCAGCAGGCACATCCCAAACACAAGCGAAGATCCCTACTAAGCGAAGATTTCCTCTTATTTTCATGGAAATCATCCCAGACCAACCCCAGGGATTGAAATTGAGGTGCAGAGGTTGTGGGTTGAGGATGGGAGCAAAGTAGAAGTCAGTGGTGAGGATGGTAAGGGGGTGGGGGTGAGGCATAGAGGGAGGCTAAGTTTTCAAGAAGGCACCAGGGTGCTTTGTCTCTTCACTCAGGGTCTGTGTTCTCTCTGCAGAATGACATCTTCGAGTGGTCCAGGGACCACCGAGTCCATCACAAGTACTCAGAGACCGATGCTGACCCACACAATGCCCGTCGGGGCTTCTTCTTCTCTCATATCGGGTGGCTCTTTGTTCGCAAACATCCAGATGTCATTGAGAAGGGGAGAAAACTTGACCTCACTGACCTGCTGGCTGATCCTGTGGTCCGATTCCAGAGAAAGTAAGTGAACAGACACCATAGGCTTGTCCCTCGGGGACAGGACCAAGAGACAGAGCACAGTAGAGTGCAATAATACCCCCAAGTAGTTCTCCTCATACCACTTACTCTCTTATTAGGATTTATCTCTGTTTATTCATTTTCTTTTGCTCATTAAGTCTTCCCTATTTACACAATTGTTTTAATTTTAATTTTAAATGGATTTCCTTTATGCCCAAACGTCATTTCCTTCAGACCAACCCACATGACTGATTTCACGGAATCTTTTTCTGTAGTTCCCTACTCCCCCATTAGAGTTTCCCTGGGGTGGTGGGGAGGGCGGGGAGAACTTGCTTCATTTTAGTGATCCTTGACTCCAACAGCATTGGACTCTATCCAGGTATACTTCTCTGTTCTCCTGGAATTCTCTTATAGTGATGGCTCTCTTCCCCTGTCTCCTAGAAATGTTACACGAGTAGATTTTTGTGCAGAGGAAATGTGATCATGTAACAGAGAGCCTCAAAATGCTTGTGTGCACTAATGGTGTTAGCCGAGCGTATTCAGCCAGTCAGCATTTACAGGATAAATCTACTCTCAACAGGCACATGGAGAAAATCACTTGTAATTGTGCTGGCAGATAGAGAGTGGCTATTTTTCACCTTTACCAGGAAGCTGGCATAGACTATGTCCATGTTGGTCTGGATCTGCAAAGTTGGCCACTATGAGAGCATTTATAAATGGGCTTTTTGCCCCAAAGTAATGAATTTATGTGCAAAGAGAGACAATTTATGGATTACACTCTGGCTAGAGTCTTGATATAATATGGTGAAAAAGTGGTTACCAGAGGCCATCTCCACTGACAAGCAAGAGTCATATTTGAGACCATATCTGAATAGAAACTCCTGAAAACAGAAATGGAGGCTGTGCCTTTGTCTGACACAAACGATTCTTGCATGAAAGGAAGTACGGCTTAGAATTGTGCTCACTTTCCCCCCGGCCTCCCTCTTTACATTGGAGTGGGCAGCAGCACACAGTGAGAAAATGGCGGACCGTGGAGATAGATTGCCTAGGATCAAACTTTGTGGCTCCTCCATGTGCTAGTAAAGACTGGCTCTTGACCATTACCTCCTACAGTTCTTATGAGCACATAATGGAAAAAAAATGTATGGGAAATGCCTGACTCATAGTTAAGAGCTTAGATCAGTGATTATTATTATTCCACAGGCAGTTGCTAGTCCAGAGGACTCAGTGTGTTTCCATCCCCTGCTTCTGTTGGTTTCTCCAGAGGGTCACTGTGTGCCTCAACACAGCTCTTTCTAGTGGACACACCCAGTATCAGTAGCCAAAAGTTCTCTAGCAGAAAATAACAAGAGGTTTTTGATGAACAATTAAATGATTTATTCGTTTTGATTTTTCACCATAAACATAAAGTCTTAAATATCATTAACGAAAATCTGCAAAATTCAGAACAGTGGAAAGAAAATAATTCAAGTCCTAACACACAAACACAGCCACAATTAATAATCTGTAGTGTATCTTTCCATATTTTGTCCACATATCTGATATATTTCACATGATGACAAGCATACTGCATATGTAATTTTATGTCTTGCTTTTGAACTTCAGATTATGTTGGAGGCACCATTGTTGAAGGCTGTGTGAGTTCACTAGTTGAGTGTCACGGTTTATTTAACGATCACTCTGCAGCTGAATATGTGTGTCATTTCCAATTCTGTGATATAAATGATGTTGCTATATAATTAGTAATGCTTTGGGACAATCAGGTCTTAGATTAATTTGAAGAGCTCAGATGAGAAGGCAAAGGATCTTCTATTTTATTAATGAGAACTGGGCTGAGTATAATAGTCTGGGTTTCTCTCACCATAAAAATGGAAGATCTTTTTTTCATCTTTTTCCTTAAAAATGTGGTAATTTGATTCATTAGATTTGTACTCATGGCACTTATGTCCAAAGACTATTTCTAAATGCAAGCAGAAGAACAGAGACTATTTCAGCATGTTCCCTAAATAGTTACCTGAGAATATCTTTCCTCACCAGCCCAGTGACCAAAGGGGGTTGTAGCTATCCATCCACTCATATCATCCAATCATATCATCATTTCATATATACCATTGAGCTCCTGCTAAGAATTGGTGTTGAGGATACAACCTTCAAGATTGGTGGCTGTATCCCCCAGATTTGCAGACCAGCAGGGATCCCACAAATAAATGTACAGACAGTTATACCCTCGTGAGAGAAGTATTGTAAAAGCGTGCCACAGGAACACAATACGGGCTGGTGAGGGTGAGGGAGGGCCTAGGAAAGAAACTAGCTTCTAAGCTAAGACCTGAAAGATGACAAGAAGTTAGATGAAGATGGGGGAAAGGATACTTAATATATCTGTCGATACACAGAACTATATAGAGCCATTGAACTTTAGAACAGGGACGGACTTTGTAAATCATTTAGCTCATGCCTTCCATTTCTCCTATGGGAAAACTAATAAACAAAATATAGATAGAAGGTTGGGGATAGAAGTACTGCCTTGGTCTTTTGGGGCTGCTATAACAAAAATACCATAGACTAGGTAACTTAGACAGCTACATTTATTTCTCACAGTTTTGCAGGCTGGGAAGTCCAAAATTAAAGTGCCACAGATTTGGTGTCTAGTGAGAGCTCTCTTCCTGCTTCATAGACAGCCTCCTTCCTGCTGTTTCTACACATGGCAGAAGCGGGGAAGGAGCTCTCTGGGGGTCTCTTTTGTAAGGACACTAATCCCATTTGTGAGGCCTCCACCCTCATGACCTAATCACCCCCAAAGGCCCACCTCCTAATGCCATTGCACTGGGAATTAGGTTTCAACATGTGAATTTTTGGGGGACACAAATATTACCCTGTGGCAAGCACCTACATCTCAAATTATTTGCTCCGTGTTCTTTTGATTATACCTTGCTGTTTGAAAAGGGTTACAACGGTTGTCTTAAGTGTAGGTGAGTACTCATGTTCATTGGTAATTATCCAGCCTGGAGAACACAGAGATCCATAATCTGAAATAAGGCTTAGAATCACTGCACTAAAGGAGAGAGCTTCCAGAATACACAGAGGTAGTACAAGGGTTTGGATATTTTCAAGTCTGTGAAGCCAGCTTTATTGGTTCTGCCAGTCAGACTATATGGAGGCAACAGATTCCTTAAAGAATGAGTCCTTGCACTTGAGGTGTAAGCTGGAGGAGGGATGGACCCTGTCATTGGCAGGACTGCCACATCAAGTCTAAGTCCTTGCTACCCTTAGCTGAATGGGGGACTCCTTGCATAACAGAGATTCGGCCCTGGGTCACTTTGATAGTACACCTTATAGAGTTGCTCTCCTTGTCAGAATCCCCACCTGCTCCTCTATGGTTCTCTGAGGGCACCAGGCTCTGTTCTGGTTCTGATCCCCGGGGTTTGCAGCTAATTCACTAATGTTAGTGCTGCTCCAGCACTAATATTGCAGTTGGTTGATAAACTTGTGCTCAGCCATCCTCATGACAGTTTACCAAATAAAAGCTTGCCTTGTCAGAGAGCCAGGCTTGATCAACTTTCCATTATACAGTATAACAAAAGAGAGAAGATAGTGGCATTAAACATAACAGGAGGACAACACAGTTCAAGCTATAATTCTAGACTTTTCCTCTAAAAATTTTACCAAGGCTATGATAACAAGTAGTTAACTGGACTGCTTCAAGTTTTGCTCTGCTGCCTGGTTGTGAATGACAAAATGGCAGGCATTAGGAGGTGAGAGGGAGAGAAGCTAGTGGTATCACATTCAGACTTTGGCAACTGAGCCCTGCCTGAGGTTCTATGCCTACAAGAGCTGTGCTTTTCCCTACAGGGTGAGGAGATCACAGGGCAGAGGCACATACCACCTGGAATCTTCTCCCACTTGTATACGTTGCCTTGGGCTCCAAGGAACCTAGAATTCCCTGTCCAAATGGCTCTGAGCCTACTTCCAGAGCCTACACTGGCCTCTCCAGGGCTCTGTCCTCCTGGTAGAGATGTGTACACCCTAGTCCTGAACAGTGGCCAAGAGGCAGTGTTAGCCTGGAGATGAGTTTGGCTGTCCATAGAAAGAGGATAGAACTAGGGGTGGAAAGAGAATGGGGCAGATCACAGGCTAAGGGCCTCCACCTCTGTTCTTGGTCTGGGCCCTACGAATATCAGTGTGAGCCTAGAAGGGGGCCACTCATAAGACTGGCAGTAGGTCTGTCAGTTAGGAATTGTGTTTGGCCAAAACAGAATAGAAGTTTATTTCCCTCACATATAAAAGAATTGTGAAGGCCCAGGTTATGGTGGCAACAGTGTCAGTTGAAAACCAGATTCTTTCATCTTTCTGCTCCAACAACCTTAGCATGTGACTTTCATTCTTTCATTTTAAGGTCCAATGTGACCACTAGAGCCCTAATCAGAAGGAAGGTGAGGGTGAGGGGTAACACTGCTCACCTGAGTCAGTCACCTATAAGGAGCTTTCCCAGGAGCCACATATAGCCTATCCACGCACCTCTCATTAACCATGTCAGGAAATGTAGTTTCTTGGTTGATGCCTTACACCCTTGCATAAATTCCTGGTTTTGTTCCCATGGAAGAAAGTACGAATTGGTATGAGGTAGGCTCTCCCGTAGGTACTTAATTACTTAAGCAAAATAACTAGCCATCACAAGTGGCTCAGTCTGACAACGTTTTCATTATAAAGCAAGTGAGTGGCCTTTCTGCCACCATTTTCTAAGCAGAAACTGGAATCTCACATCATTTTTCCGAGATGGCAGAATGAGGATAAAAATCCAGAGGCTGTTCTTCCTAATGCTTTGCTTATCCCATTGATTCCCATATTAGATAAGAAATTCCCTTAGAAGTAGCATGCAGACAATGTCATGTGTATTTTTGAAGGAGTTAACAAGGATACTAAGCCAGACACATGAAAACAAGGTCCTTGCCTCATCGCCATAGTATGGGATTAGCTAAGAGAAAAATGGTTGGAGTGATTCAGAAAGGTAAAGCACTTCTGTTTTGAAACCCTGGAAAGGTATGAAAATGTGTAAATTTTCCCTTTCCAATAAGATTGACACTTGAATGGCTAGAATCTATTTAAGACCTCCTTCACTTCAATTTCCCCCTGGTCTGTTATCATTAGTCTTTTTCTTTCTTCAACAATAGCATCACATCTCTCAGTGACATCCTCCTTTTTGTGTCTTTATGTCAATCCTCTGTCCAAACCCCACATGTATTTCTGTGTTGGTGACATCAAATTGCCAGGGCAGAGCAGTCAGACAAGTCTACAATTGACTTATTTTCACTTCTCTATCTCATCCCCTCATCTTCCATGTGGGGGATCCCCTAGGGACTGGGATGAGTCATCTGGGAATTTACAACCAACATAATCCCATCTCAGTTGACAAAATCCATTGCTTTTTCATCAGGGTTCCTCGTGGGGCCCCCAGGGAGTCTCTTTCTATTCTGAGTCCATTTTCCTTGGGGACCTACCCTACTTGTTGCTAAGTTAATAGAACAGCTCTTCTCTAGATATTAGTGACACTGAGTGGCTGAGTACATTCAAGGGCTTAGTTGGTTAGTTGCAATTTGTGGAAAACTCTACAGAAAATGATCCCCAAATGAGAGGACCTGGATGATGAGATATTCAAACATCTGGTCATGTGGGTGAGATTCGGGGACATGGAGGCAGTGCCTTTTAAGCACAACCACCCTCTGCTACTCCATTGCACATCAATTACCCTTAGTTTGATCACTGCCCATCTCACTTGGGTCCCTAATGGTCCTGCAACAGTAAAACCAAACTGGCTCCAAGGTGAACATCACTTGTTTATGCTATATGCAGATCCCAGCTCTTTGGTATACTCTATCCCAACTCACACCTTAATAATGTAAGCCATGAGAAAATGAACAACTCAGGAAACAACAGATTTTGGTGAGGATGTGGAGAAAGGGAAACACTTTTGCGCTGCTGGTGAGACAAACCAGTGAAGCCACTCTGGAAAACAGTATGGAGGTTCCCCCCAAAATTAAAAACAGAGCTACCCTACAACCCAGCAATTACGCTACTAGGTATTTATCTAAAGGATACAAAAATGCTGATTCAAAGGGGCACATGCACCCTCAATGTTTACAGCAGCACTACCAACAGTAGCCAAATTATGGAAAGAGCTCAAATGTCCATCAACTGATGAATGGATAAAGAAGATGTGGTGTATATATACAAAGGAATATTACAAATATTCAAAAAGAATGAAATCTTGCCGTTTGCAGCAACATGGATGGAACTAGAATGTATTATGCTAAGTAAAATAAGTCAGTCAGAGAAAGATAAATATATGATTTCACTCATATGTGGAATTTAAGAAACAAAATAGATGAATGTAGGGGAAGGGAAGGAAATTTAAGATAAAAACAGAGAGGGAGGCAAATCATACTCTTATGATACTCTTTTAAATACAAAGAACAAACTGAGTGTTGTTGGGTGGGGAAGGTTGCGGGGGTGAGCTAAATGTGTGATGGGCATTAAGGAGGGCACTTGCTGGGATGAGCACTGGGTGTTATATATAAGTGATGAATCACTGAATTCTACTCATGAAACCGTTATTATACTATATGTTAACTAACTTGGATTTACATGAAATTTAAAAATAAAAACAAAAATAAATAATGTAAGTGATGAGGCACATGGTGTTTCTCAGGATTCAGCTTTCTTCTCGTTTCTGCATATATCACTTTTCATTCAAGAACTATATTTTGAGCACCCACTATATACCAGAAATTGTTCTAGGTGCTGGGGATGGAACAGTCCACAGGAGAACCAGGTTCTGGAGAATATTTGCTCCCTCTTTCTAGAATTCCCCCATTTGTGTTTGGGGATGTGAAAGAGGATGCCCCACCATACACCTGCCCCCCTGCCTGACTGGGCCTCTCTCTCCACAGAAAGATACTTTTGCTGCTCCCCTTTCCATTTCTCTTGTTACTCAGTCCCTGTTCCATGAATCTGTTTTGGTTCACTTCCTCTTGTCTATTTGCCTCTTTCTGTCCTCACAGTCTTTGTCTCTTCACCTGCCGGAGGGCTTTGTTCCTGCCTTTGTGCCCTTCTCTGCATGGGTACATTTTCCCTCATCAGTCACACTGTGTTCTCCAAGCCATGCAGTTCTTCTTCTTGCATAGTTTTATTAGAGAATAAAAGCCATTTAGCCAATTGTTCAGGCAGACTTTTTCTTCTTTTTGGAGGGAGATGAGGAATTTTTGTCCTCTTGTATTCTTTCCTCATGTCATGATCTTGTTCTGATTTATTCTTTCCATACATTACTTCTGCATGTAAATATTCTCTCTCCATGAATCTTGGCTTCCATTTCTGAGGGGTAGTCTATCTTTGGTTAATAGCTTGAGCCCTGGAATCTTCTCTCCCATTCTGTCCTCATCTCAAATCATTGCATCTTGTCTTGGGGCTGTGAAAGTTTTGAGGATGAAATAATTTTTCTTTGAATAGTGTTCCCTGCATCCAGCTGTAGTTGCCAAAAGTTAAAATTATGAATCTCTAAGTTCCAAGGAAGATGATCAAATCAGCTAAAGAAGTGTAAACTGTATTTAATTAGATTCCTTTTGTTAAAAGTCAATGGAAGAGGTACAACATCCTTTACTCTTCTTCTTAAACCTTTGGCCTTTCTAAAGCAACTGATTGCTATAGCCAAAGAATCAAATTATACTCTGGGATACAAGACTGAGATGGTCCAGTATTGAAGCTGTAGCATTAACACCAAAATTTCCCTATTTTAGTGGTTAAAAATTTAGGTGAGAGAGAAACCAGTGTGGCATATAATTCAATGACTAATTTTGACTTTTTAAAAATTTCCAGGTCAAAATGTTATTTGTTTGCCTGTGTGAGAGGTACTTTTCCTATGAGAACTTTATGAAAACTTCCTCTCTCTCTCTCTCTCTCTCTCTCTCTCTCTCTCTCTCTCCGTGTGTGTGTGTGTGTGTGTGTGTGTGTGTGTGCGTGCACATAAAAATACATCAACTGTATTGTCATTTTTCTTTCCCCACACTGACCATTCCATTTCTATGTGAAATTCCCCTGGCAAGATGAGGAGACAGTTTCTCAAATGTCTGGAATCTGAATACATCATTGACTAGCATGTTAGACATATTAACTAACAGGTGTCAGTGGATTCTGGAACTGCTGTTTGTAAAGTGTTACCTTAGCTTCATTGTTGATGGCAGCGAAGGTGACTTCATGCATCTTTGATATACTTCCGTAGTCAATAATAACTACCATTTACTAACTGCCTATTATGCACTTACATTGTGTCTTTTCACACATTATCTCTGATCCTTTCAATAACTGTATCATGTAGATGATGGTATCTGGATTCTGGACTTGAATTCTAAATATTCTGGCTCCCTGTGGCCTCAATTAGCCATGTCAAAAAAGAATAGCAGATGTTTGCACTAATTTATTCTCTCTAGTAAAATATTAGTTGCTACCAAAGCTGCAAAGAAATCTTAGCTAAGTTTTAATGTAAAAATTAAGTAATTATGTAGTAGTTAAGGCAAGATTAAATTTTATGAAAGACATTTTTGTGGAAGTATAAATTCTCAGTAATACTTAGATATCATCAATTCTTGGCTCTCTTTTGAGACCACATAGAGAATAATCTTTTAATATTTTCTTGGAATAAAAAGCCCTTCAGTCATGTATGTGGTTCCAGCTCCAAGGCTTTATCCAGTAGGGAGAGAACCAATACTCTTATAAGGGGCTTTTATTTAATACTTATTTATTCTCTTAAAAGTTAGATGTATTACCAATGGATTACGCCATCAGAGAAAAAGACCGTTTTTGCCTTTTCATTGTCTCTTTTTTATGAGAAAGGTAAAAAAGTGGAGAAAGATTTTCATAACAGAAAACTTATCTTCTACTTATTATTTTCTCCAACAATTACCTTCTAAAATTTTTCTAACCTCAGAGCTTGGGATCCAAATACCACCTTTAAAAAATAATTAAGACAGAACATAAGAATAAAATTCTCTTTTTAGTACAAAATATCATAAAAGTTAATTGTAGAAAATTTAGAAAATGCAAATAAGCTTCATAAAGGATAAAATCATTTGTAATCCTTCCACTTAGAAAACATCAGTTAAAATTTTGCTGTATATCCTTCTAAAGTTCTTTTTAATGAACTATGCTCTGCTTTCTTTTTACAAGACTTTATTTATACCCTATATATTATTTCAAGGTAATTAAATAAGAAAAATATATTTAATATTTGCCTTCTTTATTTCACCTCTAGCCTCATGGTTTTCTGTGTGTGTGTCCTAATTTCCATTTGATATCATCTTTCTGCCTGAAGAACTACCTTTAACAGTTCTTGTGGCACAGGTCTATTGGCAATACTTCTCAGCTTTGCTTATCTGAGGTCTTTATTTTATCTTCATTTTTGAAAGGTATTTTTACTGGACATAAAATTCTACATTGGCAAGTTTTTTCTTACAGATTTTAAAAGATGTCAATCCCTTGTCTTATGCTTTGCATGGTCTCTGAGAAGTCTGCTGTGATTCTTCTTATTATTCCTCTGCATGTGATGTTTCTTTTTTCTCACTGTCTTCAAGAATTTTTCTTTGTCATTGCTTTTCAGAAATTGACTCTGATGTGTCTAGGGTTTTTTGTTTTTGTTTGTTTATTTTGTGAGGAAGCAGTTATCTTGCTCAAGATTCTTTGGGCTTCTTGGATCTGTGACTTGTTTTCTTTCATAAATTTTGGAAAATTCTTGGTTGTTAGCTCTCCAGACTATTTTTGGCCTTGTTTTCTCTCTCCTTCCACAGAAACTCTAATGACACCTATGTTATACCACTTGATGTCGTTCCGCAGCTCTTAGAGACACTGTTTTATCTAATTCACTCCTTTTTATCTTATATTTCAATTTGCATAATTTCTATTGACATATCTCCAAGTTCACTAATTCTTTCCTTAGCTATATCTTGTCTGCCAATGAACCCATCAAAAGAATTCTTTATCTCTGATACTGTTTTTTAAGTATAGCATTTGCACTTCTATATCTTCTATCTCTCTGATGATATCTCCCATCTGTTCATGCATATTGTCCATTTTTTCACTAGATCTCTTAAATGTGTTAATTATAGTGAAAGTCCCTGATAGTTGCAACAGCTGAATCATCTTTGAGTCTGGTTCTATTAATTGCTTTATCTCTAGACAGTGTTTTTTTTTTTCCTTGCATTTTTATGTGATTTATAATTTTTAATTATATGCTGGACATGTCTACAAGAATAGAAATACTAAGGTAAATATAATTTATGTTTGAGAATGGCCACACCTAGGGGCGCCTGGGTGGCTCAGTCGGTTAAGCGTCTGACTTCAGCTCAGGTCATGATCTCACGGTTCGTGAGGTCAAGCCCCATGTTGGGCTCTGTGCTGACAGCTCAGAGCCTGGAGCCTGCTTCAGATTCTGTGTCTCCCTCTCTCTCTCTCTGCCCCTTCCTCACTCATGCTCTCTCTCTCTCTCTCTCTCTCTCAAAAATAAATGAACATTAAAAAATTTTTTTTTAAATGGCCACACCTATTCTTCTTTCAGGCCATTAATATGGGTGAAGGGGATGGGAAAAGGTGGAGGTTGAGTCAATGAGTTAGGAGTTAAGTTAGATTTGGGTTTAGTGTACCAAAGACTTTGGTGGAGAGCTGCTATTATCAAATGCTTAGAGTAGACCCTGGAGTACCAGAGAAGATTTCTAAGTATTAATGCTTTTGCCTTCAGCTTTCAGCTGTCCTTGCATACCTGTGCCACAGAGGACATCTCTCTCTGTGGTCTTGCCCTTATCTGAACTAGGGGAGACTTCTATTGTTTGCTTGTCTTAATGTAGGGGGTTGGGATTTCTTTGCTGTCTTAGTCCCATATCAGACTTAGGCAAGCTCTGTGCCTGAACCTTGGGGTTAATACTTCTTGAGCATTTTTTCATCTTCACCAACAATAGGAGATCTCTGCTTTGAAGCAGTGCAAGATCCTGGGCATAAGCCAGGTTTTTGCTTCCACCTCTCCTTCAACAGCAATGACTCTGCCTATGTCTGGGAGTGGGGGGAGTTTCCTACTCCTCCCTCAGAAACAAGCAGGTTTTGTTTCTCTTGTTCTTCCAGAAGTATTGGACTTTTGCCTAGTCTTAGAGGCAAAAGGTTTTCTGCCCTCCCCCAGCAGCTTAAGACTTTGGCTTTGTAAGAGAAGTCTCTGGGGAAGAGGTCAAGGCTTTGTGCTTGTCATTTGGTGGCAGCTGGTCACATCCTGCATGTCTATACAGTGGAGAGGAACTCTCTCCAATCTCCTACTTTGCCTCTGACTTTTTTGTGAACATTTAATGCAAGTATAGATAAAAGACCTGGAAGGTGAGTGCAAACTCCCTTGTGTCTGAGGCTCTAAGCTCTTCCAAAGTGACAAATTAGCCCACACTTGGCCTTTAAGGATTTTAGGTAAATTTTTAGCTAATTTCTTCTCATCTATTAATATGGTGGCCCCATCCTTCCTTATGCGCTGCCAAGTGAAGAAGTTCATGGATGGGCTTACCACTCTTTGGAATTCAATTCACTTAGTTGCCTTGTGACCTCACTTCTCTGATGGGCTCTAGAAAAGTTATTATTTTGTATATTGCCCACCTTTTCTTATTGCTCTGATGGAAACAATGTTCTCTTATGACTTTCTACATCCTAAGTGGAAGAAGAACTCTGTGTCCTGTTTTATAGGACCTACAGTTTTTGCCTAATGGAATCCTGTGAAATCTTTCCAGTTTTAGTGCCTACTTAATATTTCATTGTGAAGACAGGTCATTAATTCTGATGAACATTGAAGGATTTTCACCTTTTTTATCATTAAAACAATGGTGAGATGAATAACTTTATACATAAATTTTTTATCATAGCTATGATATTTTCCTTTGGCTAAAATCAGAATAGCTGAGTCAAATAATATGTAAATTTCTCAGCTTGTGATACTCATAGTCATAATGGATTTGCAGATCTTTGATTATTAGTGAGACTAAATATGTGGTCATGTGTTTTTTGCCATTTGCCTTTTAAAGGGGATATACAGTTATTTTCCTCACAACTCCAAATCCACTGTTGGTCAAGGACAAAGGTACTATCTTTTCATTTCCTTCCTCCATTTTTGTTGAAGAAGAAAATCTAACAAAGTGAGATGCCAAAGCCCACTTTCCTACCCAGAATCCTTCTGCCCTTCCTGGAAAAGGAAGGTAGAACAGCCACAAATGAGTCTGATGTCTACACAGGCAAATTAACACATGGAACATTTACATATTTCTTGTTCCTACTATCCCTGGTACTCTGAGCTGGGATATATTACTTGATAAGTAATAACAGTCATTTTAGTGCTGTTTTGCTTCATGGAAGACTCTCTTTCTAAAGAATCCAGCAACAACTAAGCTAGAAAGAGAGTAATATAGGAGAAGTTGTTTAAACAAGACGAATCTGAAGGCACAAATGCATATATTTAAAGTAAGAAATAAATTGTTTACCTGGAAACAAATCCATTACTTACTGTCCAATTTGTAGTTCTTGCCATGAAATGATTGACGAGGTTAACGTCCCTGTGACAGCTATTTTGTGAAAACTTTTAATGAGGCTGAGTCCCTTTTTAAAATTGAAAGAGTATGATTCATACATATTTGTGAAATTCAAGTGCATTTTTCTTGTTACTGATGCAAACTGCTAATGGCAGTATATTATGGGGACCCCTTGTCAGTTGACAGTTGAAGTGAAAATATTGTCTTCGGTAATGAATTTGTTGATAGCTGTTCTATTACCCAAAATGAATATTTAGATTATTCATGTGCAGGTTGTCATGTCAGAGCTATTAGGGAGATTTTTCTTTGACACAATTTATTCTAATTCCTCACTCTTCATTTCACCATGTTATATCTTATTGAACATGTCAAGGTATGATTAGGTTGAGAGATAGGTTTTGTTACAGCCACACTTTGCACAGGAGCACCGGAGAAATTACACTAAACAACCCTGGTTAGAATTCTCGACCATTTTCTCTATTCCTTGTCGGTACAAAGGATTTCCAGAGACAAGGAAGGGTCCTTAACCAGGAGGCTGCACTGCAAGATGTTTTGTGAATTGCATCAAAAATACATATTGAAAAGTAACCCTTCCGGGGGGTGTCCTGTTTGGCTTCATTATATACTCACTGAAACCACCCTTCAAAGTGCCTCTTAATGCTGTATGCCCCTTCTGGGCCCCTGGAGATATTTGGAAGGTCAAAAGAGAAACACACAACAGTGGGACTTGGTGATATTATATAAAGTAACACTGGTGGCATTATGTATATTGTATGTATTTTTGACATTATATAAACTAATAGATGTGCATTCAAAAATCAAGCCATTTTTTAACGGTGTGACACATAGATAAAATTATAATGTATATTGCATTGGATTATTTATTCATTCATTAATTTGGTTGACACAAAGAGGCAGCTATGTATGGAGAAGTAAAACAGCGACTTGGAATCAAAAGAACCCACGTTTGGAATTCTCCAAGATTTCATTTCCACAGCCATAAAATGGTGATAGTGGTGCTATATATCTTACAGAATGATTGAGTGAATAAATTAGTTAATGTATGTGAAAGTGTCCATCACAGAGGAGACGTACAATAAATACTTGTGCAGTTAACCACACATAAGGCACTATATGGAAGTTACTCCATTCAAGAAGACCTTAGTTCTAAAACCCTGTTCAGGTGTCCATTTTTTTTGTAAGTTCAAAGTGACCAAGAAAGGTTTAGGTTACCAGTTTCCAGATGCATCTCCATAAATAAAAACATAAGTGGGCCCTTCAAAGCTTTCACCCAGGAGTGCTGTTCTCTTCCATACATTCTATTCAACATTTCTCCCCAAACGTGGACCTCTTATGGCTGCCTCCTTTGCCAACACGAGATTTTGCTGATTTTGATGGGCCCTAAACCCAGCAACTTTGAACCTACAGAGACACCCTTACCTCACAGCAGACTCGTCAACACTTTCCACCAAGCCTAGGATTAAGTTCACTCATAACTCCTGGCCTTCACCAGGACTGACAAAGTTTAGGCCAAAGGATATCGCTCGTTGCTGCTAACATTTAACCACAACCCCCAAAACTTGCCTTTTTCATTCCACCAATACCTTTTCCTTCCTTTTTGATCAGTATTTAGTCCTTGGCCTTCAGGGTTCTTCCAGCTCTGCCAGGAGCACCTGTGGCATTAAGCATTCTCTCGCCACCTTCAGTCCTGAAAAATTATCTCCACTTTTGTTTCCGTCAAAATTGTGTGTCTCTTTTTTGCAACTTTTGACAAAAGTCACTACTTTTGTGCTTTTCAAACTGATGATGTTATTGATATTCATAAAGTAGCTCAGAACTGAGCGCCAGTCCAGCCAGCATACCCCTGACTAACAGACCATGTGTGGCAGAATGATTGCTTGTGGCTGCTAATACCATCCGCTGGTGGTGGGTAGAGTGGATGCACTTTCTTACCCTGCTTTCTCCGTACTGTGAACCTCCTTAAATGGCCAAGTTGTAAGTAGAGGCATTTCTGTACTAAGGGATATGGAAGATATAAAGAGAAAAAAAGGGATAGTCCTTGCTTTTATTAATCATATCATTTAATTGGGAAGAAAAGACACACACTTATAAAATAGCCAGAGGCTTCCAAGTCCATATATGAAAGTAGCTGAGAGAGGGGTGCCTGGGTGGCTCAGTCGGTTAAGCGTCCGACTTCAGCTCAGGTCACGATCTCACGGTCTGTGAGTTCGAGCCCCGCGTCGGGCTCTGGGCTGATGGCTCAGAGCCTGGAGCCTGCTTCCGATTCTGTGTCTCCCTCTCTCTCTGCCCCTCCCCCGTTCATGCTCTGTCTCTCTCTGTCTCAAAAATAAATAAACGTTAAAACAAAAAAAATTTTTTTTTAAAATAAAAAAAATAAAGTAGCTGAGAGAATTCACAGTAAAGGAGAGAAGGATAGAATGAGGTTCTTGAGGTCTGCATGGTTCGTGACCTTCTCCTGACGCTCTCATTCTCCCAGAACACTCTATCCCTTTGTTACCACTTCTTTTACCTCTTCCAGTAAATGTTTGTAGTTTTCTAAATATAGATCTTCTGTGTTTCTTGTTGGGTTTATTCCTACACATTCTGTAATTTTTGTGGTTATTGTTAATAGGAATCGCTGTTTTTATCCCAGTGAGAGGGACAGGGAGTGGATACCCAGACACCTCATCTCCCCTCCCTCAAAATCCCAGTGGACAGCGGAAACTGTCAAGGAGTCCCCGACTTTTTGCAAGCGCCACCGGGCACTGCACCCGGAGAGGATGCCATTGAGGTTGTTGCCCAAAGGCAGAGGGCTCCAATGGAGACCCCCATCCTATCAGCTATCTGCTGACTTAATGAACCTTAGAAATTAAAAACCCGCCTTCCTCCCTCCTTGCTTTTTCTTTCTTTTTTTTAAATTCAAATTTTTAAATGTTTAGTTTTGAAAGAGAGCACAGAGGAGGGGCAGAGAGAGAGGGAGATCCAGAATCCAAAACAACTTCCAGGCTCTGAGCTGTCAGCCCAGAGCCTGGTGCAGGGCTCGAACTCACGAACTGCAAGATCATGACCTGAGCCCAAGTCGGATGCTTAACCCACTGAGCCACCCAGGCACCCCCTCCTTGCTTTTTCTTAAAGAAATGCTTCCACGGATTCAGAAAATGAAAAAATAAATGAATGAATGAGAGCATAAGTGAATCCTCCCTTCCTGGGGAGCATATCTCATTGCTAAGGGTGTTTGAAGAGTCCAATTCTTGAGTCTAAAAAACTGAAAATTATAAAAATTTAAAAGGATGAATTCCTGGTGAAAGAAAAACCAAAGACATTACTGTCAGCCCACTAGCTGAGGAAACGCTTGTCAGAAATCAGCTTTGAACTGTCTCCCTGTCCAAGTCAGTTACTTCTCCTCACATTACCTATTTTCACATAAAACAATAACAAATCTGTCACACAGATACAAAGACTCTTAGTGCTGAGATAATGTGATTTGTCAAAACATGCTCATTGACTCAACTGAAGTGTGCTATCTCTTCTGACATTTGGCTCTCTGTTATAAACCTACTCTTATCTTGTCTTTCATTTTAAAACAGAGAAAAACAATTACTCAGAAGTCCTAACTATCAAGAGATTGAGACAAACCCCATATATCTACATATATATGTTTCAGGATAAATGAACAGGCTTTCAAATTCTGTCCAACTAAGAACCTGGATTTTTAGGATAATGAAAACTTTCATTTATAGTCAGAGAACCAGTGTTTGTTTTAATGGATTGAGAAAGCAACGCATCATGGGTGACTTAATAACTAACCCTTCAGGGGCGCCTCGGTGGTTCAGTCGGTTAAGCGTCTGACTTCGGCTCAGGTCATGATCTCAGGGTTCATGAGTTCAAGCCCTGCGTCGAGCTCTGTGCTGACAGCTCAGAGCCTGGAGCCTGCTTCAGATTCTGTGTCTCCCTCTCTCTCTGCCCCTCCCCCACTCACACTCTGTCTGTCTGTCTCTCTCTCTGTCTCACAAATAAATAAACATTAAAAAAAAAAAACCTAACCCTTCAAGGCACGAATGAGATATGAAGAGTCTCAGAATCCCAGGTGGTGATGAGGGGGTTTCTGGAAAGCCAAGTGCTTCCAGAGAAAAAGAGGAATAGAAATGGGGAAAGCCCTTCTTATGAGAGTACCCATGCACAGAGAGATTTTGTAAACTGTGATAGCTCTGTTTAATATGCAGTCATAATTCTTTTTCTCTGTGCTCTCTGTGCCTTTGCTCCTTATTATCGGTACCAAGTACTACCAGGAAAAGAGAAAGAAGAGTGGGGAGATTGCAACATAAGCCATTCAAAGTTTGGATTGAAAATTTGGGTCCAAGTTGTCTTGCCAGAAAGGATGATAACCAAGAGACCAGAGATCTTTCTCTTGTAGCTGTTGGCCTGTATCCTCCATCACTGCAGGTAGCCGTGAGCTGACACTGCCTGGCATGCAAATAGAGAAACATTTACTTTTAGGTGATTCCTCTCAGGTTCTCAGAATCTTTTTGCTCTTGAAAATACAAAATTCTTTTTTTTTTAATGTTTATTTTTGAGAGAGAGAGAGACAGACAGAGTCAGAGCATGAGTCGGGGAGGGGCAAAGAGAGAGGGAGGCACAGAATCCGAAGCAAGCTTCAGGCTCCGAGCTGTCAGCACAGAGCCTGATGCGGGGCTCAAACCCACGAACTGAGAGCTCATGACCTGAGCCAAAGTCGGACACTTAACCAACTGAGCCACCTAGGTTCCCAGAAAATACAAAATTCTAATAAGCTCAATGATCTTGTTTCAGGCCTACATCTAATCTTAGAATAACAATAATGGCTTCCAGTTTTTATTTTTTATTACTCTCTAACATCCTTTATCATATAGATTTCAGCATAGCAATTACTCACAATGTATCAGACTCTGTTCTCTGCCTATATAACTCGGATCTCTCTTATCCTTACAAATGATGGAATCTGAGCCTCTGAGAAGCCGACTCAGGAATCATTTTGTAAACGGAATTTAAGCAAAGTCTGTCCAAGTCCAAAGCACGTGCTCTTTCTACTAAGCTATGTTGTAATAGTATAGGGAGTATCATCTTTCTTCTTCCTCTGCCTCATCCTATTGCCCGCTTACTTTGCACGTGTGTTTTTTATTTATTGCAGTTCTGAGTTATTGAGAATAAGAAATTACACATACCTGTGAGCCAGAGTTGTCTCCTGCTTAAAACTTTTTCAAGACTTCCCCTTGGGAAAAGTTACAACTGACTGCTATCTCCCTGGCGTGCTTATGTTAGGTCTTGATACTTCCCGCCTTATACTTCACTCTGTAACTATGCCAGTCCCCTCACAAGTCAGGCTGTTCTGTGATAACTGCCTTTGCTTCTGTTATTTCTCTGGCCTAGATCCTTGCTACTTAACATGTAGTCCTGGGAACAGCACCATCAGTGTCACCTGGGAGCTTGTTAGAAATGCAGGATGCAAGCCCCACCCCAGACCCCAAGTGATTCAGATGCACCATGATTGTTTGAGAAGCACTGATCTAGAATGTTCTTTTTCTCTTAGACAACCTTTACTCATTCTTCAAAATTCACATCCAGGAAGCTTAGGTCAGCGGTTCAAGGACTCTCAGCGGGGCGGGGGGGGGGGGTGCTATCTGGGGGGGGAGGGTTCCCCTAAGTCCCTTTTAGGAGGTCTGTGAGGTCCTCCCTTTTCTGACTGCATGTCTGTGTGAGGCAGTTTCTCCGTAGACTTCCGCCAAAACAAAATATTGCAGCAGAACCACGGCAGAAGCAGGTGGGTCAATCCAGTCGCTTCCATGAAGCCAGATATTAGAGATTTGCCATTATGTACAATAAAGCCATTCTTTACACTAAAACTTTTTTGTGTTTTGGAAAATATAGTTACTTTTCATAAAAATGTCCCTTATGTTAACATGGAGTAGGTTCATTATTATTTTAATGAATCAATCAGTTTTGCATTTATTTTCTATTAACAGATACATTTATGTTTTACATATACTATTTGATATTATATAGTGCATGTAATTTTATATTATTAACATATATTATTAACATCAAATATTTAAGAAATCATAAAACATTTCTCAGCTTTAAGTTCCCATACAGTAAATGTTGGTAGGTATATCCCCCATAAACAAAACCCCTTTGGAGCTCTCAATGATATTTAAAATATTTTAAAGCGTCCTGAGACCAAAGAGTTTGAGGTCCATTGTCCTAGAATGAGCTAAGGACCCCTTCTCGTCAGGTCTACGGAATCATGGACCTACCACACCTTTCTGCTTATCATGTTGTATGAAAATGGTCCACTTGTATGTCTCTTGCATTGGACCCAAAGCTCTTGAGGATGGTGACTATGTCCTATTCATCTTTCTATTTCATGAGATTACTGAAATACCTAGCACCCCCCAAAATCCTTTCTGGACTGAGGAGTGTGTTTACTATCCAGTTTGTGGAGAGTGCTGGACAGCCACAGCCGAGAACCAGCATTTGGGGTGATCATTTGTGTATGATGCTGTAACCCTCAGTTGCTGAAGTAAGTGGCACCTGGACTTACCCAGCCAGCCCTGGTGCCTTCCATTCCCTCACAGTATGGCTCCACAGCCGGGGGCGTACCTCCCAGGGTGAGGGTAGGGAAGTTCCATGAGCACACTGCCCATTCGCGCAGTGTCTCATCACACCAACAGTGATCCTATCCAAGACTGGTGCTGCCTCTGACCCTGAAAGAGCACCACAGAAACATAGATGGTGCAACAAGAGACCGATTTGGCTGTGTCTTCTGGGATCTGACCTTGGCCGAATCCAGTGTGAGAGGAGGAGGAAGGAAGTGGGTCTTCCCTACAGCAGAATCCTGCCTCAGACCAATTTCTACCACAATTAGCAATTAGGGACAAAGATAGCCATGCATGCATTGGAAGCTCGGTGAAGCCCACTTGCTGCTCTTTTGGACATGCCAGTAAGCTCTGTGCATGGAAGGTGTGTTGAGGTAGTATCACCTTCTTGTCAGACTCCAGCAACAGAATTCTGTCAGTGGTTGGGCACAGGATGGAGCAAAGCCTTCAGTGACACCACTCTGAGGAATATAGAGGTAGCAGTATAGTATTTCTACACAAAGCACGTATTTCAACCACTATTTTACAAACTCTTTGGAGGTGATTGGAGATAAAAATAGTTGAAGCCTGTAATGGACCTCTGGCTTATGAACTCATTAGAGTTAGTCAAATGCTAACTAAGCATGCCTCAAATGTGGATTCCTGATTAGGTAGGGTACTTCAAATGTTAATGAACTGCCCATAGAGTGATGAATAAAATACACACACACACATACACTGAAAACTATAGAAAGTTTATGAAAGAAATTGAAGAAGACACAAAAAAAAAAAAAAAATGGAAAAAAATTCCATGCTCCTGGATAGGAAGAACAAATGTTGTTAAAATGTTGATACTACCCAAAGCAATCTACATATTCAATGCAATCCCTATCAAAATAACACCAGCATTCTTCACAGAGCTAGAACAAACAATCCCGAACCTTGTATAGAACCAGAAAAGACCCCAAATAGCCAAAGCAATCTTGAAAAAGAAAACCAAAGCGGGAGGCATCACAATCCCAGGCTTCAAGCTATACTACAATGCTGTAATCATCAAGACAGTATGGTACTGGCACAAGAACAGACACTCAGATCAATGGAACAGAATAGAGAACCCAGAAATGGACCCACAAATGTGTGGCCAACTAATCTTTGACAAAGCAGGAAAGAATATCCAATGGAATAAAGACAGTCTTCTCAGCAAGTGGTGCTGGGAAAACTGGACAGCGACATGCAGAAGAATGAACCTGGGCCACTTTCTTACACCATACACAAAAATAAACTCAAAATGCATGAAAGACCTAAATGTAAGACAGGAAGCCATCAAAATCCTGGAGGAGAAAGCAGGCAAAAACCTCTTTGATCTTGGCCACAGCAACTTCTTACTCAACACATCTCCAGAGGCAAGGGAAACAAAAGCAAAAATTAATTACTGGGACCTCAACAAAATAAAAACTTCTGCACAGAGAAGGAAACAATCAGCAAAACTAAAAGG
The DNA here is from genome assembly GCF_046562875.1 of Panthera onca. Classification (NCBI taxonomy): domain Eukaryota; kingdom Metazoa; phylum Chordata; class Mammalia; order Carnivora; family Felidae; genus Panthera; species Panthera onca. The sequence continues at coordinate 67,508,266 of NC_138342.1, read as the reverse complement.
CAACCGACAGAATGGGAGGAGATATTTGCAAATGACATATCAGATAAAGGCTTAGTATCCAAAATCTATAAAGAACTTATCAAACTCAACACCCAAGAAGCAAATAATCAAGTCAAGAAATGGGCCAAAGACATGAATAGACACTTCTCCAAAGAAGACATCCAGATGGCCAACTGACACATGAAAAAATGCTCAACCTCACTCATCATCAGGGAAATACAAATCAAAATCACAATGAGATACCACCTTACACCTGTCAGAATGGCTAACATTAACAACTCAGGCAACAACAGATGTTGGCAAGAATGTGGAGAGAGAGGATCTCTTTTGCATTGCTGGTGGGAATGCAAACTGGTCAACCACTCTGGAAAACAGTATGGAGGTTCCTCAAAAAAATTAAAAATAGAACTACCCTACGACCCAGCAATTGTACTACTAGGTATTTATCCAAGGGATACAGGTGTGCTGTTTTGAAGGGGCACATGCACTCCAAGGTTTATAGCAGCACTACCAACAATAGCCAAAGTATGGAAAGAGCCCAAATGTCCATCGATGGATGAATGGATAAAGAAGATGTAGTGTGTATACACACACACACACACACACACACAATGGAGTATTACTCGGCAATCAAAAAGAATGAAATCTTGCCATTTGCAACTATGGAACTAGAGGGTATTATGCTAAGCAAAATTAGTCAGAGAAAGACAAATATCATATGAGTTCACTCATATGAGGACTTTAAGACACAGAAAAGATGAACATAAGGGAAGGGAAGCAAAAATAATATAAAAACAGGGAGGGGGACAAAACATAAGAGACTCTTAAATATGGAGAACAAACAGAGGGTTACTGGAGGGGTTGTGGGAGGCGGATGGGCTAAATGGGTAAGAGGCACTAAGGAATCTACTCCTGAAATCATTGTTGCCCTATATGCTAACTAATTTGGATGTAAATTAAAAAAATAAAATTATGAAAGTACACAAAAAAATAAAATTAAAAAAATTTTTTAAAAACCAAAGAAATAAAAACAAAAAATACACACACGCACACACACACACACACACACACACACACACACACCGTGCATCCCTACCTCACACTGTTTATACAGAAGTGTCTTCAAGGAAATCACAGGCAGCATAATGATATCATTAAGTTCAAATGCACAGAGTGCAGTGGAAACTAAATACGCTCGTGTCTCACCAATCAGAAACTAAGCCATCCGGTACTTGGAATTAATGGGAATAAAACTAAGGACCTATAAATAAAGAGAATCTTCACTGGAGATAGTGCCAGGTTCACATTGTTTCATGGAATTCTCTAAACTCCAAAGTGAATGGTCCACCCTCTACCTCCACAGAAAGAGATCTTTGAAGAAATGTCACATTGCTAATGATTTTGCATTTTGAGTTTCGGTACAGGTGACCCTCTTCAGGTCTCACCCAGAGCCTGTGTGTTCTTCATTTCACGCAAGTTGAACAAACCCAGCTGTCTGGTTTTCACACCCTTTGCAGATTGAGAGAAACAAATTAGAAGGTGACAGAGAAGCTACTGCAGGAGAGAACACTGACAAACACAAGTGACAGCTTATCAGTGTGCCTGAAAATGAGGGAGGGATCAGCAAGATTTAATAAGTGAATGTAGAATCCAGCTGTTTTATTTTTTTTAATTTTTTAATGTTTATTTGTTTTTGAGAGAGAGAGACAGACACACAGACAGAGCACAAGCAGGGGAGGGGCAGAAAGAGGGAGACACAGAATCTGAACCAGGCTCCAGGCTCCGAGCTGTCAGCACAGAGCCCAATGGCAGGGCTTGAACTCACAAACCATGAGATCATGACCTGAGCTGAAGTCAGTCACTTAACTGACTGAGCCATCCAGGCGCCCCAATGTAGAAACCAGTTCTTACAATGACTCTTCACACCTCAATGGACTCTGCGAACAGAACATAGAGCACACACCTATATTCCAAAACTCATTGCATCAGACACCTGCAGGTTAGACACCACTGTCTCAACCCGCTCTGTCCTGGGGCTCTTGCCTACATGTTCTGCACAGCTGTTTATGCACTCCAACTAGCTTTGGGTAGGTTCATCCCTACAGGATGTCACGTTAGCACTGTGTGTGCCTCCTGCCTTAAGGCATCCCTGCTGGTGCTAGAGCCCGTGACATTCGTGTTAATAATCCTAAAGTTCATGTGGTGGGGGGTGGAGGTAGGGGGCAATGAGAGCAGGTTGCTGGGAGACACATTCTTCCCGCATCCTGCTCTTAGAGAGAGTGTTCTGAGGCTCAGTCATCCATATGGTCTTTTGGAGGATGGTCCCACCAGGCTGAAATATCAAGCAGTGGCTGGCTCAGTCACACACACTCCTATCAGCTCCCCCACATTCTGTTTTCCTTGGACTGAGCTCCTTTTATAAATTAGTAGCATATAAGCTTTTGTTTTAAGCCCTGCCTTCTGGGGAATCCAGTATAAGACACTCATCACCATCAAGGAAGGTCAAGTTTTGTTCCATAAACTGATTAGGAAGGCAGAAAAATGGATAGTGATTTTCACATACAATTTTTTTTTAAGTTGGTGTAGTTGAACACGTACACCGTCAGCTCGTCAGACAACTCAACTATCTAAAATGATCATCTTCTTGAGTCTTTACAGCACAGTTGTAGTGATGGGATGTTAAATAATGCAGTAACCCTAGTTGAAAGGAAACGTATCAGGGTAGGCTTTCTAGAAGAAATCAATTTGAGCTGAGTTTTGAAGGCCTGGGGAGTTTTGAAAGGACGTTGCAGCTTGAATTTAGGAAATGTGCTAGAAAGCATGCATTGTGCTCAAGGGTCCTGGCTTTCAAATGTGAAATGAAGAAGCCATGCGTATATCAGTCTGTTCATTCTCAACAAGAAAAACGGTCAGCTCACCTAATCAGTTCAGCAGCAACAGTTGATATTGATGATGAAAGTGGCTGAAATGACTCCACTGGCTCCTTTTCTGCCCAGAGACTGGCTGCCCGTGAATAGCTTATCATTGATGAGAATTTGGAATTAAACTTGCTCCCTTGGGTAGGGGTGGAAAGTTGAATTCTGTCAGTAGGTCACCACCCTTTCTGCACAAGGTCCACATATGTGGGCTAGAATGATTAGGGAACTGCACACGGGCGCACGCACACACACACACACACACACTTGTATCTAGTGCCACTGCAATCCCTTTTAACATTTTACTGCTAAAAAAGTAGGCAGGGCAATCTCATTTTTAAAAGTACTATTCTTTAAATTCTTTAAATCGACCCTTCCTTGAAGTGAATTAGGTTTTCTTAAGTCCTAAGCCAAATTCTAAAGTAAACAAAGAAAATCAAAGTTCATCAACAACCTCATCAAATGTTTGAGGTCTTGAAAACCGAGTATCCTTCGAGAATTTGCTGAAAGCTGTGGACTTTGAACCCCAGCAAATGGAAATACACAAACGTGTTTGCACACAATTTCACAGGCCCCAGATTAAGAAAAGTGGTTATGTTTCTTCCTGCGGTGCTCACTTTATCTCAGGCAGCAAGGATGAAAATGGAACACATTTTTAAAGGTGAGAGAAAGTGGCAAGGCAGCAACAACTTAGTTTAAAAAAATTATTCTGTACACAATTTTAAGTGTTCATTTTAGTCATCTGATTCTACATACCGTCAGGAATTAGTCTGTGTTCCAATGACTTACTGAGAACAATTGAGAACTAATCATGAAGGGAGGGAAGCAGGTGAGTGGGAGGAAGGGCAGAGAAAGACAAAGACAGAGACCAAGAGCCCGGAGAGAGAACAGAACATCAGTCTAATGAACTTAAACTTGTATTGAGACAACTAGAGAAGCTCTAAGTAGCAAACCATTAGGAGGATGGAACTGACCTAATTGCTTTCGCCAAAGACAGATGGATCCTTGGCCTCATTCCTTCTGGTGCAGGTCAACGATTCAGCTGCTTACTGGGCACCTGCTGTGTTAATGAGCATTTTGTGTTCAAGAAAGTGAGGGCGACATGACTTGGATCAAGACAATTCCTGCCCACAAAGAACTTGCCATCTACTTACTATGATGGAATCAAAGCTTTGAAAAAGGAAAGAGGCCTTTTAACCCTCCTTACTTAGTCTCGGCAATCAGCATGCCTGGGTCTTTTCTTTAAGCACTTCATTGTCAGTGAGGTACAAATAATGCTCTTTGTGTTGAAATTCTGAAACGATTGTGTTTATCTTTTAAGCTGCTGCTCAGCGAATGAATGCAAACCGTTTGTACAAAGACAGATTAAATTCAAGTGGATGGATGCAACTAACCTCCATATTCAGACCTCAAAAGCAAATAAAGCGGAAGGTCACAGAGAAAATAAAAACACGTCTTTTGCCCACTGCGTCTCAAGTTTCCAACAGAGTCGTCTTCATGGAGTAGCCGTTCCCCATCTCTGCTTCCTTCATGGGGCAGAAGAGGCATCCAGAAGAGGACGATTATGCATCTAGATAGTCCAATTAGAAGATTTTTTTCTACAGGAATGCTTATCATGAAGTAGCACAGGGGAAGTAATGTCAAAACTAATTGAGGGTCAGAGCCAAATCTAGACTAAGACTTGCAGAGCACACTTCAAATGCAGTCATCATGAGCTGTCTCACCTAAAGCCACTGCAACACCAGAGAGGTAAAATCAAGAGGTAAAATCACAGCAGCCAAGCCCATTGTCAACCTAAACAATTCAAAGAGCCTGGAAGATTTTCTCAAACACTCCAAAGAGCTCCCCCATCAGGGGGCTTCCACCTTTGGGTCTGGTCTGCATCCAAATGAATCACATCTTTCCCCTCCCTGTGGACAATGCCAGAGGGGGACAAAGCAGGGCGGAGAGAGTGTTCCATCCATTCCATTTACAAACTGCCAGGGTATATTATCTGCCCCCTAAATGAATGTTGAGTAAGCAGCCAGATGATTTTGCCTGGTTCCCTACAAGATGCAAAAGTTGTAGGGAAAATGAATTTCTGGCTAGGCTTTAAGTGAAATCACAAAACCAAACAAGTTTAATCAGGATGCCAGTGACAGCTCATTGCTCATCATTAGGATATGTTTGTGGGGCTGTAATTCCTCCCCCACCCGTGGTGATATTTGCTTCTTTTCACGTTTCCTCAGGCCAGCCCCCCTCCGAAGTCAGCAGTAGACAGATATTTCCCCTTCCTTCGTGCTCTCATGATTTTCCCTCTGGAGATCTCACACGCCACTGGCTCTGGACCACTGTGCTTAGGTTAGTCAAGCAATAGGAAATGCTTGCAGGCAGAGAACAGCAATTTCTTTTTCATCTAAAGAAAAAAGGGTTTTAGGATGCTTAGCACACCCAGATTTGGGAACCGTGAGAGAGAAAAAAGAAAGAAATCCCAAATCCTTTCTTCTCCATAGAATAAATTTTTTGTCTGAAGTCTATTTTTAGTTTAGTTTTAATTTTAGTTTTAGTTTTAGTTTTTTTAGAGAATGAGAGAGGGAGAACACAAGCAGTGGAAAGGGGCAGAGAGAGGGAGAATCTTAAGCAGGCTCCACGCCTGAGATGGGGCTCAATCCCAGACCTGAGCCAAAATCAAGAGTTGGACGCTCAAACAACTGAGCTACCCAAGCACCCCAAGTCTATTTTTAATGTTTCAGTTCTCTTTATTGTGATCCAGTTTATTGAAATAAGGATTTTCAAAGCATTGACAAAGTTGCAAGATGAGGGCCCATATCTTCATTTGTGTCCTACCACTGAAACTTACTTGGACTGGAGCGTCATGGTGTGTGATGGTGTTTGATTGTGTGTGTGAATGGACTTCTTATCTTGAGCTAAATGCAGAAAACCGTCTTCCCGCTGTGGAATTCATGTGATGAGGAATTGTGAGATGGTGGGAATGGGACGGGTTCCAACATCTGGTGTAGGTCTGTTCTGATAAGCTGTCACTTAAAAAAATTTTTTTTAAGTTTATTTATTTACTTTAAGAGACAGAGAGAGAGCGATCAGGGGAGGGACAGAGAGAGAGGGAGAGAGAGAATCCCAAGCAGACTCTACGCTGCCAGTGCAGAGCCTGACTCAGGGCTTGAACTCACAAACCGCGAGATCATGACCTGAGCTGAAACCAAGAGTCAGACACTTAACCGACTGAACCACCCAGGCACCCCTAAGCTGTCACTTTAAAGTGATAGAAACGTGCTCCAGGGCTGCGTGTAGAGTGAGCTTGAGTACTTTGGCTTTTGTGTTTTGTACTCAAACCCATGGTCCTCTGGTTTCAAATCTGTGGTAGAGAACTTCTCTTCCTTAGGTCGTTCTTGGATTCACACCAACCCTTCTCTCTAGTCCTTACCCATTATCTTGTTCTCCCTTGATGATATTAGGAATCTTCTCCTATCTCAGGGTCTGAGTGTTCACAGGAAGGCAGGAAATTACCCACCTTCTAAACCAAGGCCAAACCTGTTAGATTGGCTGTTGTCTAAAATATTGCCAGTGTTTTGCCATATTTGGCAGCTCAGAGCATGACTTAGAAGCTCATGCTCAGAAATCATTCTGTTAAACTGGAGCCGCGACACCTCACGGTGGAAACTTGTTAGAAGCTGGGGTTTGGGGCGCAGATAAGCACAGATGTCTCTAATCAAGTTGTTGGCTTCATAGTCACAATCCTGTGTTGCACCGATCCAAGAGATAAGCATCTCATGAAGGACCCCAAAGCAGGCTACACATTTACTGTGTGGTTTGTGTTGTTTTTTGGAAAACTGGGCATTTTATCTCTCTTGCTTTGTGCCCTACTGAGTCTCTGTAGTGTTTTTATGTTCCTGAGAAGCTGAGAATCATTTACTTAGTTGTCCCACAAATACGTAGGGGTGTCTGCTTCTGTGCAAGCCCCTGTGCTAGGCTCTGGAGCGTGCCTTTTTGCTGGACTCTGCTGGCCCAGCAGTGTATCCATGTCGCAGGACAGGTTACCTCAGAAGCTGGCTCTGAGGTGGATATTACATCACAAGAAGTGTAATGGAGAGAGTCTTTGGGGTCAACACCTGTGGAAGAAATGATGGATATGGGATTGGGCAAAGGAGGAAGCTGGGCCCCGATTGGTCCCAACAAAGGCCTCGGCCTACCTTACTGTGGGCTCTGAAGTAGGGGTGACATTTAGAGTCATTGAGAGGTGAAGCAGTGGGATCAGGCCTGGGCAATGGACTACTCCCCTTATGTAAGGTTAGGCACTGGATAGGGTTGTTAGGAGAGGGCGTGACCTAGGGCAGGACGGCTCTTTCTAGCAGAGGCAGCATGGCCAGCGACTGTCAACTGAAAGGAGATCCAGATGGCATGACAGTGTCCACTACAGATACTAGAATGCATTCAGCTACTCCACAGAAAGTCCCGACTCAGCTGGCTCGTTCCAGAATAAGACATTGGGGATAAAACCACTCTGGGGTTCGTTGGTTCCGTGGCTCATTCAAGGAACCTTTCCATCTTTCTGCTCTGTCAGCCTAAGGGGTTTGCTTTGTTTTTCAGTCTTCTTCCTGGTCTTTGTTCACGGTCACAGATGGCTGTAGTAGGCTCTGGTGTCACTGTGAAAAAAGAGAGGCCATCTCTGCCCATGTGTTCTTTCTGTGGTGAAGAAAACACTCTCTCATTTCGTTCTTTTTTATTGTGGTGAAATATACACAACATAGTATTTATTGTTTTAACCATAAGTGTACAATCCTGTGGCATTAAGTACATTCACAATGTTGTATAACCATCAGTAATATCTATACCCTAAATTTTTTCATCATTCCCCACAAAAACTCCATACCCATGAAACAGGGACTTCCCTTTCTCCATCCCCTTCCCTCCAGCTCCTAGGAACATCTACTCTATTTTCTGTCTTTATGAATTTGCCTATTCTAGGTACCTCATATAAGTGGAATTATAACAATATCTGTCCTCTGTGTCTAGTTTATTTCCCTAAACATGTTTCCAAGGTCCATCCATCCATGCATGTTATAGCATATATGAAAACTTTGTTCCTTTTTATGGTGGAATAATATTCCATTGTGTATACATATATATAACATTTTGTTTATCTACTCATCTATTAATGGAAACTTGGCCTGTTTCCACCTTTTGGCTACTCTGGATAACGCTTCTATGAACATTAGTGTACAGATATATGTTGAAATCCCTGCCTCGCATTCTTCTGAACATATACCTAGGAGTTGAATCACTGGGTCGTATGATAATTTGATGTTTAACCTTTTGAGAAACTGTTTTCTATAGCAGCTGCATCATTTGGCATTCCTACCAGCAATGCATAAAGGTTCCAATTTCTCTACATCTTTACCAACATTTGTTATTTCCCTTTAAAAAAATTATTCCCATTTCCCCTCATATCTTATTGACCGCTATTGGCTAATTCCCAAATTAATTATTGGGAAAGTGAATGAGATCATCACTGATCGCTCCAAGCCAATCAGGACTCACGTCCTGGGTAGAGTCCACATTCCCTGAAAGACATGGCTGCAGGGAGAACAGTTCGATATCTGAACAAAATCAGGATATTCCAACAAGAAAGAAAGGATGGGGGTGGATTATAGGGAGGCTACCATCAATGTCTGTCTGCAATGGAGAAACTTTAAAAATATCAATGTCCAGAACAGAAATTCTGATTCGATTGAGCTGGTCTGCCGTGGGTTCCCACATCAGTCATTTTTAAATGTTCACCCGGTTGATTCAAATGTGCATTCATGGCTGAGGCCTCACCTCAAACCGCTTACTACACCGGCAAGTATGAAGCTGAGAAGTACAACATGCAACAGTAACACTGGGTAGGGGCACCCTGCCTGCTCTGGTGGACCGAGGAAATTCCCCCCAGAGGAAGTGATGTTTAGACTGATATTTGGAAACATCAAGTAAGCCAGGCCAAGAGTATCATAGACACAGGGGACATAGAAAAGGTGGTGCCTGAGGAATGGGAAGAAGTTCAGTCCAGCTGGAATATAGCATCTTTACTCAAATATGTGTAACTCTTAGGACAATGGCCAGATTCCACACTCTGGCCTGGTTTACTTCTGGGTAAGTTTACCCATCCCCTGTGTCCTGTTCTTGGTAAGCCAAGTAAGTAGCAAGATGCCTATGCTTTGTACAACCAGTATGACCTTAAGGAAGTCCCATGACCTCTCTGGAGCTCCAGAAATGTCCTACAAATAAATAAGTTCTTTACAGGGATGGAGGAACTTCCACCTTGGGTGGTGAGATGGGCTAAATGGGTGATGGGCATTAAGGAGGGCACTTGTTGGGATGAGCACTGGGTGTTATAGGTAAGTGATAAATCACTGGGTTCTACTCCTGAAACCAGTACTACACTGTATGTTAACTAATTTGGATTTAAGTAAAATTTAAAAGTAAATAAATAATAGATAGATAGATAGATAGATAGATATCTCACAGGGCTATTGTGGAACTCAGATGAAAAAAATGTTTGTATGTGAGTGTCATACATTAATATGCTAATGAATTCCAAATTTCTGTTCCTGTCAAACCTCTCTCTAGAGCACCCTCTGATCTCCAGACCTGAATATCAAGCTGTCTACTTGACCTCGCCCCTTGAATGTGTAGTGGGCATTTCCCACCTGACATGTGTAAGATCTAGCTTCTCATATGTTGCTCGAAACCAGCACCCCCTCCATGCTTCCTCCTATTGGCTAATGACATCTCCATCCTTAATATCATCTTTGACTCCTTTCTCTCCAACATCCAGTCTGGTAACAAGTCCTGTCACTCTATTTTCAAAATATATCCAGAATTTGATTATTTTTCACACCCACCACCCCTTTTCTGGTCCAAGCCAACATCTTCTCCTGCCCGGATTTTGTGGCAGCCTCCTAATTACTCTCCCTGCTTCTGCCCCTCCTCCCACAGTCCATTCTCAACACAACATTCGGGGTGACCCTGCTAACCTATAAGTCAGGTCACCCTGCTCCTTCAGTGCAAACCTGCCCAAGGCTCCATCTCACTCAGAGTAAAGGTTGAAACCCTTTTGATGACCTCTCACACCTTCTGTGACTCAACCCACCATTTTTCTCTTATTTTCTACATTCTCCCCTTCGTTCACCTGCTTCAGCCCCAACTCTCTTGCTTGCCCCTGAATGTGCCAGGAACACCCTGCTGCAGGGCCTTTGTACTTGTGGTTTCCTCTGCCTGGAAATTTCTGCCCCATTTAGCCACATGGTTAACTTCTCACTTCTTTCATATCTTTACTCAAAAGCTATAATGTCACTAAGTCCTTCCCTCAACACCCTATTTTAAATTTCAGCACTTGCCCTTGGCTTCATATTCTCCTTCTCTGCTTTATTTTTATCTTAGTATTTACACTAACATGTTTTATATATTATTTATTTATATTGTTTATTAGCTCTCTCCCCTGCCAGAATATACATATGTGTAAAATTTTATATGGTATATACATAATACATGTATTTATCAAATCTTCCTACCAGAATACCCCTGCTCACCAAGGGCAGGGATTTTGTCTGATTTGTTCACTTTATATCTCTAGTACCAGGACAGTACCTGGTACATAGTGGGAACTCAATAAATTTGTTAATACCACGTTTTACGGAAGAGAAACCTGGGGCTCGGTGCAATTAAATAATTTACTCAAGATAACACAGTAGGAAATGGCAAAGTTGGGGAGTTTACCATTCTACAATTCTTTACAACATAAAAACACCTCCCCCCATCCCTCCACATGCTGACCACCAGTTCCCAGGGCCTTGCCCAGTATCTGCGTGCTTTACCCAGATCCCCTCTTCAGCTGATGCTCCCACCTCACAGCTACTGTCCTCTCTGGGAATTGCCCTTGCCCACATGGAACTGCCCTACACCCTGCACCCTGAGGCCAAAGGCTGGATGATGCAGGTATACCTTTCAATTTGGGACAATTCTAAAGGGTCATCCTTTAGAGGTCCCTGTTGGATCTGCTGAAACTCATTGTGGATGAGCTGCCTCAGTCCAACCTGACTTCCTCCCTTCCTTACAAGTATCTCTCAAGACCAGTCTCCAAAATCCTTCTGCATGTGACTCTAGGGAGCCTAATCTAAGACCACCAATCCCTTCATTGCCTGTTGCCATAGCCCACTCATCTGACCTCCTAAGTACCCTCTTTCCACTAAAATTCAGCCATCTTGTATCCCAGTGACTTGAAAATGGGTGCTGATGGGTTAACATGTTGCCCAAGAAAAGCAAATTTTATGGGAACTGACACATGCAGCTAGCAATCTGCAAAACACACTTACACACATGATTTCATTTGCAAAAGCAGAATAGCATGATAGTCTCTGAAGTGTTTCTGCTTGGATCTGAATCCTGGTCCTACCACTTCTTAGTCTTGTGACCTTGCCCAGCTACATAATCTTTCCATTGCTCTGTAGAATGGTGATAATAATGGTTGCTTCCTCCTAGAGTTTTCATTAGAATTAAATGAGTCAGTACATGGAAAGGTCTCAGAATAGCTGTGACACATAATATGCACATAGTATACATTAGTTATTAGATCCTCACAAGAACCCCTAGAGGTATTATAATTACTACCTGTGTTGGACACCTCTTGTGCCCCACCTCCTACTCTCTGCCCATCTTTTCACTCCAGCTGTTGCTGCAGCCACTTGCTGGCTCAGGTGTAACCCAACAGTACCTTGCTCAGCTGGACTGCTTATTTCTTATTTCCTGTCTGGTTGCTTTGCCACTTCCATCTGAGATGCTTCCAGAAATGCACTCAGCCATTCTGACCTGAGCAAACGTGGAAAGGTGAGGGAGCTAATATCCCATGTGACATCCTTTGACCAGGAGGGAGTTGGAACCAATGGGAAAATATCCCTTCTTTCTTTCCTTGAGAGAATAACTCTGAGGTATAATCTGTCCCATCCTCACAGATGGTCCCATCACAGTCCAATCACACTTGGTCCCATCACAGTCCAAGTTCAAGTGTCCAAAGCATGGGCACCCCTGGCTTGGCATTCCTTCCTTCCCTGTCTCACTCTTCCCAAAATAGACTATCCACATACAAGCCTTCATGCTCTGCTCTTTGTGGAATCATCTAACTGTGCATAAGAGGAGAGTGAAAGGAAAAAAAAAAAGACTTGTACAACATCCAGAATCAGATCTAGACTCAAGTTCAAGTCTTCTACCTCCTGAATGACATTCCCTCACACTGCCACCTCCCGTTTCACACATATGCACCTTAACATTGGCCTTCTGGAAGCTCGATTAGCCAGTGTGAGGCCAGGGAGGAAAGAGCTATGAACTCATATCACAGTCCCTTTCCTGTGCCTGCATAGAGCTGGTTCCACATGGCTAGAGGGTGGGGAACAGCGGTTCCACCTGACTGAAACCTGGGATAGGGACTGTGTTGAATTTGTCTTTGTATCATCAGTATTTATGGCCTGGCAAATAGTAAGTGCTCAGTAAATGTTTCCTGTGTACATAGGTCTGGAAATCAAACTATTGATGGTTTCTTCTTAAAGATTACTTTTTATGTGGTCATGCTTGTTCTTATACTATTGTTTATTTTTTATGCTGACCTGGAATATAATCACCAATGAACAGAGAACATTTTTGAGAGGGGATTGGATTGTTTACCTTTTTACCAGGCTACATTAGTACAAAATAATGTGCCTGGAAATTATTCAAGAAATACATATTCCTGAAATCATTTAGGAAAGAAAACCTGAGTACCAAGTTGATTGACTGGTCAAAGAAGTAGCTAGGAGTTGTCGAACTGGTGACCTATAGGAGAAATGTAGCTCTGAGATACCCGGATTTCACCAGCACAGCATGGATTGTTTTATGTTGAAATTCTTCTGAAGTATGCTACAGGTCCTACCACTTTCCATAGCATTCTACCCATCCTAATTCTCAAATTTGGGTTACTTGTGTTGCCTTGTAGGTATATGGGTTTGTGACCCCTGTACAGAGCAGCACACAACAGGTACTTCGTATCCAGAAAGAGTTGAAGGAATTGATGGGCACAATTCCTGGCTTTTCCTGTATGTAGCTTGTTCATCTCATTTCTGCCACCATCAACAGGTGCCTGATGGTAGTGTAATGTCCTGCCTTCCAGGTACTATAAGATCACCGTGGTGCTCATGTGCTTTGTGATCCCCACGCTGGTACCCTGGTGTGCCTGGGAAGAGAGTCTGTGGAACTCCTACTTCTTGGCCTCCATCCTCCGCTATACCATCTCACTCAACATCAGCTGGCTGGTCAACAGTGCTGCCCACATGTATGGAAACCGGCCCTACGACAAGCACATCAGCCCTCGGCAGAACCCACTCGTCACCCTGGGTGCCATTGGTGAGTAGGGGTGTGAGAGCCAATGGGGAGCATGGCAGCTCAGATTTTCTTAACCTTCCAAAGGTTTTCTGGACTCTGTAAAGAGAGGCAGTGGAATGGAGTCAGGTGGGATGAACTTGGGCTTTGGTATTAGAATCCTGGTTCTTGGGTGAGTCACCTAATCATTCTGATTTAGAGTTTTCTCATCTGTGAAATGGGAAGAGTGATGCTTACTTCATAGGGATGTTATGAAGATGGATACTCTATGTAAACTGCTTAGTAAAATGTCTGTCATATAGTAAGTGATCAATAATTAGGAGCTATTTATTTTTACTGTGAAATTTTTCCTAATGGAGGAGTAGCAGCTGGCTTTTCTCACAAACTGCCCTGACCATTCAGCTGTCCAATCATTTGACCGACTGTAAGAAAAAAGGCCTTCAGAGAGACGGGAAGAAACAAGAGTGTGGCATCTCATGGTGCCACAGAATGGTTCAGAGCGAGGCCGCTGGATTCTGACAACTTTGGTTGAGTCTTGGTTCCTTCACTTACTCTCTGGGAGAGTTATCTGGCTCCTCCGCACCTTGTGTCTTCTCCTGTAAAGTGAGGATAATCATAGCATTCACCTGCTTCCTGGGGTCACCAAAGGGTTAGATGAGCTAATACATAGTCTTTGCAACAGTGCTTAGCATGAAATAAGTGCTTAGTTTGTGACTAGCCTTATGGTCTTAGGAAGTTACTTGTCCCTTCTGTACATTTACATCCTCATTTTTAAAATGGGGAGAATCATAGCAGCTAGCTCAGAGATGTGAGGACTATAGGTGTTAATACCCATTAAAGCACTGAGCACTGTGGCTGAAACATAGTAAGTAATAAATAGACATTAGCTGTATCTTTCTAGAAGTAACTCAAGCTTCTTGGTAAGCTGAGCCTTGAGCATTGAGATCGGCCCCAGGAAGGGAAGGCCCTGTGGCTAAGTAGCAATGGTCTCTGCATCACCTAGCAATGAGTTTCTCCCACCACATTGTTAGGCTCGGACCCCGTGTTGACAACAGCAATCTGAGATGGAATAAGCACCCAAATTTAACTATGGGACCAACCAGCTAAGCAGAGAGAAAAGTGTCTTGGAAGGAGTTTCTGATGCTTCTACTTCTTCCTCCTCCTCACCCTTCATCTCTGACAGGACTGCAGTGAGGGGGGCCACATCCAGTGTTGGCCCTGAGATCAGACAGCAAGGGGACAAGATGGACTGTTACCATCTGATGTGGGGATGATGGACCAGAAAACCCAAGGAATGTGACCATGGCACTGGCCTTGAAGAGCTGGGTACTGGTTTTAAGTCCACCCAGGTCAACACGGGGCTCCTAGTCAGTTTTCTTCATTAAGGTCCTGGAAAGGCTCCCGTCACACTGAACTGTGTGATAGATGGCGGGTACACACAGGTTCTCAGAACAGTGTCTGCTTCTGAAAATAGCAGGGGAGACTCCTCTATACTACACTGTAGTGCAGGAAAAACACTAAAAATTATGAGGGTGAAAGGAGCAGGGTAAAGAACACCTAAATTAAAAAGAAGACTGCAGGGGCGCCTGGGTGGCTCAATCGGTTGGACATCCGACTTGGGTTCAGGTCATGATCTCACGGTTTGTGAGTTCAAACCCCACGTAGGGCACTGTGCTGACAGCTCAGAGCCTGGAGCCTGCTTCAGATTCTGTCTCCCTCTCTCTCTGCCCCTCCCCTGTTCATGCTCTGTCTCTCTCTTTCTCTCTCTCCCTCTTTCTCTCTCTCTCCCTCTTTCTTTCTCTCAAAAATGAATAAACATAAAAAATTTAAAAAAGAAAACTGCAAACCACAGTTCCATCCATCTGATATATTCATTACAGAGCAAGATCCTTCGGCTGTGGTCAATAGAAGAACTACATGATGACCAGGGCCTATTTAAGAAGTGAAGGAGAAATCTGGCAGTTCCTCAAATGGTTAAACATAGTTATCATGTGATCCAACAACTCCACTCCCAGATTCATACACAAAGAGAAATAAAAATATAAAAATATATGTCCACACAAAAACTGTCCATAGCAATATTATTCGTAATAGCCAAAAAGCAGAAATAATCCAATAGTCTGTCAATTGATGGATGGATAAATACAATATGGCACATCCATACAACAGAATACTATCTGGCAATAAAAGGAAATGAAGTACTGATATCTGCTACAACCTTGAAAGCATGATGCTAAGTGAAAGCAGCTAGTCACAAAAGGCTACATATTGTATGATTTTGTTTGTATGAAATGATCAGAATAAGCAAATCTACAGAGATTATATTAGGGTTGTCCAGAGAAACAGAATCAGTACATGTATGTATATGTATATATATGTTATACATACACTATTCTGTTTTTATATATATTGTAATATATATTATATGTTCCTCATCATAAATCCCCATATATATAGGGAAACAGTACAATATCTATATAAATATAAATAGGTATATATTTGTAGGACATAAATAGGTAGCCTCCTGTTTTGTGTGTATATATGTGTATGTATACATATATACACATGTATATATGTATGTATATATGTATGTGTGTGTGTGTGTGTGTGTGTGTGTGTGTGTATGCATAGGGAAAGAAGGAAGGGAGGGGGAGGGGAAGAGGGGAGGGGAGAGAGATTTATTATGAGGAGCTGGCTCACATGATTAGGGGAGCTGAGAAATCCCACAATCTGCCGTCTGCAAGCTGGAGACTCAGGAAAGCCACTGATATGATTAAATTGGAGTCCAGAGGCCCCAGAACCAGGGGAGCAGATGATATAAATCCCAGTCTGAGGGCAAGGGAAGAAGAGATAGATCCAGTTCAGTCAGTGAGTCAGAAAAAAACGGGTAAATTCCTCTTCCTCCACCATTTGTTCTGTTCAGGCCCTTAACGGATTGAGTGATGCCCACCCCCACTGGCGAGGGTAATCTGCTTTACTGAGTTCACTGATTCAAATGCTCATCTCATCCAGAAACACCCCCACAGACACACCACACAGAGATGTTTAATCCGGGCATGCCTCGGCCAGCCAGTCTGACACATAAAATTAACCATGACAGAGAAAGAAAGTAAGGCTGGAGGGATGGGGGGGATGGTTGGGGGATGACAGTTCAGGAGTGTGGAGCTTCCTTTTAGGTAATGAAAGTGTTATAAAATTCATCGTGGTGATGGATGCCCAACTCTGTGAAAATACTAAAAGCCATTAAATTGTACTTCAAATGGATGAATTATATGGTGAATTATATCTCAATAAAGCTGTTTTAAAAAGTCAAATGAAAGAATCCCTGAGACCCCTCCTGAAAACACCTTAATTTAAAAAAAAAAAAAAAAGAGTAAGAGGAAAAGCTATTCGCTGGTGGGCGGGTGGGGGGTGGTGGTGGAATAATATATGGGCAGATTTGGGACATGTAAAAGTCCGGCTCCTCAGTTTACTTACCTATCTGAACAGGGCTCCTCTGGGTCATCCAAGCTCTCCCAACGAGCCTTCCTTTAATCACTCCAGCCCACAGAGGCTATTTTCCTTTTATGAACATACATCAAAAGGAGGATCTGTTGTCATTTAGCATTGAGCTTACTAAGTACAGCTCCGAAATCATGGTAGTTGTTCATACCGGGAAATTAATCTTGTGACTCTGCGCTGATAACCTTTTTTTTTTTTTAATCTGTTCAGATTTAGTCTAGCCAACTAAGTAAATTCTTCCTAAGGGCAGACACCAAGTCTTCTGCTGCCCAGAGAGCCTGACATAGTGCCTTGTACATGGTAGACTCTCAGCAGACCAGGGGGGAAAATAAATCTGTGCAGAGAGGTGGGGAGGGGTTATTTCAATACCCACTTTGTCTTCTAGGTGAAGGCTTCCACAATTACCACCACACCTTTCCCTTTGACTACTCTGCGAGTGAATTTGGCTTAAATTTCAACCCAACCACTTGGTTCATTGACCTCATGTGCTGGCTGGGACTGGCCACTGACCGCAAACGAGCAACCAAGCCAATGATCAAGGCCCGGAAAGCCAGGACTGGAGACGGCAGCACTTGAACCTGGAACTGGCATCCAACATGTTTGCCATTGATACCTTAGTTCATGGC
The DNA here is from genome assembly GCF_046562875.1 of Panthera onca. Classification (NCBI taxonomy): domain Eukaryota; kingdom Metazoa; phylum Chordata; class Mammalia; order Carnivora; family Felidae; genus Panthera; species Panthera onca. The sequence continues at coordinate 67,490,844 of NC_138342.1, read as the reverse complement.
TTTTGTTCCTATAGTTCTCTTGTTCATTGGATGTGGGAGGGGGTAGAGGCTGGGGAGGGAAAGGAATCTGTGTGGTTTGGGAACTTTTCGTTTGTCTCAAAATAACGTCAAGATATAACTATCAATGAAAAAAGTTTTTAGCATCAATGTAACTATGATTTTAACATTAGAGTGTGAACATGTGATTTAATCGTTGTAGCTACAATATGTCAAACACACATGGTCATGTGCTTGAACGTGATGTTAACCCTGACAGGATGAAGGAATTTAATATTCTTTCAGTGTGATTCAGGAGAGCATTTGCTTTCTTTTCTACCAGTTAACCCAGCACTGTTTTTAAACACATTTTCTGAAGGTAGAAGACAAAAGAGAGGGTCTAAGTAACTAAAGAATGTTTCTGTTTTGTAATTACTGTGCCTGTGTGTTTGTTGTTTTTTAAAGAAGAGAATTGAAAACTTTCAAAAATGACAGGAAATGGCCCTCTTATTTTCTTGCCCTGTTTACAGCTTGTTAATGTTCCACTGTCTTTGCTTCCGAAGAGATCTGTTCACTGCCCGGCTAGTTTTGTGTCCCGATTATGGCCAGCCGACCCTATAAATCAGTGCCTGTTTAGATGTTTGATTTTGTTCTCTTTGCTATTGTCATTTTAAAGGTGTATAACGCAGATGTGCCAGACATAAAATTAAGCTCAAATTAAGCTCTCATTTAAATGTTTAAACATCTAATTTATATTCTAATTGATCCCAGCCACTGATGCATGTACTTTAGCTACTACTGCTAAATAAGCATATTAATTTTCCACACTAGGCCATCAGATCTTAATAACCGACAGTTATCTAGAACTCAGTGTGTACTAATGTTTCCCCTGCATGCAGCCTTCATTGATTTTGCAGCAAAATATGAAGTGATCATTATGTAGCTTCTGAAGTAAAAAAAATGTTGTGTGTTAAGTTGCCTTGTAAAGAGCATGTTGAATTCATGGGACCGCGTGCCCTTTGTTTTAGTTGTTAGAGCAAAAGAAAGAAGTTGGAGCACTTCGAAGATAGATCTTTTCGGGAAAGGTGGGAATTTGGAATTTTAATTTAAAATGTTTGAAAAAGAAGTGATGCCAACTGGAAATTGTCACAATGAAGTTCTTCATCCAGCAGGTGTTTATTTGCCATTAATAATGTGCACACTATGAGTGATTTACAATAAATGATTATTAATTCATTGGTGTTCTTGACCAGGTACTTAAATGTTGTTCAGAGGATGTTCTCTCAGGGGTACCTGAAGCTCCATGATAACCACGTGATTCCCATTTGATTCGAGCATTGGACTAACAACACCCCTAAGACCAGGCCTCTTATATCCCATCAGCCTTATGCCAGAGGGAAAATTGACTATTTTTTTTTTTGGAATGCTTAACCCTCAGTGGTGTCGTTCCCCACTTCTCACTCACCAACACTGTCATTTGTATTGCTTCCAGCTGACAAATGGGAACCTTTATTCCTACCTGTCACTCAAAAGAACATGAAGGACACCTTCCTTCCCCGACCCCACCGGGCCCCAGTAGTGATGACCAGGGGCATGGGCGATGGGCTCATCTCTCCCTCCAGTCCTGCCCCCCAACTTTTCCCTTGTGCTGCCCTTTGGCCTTGAAGCACCTGTGCCCCTGCCATCAGATACAGACTTCTGAGCCTGCCTGCAGTTGAGTGGGATTCCAGCCATTGGACCCTTTGAATATGACTGTGTGTTTTCTATCTGCTTCATGTTGCAGCCACACATTGCTGAGACCTTGTATGGAGTGTTGATAGAGTGTGATTGTATCCCAAGACCTAAAATGACCTCAATTAGAAGTATTTCTGTGAATCTTTGACCCCTTAAATGTACTGAACTTATTGCTTGTCCATTAATAGAAAAAGCTACATTTGGAAAAATTGTTTGAAATCTTCTCACAAAAGGAGGACATTCCCCAGGTGGTCAAAAGAAATCCAGAACCTCACTCCTCTAAACCTGAGTGCCACATATATATCTGCAATAGTGCCAATGAATGAGGATTGGGATGATTTTGTTGACAGAGTGGCTAGATGAAGGTTAGATCACTCTAGAGTCTTCCATATAAACATTCCCTGCAGATCTTAGTAGCATCTAAGGGGGTGGTGTTTCCCTAGACTATCCAAGGTGGCCTCAGAGAGGTTGGTCCTGCCCTTGATCTCCCGTGTCCTACAAGGCCTATTTCAGAAGCATCCACCCATGCATCCCGGTGAGGGGAGACAAGGGGAAGAGATCCATGTATGTCACGGCAGCTACATGGAGCTAGCCTGATATGGCAGAGTCAACTCAAGTGTGCTACTAGCCGGCTGTGTGGCCTTGAGAAAACCAGTCTTTCTGGATCCGGTTTTCTCCTCTACAAAGAGAGAGGATGAAACCAGACTCTGGCTAAGGTTCCACCAAGCCCTAATGGTCACCAACAGCAACAGAGATAGGAACGTGCCTGATTTGGGATTTGAAACACCTCTCAAGTTGTGCCCATCCTTTTTGGAATCTGGGAGGTCAAAAGTGAGGGGGAAATCATTGAGTCTGAGTGAGAGAACACAGACTGAGGCTGAAAAGAATGTTCTTGATAAAAAAACAAAACAAAACAAAAAAACATGCATGTGTTTCATTTATTTTCAAAATATAATGAAACAACAAAAGTGAACTTAATCCATGAAAAACAACTTAATGAAAGAAAGTACTGTAAAAAGCTTTGGCTTGGTGGTGTAGTAGAAATAGCACTGGACTGGAGTTCAAGACTTCAGTTTGAATTCTCCTCCCTTTTGTTAATTGAGGTATAATTGACATACAACACAATATTCATTTCAAGTGTACAACGTAATGATTTGATATTTGTATATATTGCAAAAAAAAGGAGGGGGGCACCTGGCTGGCTAAGTCTGTGTATACTCCAAAAGGATCACCACAGTAATAAGTCTTGTTAACATCTTTCACCATTTGTAGTTAGAAATTTTTTTCTTTTTCTTTTTTTTTTTAAGGTTTATTTATTTTTGAGACAGAGAGAGACAGAGCATGAACAGGGGAGGGGCAGAGAGAGAGGGAGACACAGAATCTGAAACAGGCTCCAGGCTCTGAGCGGTCAGCACAGAGCCCAACGCGGGGCTTGAACTCACGGACCGCGAGATCATGACCTGAGCCGAAGCCGGACGCTTAACCGACCAAGCCACCCAGGCATCCGAGAAATTTTTTTCTTATGAGAACTTTTAAGATCTACTTTCTTAGCAACTTTCAAATATGATATACAATATTCTTAGTTATAGTCACCGTACTGTACATCCCCATGATATTTATTTTATAACTAGAAGTATATATCATTTGACCACCTTCACCATTTTGTCAACCCCCATGCCCCACCAATCTGTTCTCTGTTATCTATGAGTTCATTGGGTTTTTTTCTTAGATTGTACATGTAAGAGAGATCAAATGGTGTTTGTGTTTCTCTGTCTGACATTTCAATTAGCATAATGCTCTCAAGTTCCATCCATATTGTCACAAATGGCAAGATTTCAAATTGTAACTCATGATCTAACTTGGTATGTTACCCAGAGTCACATGATCTACTGACTGAGCCAGCCAGGTGTCCTGAGCATGTGACTCTTGATCTCCGAGTCATGTATTCAAGCCTCATCTTCTGGGTAGAGCTCATTTTAAATAAATAAATAAATAAATAAAGCACTTGAAAACAGCAGATGCAAAAAGGGCCCTCTGAACTCCCTTTTTCTCCCTAAAAGCAGGAGATGAAACTCTGATGTGGAGAGCTGTCTTCTCTATATCGGGAGGAAAGAAACATTCTTCTCACCAGAGATAGGGAGAAGGCACCAAGAGAATCAGTGCAAACAAACCTTGTTCAAGTAACTCTTAGCTTCCTTTAGCATCCCCATATATTTTTGGCACTCTCTCACAATTAGTACTCTTTGTCCAATGTGGCACATAAGCACTTGGGCCCTACCACTTTTTGGGTCTTCATTTTCCCATGAAGGCTCCCATGAGCATGTAATAATAAAATCTGTATGCTCTTCTCTCGTTAATCTGTCTTAATGTCAACTTAATTCTCAGACCCAGTCTGACCCTCAGAGGCTAGAAGGAAAGTTCCACCTCCTCTACAATGGAGACTCAGCTAGCCCTTCTGTAAAGGACCTGGACTGGATTAGATTGTCCCGCCCAGTTCTCCTCCGTGTGAAGAAACCCAGCACACCCACAGGGCCTTTGTCCAGTCCCCTGAGAGTCCTTCTGAACCTTGGCTTCCTTCCTGTGCCTTCACACCCTCATCAGAGGACAAGCCTTACTTGCTTTTCTTCTTATCAGGAGCTGGGATAGAAGACCCAGAGAGGGAAGAGGCTGAAGCTAATGGATAAGAATGAGCTTTGCGGATTATCTGTGACGTTCATTTATCCATGTCACTCCAGTCCTCAATTATAGAAGACACTGGAAGCCAGCTGACTTCTCAGTGGCTGCTCATGTGAAACAAGGAAGGAAAGAAGTATCCTAACTTTTATACCCCCCCTTTTTTTTAATTTCCCCATTTTTAGTTCAAGGTATGTGTCAAAATCCTTTCCTTCCCTTTCCTCGACGTCAAGGAAGTGCTATAAATGACCTGGAAACTCCGCTCCTGCTCTCTCTCCTTGGGCTAGGGAGTTCATAACCAACCCGCCCCCACCCCCAGGAATGTTCCTGACTTGTAAATTTGCAAATCAGATGCAAAAGGAAGGAAATCGCTGGCCTGCGGCTGTTGGGGGATGGGGGGGGGGGGGGGGAAGGGGGAATGCCGGCCAGGCTGCAAGCCTGTGTTCCAGCAGCTACTGTGGCTCAGTGACAGTCTTCTCACTTGCTTTCACTCTCCTGGGTGACGCCTCTGCCTGGGCAGCTGGGAGACCAGTCAGCACAGGCAGGCTGCCTCACTTCCCATGGGTTAAAAGAGGAAAAGACCAGCAGACAGCTGCCCCAGTTAGCTAGGGCCAGGAGGCCTATGCCCTGAGAAAGTCTCCGTCCTTACAGCTCCAGGCCTACAGTTACTATGCAAAAAAGGTGACTTGGACTTTGATTACCGGTTGAAATCCCTGCAACTCAGGATTTACTAGATCTATGTCCCTGTCCTTCCCTTTTTTGATCTTCTGCAAGGCTACTTTCCATGTCATTGAGAGAAATCTCCAAAGTTGCTTTTCTGATAGAAGCACTGACGGCTGGGCGGAGTCACCAAATCCTATGCTGTCGATGGACAAAGTAGCTGGGTCCCACTGGAGCAGGGCATGGTTGTATTTTTATCAGATTTCTTAAAAGCTGGTTCTCACAGTGTATGGATCATAAAACAGAAGAGGTGTTTGTAGAGGGCACTCCTTTTTCCAGGCTGTATGACAAGGTCATGTGTGAGGGTGGCGGAGAGAGGGAAGGGGCGACCCTCTCTGGTACATGTTGTGATCATTGTGATCACCGAGTGAGGAGGAACTGTCAAACTGGGATATCCAGTGTCTCAAAGGAAGAGTGAATCATCAGTGTAGGTGATGACTTTCCAGTGCCAGCAAGCAGGCTTCTCACACTTGAGGTGGAGGGATCCAGAAGACCCACTCACTTCTCTCCCGGTCCCAAAATTGCTGCCTGTGAATACAACTCATTTCTCTGAATTTAAAAGCCCAGCGTCACAAAGTTCTTCCAGATATGCCAACCAATGAGCACGTGTGCGTGCACTGTTCTCTACAGGCCCTGCTGGACCGAGCAATTTGTAACACAAGGCAAATCAGCTTGTTAGCGAGAATGTACACACAGACACTCCATAGCCAACCAAGGTGAAAAATGATCTCAAAGTGGATCTTTTGCCCTTTATGGATTCAGGTCACTATTTTTAAAAGTGAAGACCTTGGTTTTGCCTTCACGTGGGAAGTTTTAAGCAATGATATATTGGACTCTTTCCAACCACCTTTTAAAATCTATTTGAAGCCAGGGGCTTGGGTCAGTTTCAAGACACTGAAAGGGACAGGCCTTTTTTTTTTCTTTTTAATTAGAAACATTATTTATTTCTGCTTCTTTCATACATCTTGTTGTGCATGAAACAGTCTGGCATACATATCTGAAATAATGTACTGTTTAAAGGCAAAGCACCATAAGTAAAGCTGATCATCTCTCCAGAGTTCTCAGCCCATGGGATCTTGCTTCGTGATTTTATATTAATTTTTGAAAGTCAGGAATGTCATTTCCAAAATACATTAAGGGAGCTGTAAAAAGTAATCACTTTATTCAATATTATAGTTGTGGAAATGGAGTATATTTTCTCTAAGAAATGAAAAACTAAGAAGAAAATGCCACTTAACCTCAGTGGTAGGTCAGTAAAGGCCAGAGGGAGAAAATACTGTGATAAGTTTGTCTTTTTGAGACCAAGAAGACATTCTAGTTCAAGCTTTAACATGCTTCCTATGTTTTCACTAGATGCTTCTTTTCTGCCGCTTTTCATTCTTCTCCATAGTTCACATCACAGGATTGGTACAGCCTTTAAAACTTCATTAACAGGAGCAAGTCCAATATCCACTGATCTCTTCTCAAAAGGCATTTGAATCCATCAGATAGCCTGGCAGTTTCATTCTCATGAATACTCTAGCCATGAAAACACTCAACAGGACACAGACGAATCCAATGAATAGAAGGAGAAATCTTACTGAGGTTTGGAATGTCTGGTGCATTTGATCGGTCCAGGATTACGAATCCTAAACCTCCTGCTGTAAATAGGAAGTTAGATGTGAGTCCTTCCATAATATATTGTCCATTTACTCTGTGGGCCAAGAAAGCTACTGGCCTCTAATGTCCATGTTCATCGGTCATAGAGCCAATACTTTGAAGTTTAACAATAATGTCATAAAGCATTCCTCCCGTGATGAGGACATAAGACACCACCACCTTCAGCTTCAGCTGGGGGCATTCAAGCGCTAAGATAGGGACCCAGTACAAAGTCTCCATCTTGGTGGCGGCAGGGGCAGCTCTCTGGACAGGACATTTTGATGTGTTTATTTATGTATTTTTTTTTAATATTATTTGGCTCTGTGGCCTACATTTACACAACCCAGGGATGGTTAGATTGTTACTTTGTTGGGAGATAAACAGCCTAAGGAGAAACATGCAAAACTTCCGCTTCTTCATCTATGTCACCGCTGAAACAAATGATTACTTAGGTCCCTTCTTTGATCAAAAACTACAGGAATTAATAGCAAGAAGCTTAGAAAATGTCAGATTCTGCTCTACCCAAGCAAAACATGTGGTTGGAAGCCATCCCAATATTGTATCCCTATAAAAGAAAAAAAAAAGGAAGAGACTGCAGGCCACAGTAGTCTTAGAAAATTGCCTCTGTCGAAGCAAAGTAAACATTTGTAGATGGAAAAGCAGAATCCTGAGGCTGGTTGATTTTTCTGGAATGCCATTGCAATGGCTAAATATTTCTCAACAATTGCGGGAGGTGGGGTTGTTTTGTATTGTTTTGTTTTTAAGTTTCCATTTGAGGGATGGCCTTAAATTGAGCATTGCTGTGTCCAAAAGTTCCAGCATTATAAATCTTGGAAAGAAGAACAAACGTCAAAATAAGGTCACCAACCATCACATGCCATAATGATTTGGCTGCCAAAGATTCACACTCCGTGTTAGAACTAGGCTGAGTGTGCACAGAGAGATAATTTAAACCTTCCCGACAAGTTTGTCTTGTTCATCTGATTGATAGAATCTGATTGTAACATTCGGTCTGTTGTTTTTCCATTTGCTTTAAATTCAGCACTGCCACAGAAGACAGAAAGAGAAAATGGGACAGCCTGAAGAGGTGTAAAAATATAATTACTTTTTTGAAAGTACGCATATTTATCTATTTTTCTGCTACCCCCTTTTCACTTGGCTTTCCCACTCTAAATAGATGAGTGCTCCTGGGCTGGTGTATATATAGCACTTACAGGCTACTTTTAATTGAGAAGAACATCCTTTATTACAGTTTCTAGGCCACTTATCATAATGCATTTTACTAATTTCTTTTGCATAAAAAACAAAATCAAATGAAAGCACATCAGACTTGAAAGACCACTGGCATTACCATAGAACCTCAGCAAACCAGCCCACAAATAACACCTCAAATCACTGCAATTTCACTCAACCCACCACCTTTAGAAAAAAATAATGACCAAAATAAGAAAAAGAAAAAAATCTTCATCAGGAGAGTATTTTCCCAAACTACACCTAGTTTTGACTATAATTGGCTCGATTTTATAAATCTATTACAATGGCATCAAAAAATGATGCACAAAGAATTCGCAACTCACATTTAAGAGCCATGCAAACCGTGCTGGTCTTGATTGCCAAGTGTTTTCCCAATCCACAGAACAGGGTCAGAGAGAGGAGAGGTTCTTGATAGGTGTTAACGAATGATTGGAAGAACAGATGGATAGATAGATGGATAGATGGATGGATGCATGGATGCATGGATGCATGGATACATGGATGGTTGGAAGGATGGTGAATGGATGGATGCATGGATGGATGGATACAATGTAGTGCAATGCAGAAAGAACCCTATTTAACGTTGCTGGGTCTTAGCTTTGTAACTTGTTCCTTTGCCCTGTTAAATGTGAGACCCCAGGAAGGCAAGCCCCTGTCTGTCTTGGGCACAATTGTACCGTAAGCTCCCAGCAGAGAGCTTGCCATGTAAGCAGGACCTCTAAAATTTTGGTTGAGCTGTCATTGTATATGAACACAGGTAGGCCCTACTTTCACCAACAGTTGAACCAGAAATCCAAACTTACGAAAGTAAAAAAAAAAAAAAAAAAAAAGACAATTCTTAATTTTACAAAAGTATTTGGTACAGATTTCCTTTCATAAGCAGGCTTTGAAAACATGGCTCAACTTTTAAAAGTCTTCACCAACTTAAAACATTTTTTTTTCATGTTTATTGATTTTTGGGAGTGACAGAGACAGAGCATCAGCAGGGGAGGGGCAGAGAGAGAGAGGGAGACACAGAATCCGAAGCAGGCTCCAGGCTCTGAGCTGTCAGCACAGAGCCCAATGAAGGGCTCGTACTCACAGACCAAGAGACCATGACCTGAGCTGACGTTGGACACTTAACCGACTGAGCCACCCAGGCGCCCCCTTCACCAACTTTTAAGAAATACATGTGGTGGGAGACACAAGGTGCACCTAAATTTGTGAAGACTGTCCAATCACAGAGCCACTCTGAGATGGTTAGAGTCAGAAAGTTGCACGTCCGCTCTGAGGAGTCGCCCATGAAGCCACAAGAACAAGATCATGTAAGAAGGGAAACAGGCCAAGACGGTGTTAGGGGCTGACCCCTGACTGCATAAGGAGAGAGAATCTTTAAAGAGGTGATTAAGGTAAGCCTTGTCTCAACTCTTCATTTTGCACTGTAAGTGATTCCACAGAGAGGGCTGCCTTCAAACTAGCATCACATCACCAAAGAATGTTTTGCCTTTCTTCTTAATAATCAACAGGAATTTACTTAGCTTCCACTATAGGGAAGGCATAGGATGGAGCACTGTGGGGAGATAGATGGATCTTGTTTCTGGCTCTTAAGAAGGAGACAAGTTCAGCTGGAAGGTAAGGAATCAAACCTTCCCCATCTCCCATCCCATTATCCAAGTACAATCACATCACTTGGGCATTTTTTCACAATAATTTTTTTTAATTTTTTAATTTTTTTTGAGAGAGAAAGAGCATGTGCAAGAAGTGGGGGAAAGGGGCAGAGGGAGAGAGAGAGAGAATCTTAAGCAGGCTCCACACTCAGCATGGAGCCCATCGTGGGGCTTGATCCCTGGGATTATAACCTGAGCCTAAATCAAGAGTCAGACATTCAACCAACTGAGTCACCCAGGCGCCCTTCACACAGCTTTTCTAAATGTTGTAGATGAATAAGTGACTTAATAAGTTCTAAGCCTGCACTTAAGAATTTGGACATATTACATGGGGGGTGGGAGAGGGAGGTGGTCAGTGTTATAGACAAAAGGAGTTACATTCTTTCACTGAATATGGGCCAAGCATCATCAAACAATTAAATACATTATTTCCCTTTAATAGAAGCTCAAATCAAATGTCTCACTCAGTCAAACTAAGTTAGGAGAGAAACCATCTGTCAGCTCCAGATTCAGCTCCAGAAGACCTGTTTTGAATACCATTGGCTGAGGCTTGAATCATTAAAAAATTATCTTAACTGCTTGTTGCCAAAAGTAATTTGCCCAGCATTGTCCACTCCTCGGAAGCAGAAGTAATGTTTCCTGTGGCTGTGAACGTCTGTGAAATAACATCACGAGATAAATGCCTACAGGCTGCTGGAGAAAGTGAGCTGATAACAGAGGAGGCTTCTGTAGGAAGTGATAAGAAAGACCTTAGGGGCCAAGTGTACAGATGGCCACAGGTCACTCTGCAAAGCACCAAGACCTCCGAAAGATGGGCAGAACTGGGGAATATGGACTGCGTACACAAGTTTATAAGTAATCTGGGAGTGTCGCTGGATTCAGATTCTGGTCCTTTCATCAGCTCTGATGTGAGAGCTAAAAAAGTAGAACAGAGTGTGTGTGCATGTGTGTGATATGTGTGCATGAGGACTCTTGATCTCTCTCTCTCCTCTCCCCTCTCCTCCCCCTCCTCTCCTTTCCCTCTCAATCTCTCCTCCTCCTCTTCATTCTTCTCCTCCTCTTCCTCCTACTTCCCCTGCTCCTCCCCCTCCTCCTTCTCTTCCTCCTCCTTCTCCTCCCCTTTCTTCTTTTTCCCTTCTTCCTCTTCTTCCTCTTCTTCTTGTCCTCCTCCTCCTCCTTCTTCTCCCTCTCCTTCTACATCTCCCTGTCCTTTCTCTCTCCTCCCCTCCCTCCCTCCCTCCCTTCCTCAACTTCCAGTAAATTACTTGCTCTTCCTAAGGCCCTTGCTTTTGCAAGAGGAGCTGCTGAGGGGGTGGGGAGTAATCCGGAAGCTCCAGTGACTCTGGGAGGCAGACAGCTGGGAGAAGCACAGCCAGGCAACCTCTTTCCCTGCCTCATGCCTTCTCCAAGGCTGAATTCTCTCTCCCTTAGAGACTTCGTTTCTCTTCTTTGTCTGCCCTTGGATGCTCAGGGGCATTTTATTTGCCCCTCAACCCTGCTCTCTGCTCAGAGAGGCTGTCAGGCATGCATCATATCAGTGAGCTGGCATGGAAAATGAGAAGCACCAGCAGGATGGAGGGAGGGAGGGAGGAGGGGAGGTCTGGGTATTTATTTCCAGATTCTCTCCTGCAGACTGGATGCCCCTCAACCAACAGTCATGATCCTGTCTGTGTCCTTGGAGCTAAAAGAGTAATGGTGCCCCTCTCTGACCAACTCTACTCTATTGCTTGTGGTTGTTCAACACTCAACCTGGGCTTTTGGGAGTAGCCCATTAGACAGCCGTGGAAGTGCACCTGTCAGATCTTCTCTCAAGAAAGAACTTGCTGTACCTGAACAAAGTCACGGTGAACTGATGGCCCTCACACCTCACCCTCTTTCCTTTTATAGGTATCAAATCCAGGGGCACCTGGGTGGCTCAGGTAGTTGAGTGTCCCATTTCGGCTCAGGTCATGATCTCACCATTTATGGCTTCAAGTCCCGCGCGGGGCTCTATGTTAACGGCTCAGAGCCTGGAGCCTGCTTCGGATTCTGTGTCTCCCTCTCTCTCTGTCTTTCCCCCACTCATACTCTGTCTCTCTCTCTCTCTCTCTCTCTCAAAATAAATACACATAATAATTTTTAAAAATGTTTATAGGTATCCAATCTGCATCAGAGAATGAAGTCTTTCCCTGTTCATTCCTGCTTGCCCCTTGTTATCCTCCACAGGCATAACCCCCACAAATCAACTACACCCCTAACTCTTGCCCCAGCATCTGCTTTTGGGGAAATCCAACTAACACAGCCTATTTAATTTTTTTTATGTTTATTTGTTATTTTTAATAAATTTTTTTAACGTTTATTTATTTTTGAGACAGAGAGAGACAGAGCATGAACAGGGGAGGGTCAGAGAGAGAGGGAGACACAGAATCCGAAACAGGCTCGGGGCTCTGAGCTGTCAGCACAGAGCCTGACGCGGGGCTTGAACCCACGGACCGCGAGATCATGACCTGAGCCGAAGTCCGACGCTTAACCGACTGAGCCACCCAGGCGCCCCTTTATTTGTTATTTTTGAAAGATAGGACTATAGGGAACAAGCAGTGGTTGTAATAAGTGCAGGTCCCTGGCTTTTCTCAACAGAACCTTAGAAAAATGCATTTAATCTTAATCAATTGGAAGAAAACATCCAAAGTCACTGAAGCTGTGAGACAAAAATAGCATCAGAAAGACTTTAAGTAGGGGCACCTGCGTGGCTCATTCGGTGAAGCATCTGACTTCAGCTCAGGTCATGATATCGCAGCAGTCTGTGGGTTCGAGCCCTGCGTCAGACTCTGTGCTGACAGCTCAGAGCCTGGAGCCTGCTTCCGATTCTGCGTCTCCCTCTCTCTCTGCCCCTCCCCCACTCACGCTCTGTCTCTCTCCATCTCTCAAAAATGCATAAATGTTTAAAAAAATTTAAGAAAGACTCTAAGTCTTTTCATAAACCTTGGAACTTAAACTTGTTATTAACTGGGAACTGGGCTATTTGGCTGTTTCGGGCCAATCTGTGCTGTACAGATTAAGAAGTGGGGGTTTTCTGCAGACAGAAATTGATCTGAATTGCCTCGGTTTGGGACAGGGGATGTCTAACACACTTTTGGGAGACACCTTGGTTAGTAATTCCTATACTTGCAGCTCTGTACACATTTTCTAATTCTCTTAAGATAGGATGAGTGCCACAAAATCTCAAAAACAAAATTGACTTCCTTATAAAAAGCAAATGTCATGGAGAACCTGAACATGGAGGCTACATTTTTGACGACTGTTCTAATTTCAAGAATTTCGGCCTCTTGACAAAAATACACTTATGATCACACTGTATCTTTCCTTCGGGATTCAGAAAATTTGGTCCTATTGTTCACGCAGCATTTTTAGGAGAGGGAAAGAAACAGTGGGAGGGGCAGTATGGCTGTAATATTCTTCCAAATATTCTTCAAGAAACTTCCAAAATGCTAAGATTCATTCCTATCATCTCAGTGACTGGATCGTTTTGTGTAATAAATGAAGCTCAGTGGTTTTCTCTACTAGTGGCCCTCGCCTCCCAATTCTTAGGTGTGTGGTTATCTCTTCATTTTCTTTTTGGTCCTCCAAGAGCCAGACACCAAAATGGAATTAGGTGTATGGGAGGTTGACGGAGAGAAATGCCTGTGAAGATAAAGCGGGGGAGGGAGCAGGAATAATGGGGGAGAAGCTTCCAACCAGGACACAGGTCTGACATCTGTGAAAGGAGAGCAGGAAGGGTTGAGACGAAAGAGCTTCCGACTGCAACATCATTCTGAGAGAATCCAGGTCAGGTCATGGGAAAGTCCCTGAGCCAAAATTGCCCCTCAGAGGGATCTTGTGTCTGGCAGAAATGGCCCAGAGCAAACATTCCCTCTGCATCCAACTTCCATCCTCTCAATACATTTGTCCACATCTCCTATAATCGACAGGCCCCCTAAAATGCCAGCACTGGCTCTCTGCAGACCTTTCTTCCTGCGTCCTTGACTGCTTGCTTTCTCTTTCCTCCAGATCCTGGCCTCACGATTAGCCCATTTGCTCCTATTTCTTCAATCCCCCCAGGTAAGAAGTAACAGCAGGAGCACAAAACAGTGCAGTGGGGGTTGGTGCGGCTGGCGTGTCAGCAAACTGTGTGAACCAGGGATGTTTTGTGACGTGGGCAAGACCACTTACAGAGGACTCGTGGGCTATGCTGAAAGCTTGGCCTTTATCACAGCAGCTAGGTGTGGGCCTCCGAAAGGAATGAATCAGGAGACGACATCCAATGTCATTTAAGGAATTAATCAGGACCTGACAGATTCACATGTCAGTTGTGTGACACTGGGGAGAGCATGTAGAGGGAGTTTCGGGGAGGAGCGACTGGAGCTCTGGCCCGGACAAGCCCTGTTAGCAGATCATGGCAGCGGGCCCGGGAGAGTTGAGAGTGAGGATTGTGAAGCAGAGACCCAGCACCGAGACTGAAGAGTGAAGGTGGCAGTGGGATGTGAGTGTCTTAGAGCCCTGCACTCCAGGCTCGGCGACTGGCTAGTGCTGCCTCGCTTCCCCTCAGGCAGCTCGTGCTCCACATCTCTCATGGATGACCGTGTGTCCCTCCCTCCTGAATCTGTTCTCTACTGCTTGGGACTCCAAGTCCACTCCACCTCTCCCCGTGCCTGCAGGGTATCGGTCAGATCTCCACAATTCCACCTGATAAACATCTCTACGGCGTCCTGAGCATCCTGTCCTCCATCAGGCTTGCGTGGACCACTAGCACCCTCTCGTTGGTCTGCCCACCTCCACTCCTGCATCTCCGGTTCATCCTTCATGCTGCTCTCAGTCACTTATGTTGTTCCTAGGATCAAAATCTTTCAGTGGCTTTCATCTGCTACATGAAGGACACAAACCCTTTATTACTGCATATGAGACCCCACCCCCACCCCTCTTTGCCTGCATCATCTTTGCCTGTTTGCCTCTTTGCCTGTCATCATCTAACAATACAAACGCGTAATTCCTCAAACACACCATTCCTTTCACATACTAGGCGGTCCATCAACAGCATGCCCAGCTTCCTTGCAAATCTAGCACTCTCCCATTCATTCTTTAAAACCTGCCACACCAGATTCTCTCTGAAGTCTTTCTTGTACTGCTGCTTATTTTAATTTGTATTATAATTACTTCTTCCCAACTATCATGTAAACATCATGAGAGCAGGGATCATGAATATCTTGTTTTTGAACATTCAGTCTAAGACTTAGCATAATTCTTGGTACATAATAAATCGCTCAATAAATATTTATTGAATGAATAAATACAAATTTTTGTCTCCTCCAGTAGACCATAAAGATTTTTTTTTTGTAAGTTCTATGCCCAGTGTGGGACTTGAACTCACAATCCCAAAATCAAAAGTCACTGACCCCCTCTACTGATTGATCCAGCCAGGTACCCCGTAGACTACAAGCCTTTTGAGGGCAGGGACTGAATCATATTCATCTCTGTATGCTCCCTAATAATTTTGTTAGTACAAAGTTGCTGAGCTAGGAAAGCTGATTTACTAATTTCTTATTATATAGGAAACAAAAATATTTTTCCAAGTTCCTTGTTCCATTTAAAAGATGACTTTAGGGAATAACTAAGTTCAGAATAGAGTCAAATGATGGAGTATTACGGATTTTCCCTAAACAAAACAAATGAGAAATTATCTGTTTTAAAACCCTTACATTAGAAGACAATGGCTTAAGGGAAGAAAATTCTAAAAACTGTCCTGAATGAAACATTTAAAATTTTATACGGAGAGGGTGAGGATTCTCTTATTCCTTGAGTCTTACATTGACATCAGTAGAGAAATGGAGACTATGAATAATATTTAGACCACAATTTTCCTCTTTGCAGAGTTGAAAATCTGGGTAGTGTTCCTGACTCAGACTTTCATTTGGACATCATTTTAAATCCACATACAAAAGTCTCTGGGGGTGACAAATTGTACACAATCTTACTGAACTGTTAGGTGGCACATGATTTAAAACCCAGGTGGTGAACAAAATGATGGTATCATTTTTCCAACACCTCATCGCAAGATGTAAAACATTTCCCCCAATTACCAAGCGATTATTCATTTAATCAAGGTAAAGCTATAATAAGGTGTGGAACAAAGCCCCCATCACACAGCCGTTCTCCGGGAGTTGGGGACTGGCAGGATGAACTCAGGAGACCATCCTGGTGGTCTAGGTTGCCTTGGCAACCGCTCCCATAGAACCAGGCTTCAAAGACAGACTCAAACAAAGCAACGAGGAAGACTAATTGACCATCAGGCTCTACTATCTAAAAATGGGACAGTGATTTGATGACACTGTGTGAACATTTCTAAATTTAAGTGAATATTTGGGTGGGCATGTGTTTTAAACCTCACTTTTTTCACCGTTGTTTTTTCGTGGAATTCTCCTTCTCTTTTCTCAGTTCCAAAATAAGAAACCGCCTTTTGAAGAGGATAACAACCCCAGTTGAATGACGACCTTGGAAAATCTAACCTAGCAAATAATTATTTCTCATTTAAAACCCAAACTCCCCTCCACAAAAGCAGGAGGGAGCCAGCCAGAGATAAGAGGCAGAGGAAAGGGAGCTGTGCGAGATTTAATCGCAGCTCTTTAAGAAAATCTCCTTGTGTGTGTGTGTGGGGGGGGGGGGGGGGTGGATGCCTCAACAATCCTGGCGTGCTGCCAAACACTAGAAAATTAGTTCATAGTCCAAACTGTCACAGAAATGCAAGCACAAGAAGGCGACAGTTTACAGCGTCAGCCTCTTTGCCATTTGTTTGCAGAACACAGATATCTCAGCGAGCAGATCCAGGTGCAGAAAGAAACCTGTGTACAAATGGTAGAAAATTTGAAAAGGGGACAGAGATGCAACGAACGGCAATAAGGATAAACAGCACGAAAGAACCAAATCTGTTGGAACAGAAGAAACCTTTGAGGCGTTATAATAGAACTACTAAGCCAATTGTGGCCACCCAAACAAGAGAGACCAGAAAAGCAATTACTCCAACCCTGAGGAATAAATACAGAAAATAAGACGCCAGAGAGCACAAACCAAAATAAAGACTTAAATTAACAAAAGTACTCTAAGAAGTCACCTTTCCCTTGTCTTGTTTTCTCCTCGGTATTTTAGATGCCTTTCCCCCGAATGTGCAATTATCTCAGCAGAATGGAATAAGAAATGAAATTGCAGTGCACACACCCACTGCAGTGGATGGGGGCAGACAGAAATTGAGGGCAGAAGGGCAGTTGCTAAGCACTAGCTTGTCAGTCGCCTCTGTGGCCTGTAATGCAGAAAATTCAACAGGTCCTTGAAACACGGAGCCTAAGAAAAGCACTGTGAATTATTTCCTCTTATATTCTTCAACTTCAGCAACAGCACAACAGCAAATCCACAAAAAGTTACACTCCTCTCACTGTGGTGGGGGGGGATGGGGGCGGGGGGAAGTGGGATGTCCAGAGCAGTCAACCACTTCTGTTGTGTGATTCGACCTGGTGACTTTCTAACGTGGTTTGGGAGGCCAAAGGTGAGTTTGCAGCCCGCAGTCAGGTCAGCGTGGCTTGCTGCCCTCACGGCATCCTCATTGAAGCCAGAAGCGCTTTCTCTCCAACTGTGAGGATGGTACATGGTGACAGATTAGAGCTCACAACCTTTGCCGTCTACCAAGGCATGACTACGGTCCAGTCATGTCAGGGAATGATTGATTCCCTTCAAATAGAAATAATTGGGGGTGCCTGGCAGGCTCAGTCGGCCGGGCACCCGACTTCGGCTCAGGTCATGATCTTGTGGTTTGTGGGTTCAAGTCCCGCGTCAGGCTCTGTCCTACAGCTTGGAGCCCGGAGACTGCTTTGGATTCTGTGTCTCCTCTCTCTGTGCCCCTCCCCTGCTCATACTCTATGTCTATCTCTCTCTCTCAAAAATAAATAAACCTTAAAAAAATTTTTTAATGAAAATAATTTGAGTTACCTTTTGTTTTTAATTATAAGCAGTATATTAATTCGTTATTGGTGAAGGTATGGAGAAATGACTGCTCCCTAAATTTTTGGTGATACAAGCTTCCTGGAAGAAAATGAGGTTATGTGTATCGATATTTAAAGGGAAGTACAACTGGCCCATGAACAACATGGGAGTTAGGGCTCCTGACCACCTGCATGGTTGAAAATCAGCATAGAACTTTTGACTCCCCCAAAACGCGACTACTAATAGCCTACTATGGACTTTGAAGCCTTACTGATAACGTAAATAGTCAATTAACACATATTCTGTATGTAAATAAAAAATAAATAAATGTAAATAAATAAAGTAAGCTAGAGAAAAGAAAATGATATAAGAAAATCATAAAAGAAAATACATCCACAGTACTGTACTGTATTGGAAAAGATCTGCATATCAATGGATCTGTGCAGTTCAAACTCACGTTGTTTAAGGGTCAACTGTAATTAGAGAAGCAGCTGTAACTATAATCTGTCCATTTCTCATCAGCCACTGCCACGTCCCTGGTCTAGGCCTCTCACCTGCTTTTCCAAACTTGAATCCAGGTTGATGACCCCTGACTCTTCAGTCTGTACTCAAGAAACAGAGGACACCACACTTCTTGTCACACCCTCTGATGACTTCTCCTCTTCTTTAAATAAAAACCAAGACCTTACAACAGCCTTACAAGGCCTCCTCCTCCCATTTCCTACGCCCCAAATGTTTCAGACTTCATCTTTTGCTTCTTTTCTCTTTGTTGGTTCCACTCCAGCTAGATCAGCCTCCGTGCAGTTCCTGAACTCACCAGGCATGCTTCTGCCCCAGGGCCTTTGTACTTGTTCCCTTATCCCGGAAAGCTCGCGCCCTCTCTGTCCTACCTCCACCCCATTTTCATCAACTTCAAATCTTTTCTCAAAAGCCATCCTCTTGGTGAGGCTTGTTTTTTGTTTGTTTGTTTGTTTGTTTGTTTTGGGTTTTTTTGCCCACCCTAACATCTCAATGTTCCCTCACTTCCTATTCTCTTTCCTACTAACTTTTCTCCCGAGCATTTATCAACCTATCACCCTCTGATACGCTGTATAGTTGACAGCTTTTGTTTAAATATCATGTAGAAGAGTGACCCCCCATAACTCTGGGACACCTAGGGAGTAACCAGGCAGCTGATCTCTGAGTTATAGGAGCTAATAAAAGAATTTATAAATGCCATTAAAAAATTAATTTGCTTGCTTTTTTAATGACCTCTCCCTGTAGAAAGAGCTATAATTGATATTTATATATGTCGTGACTAATATCTCCAGAAGGGAAAAACAATTAGCCACTATGAAAGGTAATCATTCATTAATTTGAGCTCTTCTTGTGTCTTCCTGATGGGGATCATATCCTGGTGTTAGATGGGCTCTGGATCTTTCTGCGAAATACGAGACATAAAAAATGTAAATTCTTATGTGCAAATTAAAACATACTATAACTAGGGTACCTGGGTGTTTCAGTCGGTTAAGTGTCTGACTTAAGCTCAGGTCATGATCTCACAGTTTGTGGGTTCGAGCCCTGCATCAGGCTCCATGCTGACAGCTCGGAGCCGGGAGGCTGCTTTGGATTCTGTGTCTCCTTTCTCTGTTCCTCCCCTGCTTGCTCTCTCTCTCTCTCTGCCTCAAAAATAAATAAACATTAAAAAAACAAAATAAATAAAATCAAATCAAACATACTATAACTAATACAGACATCTTCTTAAAATCCTATTTAAAGAATTTAACCATTTGCTTTTCTGGATAACTAAATTGTATAGCTTCAGCCACAGCATACCCCTATTTTGTTAATTTTGCAGTACTATGACGGATATATTCTTGTTTATAGCTTTCATTAATTGTAAACGTCTCAAACCCAAAGTGTATGTGTGTGTGGTGGGGAACGAATCTTCTCTTTCCCTTAGTCTATCTGGCAGTCAGGAACTCAGTACACAAATATTTCCAGATGTGTGCTGATGCTCGGGGTGCAGCACTGGGCGAGCTGCATGAGGACCCCTCCAGCGTAATGAAGACAGAGGTTGGTAGAGAGCTGTGAGTGTTATGAAAGAGAGCAGAATGAGCCCTTGGAGTGTGCAACAGAGAGGGTCCCTTGGGTGGAGAGGTCAGGAAACACTTCTCTGAGAAGTGAGATTTAATTCTTGAATTTTCTTGGCAAAGGCAATGGAGAAGGAAGGACTTTTCAGACGGAGGGAACAGTACGTGCAGAGAAATACTCTAATGGAGCAAAAGGATGAAGTGTTCCAGAAGCAGAAAGAAAACCTGTAAGACTACAAAGGTGGACACGGTTGGAGTCCGGGTGAGGACTATTAGACTTGATCCTAAGGGTAAATGGAAGGCAGGAGAGTCTCCTATCAGAGGCTGGTTTGATCTGTGTGCCCTGTGGTCAGTCAGTCTCTGCAGCCTTTTGATTTTCTGACCGTGTCCTTGCCTAATGGCTGTGCCGTTATGTAAGAAAAATTCCAGACTCATTTTCCAGGACTTTAGGGGAACACATTAAATCCATTTTACTATCTATCATGTTTATTTGTAGGATATCAAATAGATTTTCAATAACACTTAAAGAACCTGCTAAGTAAGTATTTAGGAAAAAAGTTCTATTTCACCTGTAGCATCTATAATCTTCCATGTTCTCCTACCAGACGCCATGCGAGGCAGTATGGGATAGCACTTAGAAGCGCATGGATTCTGGAGCTTGGGCTCAAAGTCCAGCTCAGTCACTTACCTCCTGGGCAGTGAACCTGGGCAGGTCACTTAATTTCTCTGAGCCTTGGTTCCAGCATTTGTGAAACAGGAGATAATAATAGGACCTCCTAGGCAGGGTAGCCACATAACTAATTATCCAAACTGTACGTTTGGGAGACAGAAGGGGGTGGTAGCGTAGGCTGATGTGTGTAGAGCGCTTAGAATGGTGTCCGGCGCATAGTAAGCCTGGCTATTGTCATTACTGAGATGCTTTCATTTATTCCGAAGAAGACTAGAATCGCCAGCTGATTGTAAACATCGACGTGGTTGGAAGGGACAATTGAGAATGTTTAAAACTCCATGAAACGGTGTCAGACTCGAACGTACCGTAACTTGAAGAGGATTATCTTTTCACTGGAAACTAAGCAAAGAAATAATAAATAAATAAATAAATAAATAAATAAATGCAAACTACAGCTGTGCTTAGAAAAACAAATACCTTTAGTGGACAGTATTGGTTAAATGCTAATACAAGTACTTTTTAAAATGGGATTTAAAACCATCTGACTTACAGATTTGGGTGTTAGTCTGTCAGAAGCATCCATCAGGCATGCATTTCACTTAGTTCTGATTATTAAAATAATAATTACTGGTTATAGAAACTTTGAAAATGAAAAAAAGAAGGAAATGAAAGTCATTCATTCTCCTTCCACTAAAAGTCACCACCACTCACATTTTGCCATGTGCTCTTGCATGCAATATGCCACTTTTCTATATGCTTTCTCTTATGCACACACATGTAGGTAGATAGGCCTATCATCTATCTATCTATCTATCATCTATCATCTTTTCAATATTCAGATCATTCTATAAATGCATGTGTATTAGTTTCCTGGGACTGCCAAAACCAAAGTACCACAAACTGGGTGTCTTCAAAAAAAAAGAAATTTATTCTCCCAGTTCTGGAGGCTAGAAGCCTGAAATCAAAATATTGGCAGGACCACGCTCCCTTTGAAGAGCCTGGGAAAGGGTCCTTCCTTGACTCTTCCAGCTTCTGGTGGTGACCAGCAGTCTCTGGCTTCCTAACTTGTGGCAGCATCACTCTGGCCTCCGTCTCTGTCTTCATGTGGCCTCTTGCCCTGTGTGTCTGTGTCTCTGTATGCCCACATGGCCTTTGTGCAAGGACACCAGTCACTGGATTGAAGGGCCAGCTTAGTCCAGTATGACCACATCTTAACTAATTCCATCTGAAAATACCCTATTTTCAAACAAAGTCGTATTCTGAGGTTTCATATGGACTTGAATATTTGGGGGACACCATTCATCCCCCACACGGCATGTGATGAAGATATATGGCTGTCCCATGTAAGATGCATTATGGTCCCTCATCCTGTGGTAGCCCAAAACAAAATATTTGAGTCTCCTCTTACCAAGTGCAACATAGTTTCCCTCCATACTTGCCCCTAGGAATGTCTGCTTACTTTCTGGGGTAGGGCAGGATGTTTCTGACATCATCCAGGACCCAGGGAGGATAATCCAGTCTCCCGAGAATCATGGAGACTATGGTCTGGATTTAGCCACTTCACAGTGTAAAGTTTGACCTAAGAGTTAGCCACCAGACGGCCCCATTTTGTAAGGTCAGCATTCACTCCGCCACTTCCTGAGCACATGCCTGTCTCCTAAGGAACTGCCCTAGCATAGACTCATGTTTTCATACTTATGGGCCTACAGTGATCACTGGCACTTGTTCACACAGTACACAACACACTACCAGTCCTACTTCTTTCCACACTCAAGGTGATTTCATTTCAAAAGACCCTTTGCCTTAACCTGACCATGAGCCTCAGGTTAGGGCCCTCGCAATCTACCCCAAAAGATTTCTCTAATGTTGAGTTTCAGGGATAAGTTATTGGAGTCCTGTCAGTTTCCCTTCAGAAGACCTCTGGGCTCCTTGGGCAAATGAGAGCACCTCCTTCCTGGAACGATTTGCACTAGCAGGCACTGAGAGAGATACCTGGGCTCAGTCACACAAAATGTACTGTCCTTCCCTCAGGCAACAGCTGCCCGACTGCCTTCTTACATTTCAGAACAAGTTAAGGACTACTAAATAATTCTTCCCATAAAAAGGAAAGTATGTGTCAGGAGGCTGGTGGTCTCCTATAGACCTAGAGGTATCTGGCATAATTTTAATGTTCCCCCCCCCCCCCAACTACCATCACCATGTGCTGCTTTTGAAAGTTAGCATCACATCATAATTTGCATACCACCCTCTCACAGAGATATACTATAACTTAGTTAATTGTTCCCATATTTTGATACATTTAAGGTGATTTCCCATCCTTAAATAACTTGGCTAAAAATCCCCATCCTCTTAATGAGTATTTATTATGCATTTTCAGATGTCAGTCAATATTTTTGGCCCAAAGAGGCCAAAGGTCTTGTTTCTGAGGAGCTCACACTTTTGTGACAGAGAAGGAAGACAGGAAACCAGTAAATGTGAAATGTATGCCCTCATAATTACAATGAAGAGAAATAAGGCAGAGCAAGGTGGTGGAGTCACAAGGTTGCTATTCCAGACGGGATGAGTGGGAGGGGCCTTATCGAAAAGCTGGTTATGATACACGTGCCCATTCTGGTGAACTGAATAGGTTCTTTAAAAAGCACAGCAACATTCACATGAAGGTCTGTCTTTTTTGTTTTTATTGCTTGCTGGTTTCCTAACTGCATCACATATGAATATAAATAACTTGGAGATCTTTCCATTAAGTGAGAGCACCACTTACATCAACATGAGTGCAGTTTGCACCCGCAAATAATGAATAAACTGGATTTAAAAGGTAACGGCTGCTCAAAAAACTACGATTAGTATGATGTCTAGTTGATGAAATATGGTGAGTGGCCAGATGAAAGGAGACATAGAAAAGCTATGAAAAGCGGCCGCCAAACCATGTTCAGTTTTGATACGACTGCATCTATTTGTAACCTATTCTTTTTTCTGAAGCGATTTGACAGCCTTTGCCCTTCAATAGTTTTGTCAACAAAATTGGTGCCAAATGAAGACCAGCAGAACTACCCAGACTCTAAAGTGAGTCTTTCACAACTTATTACAACTTACTAAAAAGACCCACTCTGCCTTCAAAATGCTGTCTTGGATATCACATACTTAAATGTTTTTGTTACACTAACATCCAAGCTCTTCACCATTTTATAATTTAGTTCGGTCATGCTGCAACATTTTAAGTAACCAGATGTTTAAATGTTCTGCACTTAATTTTATTTTCATTTGTTTTGTTTGTTTGTTGTTTTTGAGAGAGAGAGAGAGAGAGAAAAATTGTGTGCAAGTGGGGAGGGGGCAGAGAGAGAGAGAGAGGGAGAAAGAGAACTTTAAGCAGGCCCCACACCCAGTGCAGAACTCAATCTCATTACCATGAGATCATGACCTGAGCCGAAACCAAGAGCCGTATGCTTAACTGACTGACCCACCCAGGTGCCTTCCTGCACTTAATTTTTAAAGTGTGTGTATGTGTGTGTGTGTGTGTGTGTGTGTTCTGGTTATTGCCTAGTGTCATGTAACAAATAACCCCAAAACCTCAGGGCTTAAAACAGCAATCATTTTACTGTGCCCACTTCCTGTGTAATAGGAATTTGGGCATGGTTTTGACTGGACAGTTCTTATGCCATTTGGTGCAACGACTACATCATTCGGTAGTATGCACCGAGGCTGTCACCGGGGTGGGTTGGCAGGTCCAGAAGAGCTTCATTCACATGCTTGACTCCTTGGTGGGGAAGACTGCCAGCACAGAGCCAAACACAAGGCTAGAACCCGTGAACTGCAAGATCATGACCTGAGGCAAAACCAAGAGTCAGTCGCTTAACTCAGGCACCCCAACCTATATTATTTTAAATCAAACCTCAAACATATATTAATTCATCCATTAATGCTAAGTTGTAAAGTGACATGATGAACAAATGACAGAACAACTTTTAGAGGGAAAATCTATTCATTTCAAAGGCTTTTCTTTTATTAGTACCAAATTGTTCTTACCTCTTAGAAGATGACTTCTTGGGGCGCCTGGGTGGTTCAGTTCATTAAGCATCGACTCTTGATTTTGGCACAGGTCATTTTCTCACAGTTTCATGAGTTCGAGCCCCGGGACAGGCTCTGCTCTGACCGCACTGAGCCTGCTCAAGATTCTCTCTCTCTGTCTGCCCCTCTCTCCCACTTGCGCTCTGTCTCTCTCAAAATAAATAAATAAACATTAAAAAAAAGAAGATGATGACTTCCTTCCAAGAAATCACTAAGCATTTGAACAGCAAAGAGCGTCCACTTTCCTATGTAGCTTCTGATGAGACATAAACTGGACTAGGAGTCAGGAGACCCGGGTTAGTGTCTCAGCCACTGACCAGCTATGTGATAGTAGCTAAGTTGTACTGACTCCTCACTTGCAAGTCCACCTCCATCATTTCCATTCTGTTGTTATTCCTATTTTACAGATAGGCTTGGGAAGGGTCAGCAGCCTACCCAGGATCAAAGAATGGCAGAGGTAGAATCTTACCCAAATCATTTTGAGGCTCTGTTTTCTCCTCCGTCCCATGGAGTCCCAAATTCAACCTGTTTCACTGAAGAATAATATATTAAATGCTCAACAAACCTCTCTGAAAAAATTTCGAATTCTAATCACAAAAGCTTTTGAATCGATAACCCATTTTTATGGCTCAAAAATCCAAACAATATAAAATGGTGAAGAATCTGTCTCACACTCTTATTCCTGTTTATCTTACTCCCCTTCCCATTCTGTACAAGAAACCATCCAATTATTATGTACTTACGCAAATCAATGAATAACGGGAATAGTGCATTCTTATGTTCCCCTTTCTTCATATGTTCAGTCTCTATGGAAGATAATCCTGTGCCAGCAAATAGAGTTTCCTTGTCCTTTTTGGTAGCTGCCTAGTACCTTATGGTGTAGATGTAGCATTGTTTATTTAACAAGTTCCCTATTGATGGACATTAGATTTGTTTCCCAATCTTTTGCTCTTGCAGACAACACAAGCACAGAATTTTATTTTTGTGGAAAAAAAGATACGGAGTTCCTATGTGCTTATAAGAGGAATAGTCAATAGGAAAAACTCTTAGTTCCCTGTTTTGTTCAGTGCTGTCATTCCTTACACATTTTTGTTATTTAACAGAAGACGAATTTTGTCAGGCTTAACGTAAAGAACATTTACCTTCTGGGGCGCCTGGGTGGCTCAGTTGGTTAAGCGTCTGACTCTTGTTTTCAGCTCAGGTCATGATCTCATGGTTTTGTGAGTTCAAAATCATGGGGTGAGATTCACCCCAATTGGGCTCTGTGCTGATGGTGCAGAACCTGCTTGGGATTCTCTCTCTCCCTTTCTCTCTTCCCCTCTTCTGCTCACGCTGTCTCTGTCTCTCTCTAAGTAAATAAATAAACTTAAAAATTAAAAAAAAAAGAACCTATACCCTCTAATGGTGTCTTCTTATCAGGAAGACCCGAGGGACCAGAGAATTAGAGCCCCGTGGATATTTCATTGTCACTGTCACTTTTTACTAATCTTGTCCTGGGTTTGCTTATTTTAAAACTCTGCCTATACAACTAGATCCTTGTGAACATATTGGTCCAAGATCTTATTTATCAGAAGAACAGCTTCTAGAAAAATGTATCTTGGGATATGTGTTTCCTTTATCACAGTCCATACAATTATAAACCTATGCTGGATTGAGAAACGGCATAATCCAGAGATGTCCATGATTGCTGACACAATTGAGGGAGGTAGGAAGCAAAATCCAAGGCAAAAGGCAGGTAGCTCATGATTTTAGGAGAACAGCTTCTCCCTATTTTCTTCTCTACTCTGTCACAGATGAGGAGGAGATTCTAGAACTCCTTTTAAGTAGGTTGACTGCGTTGTGGCCTAAGTGGGTGTTATCAAAATTTCCTTCACCCCTCTTCTCTCTGTCCCGGTGTGAAAGTCTTCACTTTTACTTCTCTTTGTTACTGCCTAAAATTCCACCAATTACAGATTCACTTGGGTTAAAAGCACCTCATTTAAGAGGTAAATATCTTTAGTCATTCATGACTTAAAGTAAATTTACTTACTCAATTACCCTGTCCTGATACCCAGTGTGGGTCAGCCATGTACTGAGGGCTGGAAGACAGGGATGGGGGGAGGGGAGACGTGGGCAATGAGGTGGGATACTCATGGTAATTTTGGAATGGGGTTGGGAGAGACTAGTGGGAAGGGTGCGGCAGGGGAAAGACTCTGGGATGCCAGAATTGAAGAACACTTCTGATCTCATCACTCGAAGGGGAAGAAGTGGAGACGAGAGGCATGCAGAAATCTGCTGGGCTCCAAAGAGGCATTGTCCTTTCTGTAATCTTTCCCAAGAATAGCCCTGCTTATTGGGACACAATTACCAAGAATGCATCAATTGCTTCCTCAGGATCTTTCCTCTGTATTGTTTATTTGTGTTTACTATTCCAACTGTAAGTTGGAATCTAGAAATGGTGGGACAAGGTACAATCAGAAAGTGACTACTGGTATATGTGGTTGTTTGGTTGGTAATATCCTCACTATCCTATTGGCACTGTGGTTTAGCCACAGAGTATTTTGTTTCATGGTTTGAATTTCAAAATTCTCAAACATATCATTACACCCACAGCAAGAACATGAAGAAACAACTTAAACTAGAGCAAAGATGTTTTTTAAGAGATGGAGTGAAGGGAAGAAAAGCAATACACACATTTTCAAAGAACTAAGTTAACAATTTCCAACATGATTCAACAGCACAGAATCTCAGCTTCAAGCACATCTCAGTTCCCCATCCTCTCCTTTCCAAAGACTCCCCAAATGGCCTCAAGTCTTTAACAGAAGGTGCCAAGCTGCCCTATAAATGGCAAAGCCGCCTAATGCAACATCTGTGTTTTGACAGATCAACTTCTAGGAATCAGGGGGAGAAACATCGTGTAACACCATGTGCAATGAACCCTTCGTGAGCCTGACAGACATTAAGCAATAATGTGTCCTGCTTCCCAAACTTCACCTGTCAGAGTTTTTGTTTTTAATTTTGTTTTGTTTTGTTTTGATATCCGCATATATTCTCTGGTCTTCTTTGGGTTTTCACTCCTCTTCTGTGGCTCCTGGCCATAGCAAATACTGTACACAATCCTATCCTCCATTCTCTCCCCACATACCATAAATAGTATTTCTCCAACATCGACTCAATTTCTATTTTATATTTACATTGTACCTCATTCTCATGTCCCTTCTGGAAGACCCCCTGGCTGAGTTGCAGGAGGACAGATGGTGGCAAGTGCTTGTGGAGTATTTTAAGTAGCACTTGGACTCCTGTGGAGAACACGGGCCAAACTTCCGATGGCTTCTGACCAGGACTGCTTGGGTAAACTTGCTAATGGCATTTAACTTTCCTGTGCCTTGGTTTTTTCTTCCGTAAAATGAAACTCTAAGAAGTATATCACTTAAAAATAGTACTTAACATATAGCAATTTTGCACGTACCATCTCATTTGATCCTAAAATAACCCTGTTAGGGTGGGTATTTCTATCCACAAGCCAATTTGACCAGGTTTGCTGCAAATGTTCCTGATTCCAGGCACTGCTGGGTGCCACAGACACTATTGGTTCCTCTACGCTTTTCCTTCCTTGCCAACAGAATTCTCATCTTCCAGGTGTCCCTCCCTTGGGATGAAAGACCCTCATCTAGCTCAGTGGTAAGCCCTGAACAACCCAAGTCAATCGTGACTTTATACTCTTTGCTAACGATTGTTCTTGAGGTGGCATATGACCCAGTTGTAGCTAATGAAACAGGAAATCAGGTCTGCTGGGGGGTTTCTGGGAAAGTCTTCTGGATCTAAGAAAGACACAGGTATGAGACATTCCTTCCAGACCTCAAGCCTGGGGTAGAGGCCTAGAACTGTGGAAGCCATCTTGTGACTATGTAGGGAACTAGCCCGGAAGAAAGTCAACAAGTTAGGATAACAGAGGGAAAAGACAGAAGAACAAAAGACTTTGATGATGGAGCCACTGAATTAAGCAAGCCTAGATACACCTACTTTAGGCCTCCATGTTCTGCATGATATGTATTTTGGCTCCAAAGAGACCACTGAACCTGCACCCATATAAATTTAGTACTCACCTAAGGTCCCAAGCAACCTTGCCTGTGCATTAAAATCACCCTGGGGACGGGTGGCTCAGTTGGTTGAGCATCCAACTTTGTCTCAGGTCATGATCTCACAGTTTGTGAGGTCGAGCCCCACCTCGGGCTCGCTGCTGTCAGCGCAGAGCCTGCTTTGGATCCTCTGCCCCCCTCTCTCTGCCCCTCCCCCACTTGTATTCTTTCAAAAGTATACATTTTTTTTAAAAGAGATTTAAAAAAAATCACCTGGGGAGATTCAAGACATGCTGGCCTTCACAGAGGTTCTGACACAATTGGTCTAGGCTAGGGTCTGCATTTTGATATTTTTAAAAGTTTTCCAAGCAATTTTATTTTTAAAAATTTTTTTTTAATGTTTATTTATTTTTGAGACAGAGAGAGACAGAGCATGAACGGGGGAGGGTCACAGAGAGAAGGAGACACAGAATCTGAGACAGGCTCCAGGCTCTGAGCTGTCAGCACAGAGCCCGACGCGGGGCTCGAACCCACGAACCGTGAGATCATGACCTGAGCCGAAGTCGGACGCTTAACCGACTGAGCCACCCAGGCGCCCCTCCAAGCAATTTTAAAGTGAGCACCATTGGTCTAAAGACTCCAAAGGACACAGAAGATATATTTTAGGATACTTTTTCCTTCTTATCACTGTCCTGCCTCTCACCCCTACCTCCCCCATCATGTTCTCAGCATCTCTCAAACAGGGAGATTATGCATCCTAGCTTGGCTGGGACAATCCTAGTTTATAACTGTTGCCATGATATAATTATCAGTTGCAAGCCCCCTTACCTTAAGAAATATCCTAATTTGCATGATTGGTCCCCTTACTTAAAAGGACTGTTGGAGCTAGTTTAATCAAGACTCTTAACACCTTTTCCCTATTTTGGATAAGTCCATGCCTATTTCAGGGTTGATAGGAGGCTTAAGTTTGCAAAGAACTCCATTGGCTTGCTGAAGTTTATAATAAGTGCTTTGGTCCCAACCCTGGAGGCTTTCAATTTCAGGTGGAAGACTGAAGGTTGCAAGAGAATCTCAGATGTCTTGTAGAAAGTTAAGTATTTCCTGAATTATTTTTAGGTGCCAAGCTATTTGTGTGCATGTAGTCCCATCTGAAGGAAGAGGAATGATCTAAATGATTTCCCTAGCTTCCCCCAAACCCCAGGATGTTCTGATAATGCACATTCTGCTGTAGCCCTTCAGAATTGGAAGAGGAAATTATACTATGAGAGCTGCTGAAGCAGAAGAGATCTCTTAATTTAAGATGCTGGAATGATATTCAAAGTGGAGAGCTGAAGCATGGAGCAAAGCAAGTTGACAGGTAGGGAAAGCAAAATCAAGGGAAAGTTACTGAGTTGTTTTGGTATGACCTAATGAAAGTTTCAAACCTTGTGCAGGATTAGCTAAGGCACTTTGGAATGTGGGCATCAGAGGGGGTCAGCCCTATCTACCAGGGCAGCCAAATGGAGTCCGAATTTCACAGAGATCTGTCAAATCTTTGGGGGTGGGAAACAAACAGGATTTGGGGGATTGCTAGTTGGGCTCCAGGAAGTTATAATAAAAACTTGTAAACAGGAAGGGGCCATCAGAGCTACCCTCATTCTCTCAGGGAATACCTTAGATGTTTAGAGAGATCTAGATCACTCTATGGGAGGGCAAAGCTAAAGGGCCTGAGGACTCACTAGAAACACTGGTCAGTTTTTAAAGAAAAGGAATTCTTTAGAATAAGATAATGAAAGGTGCCACGTAAACTCCTGGGTTCTCTGACACAAGTCAAGAAGGAATTAGAAACTGGAAGAGCAAGTTTCTTGCTGTTGCCCCAGAAGCAAGCGATCTCTCCTCTACCTCTGGGAGAGAAGCAGGGTCAACTTTAAGAATTGTTTCCATTATACACTGCTGTGTAACAAACTATCTCAAAACATAGGGGCTTAAAACAAGAACCACTTCTTAGGTCAAGATTAGGCTGGGACACTTTGCCTTTGCTCCATGTAGCATCTTCTAGGACAGCGTGGCTGACTGGGGATCTATTTTCAAGCTGGCCCACTCCCAGAGCTGGCAGGTTGGGGCTGGCTGTCAGCTGAGAACTCAGCTGGGCCTAAAAGCCAGAGGCCTTGATTCTTTTCCACATGAACCTGTGGCTCCAAGTGGCTGTTTAGGAACCCTCACAGCATGGAGGCTGGGATCCAAGAGGGACAAATGAAGCTGACAGTCTTGGGGCACTTGGCTGGCTCAGTCAGTGGAGCGTGTGACTCCTGATCTTGGGGTTGTGAGTTTGAGCCCCACGTTGGGTGTGGAGATTACTTAAAAAAAAAAAGAAGAAAAAGAAGTTAACAGTCTTATTAAAGGCAAGTGTCTGAATGGGACAGCATCACTTTTGTTGTATTCTGTTGATCAAGGCAGTCACAGGCCCAGCCCATATGCAGAGGGGTGAAGAAATAGATCCCACCTCTCAGTGATGAAAGTGACAAAGACCTTGCCGCCATCTTTAATACACTTCATGAGCCATGGAAAAGGTCAGTCCTAACATGTCAGAACAAATGGCTATCGAAGTAGAACTTGCAGGTTGTCGATGAGAAAGTGTCTGGTCCTACAAGGAGGAAGGAAAAAGAAACTTGGAAAGTTTAATATTTTTGGTGATTTGCTGAGGAGGAAGAAGAGACAAAGGAGATTTTTATTATCATTGCTATTGTAATTCACATTCCTGGTCTTGTTCCTAAATTTGTGCAGCCAGGGAAAGAATGCATACATATCTATACCCCAAAGCTTCAAAATTTAGGGTTAACATATGACTTAAACTATTTAATTCAAAAATATTAAGTTAATATTTACTAACTTGAATGCTTACTTAAAATATTTACTATGTCCAAGAGAGTGTAATGCATCTTATATTAACTATCAAGTTTTACAAAACAAGATTTCTGTTCTCAAGGAGCTTTCAGTTGACTCAGCAAGCATTGGTCAAGCATGTGCCAAATACCGTGGGAGGCGCTACCAGCTTGCAGATACAAAAATAGAAAACACCACTCCGGGCGCCTGGGTGGCTCAGTCAGTTAAGCGTCCGACTTCAGCTCAGGTCACGATCTCATGGTCTGTGAGTTCGAGCCCCGTGTCGGATTCTGCGCTGACAGCTCAGGGCCTGGAGCCTGCTTCGGATTCTGTGTCTCCCTCTCTCTCTCTGCTCCTCCTCCATTCATGCTCTGTCTCTCTCTGTCTCAAAAATAAAAATAAACATTAAAAAAAAGAAAGAAAACACCACTGCATCTGCCTCCACACAGTTCAGAGTATAGTAGGGGAAAGAGATATGCACGTAATATTATAATGTCACATAATAAACCTGGCTTACACTCTGTAAAAGATAAATAATATATGTGTATAATACAAAAAATGAAAATATATGATCCAAAGTGTTAATTATAGGATTATGAGGGGACCTTTCTTCTTTATACTTTGTTTTAAAAAATTAACTTAAACAATTACTTAAACAATTACTTAAACAATTTTTTTAATTTATTATTTATTTTGAGAGAGAAAGAGAGCACTTGAGCAGGGGAGGGCAGAGAGAGAGAGAGAGAGAGAGAGAGAGAGAGAGAATCCCAAGCAGGCTCCGTGCTGTCAAGGCAGAGCCCAATGTGGGGCTCAATCTCACGAACTGTGAGATTATGACCTGAGCTGAAATCAAGAGTTGGACCCTTAATTGACTGAGCCACCCAGGCGCCCCAGCATTACTTTTAAGACAGAAAAATGATTTTTTTTATCAGTTCCCAGAACTGAGATGAAGTCTCTAGTTCCTCTTGGAAAGAGTGAAGAGAAGTTCACATCAACCTCTTGGAGGAGGTGACATCAAAGTCATGGCTTGAAGGGTGAATAGAAGTTGTGGCTATTATTTGTATTTTGGGGAGTGTAAACTTGCCTAACCTTCTTACCTGGGGGAAGTTCTTTATTGTGTGCGGTCCTGTTGGGTCCATAGAACTGTGTCCCCTCAAAGGAAGTCAGAGAGGTAAGAGGCCCCATTTATGCTTCTTTTCTTCTGGAAGCCAGAGCATGAGTGCAAAACCTGGGTTTAGTCAGACTCCTTCCCAGGATATTGAATTTAGAGCTGGAGGAGTGAAGACAGGATGG
Source organism: Panthera onca (assembly GCF_046562875.1). Taxonomy (NCBI): domain Eukaryota; kingdom Metazoa; phylum Chordata; class Mammalia; order Carnivora; family Felidae; genus Panthera; species Panthera onca. The sequence goes on along the minus strand of NC_138342.1, from coordinate 67,458,200 downwards.
GAAGAATTCATTTATAGGAGATTTGGAATGGTGCAATGGTGGTGACACAGTGGTGGCTAATGGCAGCAATGGCAGCAGTGGTGGCAGAATCCTGTTAAATAAACAGCTGTATTTCTTGCTCTTGGTCCTCCTCGGTTCCTTCTTTCTGTCTGTATTCTAATCTTGGTTCCCTAGCCTCCCATTATTTTGTGAGTCCCAAAAACCCTTCCAGAAAATTCCTAAAAAAGAGCCAAACTTGGGTTGTGTTGTTTGAAGTGACTGAATGACACAGGAGTTAGCTAGGCAGGGGAGGAGGGTAGGTGAAAGAATCACAGTGTATGCAAGACAGAGAAGGCTGAAAGAGTACGGGTAGCACCATCTAGAAGGAGCAGCCAGATGTACGCAAATATATATATGGTAGGAAAAAAGTACATGCTAATAAATACTTTGGGGGTGCAGAGAAAGGCATAATCACCTCCTGCTGGGTGTATTAGCAAAGATGTGGTGAAAGTTAGCTTGATCATGGGAGAAGAGGAGAGAAAAGAGTAGTTATTCCAGGCAGAAGAAAAGCATATCCTCATTGAAAATATCCACACATGGGGCGCCTGGGTGGCTCTGTCAGTTGGGCATCCGACTTCAGCTCAGGTCATGATCTCAAGGCTCATGAGTTCAAGCCCCGTGTCAGGCTCTGTGCTGACAGCTTAGAGCCTGGAGCCTGTTTCAGATTCTGTGTCTCCCTCTCTCTGCCCCTCCCCTGTTCATGCTCTGTCTCTCTCTCTCTCTCTCTCTCTCTCTCTTTCAAAAATAAATAAACATTAAAAAAAGTTAGAGAAATATCCATGCATATTTAGGAATCCAGTAGTAACATAGTTAAATTTAGCGGCAGCATGGAGGAGAAGCAAAGCAGCCCGTAAGGTTGGTGTGTACTAAACTCTACTAACATTTCGTGCTGGGACATAGACTTTGGACTCTACTCGGTAGGTAATAGAGAGACAAGGAAGATTTGTGAGCAGGGAGTGCCATCATGCAAGTGGCACTTTAAGATGCTAAATCTGGCGGCCGTGGATGGAATGGACAGCTAGGAAGCTGCCGCAATAACTTGGGATAAGTTGTGAATGTCCTGAATCAGGCTGATGGCAACGGGAATGGAAAGGACAATGTACAAAACATAAATAAGGATTTGTAAGCTGACGGCTTCTCTGCTTGAAAAAATTCTACGAAGCTAGCTTTAAACACGCATATGCACACAATCACTGTGTTTATAAATGGGCTATATTTACATATATAGAGTATAACACACCACATATGCTGGCTGTAATTCTCTCTAACTAATAGAGCAGTGAATTTGTTCCATACATTATGCAAAACAAATAAAATAAATATAGCCAGGCAAAAATGCTCTGTATCATTCCATGGAAGTGGGTGCATGGGGTGCATGCATGTGTGTGTGCGTAAGTGTGTGTGTGCGTGTGTGTGTGTGTGCGTGGACTCAGAATGCAGTATGCAGCAAAAAGCTTAGACTGTACATGGAATTCTCAAATTCCTCTGCGGAATCACAGTTTTCTGTAACTCTGTTCTTGTTGCAGTCTGGGTTAGTGATAAACACAAGGGACCATAGCCAGAGTAGGTGAGACTTCATTGGGTCTGAATATAGAAAAAAACCCTGATAGTTCCAAGGACAGTGAAGTCCAAAAGGTTTCTTAACAAATACGGTGAGCTAAGGCAAATATATGATAGGCTGAGATTCAATTTGCAACCCTCCTCCTGCTATCCAATCAAGTTTATTGATTCTACCGCCTAATTATATTTGAAATCTGCACCCTACCTCACTGTCAACCCCAAAGTCAACTCAAAAGCACCTTCCTGACCGTGGAGTCCTAGTCAGAGTTAGGTCTTCCGCTTTCTCACAAAGGAGAGATGTTGGCCAACTTCTCTGCTTTCATGGTACCCCCTTGCCAGGAAGTCTTTCCCCAGGGCCCTTTCTGAGTAAGTGGACAATAGGCTTCATGACTCTGCCCTCAGCTACATTCTGACCTGACTCAGGACTCACCTAATATATTCTCTTTCTCAGGGATTTGAAATTAGGACCCAGTGACTCAAATTAACTGTAAGTGTTGGATCTGAAGTTCACGTAGAGTCTGGAGCTTCTGGAGCTTGGTATCATCTGAGGGAAGCCATGGTGAACCATGTGAAAACAGAGCAATGGGATTAGTCTATTGGGAGAGGGAGAGAGAGAGGAATAGGTGTGCCAAAGGAAGTGGAGATGACAGTCCCCATTACCCTAGAAAGGATAAGAAACGTATATATGAGAGAGAGACAGAGAGAGGGAGGGAGATGGTGAGACTACTAGCTACTGTAGTTCCTGAGGTGTTTTTTTTTTAAGATTTTATTTTTAAGCAATCTCAATGTGGAGCTCGAACTCACAACCCTGAGATCAAGAGTGTGACATGCTCCACTAACTGAGCCAGCCAGGCACCCCTAGTTCCAAAGGAATTTTATATCTAGGAATTGTAGTTCTTACATCTTGAGGGGCCAAGATGTGCTTCCTCCTTGGGTTCTATGATATTTCCCCGTATCCTTATAACGAGCCCTTCTTGATCTCAGCCAGTTTGAAGTCATTCCTATTCTGTGCCCCCAAACATGCCCTAATTAACCATCCTACAGCATTTATTCTGTGCTCCATCTTGGCATTTACCATATTATACTGTAGCTGGTTATTTGCTGTTTCCCTTCCCTATTGGGCTTTGAATTCCTTTGAAGGCAAGAACAGTGTCCTGTTCATCTTTTGGATCCCCAGCACTTGGGAGAGTGACTAGCATATAGCAGATATTCAGTAAACGTTTAAAAAGTATTTTTTAGAGTTAGGGGTCAACTCTTTCACAACTTGTGTTGACTCCACCTTATTGTAACTATTTTTCCACTGGGTTCTGACCACATCGACATTACACACAGGCAATTGCTTTTGAGCTGTTCTGCGAGTCTCAGAGTGTGGTCCTAAGAGCTGGGAAATACCAGACTCCTGGCCACAAGGGACCTTGAGAGGCTGTCATTCTATGAAAACCTGAGATACTTCCGCAGTGGAAGATCGGCCACACTTTTTTATTAAAAAACAGTTTAACTTCACAGGCCTACACACAATATTGTAGAAATATTAATAAAAAGCCAAAATTTTAAAAATTTACCCATAAGAGCATCACTGCAGTAAAGTAACCTGTTTTCATATGTTCACACCCCCTTCTAGCCCTTGTTGGCATGTCTTTATATAACTTTTACAGGGTCATGGTGATTATCTAGATACAATTATTTTTCTTTTTCACTTAATTCATCATAACTATTTTCCATGGCCCTCAAAGAATTCTCTTTCTGGTGATGGAGAGAGCCCTATTCAACAGAAAAAAATGGGAATATACCATGGTGAAATAATATATCATAGAGAAGAACGAACTGCTATGGAAGCCCTGACTGACTTTGTCTAGGGGTGTTTAACTTGCCATATCTCTTTCTAAAGAATGCATATGCTCCCTGCCTCCAGCAGTGCGCGTGAATATGCCTTGCAACCTCCCAGCCTCAGGTCATTACGAAAGACATTCAAAGAAGAAGATTTGCAGCTCCGCTAATAGGAATAAGTATCATTCACTGAATTCCTATCATGTTCCAGTGGTTTATGTATCTAATAAAATGTATGGCTCTAATAACATTCCCTTCACAACAGTACGAGGTCGTTGTTACTTCCCATTAGCCAGAATACGAACTGCCCCAGATTAGGTACGGAACCAAACTCTCCTGTGGATAGGATAACACTACAGCTAGGAGAATCCTTGTCAAACTCAAATCCTCTTGTCTCTGGGGATGCAACACAGGTAGTCTCTATTCCCTGTAAATGCCATGGCTGCTTTCCAGCAAGGGGCTTACAGGAAAGTCTTATATTGTTCTTGAAGCCTTTAGAACCTAGTTTTAAGCTTTTTCAAAGTATTCTTCCTCTCATCTTCAACCCACACTATCAGACTCTCTTCCCAACACTCATGGCCACCTTTATGGGTTAAAGCACTGTTGTTTCAGCAGATGGTATTTGGATCATCATCTGGAAGCCCACTCTACTACAGCTCTGCCCCTGGAGTACTTGCATGGACACTGTGGTAGATGAGACCACATTCCTTCGCTTCTTATCACAGGTCAGGGTGATCTTTATAGACGGTAATGCTGGTCCTTTCTTCTTCGACATCTCTATTTCCAGTGACTGCAGTAATTGCACTCATATTTCAGTACGTAAGACTTTATCCGTGTACAAACACACAAACATTCTCATAAATGCTTCCTAGGTAAGGAATTATTAGCAATGAAACTGCATCTAAATAGGAAAAAGAAGCTGTCTTTGACTAGGCTCCCAAGAAGCAGTCCCTGAGACAGGGGTTCATGAGCAAGGGACCTATGAAGCAAATACTCTCATGAGAAGCCAGTGAAGGAAGCAGGACAGGGAAGTGAAAAACGCTGAGCAAGAGTGTGATCTCAGGTGCCTGTTCTGCTTCTGCCTGATATCCAGGGGGGCTCACTACACCTCAGAGTTTGTCTCCATCCGAACAAGGGACTTCGACTTTGGTACTCCTGAGCAGTGAATCACTGACTTTGTGCCACTTATGGAGATGTAAAACTATGTGCACTTTTGGCTCTCTGGGCTGGGGCAAAGCTGACCCACTAGCCCTGAGGAGTCCTCTGAAGAAGGTCACAGGTACTAGATACTAGGAGAAGAGCAGGCAGAAGTAGGGGGATAGGTGCATGGAACCTGTAAAAGGCATTCCGCTTAGTAGAGAGTCCGCTCCAGAAGTCCATTGGGTAAGAGGCAATCTCTGGAAATAGATCTGGATTTGCATTCCACCTGCACTAATGGTAGATGTGCAGCCTGTCTCTCCTTGGTTATCTCCTTTGTAAAATGAGAATAACATCTTCTGGAGGAGGTGTAAAGATTCAAGATGTTTTATTTGGAAGATTATTTTGTTGACTATCGTAAGCAGGTCAATAAATGGTAGCTATTAGTTCTGATTTGATATAAAGATAACTTTTGAAATGTAGTCAGCTCTGGGGAACCATATACCCCCAAAAATCTTTTCTCCTATTGTGAAATGTGCATAAATTGTATAGAGACATTGTATATATTTTTTCCATCACTTCACCTGTGTAGATAATTCCTTCTTTTTGGGAGGGCCATCAGTCTGGAAATCAGAAATAAGCCTCTTTTAAGCATGCAAACAGGAAGAAACTTCATTCTTGCTTACCAGTGCTTTTTAGGTTTAACTTTTTATGACGAAATCTTTGAACATTTACAGAAAGAGATAAGAAAGCATAACGAAAGCTTGGAGAGTTATAATGAATCCACTTTCAACAATTACAAGCTCATGGTCAATCTTGTTTCATCTATGCCCCACCATTTCCCTCCTTCCCATATTATTTTGGAGCAAACACTAGATTTTGTATCATTTCACCCATGAATATTTCAACATGTATCTCTAAAAGGCAAGGACTCTTTTTTAACTTTAATCTTTAAATTTACATACAGTAAAACTTCTCTTTTGTAGAATGGATAGTTCCAAAAATGTTAGCACATGGATAGATTCACGTAACCATCATTATAAGATACAGAATAGTCCCATCACCCCTAGAGGATTCCTTTTTTTTTTTTTTTTTTTTTTTTTTATCTGTAACCACAATACCACTATCACACCTTTAAAAATTTGACAATAACAGTGGCATCTGGCTGGCTCACTTGGTAGAACATGTGACTCTTGATTTCGGGATCATGAGTTCAAGCCCCGCAGTAGGCATAGAGCTTCTTAAAAAAACTTGACAATAATATATACACTTTTAAGGATAAATATAGTCCTATTTCTCTACAATCATGAGATAACACACACTGATTCACAGCATCCCTTTTGCAAAAGAAATGTCTAGGCATTCATATGTATCATACATAGAACATGTTCTAAGCAACCTTCACCCTTGTCGCTGACAAGAGGTTCAAACAAACATGACCCTTTGTAACAATTCATTCATTGTCTTTTGCAACAACAACCTTCCTGCCTAGTACAGATCACTTTCTTTGATAACATTGCATAACATCTTCAGTTCTCCCATGTACTAGAATTATCTACCTTAACATGACTGTTTAGATGTATAGAAGAGTGGAATTGTCTTCACCGGTTTAGGTGAATGAAACAGAGTCTTTTTTTTTTTTTCTGAAATAACTCAAATACCACCTTTATTTTTTTAAGAAAATAGTTTAGAATCTGAGATCTCGAAGGGAACTCAAAAGCCATTCACTTGGATTTTCCCATTTCATGATCGAGAAAAATCAGCTCAGAGAAGTTTAAAAATGTATTGAAGGTACACAGCTGGTTAGGAAAAGAGCTGGCACCAGAACGTGGTCTCCTGGTCTTGAGGGCTCTTTCCCTTATGCCATATTGTTGGCCATCCTGTTTCCTTCATTATGCTGTCACCTGAGTGTGGGCTCCATCACCAGCTGCATAGCCATATGCTCTGAACGGCAATGAGGAATATTTTCAGCTAAAACAAACAAATAGGTGTTTATGAAATGCCCAGAAAAGGCAAATCTATAGAGACAGAAAGCAAATTAGTGGCTGCTACAGTTGTAAGAAGGGGGATCTTACACCTGCAAACCGGTGCAAGGAATCTTTGCGGGGTGATGGAAATGTTCTAACACTGGTTTGTAGTGGTGATGGCACAACTCTGCAAATCTACTAAAACTGTATACGCGGGTGTACTTTATGGTGCCTAAATTAAATTGTACCTCAATAAACCTGTTTAAAAAAGCATTTACATACAGATACTTAATTATCTCTTATAATAAGAGGTCAGAAAGAAGGTGATTCCCAGCTTGGTTCAGCAGCAACACAATGTCATCAGACTCATGTTTTTATTGCGTTTTTAGTTTACCATCCTGAGCATGTCGGCATTTTGTCCTCATGTTCATCCTCTCATGGTCCCAACATGGCCTTTGCAACTCCACGTACACAAGAAGAAGAAAAATGGCGTCAGTGAGTTCTTAGCTGCTGCCAGTCTCATTTTGAGAGGGGATCCCTTAGGGCACCTGGGTAACTCAGTCTGTTAAGTGTCCGACTTTGGCTTAGGTCATGATCTCACGGTTTGTGAGTTCGAGCCCTATGTCGGGCTCTGTGCTGACAGCTCGGAGCCTGAACCCTGCTTCAGATTCTGTGTCTCCCTCTCTCCCTGTCCCTCCCCCATCGTGCTCTGTCTCCCTCTCTCTCTCAAAAATAAACATTAAAAAAAAATTGGGGGGTGCCTGGGTGGCTCACTCAGTTGAGCGACCGACTTCAGTTCAGGTCATGATCTCACAGTTTGTGAGTTCAAGCCCCGCGTCGGGCTCTGTGCTGACAGCTCAGAGCCTGGAGCCTGCTTCAGATTCGGTGTCTCCCTCTCTCTCTGCCCCTCCCCCACTCATGCTCTGTCTCTCTCTGTCTCAGAAATAAACATTAAAAAATTAAAAAAAAATTTTTTTAAGAGGAGATCCCCCAATTGATTTCTTCTGGTCTCTCATTGGGCAGAAGCAGGTCACATGCTCCCTATATGCAAAAAAGGTTGAGGATGTGTAAATACTAAATGGACATGAAGTTATCAAGATTGGCTTAGTGCTAGGGTTGGCCACGTTGCCTTTCTGAACCATAAAGAAGTTGGCCAGAAAAAGGCAGGGAGGGTTGAGATAGATATCGAGTGAGGTGCCAAGAGTGTCTGCCACACCAGGAGACTCCAAATGTGCTAAATACGGTATTATTTGTTCAGAGTTTTTATAGAATAATGGTTAAGAGCACAGACTCTGGAGAGACTGCTGGGATTCAGTTCCAGCCCCACCCAGCTCACTGTGTGACCTTAGGTGAGTTAATTATCCACTCTGTGCCCCTGTTGACTTCACTGTAAACTGGGGATAATAACACCTACTTGGGGCACCTGGGTGGCTCAGTAGATTAAGCGTCCAACTTCTACTCAGGTCATGATCTCACCGTTCATGGGCTCAAGTCCCGCATCAGGCTCTGTGCTAACAGCTCAGAGCCTGAAGCCTGCTTTGGATTCTGTGTCTCCCTTTCTCTCTGCCCCTCCCCTGCTCACGCTCTGTCTCTCTCTCTCTTTAAAAAAATAAACATTTAAAAATAATTATAACACCTACTTCATACAGTTATATGAGATCTAAATGAGTTGATCCATGTAAAGTGCTTAGCACAATGCCTGACATGTAGTAAGCACTGATGAGTGATTTTTTTATGTATGCGTGTGGTTACATGAAAATGTGTTATCGTGGCATTCCTCTTATTCCACAAATATTTATTGAATATTTAATATGTACCAGGTAGTGAGCTAGACACTTAGATAAAACTATGAACAAGATAGACTGCTTCATGACCTTGCTGAGAGTAGATTCTTATGGGAAAAACCAATAATAAATAAGTTAATAAATAAACAAGATCATTATAGATTGTAATAAGTGTTGTGAAGGAAATAAACAAGGTGGTGAGACAGAGCAGAGAAAGAGCAACTGTCTTAAATGGGGCAAATAAGGAAGAATTCCATAAGATAAAGGGGAGATTGCATTAATTAACATTTTCTTTCAAGTATTACGCAGACACATGCCTGTGTATACAACAGAAATATGAGTAGAGCTGCTCTTACAGAATAAGAAATTGGTTCCATTGCTTTAGTCTGCAAACTTTGGGAATGAGGAGGGGGCAGGAGTCTCCTTAAACTCCCATGAGGCTGGTTTAGGGGTAGCTCCATGGGATGGCAACAGCAATGGTTGGGGAGAAGGCCACCGTGGCCCCACCAATTGCAGCTAAACCAAGGCCAGAACCCTCCCCCACCACTGCCACCAAGGACAGCTGATGGTTGTTTGGTGACAGTGATAGTCCCTCCCCTTTTAGTGTTAGAAGATTTAATTAACCGCCCAAGACTGCTGTTGATTTTTAATCAGGTTTGTCTGTGTAAATCTGTTAATAGAAAAGGACAGGGGATACCACAGCGACTTGCATCAGCTCCATACTGCATGTGTGATGCGTGACCCTATATCTAAAATCACAGTCTGTGAGAGTTAGATCATCTAAGGTCCAAAACTTTAATTTACAGCGGAGACCCGGAGAATCTGGCTAGCCCAAGGTGACACAACCAGCTGATGGCATGAGAACCGACTTGTACTGTTCCCTGAGTTGTATGTTCCCTGACAGGAGGTTGCTGGGTGGAGTTTAATTGAATTGACTCCACTCCCGCAGGGGCCTCCTTCTCACCCAGCACTTGGGGGCCTGTCATGCCTATTTATAATGCAAGATGGCCTCTTGCCAAGTTGTGCTTGTGAATCCTGAACTTAAACCTAGTCTCACGAACCCACAAGTAGGGGGAGAGCAGACTGAGCCGGCGAAACATTGAAGACAGCTTTAAAACAAGGATTGTTTTGTTACTTTCAAATACTGATCTAGAGTGACAGAGACTGTTAACAAAGGGCAGCAGAGGAGAGGCCCAGCCAGCACCCCCAGGGGAAAGATCTGGTCAGCCTGCCTCTTGGAAGCTCAGAACTCTGTGGGTTTGGAAGCACTGTATGAAGGGAGACTGAGCAGCTGGCATTGTGGAGATGGGATCTGCAGAGACCAGGGACTGAGATTGTCAGGCGGTAGTGTTGCACGCCCACCTTTCAATTAGTGCATTTGAAGGAGCAAAAGGTGAGGAAGATAATAAAGTGTGTATATGCAGTGCTGAGCAGCAGGTAAAGATTGGGCAGACTCACACATTGGGGGCTGTGGTCTGAGACTGCAAGGCCTGGTTCTCAGGAACCTGTTCAGAAATGAACAGTCTGAGATTTGTTACTAATTTTGTCCTAGGAGACAGGCAGGCCCCAGGAGAGTTTGGAATTCCAGGGTGGATCAGATCTTGTACTGACAGGCCCCGCTCACCTTCTTTCACAGGTCACTGTGGTTTGAACGAAGGTGGACGCAGCCTTTAAAGAGGAAAGGTTGGAAAGAGATGTGGGAGAAGGTAACAAAGAGCCTGGAGATAAGAGAGGACTTTGTTAGCAAGCGGCCAGTACCAGCTTTTTAAGGGGCCGGGGTTGGGGGGGAGATGGGAGTGTTTTACAATTCAGTGAGCAGTAATTGAGCACTTGCTCTGTGTGTCAAGATGTGTGCAAGGATACTGGGGTATCTAAAGTTTGTTTATTATTTATTTTGAGAGAGAGAGAGAGAGACAGAGAGAGTAAGCAGGGTAGGGGCAGAGAAAGAAGAGAGAGAGAGAATCCCAAGCAGTTTCTGCACTGTCAGCACCGAGCCCTAAGTGGGGCTCGAACTTACAAAATCAAGAGTCAGACGCTTAATGGACTGAGCCACCCAGGCGCCCCTCTACTGGGGTATCTAAGGTGACTGAGGTACTAAGGTGAACAAAGCAGAAGCCCTCTTTTCACTGGCCCCAGCTCTAGTCTGAGTGTATGTGTCTGGAACTCACTTCTTTCTTCGGATCAATTGGTTCTATTCATCTCACTTCATCTTCAGAAGCACGGGGCCCGCCACAGCCCCAAGGTGTGTGTGTGTGTGTGTGTGTGGAGAAAGGGGGGGTTGTACTGGCAATTCATGGAATATTATAAAGTTGTTTTAAAAATAACTTAGCTCAACTCACCTTTTCTGAGGCCAGTATTACCCTGATGCCAAAACCAGACAAAGACTTCACAAGAGTTATAGATGACTATACTTTGTTAAAAGTTCTTATTCATTTCATGTGTTTATTTTTCTGCACGGTAGTTTTGTTCCTTCAAATGCACTAATGTATCTTTGTGGATATGCTTGTGTTAACACGGCCTTTTTTTCTTTTTTTTTTTCTTTTTTTAAATTTTTTTTTCAACTTTTTTTTTATTTATTTTTGGGACAGAGAGAGACAGAGCATGAACGGGGGAGGGGCAGAGAGAGAGGGAGACACAGAATCGGAAACAGGCTCCAGGCTCCGAGCCATCAGCCCAGAGCCTGACGCGGGGCTCGAACTCACGGACCGCGAGATCGTGACCTGGCTGAAGTCGGACGCAACACGGCCTTAAATCCAATTCTGTTTCACAAATGCTGATTCACCATTACCATATACAAGGCATTGTATAGCTGACTATGAGAGCGTTCACCACACCACGTTGAAGCCCTCTGGTTATGAGTCTGACTGCCCCACCACACAGTAAGTCCTTGAAGGCAGCATTTTTCTGTAACTCATGCTGTGTCCCCAGCACTTTGCATAGGCCATTTCCATAGGAGTAAGCATTCGATACACGTTTGGAGAATTGTATGTCAAAATCTATACACAACTTTATTTTTTTTAACTTTTTAATGTTTATTTATTTTGAAGGAGAGAGAGACAGAAACAGGGCATGAGCCGGGGAGGGGCAGAGAGAGAGAGAGAGAGAGAGAGAATCCAAAGCGGGCTCCAGGCTCTGAGCTGTCAGCACGGAGCCCTATGCGGGGCTCGAACTTACCAGCCATGAGATCGTGACCTGAGTGGAAGTAGGATGCTTAACCAACTCAGCCACCCAGGCGCCCCACAACTTTATTTTTTTATGTTTATTTATTTTTGAGAGGGAGAGAGAGTGGGGGAGGAGCAGAGAAAGAGAGGGGCACAGAGGATCTGAAGTGCGCTCTGTACTGACAGCAGTGAGCCCCACGGGGGGCTTGAACTCACCAACCTGAAGACAGACACTTAACCAACTGAGTCACCCAGGTGCCCCCGTACACAACTTTAATAGAAGGCTGAACATGCGAGAATGCCGGTAGGGGAACGGGGATGGGGAGATGCATTTGAGGTGGATTTAGGTGATGGGTTGGGGGGAGGGACAATGTAATGGGAAATTAGGCTGGGAAGTGGATAGAATCAGACTGCAGCAAGCCCTAAAGGCCATGCTAGAGGGCTATAATCTAGTTTTGTACCCAGTGGAAAGATGGAAGTGGGACAGTGGAAGATCATTTTCATGTTAGATTTTAGAAAGAAAAATTTTTGAAAAGCCCATATGTGTATCAGTTAGGGGGCTTTCCATTGGGAGTAACAGAAAACCTGATTCCAATGAACTTACAAAAGGGACTTTGGTGGTTGTGTTGGCATCATGTTCAGACTGGCCTGTCTCATGGTTGCAAGATTGTTGCCACCAGAGCTATTTGCTATTTCTCTCCGCCTTTAATGAAAAATGCGAAGTTTCATTCTGATTAGACCAATTTAGGTCTCACTCTCCCATGCACACATTCTGGAGCCAGAGCCAGAGAAATAGGATTAAACTGATTGGCTTAGGCCAATTGAGGCCACCTCTGTGGCTAAGAGTGGATCCGTCCACCCAATTATGGCTACTGCCCAGTAGGAAAGGGTATTTGGAAAGCTGAGAAGGCAACCAATAACGTTCATTGTACTATAACAAAATAAATGTCTAAGAGTAGGGAAGAAATTTGTGAAAAAGAATGACATGGGACAATTTGCCTGACTTTATTAAAATTATCAAAGTGCAACGGTATTGGCACGAAGAACCCAGAAATAAATCCAAGTTGACATTAGAATTAGTCCATGACAGGGGTGCCTGGGTAGCTCAGTTGGTTAAGCCTCTGACTTCAGCTCAGGTCGTGATCTCACGGTTCGTGGGCTCAAGCCCCACATCAGGCTCTGTGCTGACAGCTCAGAGCCTGGACCCTGCTTTGGATTCTGTGTCTCCCTCTCTCTCTGCCCCTCTCCTGCTCATGCTCTGTCTCTCTCTCTCTCTCTTTCTCTCAAAAATAAACATTAAAAAACATTTTTTAAATAAAAAAAATTAGTCCATGACAAAGGTGGTAATTTGATGATGGCTTATTTAATTAAAAGTACTGTCATAATTATCAATTAAACTGGAAGGAGACCAAATTCAACCCTTACCTTGCAACATAAATAAAAAATTTCAAATGTATCAGAGATTTAAAAGTAAAAAAGTAAAATAATACAAACATTAACAGAAAGTTGGGAAAATGTGTAAACTTGGATTGGAAGAGACCTTTCCAAGTGAAACTGGAAACTTATAAACTATAAAAACCTATAAGAAAAAGAGGGGTGCCTGGGTAGTTCAGTTGGTTAAATGTCCAGACTTTGGCTCAGGCCATGATCTCACAGTTAGTGAGTTTGAGCCCTGCGTCAGCCTCTGTGCTAACAGCTCAGAGCCTGGAGCCTGCTTCAGCTTTTTTTTTTTAATTTTATTTTTTAAATTTACATCCAAATTAGTTAGCGTATAGTGCAACAATGATTTCAGGAGTAGACTCCTTAAAGCCCCTTACCTATTTAGCCCATTCCCCCCTCCCACACCCCCTCCAGTAACCCTCTGTTTGTTCTCCATATTTATGAGTCTCTTATGCTTTGTCCCCCTCCCTGTTTTTATATTATTTTTGTTTCCCTTCTCTTATGTTCATCTGTTTTGTCTCTTAAAGTCCACATATGAGTGAAGTCATATGATATTTGTCTTTCTCTGACTGACTAATTTCACTTAGCATAATACCCTCCAGTTCCGTCCATGTAGTTGCACATGGCAAGATTTCATTCTTTTTGATTGCTGTGTAATACTCCATTGTATATATATACCACATCTTCTTTATCCATTCATCCATCGATGAACATTTGGGCTCTTTCCATACTTTGGCTATTGTTGATACTGCTGATATAAACATTGGGGTGCATATGTCCCTTCAAAACAGCACACCTGTATCCCTTGGATAAATACCTAGTAGGACAAGTGCTGGGTCGTAGGGTAGTTCTATTTTTAGTTTTTTGAGGAACCTCCATACTATTTTCCAGAGTGGCTGCACCAGCTTGTATTCCTACCGACAATGCAAAAGAGACCCTCTTTCTCCCCATCCTTGCCAACATCTGTTGTTGCCTGAGTTGTTAATGTTAAGGTGGTATCTCATGGTGGTTTTGATTTGTATTTCCCTGATGATAAGTGATGTTGAACATTTTTTGATGTGTCAGTTGGCCATCTGGATGTCTTCTTTGGAGAAGTGTCTATTCATGTCTTTGGCCCATTTCTCCACTGGATTATTTGCTTTTTGGGTGTTGAGTTTGATAAGTTCTTTATAGATTTTGGATACTGACCTTTGATCGGATGTGTCGTTTGCAAATATCTTCTCCCATTCTGTCGGTTGCCTTTTAGTTTTGCTGATTGTTTCCTTTGCTGTGCAGAAACTTTTTATTTTGATGAGGTCCCAGTAGTTCATTTTTGCTTTTGTTTCCCTTGCCTCCAGAGACGTGTTGAGTAAGAAGTTGCTGTGGCCAAGATCAAAGAGGTTTTGGCCTGCTTTCTCCTTGAGGATTTTGATGGCTTCCTGCCTTACATTTAGGTCTTTCATCCATTTTGAGTGTATTTTTGTGCATGGTGTAAGAAAGTGGTCCAGAATCATTCTTCTGCATGTCGCTGTCCAGTTTTACCAGAACCATTTGCTGAAGAGACTGTCTTTATTCCATTGGATATTCTTTCCTGCTCTGTCAAAGATTAGTTGGCCATATGTTTGTGGGTCCATTTCTGGGTTCTCTATTCTGTTCCATTGATCTGAGTGTCTGTTCTTGTGCCAGTACCATACTGTCTTGAAGATTACAGCTTTGTAATACATCTTAAAGTCCAGGATTGTGATGCCTCCTGCTTTGCTTTTATTTTTCAAGACTGCTTTGGCCATTCGGGATCTTATCGGTTCCACACAAATTTTAGGATTATTTGTTCTAGCTCTGTGAAGAATGCTGGTGTTACTTTGATAGGGATTGCGTTGAATATGTAGATTGCTTTGGGTAGTATCAACATTTTAACAATATTTGTTCTTTCTACCCAGGAGCATGGAATCTTTTTCCATTTTTTTGTGTGTCTTCTTCAATTTCTTTCATAAGCTTTCTATAGTTTTCAGTGTATAGATTTTTCTCTTTGGTTATATTTATTCCTAGGTATTTTATGCTTTTGGGTAGCCTGCTTCAGATTCTGTGTCTTCCTTCTCTCTCTGCCCCTCGCCTGCTCATGCTCTGTCTTTCTCTCTCAAAAATAAATAAATATAAAAAAAATTTTAAAGAAAAAGAAAGAAGTACAAATCAAAACCACACTCAGATACCACCTCACACCAGTCAGAGTGGCCAAAATGAAGAAATCAGGAGACTATAGATGCTGGAGAGGATGTGGAGAAACAGGAACCCTCTTGCACTGTTGGTGGGAATGCAAATTGGTGCAGCCGCTCTGGAAAGCAGTGTGGAGGTTCCTCAGAAAATTAAAAATAGACCTACCCTATGACCCAGCAATAGCACTGCTAGGAATTTATCCAAGGGATACAGGAGTACTGATGCATAGGGGCACCTGTACCCCAATGTTTATAGCGGCACTCTCAACAATAGCCAAATTATGGAAAGAGCCTAAATGTCCATCAACTGATGAATGGATAAAGAAATTGTGGTTTATATACACAATGGAATACTACGTGGCAATGAGAAAAAATGAAATATGGCCTTTTGTAGCAACATGGATGGAACTGGAGAGTGTGATGCTAAGTGAAATAAGCCATACAGAGAAAGACAGATGCCATATGGTTTCACTCTTATGTGGATCCTGAGAAACGTAACAGAAACCCATGGGGGAGGGGAAGGAAAAAAAAAAAAAAAAAGAGGTTAGAGTGGGAGAGAGCCAAAGCATAAGAGACTGTTAAAAACTGAGAACAAACTGAGTGTTGATGGGGGGTGGGAGGGAGGGCAGGGTGGGTGATGGGTATTGAGGAGGGCACCTTTTGGGATGAGCACTGGGTGTTGTATGGAAACCAATTTGACAGTAAATTTCATATATTAAAAAATAAAAAAATAAATAAATAAATAAATAAAAAAAAAAAGAAAAAGAAAGAAGGAAGGAAGGAATTTTTTTTAAGGTCAACTATTTCTCTTTGACCTTAGGAAGAAAGAAGAGGAATATTTGAACTTAAAAAAATTAAAAATATTTTAATGTTAAAAACATCAAAACCAAAGTCAAAAGAAAAGTGATAAACAGGAGGAAAATGTTAGATATGTAAGAGAAAAGGCATTATTATCCCTAATGTATGAAGACTTCTTAAAAATTACATAACAGAAAAATATCAAGGAGGAAAATGAAAAGAAAGCATAAAATTGGCAACTTTAAAATATTTTGAAACAGTGATAACATTCAGTATTTGGTGGAATGTAGAGAAGCTGATATTTTCATACATTGATGGCGGGGTCCATATCATTACAACCTTTTTGGAAATGTATCTGGAAATATCTATAAATTAATATATATATATATATATACACACACACACATATATATATATATATATATATATATTTAAGTTTATTTGTTTTGAGAGAGAGAGAGAGTGGTGGAGGGGCAGAGAGAGAGAGGGAGAGAGAGAATGCCAAGCAGACTCCTCACTGTCAGCACGAAGCTCAGTGAGGGCCTCAAACTCATGAAGTGTGAAATCATGACCTGAGCCAAAGTTGTACACTTAACCAACAGAGCCACCCAGGCGCCCTATTTAGGGTAAGTGTACATACATTTTGAATCAGAAATTTCACATTTAGGATTTTCTTTCGGGAATGAAAGCATAAGTACATAAGCATATATATCCAACACATTATTTTCTAAGTTTATTTATTTAAGTAATCTCTATGCCAACATGTGGCTTGAATTTACAACCCCAAGGTCAAGAGTCACATGCTCTTCTGACTGAGCCAGCCAGGTTCCCCAAAACATTGTTAATGGATGCAAAAAAAAAAATTGAAACAAACTAAATATTTATAAATAAGGCTTTGGTTAAGTAAATTATGATACACCCAAATCATGAAATACTTACTAATATTTTATAAACTGTTAGAAAAAATAACTTAGCTCCACTCAGTTTTTGAGGCCAATATTGGTCCTTGATACCAAAACCAGACAAAGACATCACAAGAAAAGGTAACTGCTGACCAGGATCTCTTCTTATGAATATATGCAAAAATCTTCAACAATATTCTAGCAAAATGAATCCAGCAATATATTCAAAGAACTATCTACCATGACCAAGTGAGATTTGTGCCAGCAAGCAAGGTACCCCCAAACTCAATTAATTTAATATGTCATATTAATAGAATAAAGGACAAAAATTATATGATTATCTCAATAGACAGAGAAGAAAGATTGAACAAAATCCAACATCCCTTCATGACAAAAGCACTTAACAAACTAGGAATAGAAGGCAACATTCTCAACCTGATAGCGGCCAGCTACAAAACTCACAGCAACGTCATGTTCAATGGTGGAGTACTAAATGCTTTCCCTTAAGATTAGGAGCAAGATAAGGATGTCTGTCCTTGCCACTTCTATTCAACTTTGTACTAGCGGTCCAATCAGAGCAATTAGACTGGCTGCATGGCTATAATTTTAAAAACAATTTTTAAAATAAACACAATAACAAACATTGGTGGGAATGTAAAGAAATGGGGACCCTCACACACCACTGGTGGTCATGTGAAATGGTATAGCCACTTTGAAAAGTGGTCTGGCAGTTCCTCAAAAGGTTAAATATAGTTACCATGACCCAAAATTTCACTCTTAGGTGTGTACCCAAGAGAAATTTAAAAATATATCTACATTTTAAAAACTTATACATGAAGGGCACTTGGCTGGTTCAGTCCACAGAGCGCTCAACTCTTGATCTTGGGGCTGTGGGTTTGATCCCCATGTTGGGTGTAGAGATTACTTAAAAACAAAATCTCTAAAAAAACTTATACATGAATGTTCATAGCAGAATTATTCATAATAGCCAAAAGGTAGAAATAATCCAAATGTCTATCAACAGATGAATGGTTAAATAAAATAAAATGTAGTACATCCATTCATTGGAATATTATTTGACTAAAAAAAATGAATTAAGTACTGATAGATGCTACGTGGGTGAACCTTGAAAACGTGCTAAGTGAAGGAATCTAGACACCAGAGACCACATATTATATGATTCCATTTGTATAAAATATCCAGAATGGACAAATCCATGGAGACAGAAAGTAGGTTAGTAATGGTAAGGGGCTGGAAGAGGTGTTGGGGAAAAGTAGGGAATGACTGATAATGGGTATGAGGTTTCTTTTTGAAGTGATGAAAATGTTGTGTAATTAATTATGGTAATTGGTGAATAACTCTGTGTATATACTAAAAATCATTGAATTGTTCACTTCAAATGGATGAATTATATGGTATGTGAATGACATCTGAATAAAGCTGTGATTTCTTTTTTAAGTGAGTTAGCTTTATATCTATTGACTTGGAGAGATGACCTTGATACACTTTTAAATAAGAAGAGAGTTCTAAAGTAATATATATACTATGACTCCATTTTTAGGTTAAAAATGTGAAAATATGTTTGCATGAGCATGAAAAAATTTCCAAAAGTATACACTGAGCTGTTAACATTGGGGAGTAGGAAGAAAGAGGTTGGAGACAATGGGAGGTGATTAACTTTTTCTTTATACAAATGTGGATTGTTTTCACTTTTTAATTGGGTATATAGGATCATGTATCAAAAAGAAGTAAAATAAAAGAATAAAATTAAACTATTTTAAAAGATCTTGGGAGGCAGGGAGAAAGGGAATTGGAGTAGGAGAGAGAGTGGAAGCAGAAGGAGGAAATAAGGTAATTGGGCTTGCTGGAGGTGATGAGGTCTTGCCCAAAAGCAGTAGAAATGAAAAGGAAACAGATTCCTAAGATTTTGTAAAATCTTGTAGATTTCTTGTACAAGAAATAGAACTTAGTTACTAGGTGAAGATGAGATCACTCGAAGAGAAAACGAGTTGTTGCTAATTGAAGATTCCAGGCTGGTCTACATATAAGGAGATGTTCCTAGACTGGCTTTGAGTTGGAAGTATTGACTGGCTCATCAGATAGAGACCCATGATAGATGAGTGCTTTGGGGGAGTCATCTGGAAAGAGGTAAAATTACACAGTGCAAGAAGAGAGAAGACCAAGGGCAGGATATTGAAGACCACATTTCCATATGGGCATTTCTGTGGAAGAATGAATATGTGAGGAAGTAGTCAGAGAGGAAGAAGGAAATCCAGGGGATTGTGAGGACATGCCAGGAAGGGAAGGCCCAGCTAATTTCAAAAAGGACAGGGAGATGAAGCAGGGGTTTGTACAGCAGTCAGTGGTTCTTGGTGCCTAGAAGGTCATTCTTTGTGCATCTACAAGGGAGCATTTTCAACAGAGGGTGTGGATTCCAGATTTCTGGGGGCTAAGAGTTCATCAAAGACCAGACTAACGTGGAAATAGCAAGTGAACACAATGTTTTTGAGAAATTTCTCATTAAAGGGAAAGGAAGTAATGAAATAGGAATTTGACTGAGAAAACAGGATCTATGGAAGGTGTTGTTGCTGTTGTTGTTGTCTTGAGATAGAGAGAGAGGAAGGGGGGAGGAGCGAGAGAGAGAGAGAGAGAGAGAGAGAGAGAGAGAGAGAGAGAGAATCCCAAGCAGGCTCCATGCTGTCAGCACACAGCCCAACGCAGAGCTTGATCCCACGACCCTGGGATCACGATCGGAGCTGAAATCAAGAGTCCAACACTCGACTGACTGAGCCACCCAGGCGCCCCTATGGAAGGCGTTTTTAGGATGGAGAAAATATGCCCATGTTTAATAGGCACTTGAGAAGGGAGGATTAGATACCTTTAAGAGAGAGTCTTGGGAAAGGACAGAAATAAGAATAACAAGTGGTAGAGTTAAGCTTGGAAATAGAATGCAAACTTTCATATTCTAAGAGTGGGGAGAGAGCAAGAAAGAATTATAGAAGATAAAAAGATACATTTTTTTTTTTTTTTTTGTGAAGGGAAATTGAGCCTCTTTCCAGGGGTGATATTTAAAATAGTTCACAAGCACTGAAGCAGCATCCAGCAGGCCACCTACTCTGTGCCATGTTAACTCTAGTTACTGATCATGACAAGGTCTGAGGGTAGAGGGTGGGGCAGCTAAGGGGCAGGCAGCAGAGTGGAGAAAGACAACTCTAGAGCTGAAGCCACATTTCTTGGGTAGAACTTAGAAGACTGACTAAGAATCATGTAAATTCCTCAAAACAGTCATTTGCAACAAAAGAATATCATGCTATAAAATGATTAATCTGTAGCTCTCTGATTTAGAAAGTATTTTTTTATCATATAAATAATGAATGGCTTCTATACACTTAATGCATGTTGGCAAAAGGTCTAAAAGAGAAGGGATTGAGCAAAATGAAAACTGTTCACACTGTCTGGCTTATTCTCTTGCTACAAAGCACAGTGTCTTAGTTCACAGAGGGAAAACGGGGTCGCAGTGAATTTCAGAACACAGAATCTGGTGTTTATGGGAGGCTTTCCCTATGAGCACCAGTCACAGACCTCTTGGCAACTCTGCTTTCCCACTGGAGGACGGGAATGAGATGATGCTGCCTAGCACTCAAGAGAATACAGAGAAGTGCTTGGGGATTCCCACGGTTGCCAAGTACATCATATGGAAACCGTCACCAAGGTGATCATATCAAGCAGCCACATGTCAGCCCCCACAGGCAGGCACCCCTGTATGTGTTAGTCTATGTGTTGGAAATCTTTCTCCTTTATCACTCCAGGGCACTACAGATACGCTGGTTTGAGGCCGCTGGCCCGGTGGAGCAAACTCTGAAAAATTAATATGTCCTTGATCTAGGACGTGCTGTACGTGGCTGTAGCCTTTCAAAACGTAGATTTTTCTGACTGAGAGATGCCTTTTATCTAATTCTAGCCATTTAGATAGAGGTGAGGGATGTGTGGCAGACAACTATTTAATAGAAAGTCAAAGCAACATTTAGATCCATTTGGATGGGGGGGGTTTATTAAAAATGTTTAAAATTTATTTATTTATTTTGAGAGAGACAGAGACAGTGTGTGTGGGGGGGAGCAGAGAGAGAAGGAGACAGAGAATCCTAAGCAGGCTCTGCACTGTCAGCGCAGAGCCAGATGTGGGGCTCAAACTCACGAAACCATGAGATCATGACCCAAGCCGAAACCAAGAGTCTTAACTGACTGAGCCACCCAGGCGGCCCCCATTTGGATGTTTTAATTTAGTATCTTCACTTCTAACTTTCTTGTTGGAAAGCTTAAGTTATAATGTATATACATGTGAAGGAATTTCTTGACACATGTCACTTGTTTGTAGTTTAGGTAAGATGCCAAAATAAGACATCCTGAGAAGTTTTTTTTTTTTTTAATTTTTTTTAATGTTTATTTATTAATTTTTTTTTGAGAGAGACAGAGACAGAATGCGAGTGGGTTAGGGGCAGAGAGAGAGGGAGACACAGAAGCAGAAGCAGGCTCCAGGCTCTGAGCTGTCAGCACAGAGCCCGATGCGGGGCTCCAACTCACAAACCATGAGATCATGAGCTGAGCCAAAGTCGGACGCTCAACCGACTGAGCCACCCAGGCGCCCCGGAAGCTTTAAGGTATAAGGTGTGAGGTGGAATGCAATATATCTGAATGTACCACTGATATGTTGACCCAGCAGGACTCATGGTATAATCAGAAAACAGCCTTAGTCTCCTCCATCATGCTGTTCAAACCTGCTCTGTGGGGCTGCATGTTTACCCTGCCCTTGGATGAATTAATGTGTAAGCCTTATGACTTTTGGGGTCACGCTCAAATAATAAAAAGCGTTTCTGGTTTATTTTAGTCAAAAATACAGTCTTATATCAGTAATTTACATGTCTGGTACAGTGTCATAATAAAAAAACTCCACACTTCAGTGGCAAAGTGCAGTAATAGGTTTCTTCTGTGTTTCTCCCATCCTGGGTCTTCTTCCCTCCTTTTCTCTCATGAAGCTGCCTAATCCTCCAGGGTTAAAGCAGGGAAGAGAGAGAGCTAAGGAGGCAGAAAGTCCTTGTGGGGGGGAGGGGGGGGCTCTAACTGGCATAGCTTCTCCAGCAATGGCAGATGTTTCCAACTGATTCTTTCGTGGGCAGTTCTATAGGTTTGTCAGAACCACTCTCACCATTACCATCCTGCGGAGGCATCTCTCAACACCCATTTCCTTGACACAAGCAAGTTCATTTTGCCTGTGACTGGTTGCCTCAGATTCTTCCTCTGGGCCCTGGCCATCTGGAGACAAACCTCTGGGTTCTTTCTGCCGAGATCTCTGCCTTTCTAGGCAATCCTCATGGGTAGGATCAAAGTCCCGCCCACACTGTCTGCCTCACTCTCTTAGACTTGTCTTCCTTGGGAGTAATGACTTCCCCTACCGTGGCCTCCACCCCGTGTTCAGATCCCTCTTGCCAACTCTGGCCCTTTAAGATTTCTCAAGCATTAGGCAGACACCAGCCCATGGCAGTTCCCCAAACTGCAGGGAAGGCATCCTAAGCTCTCCAAGAGGTCTGCCTGAAGTACCTCTCACCAGACTTAAGGTGAGAGAAGAGCTCCCTCCAACATGCCCCTGGGGGTACATAGGAGGGATCTCTTAGAATACCTTCAATTCCTCTACGGAAACCCTTCTCTGATCCAAGCACTCTCACCAGCATCCACCTCAACCTTTTCACATTTTCCAGGTAAGTGAGACATTAAGGAAATACCCCTTTGCAAGTCCTACATAGCGGTCCTGTACCTGCTTGGAATGTGAAAGGGGTTGACAGATATTATCTGGGTCCTCTGTCAAAATAGAAATGAAATAATAGCTCCAGTTTAACATCCTGTTACCAAATGTATTCTCATTCTCTTTCTAATTACCCCTATAAAGTTTCTTTACTAGGTAGACGTTGGAAAAGATCAAATGCCATTTCAACAAACTTTGCATGATTCTATTGTTTCTCAGAGATTACTTGAATTATCGCTGGTTGGAGAAGGGTTGGCAATAACTTTGTTATACAGAGATTTTTATTATAACACGATATATTGCAATTCAACCAGCAGCAAGGATCCCACCACCCTGGCAGCGTTATTTATAAATTGTGCTTCCAGTCCCTTTTTCCAACTGAATGAGGGAAGTGACTTGAATCATAAACAACAACAAATTGGCTTCCTAAGAGAGAGGAAATGAGCAAAATATAGAATTTCTTCATAATCCTAAATGTTTTGTTGTGGTTTCAGCCAGATAACAAGTTCTCTTCTATCAGAAAAAACATCACCCCTACTCAGATAGATGGACACCTGTGCTGTTCACCTGTTTGGTCAGCAGATTTGCTGGAGCAGCATGGTGTCAAAATCATGGTGCTGTGGAGCGATTATGTCTCTGTGTATTGATCTCCATCCTACCCCCATGGAGTTTATAGTTGGCATCTATTACCAGACCTTAAGCCCTGTTTGTTCTGTACTTAAGCCCTTTCCTCAAAGCCTGAAGCATTTGGAACACTGTCAACAAATCATTTAAGAATACAGGATGAATCTTTCTATACATTTTTTAAAAAGACAACCAGTTCTAGGAAAGTATTTCGATCTTACACCCATACATGATTTAAAACATCGAAGGTCATATTGAGTACACAGAGAACAAATTTTAATGGGTAGGATTCCAAAAGCAATAAAAGAAAGATAAAAGCATAGGTAAACTTGTGTTTCGTTTGTCATCCATTCCCTCGAAGCTTCACTAAAACTCTCATGACGTTAACAGATCTGCTTATAGCACCCAGCTCTCCTTCATGGCCAGTATTTTAACATAATATTTCAGCTGTCAATATCACTGTCAGGAATACAATTTATTTCATGCTTTGGGTTTATCTGGATGGACATTGTGGAGATGAAGGTGGCAGTGATTTAGTGCTGTTGACAAATGGCACTGAGCCTGCTATCCTCACAAATCCCAGTTAGTTTCTTAAGCAAAAGTGGGCCTGGCTCGAAGTGAAAATGAAAATGTTCAAAAAATTAAACAGAGTGCAAGATTTCTCAATCTTTCCATGGAGGAAAGGAAAAGTGAGGATATTTTATAAATTGGGGACCCTTTTTCCAAGAAAGGCAGTAACTTTAGTCATGGGCAGGTCAGAATTACCCATGGCTCTTTGTAAAAATACCCATGCCTCTCCCCTCCCAACCCTCCCCGCCTCCCCAGGTTCTGACCTGTGTGTATCTGAGGTGGAATCAAGCACTTGTCTTTTTTAAAGCCCTCACTGGTGATTCCGATGTGCAGACACTGTTGAGAGGGACCACCAATTGTTTGGATGGATCCAGAAGTTTTTTAAAAATGGACTGGAAGAAGGTCTGGCTAGAGGGTTCTTCCAGGTACTGTAGAGAGACATGTGTGGCATAGAGGGGATGGAGTGGGGAGGTTCTCACATCAGAGCTGGGGTTCATTCATGGATGGGACTCAGGCAATTCTTTTTTAAAATAATTATTTATTTGGGAGGGGGAGAGTGCAAGTGAGGGAGGGGTAGAGAGAGGCGGGCAGAGGATCCAAATCGGGCTCTGCGCTAACAGGCTGACAGCAGTGAGCCGGATGTGGGGCTGGAACTCACCAACCGGGAGATCATGACTTGAGCTGAAGCCTGCCGCTCAACCAACCGAGCCACCCAGGTGCCCCAGGACTCAGGCAACTCTTTTTTTTTTTTTTTTTTTTTAATTTTTTTTCAATGTTTTTTATTTATTTTTGGGACAGAGAGAGACAGAGCATGAAAGGGGGAGGGGCAGAGAGAGAGGGAGACACAGAATCGGAAACAGGCTCCAGGCTCTGAGCCATCAGCCCAGAGCCCGACGCGGGGCTCGAACTCACGGACCGCGAGATCGTGACCTGGCTGAAGTCGGAGGCTTAACCGACTGCGCCACCCAGGCGCCCCTAGGCAACTCTTAACTATGAGGACTCAGATCACTTTGAGAGTCTGATGAAAGATATAGTTACTCTCCTCAGAAAAATACACATAGGCTAACCCCAGAAAAAATGTAGCACATACTCTCAAGGGCTTCTAGATGAGACTTCAGTTTTTGTTTTTGCTGTTTTAACAAGATGGAGAGATAACACTCTCATTAGTTAAGGTAAGGTCCCTGGCCTCAAGAAGCTCACAGTCCAACAGCCAAGAGAAAACAGTAACAATAAATCAATGTACACATAGGTAAGCAAGGATTGCAAGAGTTCTGGGGGGAAGGGAACGTTCTGGAATGTTGGAGAATTTGAACCGTGTGCTTTGAGAGGCAACAACAGATGAAGAGACGGGCGTGGTAAGGGGGGGGGGGTCCCCCAAAGAATGGCAGTCATCCTAAGGCAGGTTGATAAAGGAGGTCCTATTGTGGGAGCTCCGCAAAGCTGCGTTTGGAATAGAAATTAACGGTGAGCGTGCGATAAAAATGGCATTGATCCACGCTTCTTCTGGAGGTCACTGACAGGGTACCACTGGTAGGTTGAAGTCTGAGGTGGGGAAACTATTAAAATGCCGATGAATACAGTTTTATAACAGACGCAGACGAGACACCGGGAAGAAGAGAGCAAGCTGGCGCTGGGAGGGAGGCCTTGGAGTCCACTGTTCCTTGCAAGGGTCAGAAGTTGGCCCGGTGTTTGTTCTTTACGCTGAAAGAAAACCGCGGGAGAGCGCAGAGTGGCGGAGAACTACATTCAGCCAGTGGATATGAAAATGAATTTTAGCTGCTTTGTGCAAAAACCCTAGGTGTGTAGACAGAAGGGAGCCAGCCAGAAGGTTACAAGAGGTCAAGAATAAATAACCACCAGGCGGAGGATCCCAGATTCTGCCTTTCCTTTTGTTGGGTGAGGAGCGCCAGGCAAACGCGTCCACAAAGGCTTTGGAAAGAAGCGGTCCGGCCGTCCACACGCAGCTCCAGTCCCGGGTAACTATTAGGGGAGCCGAAGGGCGGCTGCAGCCAGAGGCGCGGGGGCGGGGGTGTGGGGGACTCCGCTCTCAGTGGGAAGCCTCGCGGCGGGGACCCCAGAATAAGTCGGGGGCGGGCCGCGGCGCAGCGGGCGGGCGGGGGCGGGCGGCCGAGCAGATCCCACCCCTTCCTGAAGGAAGCGCCCTCCTCGCCGCCGCTGCCGCCGCCGCCGCTGCCTCCGCCGCAGGTCACGGCCCCGCGAGGCGACCGCGGCCCCGCCGCACCGGAGCAGGTAGGCGCGGCGCCCGCGGCGCCCCCTCCTCCGCCCGGGCCGCCGGGCAGCCAGTGGGGGCGTCGGGCCCGGCTCCGCGCTGAGCCCGGAGGCGGAGCCCGGGAGCGGCGGGCGCTGCAGCGGGGCTCGGGCGGCGGGGTCCTCCCGGCTGCGGGGGCCCTGCTCGGCTCGGGCCCCCTCCGGGAGCGCCCCGGGCGCGGAGCCGCCCGCCCGAGCCCCCGCGGGCGAGACGCGAGTGTCCGGCGGCGCCGCGTGGTCCCCGCCGGCTCTCCCCCGCGCGCGAGCGCCGAGCCGACGCGCCTCGGTCCCTGCCGCCGCCGCCGCAGTGCTGTCCGCCGAGCCCCTGCGCCGCCCGCCGGCTGCGGTTCTGTCCCGTCCTTTGACAGGTGTCTCCACCCGCCGCCCCCTTCGGAACCCCAGGCCTTTTGTTGTCGGGAGGACTCCGGTCAGAAGCGACCCCAAATTTGGCCCCCGGGTCTCTCTGCCATTCGCTGTTCACTTTACCGTTAGCCAAGTCAGGCTGGCTCGGGGAGCGAGGTAGCCGGGAAGAAGGCACTAACTTGCTTTGCCCTGTGCACCGTCCTCCACCTAAATGCACAGTCTTGCTTTCCTCTCCCGGGTGCACACTTGCAAAGAAATGGGGTTTTCGGTTTCTTCGCGGAGGCAGCGGTGGGGCGGGGGGGTGGTTACCGAGGCCGTTTGGTCATCCATTGCAATAAAAAAAGTGATTAGCTTTGGATTATGGAGAAAGACATTATTTAGTGGTTTCCTCCTCCATAAATGAATCAAATCGAGAAGAAGAGTGTTTTTCCCATTTTAAATTACATATTCCCTTTTTCTCTACCCATCCCAGTTCTCTGTCCACTCTTCCCTCCAGAACACTTTATTATATCACAAACGCTCCACTGATTTTTTTGTCAGGTTTATTCCGGCCAGACCGTCTTTCATGGCTGAGCCAGGATTTTGACTGCAAATGGGAGAACATAGCCCAGTTGGGATGGAAGCCTCTCCTCGAGTGATCCCATTACCTCTTACTACATGCGAGGTCTTGTCTGAGAACCAAATATACTAATGATATGTTAAAAAAAAAAAAATGTATTGGATCCATTACAACATAACAAAGCCAAATGGTAATATTAGTTTCTGCTTCTTCGTTTCTCTGCTCGAATCAAAGGCAAGTTTTTTTATAGTGCAGGGCTGTAACTCCATTCTGGGCTGCAGTTCATCATAAAGATAGGCGAATGTGAATATATAAACTCCATGGTAGCAGTTAATAAGTTGACCTACTTAAAGTTTTCAAGGAAAAATTGTTAGGCTCATATATGTGATATTTGCAGATCAAAGAATTTTTGTCTTAGCACTCATGCATTAAATCCGAAACTTTCTTTTTCTATGTGTCCTAGAGACACCATGTTTCTAAGATTAGCTATAGCTGTCATCTCTTAACTAGAAATGTGAGTTTAATCTTCAAGGCATAAGCACAGGAATTTTAATGGTGTATCCTTTATTTATACATTATTTAATAAATGTTTTGCAAGCTCTCCAACTTGGAAGCTCAAAAACTGGACATGGTAAATAAAAGGATAAAGAAAATTTGCTACCATTAATAACTGTTGGTAGATGTTATGACATTGAACAAACATATTAAAGGATTTGGAAAGTGCATGTTTATTAAATCTGCCTTTAGCCATAGGCAATTTGTTTGGATTATTTAAACTGATGTTGGTGTCTTTATAGCAATTGTTTAACTCACGTATTTCTCATCAAATGCCTTTCACAGATTGCTTTGTGGAGGAGATAGTTTGCTCTGTGGAATAATTTTTTGTATGAACATAATAATGCCTAATGTTTAGTCTTTGTCATAGAACGACCACAATCATGCTTACAATGACCTTGCAGGGTTGTTGTTGTTTTTTATACTCATTTTACCTGCTTTGTGATCACCAACAGGGACAGCACTTTGCTTTACACTCTTGTCTGCACCCCTGCTTTGTTTCCCCTGTGACCTAAGCACACCTCTGCAGTACAATGGCCAGATTAATAGGGCAGCCCGCAGTCATGAAAGAGGAAAAGCTAGCTGGCCCCTGCAATTTTAGCCATTTGCTTTCACTATAATCTGGCCACTAGGGATCATTTCAGTAACCAATTAAGCAAGACAGACACTGACAAGATAATGTATTACCTCTCAGTCTTCCCCTTCACCAGAAGGATCTATAGCACTCAGAATCCACACTCCAGTGGTAATTAGGTTCTGTGAGGCTCAAATAAGATATGTACTAAAGTTCTCAAAATGAGATACAAAGACCATTACCAAATCTGGGTCTAAATTCATGAAAAGTCTAGGAACAGACTCAGGTATGTAATACATATTTTCCTTATCCTAAGGGTAACAACAGAAGTGCATCCCTACTTATTGTAACTGCAGACTTTTCTTCCTGGTTTGGACGGTGCTGTGTGTCTTTATGGTTTTTCATAAACTGCTCTAAGTACTTTCAAACTCGCTTATGAGTTAGTAGCACTTTAACAAGTCATTGCTGTCACCAAACAGCATTTCCTGTCACGTTTGGATTTTAAAAGATAACTTGCAGCAATGGAAAGTCTTAATGCAAAGAGATTTTAGGCCCGTTGGAATGGTATTTTGAGATAATAACAGAATCTTTGGGCAGTAGCCTTCAAATTTAATCCCACAGTGGTTTAAGTCAAGCCACCTCTGCTGAGTAGGGCTTAGAACTCTTTTCCCAAATAAGAAATGAATAGTTTTCTTTAAGCATCTGTAAATGGTCTTTCTCTGTATCAGTACTGTCCCATAAAACTTTCTGTAGTGATGGAAATGTTCCATAATTTGTCCAAAGTGCTAGCCACGAGCTACATGTGGCCATTGAGCACTTGAAATGTGTCTAGTGCTATTGAGGAACTCAATTTTAATTTTTATTTAATTTAACTTTATTTAAATAGCCACACGGGGCTAGTGGCTATCATACTGGATAGTCCAGCTCTGAATTGTCTTTACCTGTTTCCTGTAGAGATAACATTTGATGGTGATTATTCTTTAGAAGAAAGTGGAAATAAGCAGTGATAGAACCAGGAAATAAGATTTCACTTTGTCATCCTGTTATTACAAAAAACACTAGCATCTACTCGAAAGGATGTGTTTGCTGAAGTTCCATTCCACTCTAAAAAAAAAAAAGTTTCCCTTTTTAATTTATAGATATTTGGTAGCCACAAAAAAAGCATCACCCAGAGTTGTTTAGATGCTTGGCCCCATGTGTCTGTGTTCTTGAACTTGCTTAAATTTGCTCTCTTGCGCATTATAGAATCACTTATTCTTAAAGTCAGTTTCTAGGGGTGCCTAGGTGGCTCAGTCTGTTGACTTTTGATTTCTGCTCAGGTCATGATCCAGGGTCGTGAAGTCCAGCCCCACATCGGGCTCTGCACTGAGTGTGGAGCCATCTCTCTCTCTCCTCCTCCCCCTCTCCCTTTCCCTCTCCCTTTCCCTCTCCCTCCTCTGCTGTGCATGCACTCTGGCTCTGGCTCTCTGGCTCTCTCTAAAATTTTTTTTAAAAAGTCAGTTTCTGCACTTTTAAATTTTTCCAGGGGAGGGACATTTGGAGAGAGGTAGGAGGTAGACAGTGATGCACAACCATTCCCCCTTAAAATTCCCATAAATCTGATAAATGAGTACCCCTGCCTCAAGGAATGCCTAGAGCATCACTTAAGGATGCTTGAATACACTTAGGAAATGTTCCATATAATCCTTTGTTTTTTTGAGATTTACAATGCACAATAACATGGTGAAGCCTCTAAGATGAGATACATATACTCATTTAACTTTTTTATTACTAGTGTTTCCAAAAATTTTTCGTATAACACTTACAGTATTTTTCAAATCATGTGTCCTAAGTCATGAAATTGATTTAAAAGGTTAGAATCAGCATTTTTTTTTATTAAAAAAAATTTTTTTTAATGTTTATTTTTGAGACAGAGAGAGACAGAGCATGAACGGGGGAGGGTCAGAGAGAGAGGGAGCCACAGAATCCGAAGCAGGCTCCAGGCTCTGAACTGTCAGCACAGAGCCCGACGCGGGGCTCGAACTCACGGACCGCGAGATCATGACCTGAGCCGAAGTCGGGCGCTCAACCGACTGAGCCACCCAGGCGCCCCTAGAATCAGCATTTTTAAAAAATGAAATGGAATATGTAGTAGTAGAATAGGAATTCTCACTATGCGTCCCTCTGAGTAGGAGCTGCTAGTGATTAACGAAATTTTTGGTTCTCCCACATATGGCAAATACAAGGCCACAAGGAACATAGTGGTTAAAAGCACTACATTAACAGGACCCTTGGGTTCAAATCCTGACTCTGCACTGCCCAGTCCGTATATAGTAAGGACTATATAAGCAGGCTCAGTGTTTGTAGTATTAATACATAAGTGTGTGTATCCTAGATCATGATGTAAAATACTGCCTCTGAAACTAGGCTTGGGACCCACTTTTGGAAAACACTGATCTGAGACAAATGTGATCATCAATTTTAACAAGCAACATCACTGAGTACTTACAGGGCTCCATGCTGAATGCTTTACATGTATTATTTTGTTTTTCTCAACAGTCCTTTGATATATATAAGCACTGCCACAATCCCACAGTACCTATATTCCAGGATGTCATAGAAGCAGAATCTGGACCCCGGACAGTCTGGTAACAGAACCCATTTAGTTCAAACCCCTCACCTCCCGTATTGCAGTGTGACGGTGATACATAGACGGACATCTGCAGACCTGTGAGGCCCAAGCATGATACAGCATTGCACAAGTACAGAAATGAGCAGTCCACAGGTGTTTTCTGTGGAAGACAAGTCCTAAATGGTGAGAGGTGGTCATTGCATTATGTGTAAACTAGGGGAGACCTGTCTGCTGCCAGTCCGTGACCTCTGAAAGCTAATGCCCTTGGTCAGGCAGCCTGGTGACCAAAGAAACACGAATGACCCTGAGACTGCCTACAAATTGTGCAGGCTTCCTTCCCTTCTAACCACTTGCTAACTTCTGCATACTGGTTGTAGCAAATAGTCACAAATGGTCTAAATAGATATGTCCATCCCATAAATCCCCCACTTTTTGCTGCATTCTAAATTCTTCAGAATCACTTCTTGCCTGTAGGTGCTTCATGGTGTGTATATATATTTTATATATAATTGGCATATAACATTATATTGGTTGTGATGTGCAACATATTGATGAGATATTGGCATATATTGCACAATGACTAAGTAAGTCTAGTTAAAGTCCATCACCACATATAGTTACAAATTTTCCTGTGGTGAGAACTTTTAAGATCCACCCTCTTGGCAACCTTCAAATATATACAAACAGTTTTATTTACTATAGTCACCATGCTATATGTTATATCCTGAGGATTTATATTTACTTATAACTAGAAGTTTGTACCTTTTGATTCAAATTTTAATATAATAAATGGAAAGCAATGTTGTTTTAAGAATTTTATATAAAAGGAGATGTCTTAAAATTGGGTCTGGAAATCTTTTTTTTTCTCCCCTAGTGTAATCTAGAAAGTAAAACTAATTTCATTTTGGAAGTAGATTTCGGTTTTCCCTAAAGGTCAGACCAAATATAAGCGATCACATGTCCGTAGACTTTGTCAGGTAGAATAGGAGAGGCAACGGCTTGTCATTGTGGTTACTTTTCTTCTTTAAAAAGTACCGAATGTCCTTGAGACATTCAAATATGTTCAAGGCTGCAGAGTCGTCCATCTCTGAAGACAGTGATACAGACTCTACCTGTGGAATACAAAGGAGTTCAGTCTTTGAAAAACCACTGAAGGTCATGTAACACTTTTAGGCAAGTGTAGACAAAGCTTAAGAAGTAATTGTGGGGGCGCCGGGGTGGCTCAGTTGGTTAAGCATCCAGCTTTGGCTCAGGTCATGATCTCACGGTTCATGGGTTCGAGTCCCACGTCGGGCTCTGTGCTGACAGCTCAGAGCCTGGAGCCTGCTTCAGATTCTGTGTCTCCCTCTCTCTCTCCCCCTTCCCTGCTTGTGCTATCTCTCTCTCTTTCCCTCAAAAATAAATAAACATTAAAAAAATTTTTTTCAATTTAAAAAAAAGAAGTAATTGTGATTAACTGTGGCAGTAGAGGAAATTAGCCTGTAGTTTAAATGGTGTTATTTAATTCTGCAATAATTATAATGAATTATAATGGTTTTCAACTGAATGTAAACATAAATGTCTCCAGAAATAACATAGCCTTACATCAAACATTTCATTTATTAACAAAGTAGACTTCTTCCTGGGTTGGTTTTTTTTACACTTATAATGGCTTAGCTGCCAAAGAAATATTTTAAGTGGTAATAATTGGAAGTTTTAAAGAATAAATTAAAACTATACATAGCCGAGGTCACCTGGCTGGTTCAGTCGTTAGAGCATGCAATGCTTGATCTCGGGGTTGTGACTTCAAGCCCTATGTTAGGGGTACAGAGTACTTTAACAAGAAGACAAAAACAAAACTGTACATAGTCAAAATGGACATTATATTATTTAAACGGGGCTGGTTACTAAGACAGTCTTTCAAATTAGTTTTCATTCTATTGATTCATGAGTGGAAGGTGTTAATTAAGAAATACTGATGTCATTGTACAGCATTTCAAATAGAAATATTATTTTTTACTGAAGTGTTTTGTAAATTAGAATTCTGTAATGAAATTGTCCTGGAATTTCTAGGGGAAATATATCTCCTGGAATTTCTAAATTCTACTTTTCACTAAAACTTAAATTATATTTACATAGAAACACTAGTAACTAAAATATACCTACATGCAGTAGCAGGAACATTCACTTATGGATGACAGTTTTTCTTTCTTGTGGTATTATGTTCCCACATATCTTAGACTTATGTCATTTTGAAAATTTTACCAGTCCTGTCAATGACAGCAGTGTTCACAAGAACAATATTTATCGCCCTGTAATTTTAGCAGCTAATAGAATTGTTCCTGAATGAGCAGATTATTTTTTCTATGACATTTTGATTGGTGTTTTTCCATTTTCATTTGAGCTTATATGTGGCATAAGAATTGACTTCTATGAAAAGAGGAGGGTTGCCATTTGTATACCAAAATTTTGATTGTCTCTGTATGCGTGTGAAAATAAAGACAACAGTTTTCCATTAACTGATTTGGGGGAAGGGATACTGTTGTGATCAAATAGTGGCCACATGATGATCTTTTAAGATCAGACCATTGAACCAAGTGAGCGTACAGTTACAGGGCCATAAATTTGGCAATTCGGAAATGGTGTTCTTTATTAGCTGTTGGTCACCATTTGTGAAATCCTTAGCGTGGCCCCTGGCCCAGAGTAACTTTTTTATTTTCACTCTTACGGCCTATGCATATTTTACACTCGTTCTTGACATACTGTCTCTGTTAAGGCTGACTTAACAGGACTCTGATGTTGAACCTAGGCTGACTTCAGTTTCGCGTATCTCCTGGTTTCCTTGCTTGTGGCGTGTTTACCTTGACTTTCCAGTTTAATCATTGTTTCTTTTGTGTAGACATTATGTCACATAATCTTTTTGTATCCCACCCAGTTGTCTGAGGATGGAGGTTGGCAAACTATTTTGTAAATAAAGTTTTATTGGAACACAGCCGTGCCTGCTGGTTGCATATTACCTGTGACTCTTTCTGTACTACCGCTACAGAGTCAAGTAGTTGAAACAGCCCATCTGGCCCATAAAGCTGAAAATCTGTACTATTTGGCCCTTTATAGGAAAAACTTATCAACCCCTGTTCATATGATACTCTTCTTATGGTATCCGTGAAGAAAATGTGGAAAAAATGGCCTATCATATATAGTTAATTATACACAGTTAATTGCTTCCTGTAGGAGCAGATTTCACATGTGAATGACTAAATGAGTGACAAATACTTCTCTCTTCCTATTGCACTGTCCATTGCCTATGCAAGAAGGTGTCATCACCATAGGCTTAGGTATCATATAGATCTGGGTCGCTAGCTGTGTAACTTTGAATAAATTACCTAATCCTTTTTAAGCTATTATAGGTACTATGGCACCACTGTTGGAAGATAGTCCTCTGAGCGTCCTGTGCATTTTGACAGGTCTTTACAAAGAGAGGCACCGACTGTGCTTTTGTCCTGGGTTGTCTTTTCAAGGATGTTTGTGTAATGAACAGTCTTGGATATAGAGGTAGTGTTGCCCTCAGAAGCAAGGGGCAGGCATGCTTACATCTAGTATAATAGATTTGCGTTTCCCCAGGTCAGAGTTCCTCTCCAGGAATGCTGCTCACTGTGTGTGCAGGTATCACATGACCCTCTTTGTGGCACCTTGCAGGAATTGAGCTGGAGAACGGTACAAGAAAATGCAGGTACTCCAGCTACTGCTGTTGCTGAGAGTAATAAAGTCCTTTGTCCCTGACCTGGGAGTCTTGGGTCTTATGCCAGCATCTATGAAACTGTGGCAGATAACTTGTGCAAATAGCATAAAATCCCAGACCTTTCCAATTCTCAGACACCTATTCTGTGGGGTTATTATGAGACTTGAATAAGGTAGTGAATATTAGACATTTAACACAGTGCCTGGCAGATAGTAAGTGCCCAATAAATGTTAGCTATTATTATCTAGCTGGTTATTAACTCTGAGGTATGAAGTTGAGTCCCAGTTTGTTTTTTTTTTCAACGTTTTTTATTTATTTTTGGGACAGAGAGAGACAGAGCATGAACGGGGGAGGGGCAGAGAAAGAGGGAGACACAGAATCGGAAACAGGCTCCAGGCTCCGAGCCATCAGCCCAGAGCCTGACGCGGGGCTTGAACTCACGGACCGCGAGATCGTGACCTGGCTGAAGTCGGACGCTTAACCGACTGCGCCACCCAGGCGCCCCAAGAGTCCCAGTTTTGTGTGGACAACTTATATCTTAAGATAGTGGTTTTTCAAAATGTAGGTCGACAGAGCTGTGAAAACAGTGAAGTAGATTAATTTTTGTAATGAAACAGAAAATATAATACAATAGAATATATTAAAGAAAATATGCAAGTGCAAAATATGTAGTAAGGATAAATATTGATTTGTAAAACCTTTAGTTTCAGTTATATGTGTGTGTGTGTGTGTATGTGTATTTTGGGCTGTGATATATTTTTGTTTACTGTCAGTCGTGGTCAAAGAAGTTGGAAAGCCACTGCTGCCCTAATACATATATGGAACTATACAGAAAAACTTTTGTTCATGAGAGCATAGAATTCCTGTCTTAGTTCTCATTCTGGAAAAGGGGCATAAAAGGCTACTCTCCCTCATCTAGGTGTGACTGCTGAGAAGGAATGACCTGAAATTCAGTTTGTTTACCGTCTGCAAACCATGTGGTTCATTTTGCCAATGATAGCAGAAAATGAATATAGCCACAGGTTATTTTCAGAAGGAAGGGTTTTTTTGTGGTTATGTTAGCATTATCCAATAGAACTTTCTATGTTGATGAAAATGTTCTGTTTCTGCACTGTGCAGTACAGTAGCCACTATCTGTTGAGCACTGTAATGTGCAACTGAGGAACTGAATTTTTAACTAAAAATTAAAAAAAAAATTTTAAGTGTAAAAAAATTTTATTTTTGAGAGAGAACAAGACCATGAATGGGGGAGGGGCAGAGAGAGAGGGAGGCAGAGAGAATCCCAAGCAGTCCCCATGCTGTCAGCACAGAGCCTGATGCGGGGCTCGAACTCATGAACTGTGAGATCATGACCTGAGCTGAAATCAAGAGTCAGATGCTTAACCAACTGAGCCACCCAGGCACCCCAACTAAAAATTTTAATTAGGATTAATTTAACTTTAAATAGCCATGTGAGGCTGTTGGACAACACAGTTTTATTTAGACAACACAAAGTTGTGGTTTCCTCCAGTACAATTAACCATGTGGTTTGGCTTCTGATACTGTCCTAAGGTACAGCACCCTTCCACTGGGTTGTTCAAACAACGATTGACCCTTGCCCATGGCTGGCTTGGGCAATCATTTGGGTGAAGAAGTGCTTGAGGAGTTGCTACCTTGGACAGCGCCACACACCAGGAGAAAATGTCAAGGAGCTGTAGGTAGAGATTCTCAACCCTGACTGTGCAGTAGAATCATCTGAAGAGCTGTAAAAATTCAGGCTGCATTTCAGACCAAATCAGACATTTTTAAAAAGTTCCCTGGGTGCTCTTTCATTCCATCTGCTGGGCAGCCTGTGCACTTCGGTGCTCCATCACGCTATCACAGGCTTGCCTGTGGTCATATGGGCAGGGAAATGGGCACACGAAAGACAGTGGACCCCTCCCTTATCTTAAACAGAAAGACTCCAACTTATCTTTGGTGTTGATTGCTGAGCTGTTTCCCACCCGGTTGCCCTTGCAACAGAGGTCCCCTTGCTCAGTGGGGATTTGCAGATTTGTGCATGACAGAATTGAGCTTCAAAGAAAGAAAAATATAGGCTCTTATTGACCAATTCACATGTGCAATGCTTTCCATTTATATATCCAGCAAACCTTTATAGAGGCCCTACTGTATGTTTGAGGTAAAGTGTGCTTGCTCAGTCTCATGGGAGAGACCGACATGTAAATAGTTATCCTACAGCAGGGTAAGCATAATATGGAGAGAAGAATCACTATGTGCCTTGAGAGCACCCAGGAGCACCCAGGGTGACAGAGATAGTGACACCCAAACTGAGTCTTACAGGATAAAAAGGAGTAGTCACATGAAGAAGGGGGAAAATGAACAAAAGAGCAGATACAGCCTGGGAGGAGGCCCTGGCTTAAATTTTCTGTTCCTCTAAAGGATGCCTGTTGGTTAAGTGTCCAACTTCAGCTCAGGTCATGATCTCACAGTCAGTGGGTTCAAGCCCCATGTCAGGCTCTGTACTTGACAGCTCAGAGCCTGGAGCCTGCTTCGGATTCTGTGTCTCCCTCTCTCTCTGCCCCTCCCCCACTCATGCTCTGTCTCTCTCAAAAATAAATAAATGTTTTTTTAAAGTAAAAAAAAATTTTCTGTCTCTCTAAGATTGAACTCCATAAGATACCTTCCTCATAGAGAAGACCCTCCCTGCAGTTTTGCAAACCTCACGGGATATCCTTATCCTAACTGGGCTTTATCATTTATTGATTCACTCACTCATTTATTCATTCATTCAACAAGTATGGCGTATTGAGGTGTTACTGTGTGCAGACATCATCTAGGTGCTGGTGATAGAACAGTGAACAAAACAGCATCTCTGCCCTCAGGGAGCTTTATTGTCTATTGGAGAAGACCAACCAGAAATAGATAAATAAGGAAATAGTATAGTGTGTGACAAATGTGTTATGAAGAAAAAAAAAGAGTTTGGAAATACCCAAGAAAGTGCTCTGAGAACTAGAAGTCTCGTAGCATGCTCTCTCTCTACAAACTTACTAGCATTTCTTACCTCTTTTTCGAAACTAGACCTGGATCCTGCAATCATTTTCTTTCATTCAAGACTGGCCATCCACCTGTGTCCATAACCCCATGACCTCCTACCTCTTCCACCACCTAACTGTGTCAACAAGACCTTTCACACCCACCTCCCCTACATATCACATCTTGTGTTTTCACTCCCTTTTAATGTTTTCTGGTCCTCTGCTGGTTCCTCCCATTCTTTTCCTCTGCCCCAAGAGAATCCATGTCTCATAATGACCTTGACCTTTTGGCTGACTGCTCTCTCACTCTTCCATATGGGCCACTGCATGAAAAGGTGTGTCATGCAAACATGGTAGAGCACCTTCCACCCTTTCTCAGCACTCCTATCCATCCAGATCCTAGTCACTTCATTCATTCCTTGAGGAACTGAGGACCAGGTTCCACGTCTCCTCTGCCTCCCTGGCTCCCCAACTCTTGTCATAACCCTTGACAATGACACCATCATGGAACATCTGACCATAAATCTGGCTTCAAAATCCCCAGGACCATTTTAATAAGTTCATCTCCAGCTAAACCATAGCTGCTCACTCCCAACCCTCCACACAAATTCTTGTTCAAAATACCTTTCACATCAGAAATCTTTTTTTTTAATGTTTATTTAATTACAGAGAGAGCGCGAGTGGAGGAGGGGCAGAGAGAGAGGAAGGAGAAAATCTCAAGCAGGCTCCATGCTGTCAGTGCAGAGCCCGACGTGGGGCTTGAACCCATGAACGCTGAGATCATGACCTGAGCCGAAATCAAGAGTTGGAGGCTTAACTGACTGAGCCACCCAGGCACCCCCTCAGAAATCTCAACCTCGGTGTCCCATTCTCTCTGAACATCACTATACATCCTTCTAGCTATTCCATACCCTACTCCCTCCACCTCTTTAACATCACTGAGGCATCCAGTCTCTTGACTTCCTTCAGCTGCCCTAACTCTTCCTTATAAATGCAAATAGAGTCATATCTGTCTTCATGTCCTTTCCTCAGAGGATGTGGTATCCTGTTTTCCGCATGTTTAAGGCCACCACATTACCTGAATCCTGAGTACCATCTCCTCATGCTTCCTTCAAGACCTTTGCTCTGTTAGTATTCCTCTTTTCTGTGGTCTTTTATCTCTTCCCTTTACCATCTCCTCCTGTTAGCGAAGCATTCGCAGGTTACTTCCATAAAAATAATTCTCTTATGTTTAGTAAATTAAGATACATCTCTACAAGAACACTATACAGTCTTGTGAAATATTGTTGGAGGTATATAAATGTATATCTCACACGGAAAAATGATCACAAAAATAAGTTTAAAAAGTATTAAGACAGGGGCGCCTGGGTGGCTCAGTCGGTTGAGCGTCTGACTTCAGCTTGGGTCATAATCTCACCGTTCGTAAGTTTGAGCCCTGCGTCAGGCTCTGTGCGGACAGCTCAGAGCCTGGAGCCTGCTTTGGATTCTGTGTCGCCCTCTCTGTGCCCCTCCCCAGCTTGCGCTCTGTCTCTCTCTCTCTCTCTTGAAAATAAATAAAACATTTTTTAAAAAGTATTAAGACAGATTTATTGATTTTGTTTTAAATTTTTTTTTATTTTTGTAGTAAAATACTCATAATATAAAATTACAGGGGCACCTGGGTGGCTCAGTTGGTTGAGCACCCAACTCTTGATTTTGGCTTAGGTCATTATCTCACGGTTTGTGAGACTGAGCCCTGTGTCGCATTCTGTGCTGACAGCCCGGAACCTGCTTGGGATTCTCTCTCTTCCTCTCCCCTACTCTCTCTCTTTCTCTCTCAAAATATAATAATATAATATAATATAATATAATATGTATAATATAATATATAAATAAAATTACTATTTTAACCAATTTTAAGTACACAGTCAGTGGTGTTAACTGTATTCACATTGTTTCACACTCAATCTCCAAAGTTCTTTTTTTTTTTTTTTTTTTTAGACCAGGAAGGTGGTATATATTTAAATTTTTTTTTTTTAACGTTTATTTATTTTTGAGACAGAGAGAGACAGAGCATGAACAGGGGAGGGGCAGAGAGAGAGGGAGACACAGAATCTGAAACAGGCTCCAGGCTCTGAGCTGTCAGCACAGAGCCCGACGCGGGGCTCGAGCTCATGGACCGTGAGATCATGACCTGAGCCGAAGTCAGACGCTTAACCGACCAAGCCACCCAGGCGCCCCGTGGTGGTATATATTTAAATCATGAACAGGATGCATTAGCTATGGATTCTAAAAACAACCTAATGAAGTGGGAACTCTTAATCCCGTTTAACAGATGACTACACAGAGTTTTAGCAAATGTAAGAAATTTTCCAAAATTTGCAGAGCTAGTAAACGATAGTGCCAAGATTCAACCCTATTTTCTTTTTTGTTTGTTTTGTTTTTTGTTTTTTTTAATATATGAAATATATTGTCAAATTGGTTTCCATACAACACCCAGTGCTCATCCCAAAAGATGCCCTCTTCAATACCCATCATCTCCCCTCCCCTCCCTCCCACTCCCCATCAACCCTCAGTTTGTTCTCAGTTTTTAAGAGTCTCTTATGCTTTGGCTCTCTTCCACTCTAACTTCTTTTTTTTTTCTTCCCCTCCCCCATGTTTCTGTTAAGTTTCTCAGGATCCACCTAAGAGTGAAAACATACGGTATCTGTCTTTCTCTGTATGGCTTATTTCACTTATTAGCATCACACTCTCCAGTTCCATCCATGTTGCTACAAAGGGCCATATTTCATTCTTTCTCATTGCCACGTAGTATTCCATTGTGTATATAAACCACAATTTCTTTATCCATTCATCAGTTGATGGACATTTAGGCTCTTTCCACAATTTGGCTATTGTTGAGAGTGCTGCTATAAACATTGGGGTACAAGTGCCCCTATGCATCAGTACTCCTGTATCTCTTGGGTAAATTCCTAGCAGTGCTACTGTTGGGTCATAGGGTAGGTCTATTTTTAATTTTCTGAGGAACCTCCACACTGTTTTCCAGAGCGGCTGCACCAATTTGCATTCCCACCAACAGTGCAAGAGGGTTCCTGTTTCTCCACATCCTCTCCAGCATCTATAGTCTCCTGATCTGTTCATTTTGGCCACTCTGACTGGTATGAGGTGATATCTGAGTGTGGTTTTGATTTGTATTTCCCTGATGAGGAGCAACGTTGAGCATCTTTTCATGTGCCTGTTGGCCATCTGGATGTCTTCCTTAGAGAAGCGTCTATTCATGTTTTCTGCCCATTTCTTCACTGGATTATTTGTTTTTCAGGTGTGGAGTTTGGTGAGCTCTTTATAGATTTTGGATACTAGCCCTCCAAAGTTCTTTTTATCTTGCAAAATTGAAACTCTGTACCCATCAAACAATTTCCTCCTTCCACTTCCTTCCTCGCTCCCTGGCATCCACCATTATGCTTTCTCTGTGAATTTGTCTAGTCTAGGTACCTCCTATAAGTAGAATCATGCAGTATTTATCTTTTTATGAGTGACTTATTTCACGTAGCATGATGTCCTGAAGG
This sequence comes from Panthera onca, assembly GCF_046562875.1. Taxonomy (NCBI): domain Eukaryota; kingdom Metazoa; phylum Chordata; class Mammalia; order Carnivora; family Felidae; genus Panthera; species Panthera onca. Next base: position 67,417,201 of record NC_138342.1, on the reverse strand, counting down.
CTTCTCCATGTTGTTGGGTGTATTAGAATTCCCTTTTTAAGGTTCAATAGTATTACATTGTATGTATATGCCACACTTTTAAATGATTCCATTTTTGAAATTAGTAGTAGTATAAACACACATATATAAAACATTATATATCAGAGCGCCTGGGTGGCTCAGTCAGTTGAGTGTCTGACTTCGGCTCAGGTCATGATCTCGCGGTCTGTGGGTTTGGGCCCCACGTTGGGCTCTGTGCTGACAACTCAGAGCCTAAAGCCTGCTCCAGATTCTGTGTCTCCCTCTCTCTCTGCTTCTCCCCTGCTCACGCTCTCTCTCAAAATAATAAACATTAAATATCAATATAATAAATAAATATTATATCAATAAATATTAATATCAATAAATATCAATATAATAAACATTATATATCAAAGTTTTTTGGTGCAGAAAGATGACTTTATTAAAGAATGGGGACAGGACCCAAGGGCAGAAAGAGCTGCACTGGGGTTGGGAAGAGTGACTGTATCAAAATGTTAATAGTGGTTAACTCTAAATCCTGGAATTTTGAATACTTTTCATCTTTTTCTTGATCTGTACCTTCTAAAGTATTTATAGTGAGCCAAGGAGACAGACCTTCATCAGCTACAGTGGAGTCACCCCCATGATGGGTACCTGCCCTGCCCCCCCTGCCTCAGCTCATCTTCCACCACTCCGATCTGAGCACCACAAACCCCTGCTTCCTGCATACACACTGGTCGGATGCCTGGGAGCCCCTGCCCATGCCACTCACTGCAGCTGCATAGGAGACTTCCACATCTCTGAAGACTCAGCCCAGGATCATTTCCTCCTTGCTTGCCTACCCCCTGCCCTCAGTGCTGGGTCACTTTCCCCCTTTGGAGCTCCCTAATTCCCCATACCAATCTCTGGTGCTGTGGTTCTTTCCTGATTAACTATGAGCTGCTTAGGGGCCGGGACTCTGCATTTATCTGTGTATGCTCAGCAGTGAGCCTGGCAAACAAGCTGAGCAGCTTAGGGGGCTACTGGTCATTCAGAGGGGCTGGATCACGGGATGCTCAGAAATGAGGTTGGAAAAGTAGATGAAAGACTGGCCCTTTCTCCAGTACACACTGCTGCCCCTTGGATAAACAATGTAAACATTTAAAAATACTTTACATTTTCCTAAAAATAAATTTGATTTTAATATCATTGTAAAAGACTACATTTTTATCTTAATGATACTGGTGAACTCTGGCCCCTGTCCTTGGTCACATCGACCATGCCCGGTCTCCTATAGTGTTGGGCTTATAAACGTGTGTTTGGTAAATACCTGTTAACCTTGATAACCCTCCTAGCTCCCTATGATCAAACCTCTGTTCCTTAAATTCAGCTACTCTGACGGGCTCGAACAGGAGTTATTTGGGGGCATGGGAGGCCTTTATCCTCATCCCCCACGTCATATAATAGTGACTAGCTGCCTACACTACATGTGTGACTGATCCCCATCAGGACCCTTAGGAGACATGAAGAAGTAAAAAGATGTACACCTGGCATGGCTTTGAGCACCCTGGTGAGTAGAGACAGCGAATGAATGCTTGCTACCCTTGATCTTGCCAGCTACACTGGACTGGCAGCTAACATCATATTGTAAGCAGCAGCTGTTCACACTAAGAAACCTTAATGGGCCGCACAAATTTGGTAAAACACATTTCACAGGCTGGTAAAGTTAAGTAGTTTTGGATAGCTCTCTTACATATAAAAGGGGGATTGTAGGCCTCTTTTAGGGGGCATGAAAGGGGCAGAAGGAAAATGAACAATAGTTATAATTACTGGGGAACTTAATCAGTTGGGGCCACCTTCAGCTTCTCAACCCACAAGGATTTATATTGGGTTTTCTTAAGGAAAATGGCCCAATGTGAGTGATTCACCCAAAGCATCTGAAATAATTTTAGCAAAAATTATTAACGATAGGACATTTAGTGTTTGAAACGATACATGTTTCAGCTGTTGAACCAATATGTGGTTCACTGGCCTGTGCTGTTTGCATCAGAATCACAATAGGGTCCTTTCGTGTTTCCATCTCATCCAAATCAGGCTCTTTTAGAGAAGCTTGGTCAGACTAGATAGCCCTGGTTATGATATTGTTGTATTGTTTTCATTTCTTTTTGCCCAGCAGGCAACTAAAGGAAGTAACATGACTCAGATGAAGCGTTAGACTTGGAGATGTTAATGGCAGCCTTTAAGTCAAAGCCTAACTGCCCTCTATACCAGCTCCATGCTTGAATAGGTTATTTAATGTATGGAAACTTAGAGTTTCTGTTGTTCATCAGTAAAATTTGGATTTATTTGTCTGCCTTGCTGAATAGACTGTAAGCTTCTTCACAGTAGGGGTTGTGGCTCATACATCTTTAGCAAATCAGTACAGGTACTTACCTGCTAAGGTAAGAAGTCTGCAAATATTTGTTGAGCAAATCAGATTCATCTTACTTACTTCATAGGTTGTTTTGAAGAGCAGGTGGGATGAACAGCAATTTAGTGTAGTGTTGACAGCACAGGCTCTGGAGCTAGTCCCCTGCGTCCCCATCCTGGCTCCAGCATTCCCAGCAACATGACGTTGGGCAGGTTACTGTCCTCTGTACATTTGTGATGGTACCTGCCTCCTAGAGTTGTGCCTGGCAAGCATTGAGTAAATGCTCCATACATACCAGCTATTGATATGACATGTGAAAGGCTTTTCAAATTGCTGTTCATATAAAGGTGATATTTATTCAATGAGGTCTTGCCACGTATTGGACGCTCTGAAATACTTTCAGTAGTGTGTCTTTCCCTATCTTATCTAGTGGTGATTCCATTACGTTCACATTTTCTTTTTTTTTTTTTTTTAACATTTATTTATTTTTGAGAGAGAGAGAGAGAAAGCACGCGAGAAGGGTAGGGGCAGAGAGAGAGGGAGACACAGAATCTGAAGCAGGCTCCAGGCTCTGAGCTGTCAGCACAGAGCCCAACGTGGAGCTTGAACTCACGAACCACGAGATCATGACCTGAGCCGAAATAGGACGCTTAACCGAATGAGCCACCCAGACACCCCTATTTCACATTTTCTATATCCCAAGTAGGGTGTCTTTCATGTGGACCCTTCTTTTTTAAATTCATTTATTTATTTGGAGAGAAAGAGTGTACATGAGTGGGGGAGAGGGGCAGAGGGAGAGAGAATCTTAGGCCGGCTCCATGCTCAGTGCAAAGCCCGACATGGGGGCTCAAACGTAGGAACCATGAGATCATGACCTGAGTCAAAACCATGAGTCAGAAGCTTAACCGACTGAGCCACCCAGGCAACCCTCACGTGGACCCTTTTAATGACACCCATGCTCACCCTGATATAAAATATAAGGTTCAAAGAAAGGCTGCCTTGACCTAGAACTGCTGTTTGCTCTCTTTTTCCATTGTCTGTTATACAGAAATAACTGTGGCCAAATCCCAGGCAATACACATTTTTAAAATTATGTTAAATAACAATGATTTCATATGTGAAAACACCGCAGTACTTTCCACACTGGTTTCCCTGCTTCCTTGAGTCTCTTGTGCACAGTGCTGTCTGCTCATCTTCCCAGCATTTCATTTTCATAATGGTCTCACCCACCCAGGAACCTTCCTGAGAAAGTATCTTATTTATAGGACCAAACCCAAGTACTCGTGTTGACATTCAAGGCCATGCATAATCGGAACTCATGCTATCTATCCATTGTTTTATCTGTTGTTTTTCTTCCCATTCCTCTCTACTATAGATTTTTTCTGCCCACTTTCCTGAACACAGTCTTGACTTCTTACTTTCATTTTCCTGGTTCTCACTGCAAAATGCCCTGCCTGACCCGTTCTATTAAGGCCTACCTGCTTTTTCAATCCTACCTCTTGCTTTTTATTTATTTTTATTTTTTTATTTTGAGAAAGAGTGAGCATAAGCAGGGGAGGGGTAGAGAGAGGGAGAGAGAGAATCCCAAGCAGGCTCCATGCTGTCAGTGCAGAACCCAACACGGAGTCTGGATCTCAAGAACCATGAAATCATGACCTGAGCCGAAGTCAAGAGTCAGGCACTTAACTGACTGAGCCACCCAGGTGCCCCAGTCCTACCTCTTCTTGAACATTGATCGGCTTCTTCCTATATTTTTGCATTTGCTTATATTTAATTTAGAGCTTTATTAGGTGCTGTTTAAAAATTCTCATTGATGACTCAGATTATTAGCTTAATAATATTATAAGGTTACCAGTTAAGCGTTGAGGAAAATTGTACTCGTTTTATATGCATAAGTAAAAAAAAATAATAAATTAACATTTTCCTTTTGGCAGCTATAACTCCACCCCATTGCACATAAATAAAGCCCTGGAGCCCAGACCATATGCAGTAAAACAAAGTAATATTGTAGAGCAAGCAGGGCTACTATTGCTATTATGGGACTCATAAGTCACTACTTCTTGACTTTTATAATACATGAGACTATGGCTGCTTCAGTATATCAACATTTCTTCTCTATTAAGCCATGGAAAGAGTATAGAATTAAGAGCCAGAACCCTGAAATCATTTAAGTACATAGTGGGAATCCAGTAAATGTTGTGAACATGTTAGTCTGTGGTTTATTTTTGGGTCTTCACTGATGGAGTCTGATTTATATGTGTCCGTTCACTTCTCTGTACTAATATAGTACATCTTCCACAATACCGATATTTTATTAAACTTAAGATATAAGGAAATAAAATTGTATTGCTAGAGGAGCACCTGGGTGACTCAGCCGGTTAAGCATCTCACTCTTGATTTCGGCTCAAGTCATGATCTCATGGTTTGTGACTTTGAGCCCCTAAGTAGGGCTCTGCCGTGACAGTGCAGAGGCTGCTTGGGATTCTCTCTCTGCCCCCCACTGCACGTGCACGTGCTCTCTCTCTCCCTCTCTCAAAATAAATAAACATCAAAAAAAAAATTGTATTGCTAGAGTACATATATATTCCATGAATCATGAAAAATCAACATCTTCTTCCTCTCCTTTCTACCCCCTCCCCCCGACCACACACACACACACACACACACACACACACACACACCGCGGTCTATTCTTTTCCTTCCTCTCTTTCTCATCAATGGGCATCTGAAATGCAGAGTTGTGAGCTAGGAGCTGAGTGGATGTGTGGAGGAGTAAAATAGTGCCTTCTCTCTCTAAGAAATCACAGCCTAGCACAGGAGACACACATGTGAACAACTGTGTTTTAACCGGAATATGAGGTTGAATTAAATAAAAGTAAATAGTTACATAAACAAGCCAGGGAAAATAAAGAGAGAGAAAGGGAAGCCTGGAAAGTATATAATTTACAACAAATCATACTTACTAAGTTTCTGGTATGTGCCAACCTCTGTGCTAGTTAATAATTTGTGGCTGTATCCTCACAGCAAATATTGGAGGTAAGTATATTAATCTACTTTTCAAAAATAAGCTGGAACGGACTGCAAAAGAGGCACAGCTGGGATTGAATTCTAGTAAATTGAAAGCTTTCAAGGGGTACTTTTAAGTAGCCACAAAGCCTTGCAGGGGCTTACGTTGCCCTAGGGGAAATTAGGATTAAAAAGGAATAAAATGCAAAGAAATAACAGGCAGAAAAAAACAACTTTTTAAAGAAAATATCCTTCAGTTTTGAAGCCTCCAAGGTAATGAATGCTAATCTCTTCTTTATTAATTTAATAGCTGAAAGAGCAGGCAGAGACATTGAATGACTTGTTTTATAAATCTCCAAATAAAACGAATTTCTTCAGGATTATTAAGTAGATTTTAAAGAGGGACATAGACACAAATTTCTATACGTAGTTGTGTTTCAACAGCTATTCCAGATGAACTTGAGAAACACTGTCAAATTCCAAATTAATCCCCTTGAGTTTTCTTTTTTAATTGAATTCTGGATATCTCTAAATTAATGTGGCGAGAATGACTTTCTTCACAGTTTTCTAATTAACCCTCCAGGAACATTTATTTAAGTTTTTGTGTGTCTCAGAGTTTTGTGGGGTTTTCCATGTACATCTCTTATTATAGATAGTCTTAGATATTTTATGGTTTTTTAATGCTATTATAAATCTTTTGTTTCCATTTTCCTGTATAATTAAAAGCTGTTTGAATTTTCATCTTTTATCCAACCCTTTATATGAACACTCATTAATTCCAATAATATTTTAATTAATTCTCTGATCCTGTACTAATTTTATTACAGAAAATAACTCTATTTCTATATTTCTTATAACTAGACCCCTTATTTCTTTCTTCTCTTACTGAATTGGTAAGAACTGCCAAAACATTGTTAATAATCATGGTAACAGTATTCATTCATGCTAGTTTTGCTTAATAGGAAGGCTTTCTTTTAACACCCAAGAACGATATTGGCTGATGGTTTGTAAGAGATACTCATTATAGAATCCTTCCATTCCTAATTTTCCTAGATATTTTGTAAGGGATGGGCACCAGATTTTATCAGGCGTCTTTTCAGGATCCTCTTAGGATTTTTCTTATTTGATTTATTAACATTTGTATTACATCAATAATAACAATATATCCTGGGATAGACTCTCCTAAGTTATGGTTTATTTTTCTTTTAGTACATTGTGAGTTTTATGTGGTATTTTCCATTTGGGACTTTTTGCTCACGTTATCCATCAGGATTATTCATACACCTAAGTATGCATATTATAACACATGTGTATTTGGGGCTCACATTGTATATATACTTTTTGTATTCTGAATTGTCTATTTATGTACTGTAACCATTTTCCTGTGGCATTAGAAATTTTTCAAAATGGGTGCCTGGGTGGCTCCGTCGGTTGAGGGTCTGACTCTTGATTTTGGCTCAACTCATGGGGTCATGGGACCAAGTCCCATGTCGGGCTCTAGGCTGAGCATGGAGCCTCCTTGGAATTCTCCCTTTCCCTCTGCCCCTCTCCCCTGCTCATGTGTGCTCGCTTGCTCTCTCTCTCTCTCTCAAAAATAAAATAAAATAAAATGCTGTAGTCTTAAAAAAAATCAATTCTTCAAAACATTTTAATGCCTGTACAATATATTATAGATATAGCTTATTTAACCCTTTCTCTGTTTTTTATTGCTTTAAGTTTTTCCTAATTTTTGCTATTATAAATACTGCAGAGATAAAGATCTTTATATATCAGCCTTCATTCATATTAATGATTGTTTCCAATGTATATTTGTTTCCAAGTGCCACCACAATCTTAGTGGCTTAGGAGAGCAGAAATGTACTCTTACATAGTCCCAGAGGCCAAAAATCCAAAACCAAGGTGTCGGCAAGGTCATGCTCCCTTTGAAGGCCCAAGGGAGAGAATCTCTCCTTGCCTCTTGCAGCTTCTGGTGGCTCCTGGCATTCCTTGGTCTGTGGTAGCATCACTCCATTCTCTCCCTTTGTCTTCATGTGGACTTTTTTCCTGTGTGTGTCTCCCTGTGTTCCCTCCTATTCTTATAAGGACACCAGTCATTGGACTTAGGACCAACCCTAAATCCATGATGATTTCTTCTTAAGGTACTTAATTACATCTACAAAGTCCCTATTTCCAGATAAGGCGACGGGTTAGGACTTGGACGTGTCTTTTTTGAGGAAGACACATTTCAACTCCGTATACATTCTGTGAGTAGAAACACAAAGTGAAAGGATAGGAACCTTCTGAAGCCTCTTAATACTTACGACCAAATTGTTTTCCAGAATGTGTAAGAGTGCTTTGTTCATTTATCATCAGTGGTATAGGGAGTACCCATTTATCTACATCTACGTCTGCATTAAGTATTAACATTTTTTAAAATAAAATTGCCTCTTGGATAGAGTAAAAATGGAAACTCACTGTTTTTAAGTTTTATTACATTAATTGTTGGGGAAGTTGACAAAATTTTTATGTACTTAATATGGATATTTGTAATTATTCACCTATAAAATCTTTCTTCAAGCCTTTTGCCCATTTTCCTTCTGACACATTAGTTGCTTTCTTATTGATACTGTCATCATATATGAAGAGTATTAGTCCTTTGTCATATTGCTTGTAAATATTTTCCCAGTTTGTCACTTACCTTTTAATTTTACAAAAGTTTAGCCTTATGTAGGGTCATGGATATCAGTATTTCTCTTGTGATTTCTTCTTTTGTTTCTAAACTTCAGAAAATGCTGGGGCACCTGGGTAGCTCAGTCAGTTGAGCGACTGACTTCAGCTCAGGTCATGGTCTCACCACTTGGGTTTGTGCCCTGCGTCAGGCTCTGTGCTGACAGCTCAGAGCCTGGAGCCTGCTTCAGATTCTGTGTCTCCTTCTCTCTGTGCTCCCCCCCGCCCAAGATCTGTCTCTCTCAAAAATGAATAAACATTAAAAAAAAAAAAACTAAAAAAAAGAGAAAAGAAAATGCTTCCCTATCCAGACATTGGCTAAATATTAACCTAAATTTCCTAACTATGCTGTAGTTTCAAGTTTTATATTTTACTCTTTATTTCACCTGGAATTGATTTATTTCACCTGGATCTAGATATGTGGGTGTTGCCCCCATTTTATTTATTTTTATCTTTAATTTTTTTTAATGTTTGTTTTTGAGAGAGATTGAGAGCATGAGCGGGGGAGGTCCAGAGAGAGAGGGAGACAGAGGATCTGAAGCAGGCTCTAAACTCATGAAGTGTGAGAGCATGACCTGAGCCAAAGTTGGATGCTTAACTGATTGAGCCACCCAGGTGCCCCTCTTTGCCCCATTTTAAAATTGATTTTTCCCAGCACATTTATTAAATAATTCCTGTATTCCTCACTAATTCCTTTAAGTGCTTCTCAAGCAGAAGTGATTTTTGCCTCTCAGGGACATTTGACAATGTGAAGAGACCTTTCTGGTTGTCATAACAGGGATAGGAATGCTCTGAGCATCTAATAGCTAGAGGCAGGGATGATGCTGAACATCTTACAGATGCATCCATCTGCCCCCCACAGCAAAGAATTATCCAGCTCAAAATGTCAATATGTTTATTTTTATTTATTTTTGAGAGAAAGAGAGAGAGAGAGAGAGGGAGGGGCGGAGACAGTGGAGACACAGCATGTGAAGTAGGCTCTGAACTGTCAGCCCAGAGCCTGCAAGCAGGGTTCAAACTCACAAACTGCAAGATCGTGACCTGAGCCCAAATCCTACGCTTAACCGACTGAGCCACCCAGGTGCCCCAAGAAACCCCTATTTTAAAGCTTACCTTAGACAAGCAGGCTGTCACCATATTAGATATTAGATGTTGGGGTGCCTGGGTAGCTCAGTCGATTAAGCATCTGACTTTTGATTTCAGCTCAGGTCATCTCACTGTTCATGGGGCTCTGGGATGACAGTGTGGAGCCTGCTTAGGATTCTCTTTCTCCCTCTCTCGCTCTGTCCATCCCCTGCTGGAGCTGTCTCCCTCTCTCTCTCTCTCTCAAATAAACAAAAATAATAAACAACTCAGTCCCCGATCAGTGCTTACATTTCCTCCCGTCTTTCTTTCTTTTTTCCAAATTGGAGCCCCTTTTTGATGTTTCATTACATCTTTTTACATATACAACACATCTCCTGCCTGTAAATTTCATGGCCTGTCTCTGCATTCTGGTTTTAATGTGTACCATATTGTGAATGTTTTCATCTTCCTATTTTCCTGGTGCCCAGCATTCCCACAGACAGGCAGTAGGAACCCTGCTGAGGCGACCGGCTTAGTGCTGTGGGCTGGGTCCCTGCCACACGTTCTTTTCTCAGGACCTCCCCTGACTGTGACCTAGCGCAACCAGACGCTCAACGAAGTTCCCTCCCGCCTTTTGCTTGTGCCCTTCCGTCTAACCCCCAATAGCGGCAAGAGCCCTCAGGTCCTCGCTCCCTCTGCACCCCTGGGGTGGTGGAGCCGCTCCCTGGGCTCCCTTCCCACGCGGACACCCGCAGGTCCTGCCACCTCCCTCTTCTAGGATTTGCGCATGTTATCAATCTCTTTCACTTTCATACGCCTCTTCGTGGTGTTATTCAACGTCCGCACCAGGCTGATCGTCCCTATTTCAGTAACAATAATAATTCCTTACAACACAGTTGGCGAGGAGGATGGGCCGTTCTGAGTAAGGACGGAAAACCCCACGGAGATGCCCTTGGATGCTCGCGGCTGAAGACGTGGCTGTTGCGTCTGGGCCCCACCTTTTGGGAAGACTGTGGGTGTTTTTGAGCTCCCGTGTGCTGCCTGGTGTCGCCCGGGGCAGTGCTGCCCGCTGCCCCCGTCCTCCTAAGTGCGGATTCTGCCCCAGCCCCAGAGGAACGTCCCAGGATCCCGCTTTCCAGCCTGAGCCCGGGCAAGGAGAAGGGGGGGAGGCGGGGGAGGGGGGGGGGGAGTCATCTTGCGGCTCCGGGACTCAAAGCCCGCAGAGCAGATCGCTTGCAGTTCCCAAGCTTGGACTTGTTAGGGAAAAGCCCCTGCACGTGTCTTGGTTAGGCCCCTGCGGAGTGGCGGGAGTGCGGAGTGTTGGTGTGTCCTAGAGTGCGAGCTGGTGACTACGTCCACGCCGTCTAGTGTGTCTTTGAGTGACACTCCTGAAGGGAGAGTGCTGCTCCCTTTCCTTTGGGTGTCAGACGACACCCCCCCCCCCCCGGGAGAGTCCACGCCTCTGGGGTTGGCAACCCCTTC